>NC_090931.1:371029099-371654099 GCF_040938575.1 Ambystoma mexicanum
AGTTGCAGGTGTCAACCTTGCAACTGACCTGTCGGAACAGCAACTTACAGACTGTCGCTGGTTACTGGAACAGTTTGCCGGTCTATTTTCTCTGACTGCCGGTTGCACAGATTGATGCACCCATGATGTGGACAGAAAGCCAGTGAAGAGTAGGATTCACGGGATGTCCGATAAGGTCAGGGACACCTTCAAGGAGGAAGTTTCCAAAATGCTGTCCCATGGTGTGATAGAGCCATCCCACAGCCCCTGGGATAGCCCAGTGGTACTGGCCCCTAAAAAGACCAATGGTGCGAAGACTGAAGTTTGCTTTTGTGTGGACCACAGCGGGCTCAATTCTGTCATGAAGACAGATGCTCACCCCATTCCTCGGGCAGATGAGCTCATTGACAAGCTCAGTGCTGCCAAGTACTTGAGTACCTTTGACCTCACAGCAGGGTATTGGCAGGTTGGCTTGACAAATGGAGAGAGAGAGAGGTCAGCATTCTCAACCCCGGAAGGATATTATCAGTTCACTGTGATGCCCTTCGGATTGAAGAATGCCCCAGCCACTTTTCAGGGTATGGTTAACCAGGTTTTTCGGGTATGGGGAATTTCAGTGTCACCTATTTAGACGAAATTGCTGTCTTCAGCCACACGTGGTAGGGTCACGTATCCCACCTGAAAGAAGTGCTTCAGGCACTGCAGAATGCAGGTCTGACTATCAAGGCCATGAAGTACCAGATAGCGCAGTGCACAGTAACTTACCTAGGCCACCTGGTCGGTAGAGGTAAGAAACAACATCTCGAAGCAAAGGTACAGGCTTTGAAGGATTGGGACATCCCCATCACACAGATCAGATGAGAGCCTTTCTAGGTCTCACCGGGTACTACTGGTCGTTCAACAGTATGGGACCATTGCCATGCCCCTGAATGATGTAACTTCCAAGAAGATGCAGAAAAAAGTAACTTGGATCCCTGCCTGTCAAACCTCCTTTCAGGATTTAAAGCAGCAGTATTTAAACTGTGGGGTGCGCCCCTTGGTGGGCCGCAGCCTCATGCTCAGGGAAGCGCGCACCCATAGCCCGAAGAAAAAAAAAACAGGACACAAAAGGATCAGGCTGTTGCTTCATCAAGCAGCAGCCCGATGCACGGCCCCTGTCACACATGCTTAGTGTGACAGGGGCCGGGCCTTTGTGCGGCCTCAGGCTCCATTAAGAGCCTATTTAGAAAGACAAAAGAAAAAAGCACACACCTTCTTTTGCCATGATGACCAGTCAACGCGGCAAAAGAAGGTGTGTACTTTTTCTTTTGTCTTCATGGAAAGGCTCCTAATGGATCCTGAGGCCACAGAAAGGCCCAGCCCCTGTTGCACTAAGTACAGGGGCCAGGCATTTGTGCGGCCTCCGGCTCCATTAAGAGCCTATTTATATAGACAAAAGAAAAAGCACACACCTTCTTTTGCTGCGATGACCAGTGATCTCGGCAAAAGATGGTGTGTGCTTTTTCTTTAACAGCCTTTCTGGTGACCTCCTGCTCAACGTCAGGGCAGTTTCTAGCCAAATTAGTGCCCAGAATGCGACCCCCCCAAATGGCACACACCACTCTCAAACTACACCTCTGTCGTGTGACAAAACCCATCCTCAATGTGAATAAATAATTGCTATATAAATTAAGCTAGTTTCATCATTTTGTAATTCAAGTAGTTTACAGAAGAATTCTAATGTGAAAACACAGCTGTTGCTGCCCAAGTAAATGTTTGCCTGAATGCAGTTTCAAACTGTCCGTACTGGCACACTGCAGAGTGACCAGCCTACCGGGGTCTGAGGGCCCACTAGCCTAGCCCTGTGTTGCAGATGTTCTGTTTGTACCACCTCACTTGTATTTCACAAGGGGCAATACTAGACTAACCATATGAATTATTTTCTGATAAAAGGTTATCATTCCAAAATAGACAGTCTGGTACACTCTTATTGTACAAAATACCTCTCTGAGAGTGGGAAGGCGTACAAATAGCACCAATGAGGATTCCTGTATGCTTTGCATTAAATCACAGAGCATTTCAGGACTATACCAGTGATCAGAGATCACTACATTTGATAAACAAGTCTGTGATAAAAGGATTGTATGTGTGAATCTCTAAATTCATAACTGATGCATGGCTTGGTGCTCACATCACGGTTCACAATACTCACCCTAACATTAAAATGTTAGGAACCATGAGCCATGCATGCTCATTTGGACAGCTTACATTTTTGGATGGAAGTATAAAATGGCTGCAACATCAGCCACACAAATGGGGCACAAGGTTTCTTTTGCTTCTTGTTTCTGAAGAATTTTAGAGGAGGAAGGGCTGGGTCTCAGTTGGGCTTGCCCAACCCCAATATAGAAACATCTTTAGGGAATTATATCTACAGACAGGGTAGGATACAGCACAAGATAGACCCAATAAACAATGCACAGAAAGGCTACACAGAAAGGATTGTACCACCTTTAAACTTTATCCTGACCAGTAATAAGCTGATGGAGTGTTTTAAAGAAAACCGTCTTCTAATGCATGGTAGAGGGTCCACAGATCCTCGGCCACTACCGCCTCAATATTACACAGGCCTCAGGGGTTATTTCGGCAAAAAAGAGGAGGGGCATGCTTTATCTAACAGAGCTGGCATTAGCATCTCTTATTAGTGCTGGCCTGCAGCTAGTGAAAATCATGGAGTGCCAGCGTAGAAAGGGCGCTTGACCTAGTGGATTTACAATGTGAGGCAACTTCTTTGATTGGCATGCTCGTCAGAGTCTCATATACAAAACATTCCAGTGTGCTTGTGTATGGACATCACGCATTTCGCAGCCATCGCTATAAAAAAATTAACACCAGCACAGAGGGGTGAGGCAGGGGGGTCCCAAACAATTTATGGTTTGCTCAGGGGGGCCTTGGCATAAAAAGTTTTAAGACCACTGATTTAAAGGATTGATTGTGTAGGGCCCCATATCTGAAAGTGCCAGACTATGGTCAGGAGTTAATTATCCAGACAGACGCCAGTGATTTGGGGATTGGAGCAGTGTTAGCGCAGCTGAACTCTGAAGGGGTAGAGCAACCTGTCACCTACATTAGCAGGTGGTTGACCAAAAGGGAAAGGAACTGGGTTGTCATAGAAAAAGAGGCGTACACGGTCATGTGGGCTGTAAAGAAGCTGAAACCCTATATCTTTGGGCCTCACTTTACGATCCAGACAGACGACCGCCTCTGCAAGGTTAATGGACATGCAAAGGGAGAACCCTAAACTTTTGCGTTGGGCCATATCCCTACAGGGATTAGATATGGACATCCAGCACAAGCCAGGCTCCCAACATGGAAATACAGATGGCCTCGTCCGGTACTTTCGCCTGGATGATGAACCAGACCCTCAGTAGGGTGGTGGTCCACATGTTGAGGCTGGGGGCATGTGAGGAATCCAATCATCCACACGGGGTCCCCGTCAACAATCCTCTGTTATGCTTGAGGTCAGGACCAGAGTGCTTTGCACCAGGAAAGGAAAGAGGTGACAAGGTGTACTCCTAAATCCCACCCATCTTCCTGTCTATTGTAGATCAAAGTGTCTCTCTGGTTAACTGAGCCCTCTGTGGATCTTGATCAAAGTGCAGGTCTCCCTTGAAGTGTGTGGTGAGAACAGACTTCTGTCTCCCCGAAATCACATACTTCGTCCCACTGAAAGGGGTCAGCTCTGCAGGGGTGGCCTACAGTAAATAGTCGACCCAGACATGCCATTCATTGTCCTGCATACAGAGGGATGGGAGCTAGCTTGAAGGTGACACATTGCATATCAAAGAGGTGTTCGTTTTCCTGCCCATGGTTAGGTTCTGTGACCAGGCCTATTTGTAGGCCTGCTTCAATTAACTCTAATCAGTATGTGCCACCACCACACAGAACTTAGACAATAGAACAGACCGGTTCCATGGAGTCTTTGATATTTAATTAGGCTGGCCATGGGAGGAGGAAGGTGTTGCCCTTCTCCTCTGGATGTTTTTGTGCACCCCTCGCTGTCACCTGTCAAATAAATGTGACCGGGAGGACTGTGTGTTTGTTGTGCGACGAGCATTAGAAAATGTGTGCAGATTAGCCCCATACATTTTCGGAGGTTGATCTACCATCATTCATTTTCATTTTCTTTTTAATCAAGAAAGCCCAGGCGACTGCACACTCCACGTGCGGATAGTCGAATTCCTCACAGTACCCACTATCATGAATGATTGTGGAGAGCCTGGAATCTCAGAGGGAGCCAAGGGCATTGAATCATGAAATCCCTGGGTATGTACACCTGGAGCTGAGGCCCAAACTCCTGAACCCTAGGCATCGTTGCTGTTGTGGTCAACCCCATCCCTCCACTTAGTGAGAAGGAATGGCATTATAACTGTTACGAGAGAGATAGTGAGAATATGAGTAGCATGAATTGGTGTAAAGGGCATCAGTTCTATCATGAGAGAGAGGGGCACTGTATCCCTTGGGATAAAGTGTGGGGGGGATCCAATGATAATGGTAAAGACCCTATATCACTTCTGGATAGGTGAGAGTGTTAGTTTGAGGGATGGCAGAGGGGCATCATGTCCAGATGGTAATCCGACTGAGGTCGTCTCTTCCCGCCTAGAGAACTGGGACACTTTAACCCTGGATCAGGGACCAAAGTGCAGACACTGTCCTATTGGAGTGGAAGACAAAGGGCAAGCAGAGCACTATCGCTTTGTAAAGTGGAGATATCCCTTCGATTGTGGACTGAGCCAAAAATCTGGAGGGTTTGATATCCATGAGACTGGACGCCATGAAGTGGCTGGGGGCCAAATCTGTGAAACTATAAGCCAGGGGACAGCTGGGTGATCTGCACCAGAAACTGGTATGCTTTGGAGCTCCTGGGGGAGACCGGTATCCCCAAGATAGGAATAACCCAAAAACATAATAGTTTATCCAATCCTGACCTCGTTTGTTTAGACCAGGTCCAGGAAGAGTCTTCTTGTTCCACTGAAGATCCATTCCCTTTTTGGCTTTTATCCAAATCCTATCCTGTGTAACCTAATTAAACTAAGATCAACAAAACCTTTCAGGTCGCTTGATTTTTGCCAAACCTCCACAACTACCAGAAAGGAGCTAATAAGCCTTGTGATGACGGGGCGAAGGGCACACTTTTTATTCTGCAACAATATTAGTCCCAAACTAACTGCTCAGACTATCTATGTCTCCACTTACAGCTGGCTTTCTTGGAGAAAGAAAGGGTCTTGGATATTTCTATTTTTTTTATCATGAGTGAAATCAAAAAATTGTGGGTGTCAGCGGCTGCACCAATGTGTGGATCTGATTTCATGTTTAACTGGATGGTTGAAATGTTGGCAATTGAAGAAGGACATTTGTTTCTCAAAGATGCTTTGTGCGGACACAGGTTGATTGGGAAGTCATAGATAGCGGTGAAACGAGAACATTGCTGCTTCAGGGTGATGGTGGTGTGGATGCAGGCTAATAGGAGTAAAAGCAATACATATAGTGTGATGGGATATATTCATGGAGAGCAGGGAGAGTCATGGACACAGGTTGATAGCAAAGGGTCATCGGTGTAGTGCGATTTGGAAGATGTGTGGCAGTAGGGTGATGGGAGACAGTAATGGATATAGTGCAATGGTTCAGCCTCATGAATAGAGGTGATTGAAAGGAGTGAAGTAATGGATATCCTCTGATCGAGGAAAGCTGTTTGTGTGTATGCAAGGTGATAGATAGAATGATTGTCATGGATTTGGGATGATTAGAGAGAGAGAGGCATGTAAACAGCAAGACAGGGGATGATGCTATGGATACAAGGCAATTAGGGAAGTTTTTATACATGGAGCTGTAGGAAAGATATTATACAGGGTGGGGCGAGGGGCATGGACAGAAAGTGAGAGGTAGAGTTTGAATGAAGGGTGCTGGCAGAGAGAGGTGTATTGTGACGGATTGTAATCTTTGAGGTTGTGGAAGCCTTGCCTTTATTATTTGTATTAACAAAAAATGATGCAGGAAAATCTGTTTCTGAAATGGTGGTCTACTAACCAGACACCTCTTTGAAAAATTCTCCATGCCAAATTCAGCCAAACGTGCCTTTGCTGGGATCAGCTGTAGGCCCCCTCAGCCGCAGCTCTGTAGTGGCACAGAACCAGCGCAAAGGTCACATGTGCATTCCTGACAGCTACTGAAAGACAAAGTTCCTGCGGGCAGAGGTGGCTTTTTAACTGTGTTAACCTCAGATCTAAATTATACAAATTGTAAACCTTAGTCAGTCTGATGGCACACACGTCTTTAAATATGAAGTCATGCCTGCTTGGTGAATGGTTGCTGCAAAGAGCATACAATTTCACAGCAATTTTCTATCACTGTAGTGTCAACTCTGTGAGTGGGCACGGTTATGACTGGACTGATTTGCATTGCCGTCTCGTCTGACTGTCTCCATTATTGCCATGTGCAGAAATGTATATAATACAAAATGGAAGAACTGGGATATATTATACTCTGGTGTGAATACCCCAGACAAATCAAACATTTACATAACCACAGTTCACGCTACAGATTAGAACTCTCAGGTCCATTACAACTTGACTCAAGCTGACCATTTTTAAATGATTATGAAACTTTTTAATTATCTTTTTGAGCCAATGTTTGTTAAATAAAAACACAATTGGTCTTACATTACAAAAAATAGAAAATGATAAAAAAAAACATATGTCATAAAACACAGAGAAATCAAATCTAAAAAAGGTGTGTTATCCAACAAAATGTTATTCCAAAATATAGTCAATATACTTCCCCCATATCGAAACAAATTCCAACAACAGAATCAATATGCTGCCTATTGCCGTCTCAACATGTTTCAGTTCCTAGATGTCAGCAGTACTGAACCCTTCTTCAGGAGGACCGGCTTAAAATAATTACCTATTGTGAAAAGCATCCAATTATAAAAAATAAAAAAAACAGACATACGGAGTGACTTGCACCAAATGTATTAAAGAAATACATGTTGTCTTTGTTCAGCAGATTTTCTGGTTGCTCAATTCTTCATATTAGACCTGCGAGTAACACAATAAAATACATTGGCATTAGTATATACTTATCGCTCAAAACTACGTTGTTTTGTTATAGTAGTATTGGGTTGTATACACTACCTTAAATTGCAGCGGGCAGTGCTTGTGACTCTTAAATAATCCAATCAGCGCCTAAGTGTCTCCAACTGGCCGCAGCAATTCTCCTTGCCATTGCCACCATTACCCAGCATAGTGAGGTAGCACCTACCTTCTATTAGCTAAATCCTTCGCGCCAATTTGGGAAGATAACTGGCACAGCCACATACGTTAGATCTGCCAAAACCAAATCCAAATGGGTTGCTGAAATGCAGAGTCAGATTCACAATCCATTGTGTAGCCTCTGTTCCAGTATTGGATCGTCACCATATTATTTTAACTTAGTATTCTCCTGCGCGGTATTACACCCGCCTTCTCCCAGATCCCTCTATCTGGTGGCGTGCAGCACACGCTTCTTTACACTCGCTGGTCCACCAATCTGGGGGTTCCTCAAAAACATTTGCAATGTGTATAATTCAGCGGTCTTCATGTGGAACAATGGCCAGGACGGTGCATCTTTCATTCCCCAGGGCAAGGCCACCGCCTTCCTCCTAATGCACGACAGTGTCCCCCAAGAGGTCTCCTGGGAACTGGTGCTTCAAAGGCAGCACTGACATGACACATGCTGCTTTCAAACCAGGGTGCTGACCGCTGGGGTCCACTTGAAGTCAGCAGGCTTGAGAAGGGGGAAGAGTTAGAGTAGCAGGAGGGAAAAGTGGTCTGAGAGAACGAGGCCACTGTCTTGTGTTCTGTTGCTGCTCTCTCCCTCTCCCTGTTCCCCCATTTCCTGTATACAAGGCACTCGGGTATGATGTCAGAATGCAAGGAGTACTTGTTACAGCCACCTGGATTGGACCCCCTACAGCAGGCTTACTTTGCACCAATCCCTGTGACATATTACATACATAAGAAGAGGAATCCTCCCACCACACATGCACGTAGAGGCACGCTTCCTCAATTTGGCATAACATTTGGGGATGAAGCCCACATTGGCTATTGCTCCAGGCGCCCCTGATATTGACAAAATACTTCTCCTTATCCCTCCTTACTAGTTAAGGCCATCCTAGCATAACCTATATAGGTAGTTGGCTCTGTAGTACTCATTAAGGACGTGTTAATCCCACAAACTTTTACTCAGACGCTGTGTAATGTGTGCTATACATGGCAGACCTCCACCTTCCTCTTTGCACCCCCTATAACTCCGAAAATTCCATATGAGGTCGTGAAGTGATGTACAGATATTAATAAATAAATACATAAGTATTTCAAAAGGAAACATGAGGCCTCAGAATTTGCTAGAATGGATGAACAGCATGATGTTGAATGTCTCTCACTAATGTATGGTTTGTGGAACAACAGCACTTTGCTGTCGTAAAAGAGTTGGATGTCATCCAGAGGGGTATTACAGAGAGTCTGTTCAACATTTTGGGGTCCTGCCTCGAAACTCCCTGGGCTCTATTCTGCCAGGAAGACTGGAATCACGTGTAAGCGAGAACTTCAGGCTTTAGAAATAAAAAAAACTCACCTTTCGTTTGTCGTGCCCACTGTGATCCCAGAACACCTTTCATCAGAGATGCAGGGCTGATGATCCTTGGATCTCTAATGAAAGGGGTGACTGGCAGGGGGTCAGCGACTCTGTGGAAATGTGAGACTTTTTTGTAATGCCTGAAACTCTCCTGCAAGAATTTCAGCCTTTATAAAAAAGAAAGCTTTGCTTTTTGATTGTGTCACTGACCCCCTTTTCCTTAAGATGCAGGAATCATCACCCAGCAGCCCAGGTGACAGGGTGATCCAGGGACGTCATTTCACCAAAATGCCAGGGGTAGCGGAAGTGACTTCACACGACCCTTGAACTCTGATGACATCACAGGAAGTGATGTCATTTGACCCCACCCCAAAGTGATAGCGATGGAACACGACCTTTCACCCCTTGACAAAACAGGAAATGGTATCACATAGCATTGTTCCTAAGTACATTACGAAAAATATGGTTACGATATCACTGTAATGTGATGTTCATTTCATACAAGAATGGATCACCATATGTATCGTTAGGATCAGTGTGTATAGACCCATATTACTAAATTACTGTAAATGCAAGCAGATGTCCATGGCCAAATGATAATGAAGTGTTGCACTTTATATAGAAAAAATCCAACTGTGTTTGTACTCATTTATCAACCTCGGAAGAATGAAAGAGTTCAGGTGTTTAAGAACAGACTAAATCAGTGACTCACCCCCTGAAGTGTGCCTGAAATAAACCTTTAATGAGTCTAGCAATTATTGTATAGAATTCCAGAAAGACACATTATTTGGTATTCCTATTCTTTCTTATTTAGGGTCAGTGCTGAACGTGTTAGTTTTTTCTTTTCTTTTTTTAAGAGGCCTGAACAAGAAAGCCAGCCACTCCAGCAGTAAAGAGCCACATGGTGCTGGCCACAGGCCAGGAGCTTGCATTCCCCCAAAAAAACAACAAAACAAAAAAAGACACTTTTTTTAGGGGTAGCAAGGGAGACCACAGGAGTAGCAAAGGAGACCTCAGAGGTCGCAGTTGCGACCTCTGGCGACCCCTAAATGATGTCCCTCAGGTAATCATCCCCCCATTTCTAGTGAAATGGGTGCATGGCAGGGGGTCAGCGCTGCAATTAAAAGCCAAGGCAATGCTTACCTGACCTGAATGCTGGCAGTTAAGCCATGGCCCAGGCCATTTTTCAAAATCGAGCCAGGACTCTTACGGGGGTGTGGCTTAACAGGCAGCAATCAGGTGAGGGAAGTGTTGCCCCTTAACTGAGACGCTGACTCCCTACCAGGCCACGCTCCCTGAAAGTCCCTGAAAAGCCCCTGGCTCGAGTCTGCAGTCCTGGGTGAATCCTATGCCATTATCTCAAGCTCAGGAGCCCAACTTCCTGAACGAGTAGGTGTGGCATTTGTGGCGAGCGGAGCAGAAGGAAGAAGGCAGAGGTCTTTATTCTCTATTTATTTGTTTATTTGCATGTGTTAAGCGCATAACTGCCCTCGGGCATCGCCGCGCTGTTAAGAAGGCTTGCTTGCATGAATTAATATACATATAAACATTGCATGTCCTTCCACTTACTATACGTAGCAACGAGGATTTCTTATTTGTGATGAGTGTACCAGGCTCTCTGTCAGAATTTAACATCCCAGCTGAAACACCCACCTAGAGAAATGTGGACACTCCCCCACTTCTGTGCATGGAAACCACAAATCAGATTGACCCCCTGAGTTACATAGAGTGATAGCAGGAACTTGTTTTTTAATGTACTTTTTGTAAATAGAAAGGCTGAGTTATCTTCAGGCATAAAGCATTGGTCTATTTGCCTCACTAGCCAGCTTTGTAATCCAGTCAGCGGTTATCTTGATATTCCAGATGATCTGAAGCGGGACTGGCCTTCTCTGCCAGTCTCGATTGCTTCAATACCTGTGGCGCAAGCGAGCCTCGTTGCCAGTCCTCTGCGCCAACCTCCTTGAAGAGTCGGGCCTGAAGTGTCAGGGGTTTCTGGGCCAGCCTCATACTACGCACCTTTGTTCGTGCCTCTAGAGCCTGCCAAAACCCATGTCAACATCCGTGCCAGCTTTGTTGCCAGACAAAAAAAATTGAACGTTCGGAGCTGTTGTCCCTCTGACTTTCAACCGCCAAAGCTTCACCGAGGCACAGAAAAGGCTGAAAAAAAAGATTGAACTTTAGGAGCTGTCGCCCCTCTGACTTTCAACCGCCAAAGCTTCACAGAGGCACAGCAAAGCCTGAAGAAAAGATTGAACGTTCGGAGCTCAGATTGAACGTTTTCCACCTTTACGCCTCACTGGTAGGAACGGAAGGGCAGTAATCCGATTGCCAACTTGTGAATTTTAAAAACTGCACATACATGTGACACTCAAAACTTTTAAAAGTGTGATAGAGCATTTGGCAGCAGTTCCGCCTGCCACATTTTCTCAGTTCGAAATGTACACTTTTCCAGGGATCTACCAGCAGGGCTTTAAGTGGGCCGGGGCTAGCAGGGTCCGAGCCCCGGCAGGCTCAAAAATCTCATTCTGAGGCGGGGCCCTGCTGGGGCTCACTAATCACCCCTGGCAGCCCCAGCCGCTAGAGCACAAGGCTTTTTTTCTAAAGCCTGTTGCTCTCGCTCATGTGCAAGAGCTTCAGACTTCAGAAAAAAATACCTTTCATCCATAATGGTGGGGCCGGCACCAGCGAGGCATCCTTTCAAGCAAGAGATGCCCGTGGGCCGGCGCCGTGCCACCATTATGGAGAGAAACGTGAGACCGCTGGAAGCAGAGGCCTTTTTAAAAAAAAATACTAAAGCTCCTGCAAAGGACTGGGAGTTTCAGGGTTTTGAAAAAAGGACCTCTGCTTTAAGCGCCGGTTTCAGGAAAGGCTTCTCTACACTAATAAAAAGCTATGTAAGTAAGCCTCTCCCTTCAGCTCACATTTTGGGGGGATGAGCGTTGAAGCCCAGTTAGCTCAATGGCGTTGCGCGCCCGCTGCAAGAAGTGACTGTAGAGCCATACTGTCATATCCCACACTTGCTTCGGTACATGTAGCAACCATGTTAAAAAAAATGTGCCAGCATTTGTGCTCAGTGTACATTCTTTCATGAAGATTAGACACAGGAAAGAACTCTGTCATTCTAAAACCCAAGTTACACCACTGCCCTCTATCGGTGTGGAGAGCGGTTGGGGGCGGGGCAAATTCTTTAGCGGCTTATTACTGTGTCAGAGTATTTTGAGGCTTTTTTGGAAACACGCGGGTGCACTTCGATGACAAATGGCTGACCAACACTGCTCATGGTACTGACCGGGGGTAGGGGGAAGTCCCGGCAGCCCACGCGGCAAAGCACCTGAGCAAGTTAGAGTGAGGTTTGCGATGGCCCTCAGGTTGCCAACCAGTATAGTAGGCAGTGTAAAGCTCGTGCCTGAGGTCTACATTTCTCAGGCAGCCCTTTCTCTGAACCAAACGTTCCTTCCTCCCATAACCCTTAGCACTTTGATTATGCTAATGAGTGGAGTCTTCATGCTGCCCCCTCAACTCATCTGCCTATCGCCAGATCCTTGTTGCACCAGAGAGAGAGAAGACAGACAGATGAGAGATAACTAGCTAGCATCAACAGCACACTAAACTCTATGCAGTGACATTTTAAAAGTAGCCCCTCACTATCAGTGACGTTTACTGGGTGCAAAGGTCACCTTAAAAGTGTGAGCAACAGAACATTCGAAACTTGCTTTAAAATGTAATTAATATAACATTACATAAACAGCACATACATCTCGATAAGATGTCATTTTAGGGGTAAAAAAAGTAGCCCCCAATTATCAAGTTTACTGATCAGAAAGGATTCCTTAAAAGCGTGATTTGGTGAGATTCAAAATTCACATTAAAAGTTGAGAGATTTAACATAAACAGCTCATGCAACTCTGTAGAGTAACAATTTAGAGGTCCACAGGTAGTGCTCCACTATCAACAAAGTACACAGGGTGAAGAAGCACACTTTAAAATTGTGATTCAGTGATGTTCATAAGTAGCACACAAAGCTAAGTGATGTAAGATAACATAAACAATGCATACAATTCTGAGGTGACATTCTAGAGGTCCAAAGGTACTTCTCACTATCAGCAAAGTATACCGACGAGGAAGGAAACCTTAGAAGTGTGATTCAGGCAAGTTCTTAATTAGCATAAAGGCAGAGTAATGTAACATTACATTTCCATATGATATTCTATAGTTCCAAAAGTAGCCCCTTACTATCAGTGAAATGTATCCGCCAGGAAGGAAACCTTAGAAGTGTGATTCGGTTAACAAATTGCATGAAACGATAATTAACATAGCACAACATAAAATAACATAAAGAGCATGATAAACTCTATAAGATGACACTCAAGAGGTCTGAACATAGCCCATCAATATCAGCAAATTATCACTTAAAATGTGATTCGCACAAGTTTGAAATTTACATTAAAAGCTGAGTAACATAGATAGCTGTCATGACCCTTGCCCCTGGCCCTCACTGGCAAGTCAGCCTTCCAGTTAGGGCCAGGTCAAAGGCCTTAAAACCTCATCCAAGACTCTCTTGGAGTCAGTCCTGGCGCCTTTGGCGCCATGCTCATAATCATCATGAAGACCAACATTAGAATGGGACTATTTACTTGGGACTATTTAACTTGGGGGGGTGTTCAGCCAACATGGAGGCACACACATAGCTCAGTTACAAGGAACTGAGCTATGCAGTCTAGTCTTTTGGATGCGGCAGGCCTGGGACTACCCTACCTGGACTACTTTGAGTGTGGCAGGCCTGGGACTATTTTACCTGGACTACTTTACCTGAGACTATTTAAACCGCACCCAAACAGCAGAACATGCTTTTTGTAATTCTGCTGTGGGCAGCGTAACGCTCACCGTGTCCAGTTCTTTGATGCCAGTTTACCTGAAACCAAGGACCTGCAGAGAGAGAAAGAACACTACGAAACTTACCTGGAACAGTATCCTGTCTTCAATCCATCGCCGACTTCATTTCCACTCACCTGAAGGTACAAACTCCATCATCCGGCACCGCATGCATCCTGGAATACCATAACCTGGAAAGAGGAGAAAGAAAGACAACATTAGTAAGCATTTAGTCACGTTTCCTCCCGAATGAAGAAAGCCACACAGTTCTTACCCGGGTAGTCATCTCCTGGTCAGTATCATTGCTGGAACATTACGGCGCTCGGCGAGGAACATCGCAACCTGCAAGGAGAGAAAAGACACAGGTTAGCAATATAAAAGGCTGAATAGTGCTGCGCATCGCGCATTTCTCACCAGACAGCATCGCGCATACCGCTCTTTCACCTACCAGCCCATGCTCATCTTCAAACTGCATGACAACACCAAAATACCTTTCCATACCTAAAAGGAAAGAAGCAAGGCATTACTATTCGAACTAAGAGGAACATAAAAACTGCATATAAAGACTGTAAAGCAGCAAACCTACAGAGTCAAAGCAGGCCTGGATTCCCACCTGGGGCTTTTCCTAACGACCAAGCGCGGGTTGCTTTTGTCTTGTCATATCTGAGTGGCAGTGCTGCGGATTGATCGGTACCATTGGTAAGTCAGGATAACCCATTGTTACATGACTTTGGGGGTTTCCAGATGGAAATGGAAAAACTCTTTGCTCGTCATACCCAAACTTTTGTCACTCCGTCAAGGAAGTCAAGACTTGCTTACATAGATAGCAACATTTAACAGACTAGTCGTTGAAGGTGGGTGGCCTGAGGAAAAAAGGACCACATTATTTCATCGGGGTCTATGAGGGGAACTAAAGGATGTCCTTGTCAAGTGGTTAACCTACCTAAAGACTGTGGAGAATTCATCAACCTTGTGGTGCAATTAGATCGCAGATTGCAAGACCGAAAAACGGACCGGATAAGGTTAGACACTCAAGCTGTGTATGTCCGGTCAAAGGATAATGTTCCACGTACATTGGAAAACACGGTAGAACCCATGCAAATCGGAGGTGTACGGCCCCCTTTAACTAAAACTGAAAGAGACAAGAGAAGGCAACAGCAATTATGCTTATATTGCGGAAAATCAGGCCACATCCTCAAAGAATGTCCAGTGAAACTACCAAGGAGAACTGTTGGAGCCACAGGGAAGGAAGATAATAACAAGGAGTCAGAAAACTACCAAGCCCAGCAAGCGTAGAGGTCCGCTTGTCGAGCGAGAAGGATGAGCCACAGACCTCACACTTTGCATTACCAGTAATTTTGATCAATCACCAACAACCTTCTCAGATGCATGCTGTCGAAGCATACATAGACAGCGGAGCAGTTGGGAATTATGTAGACCAAGATCTGGCAGCAGAGATGGGGCTTCCCTTATGCTCTAAGTCGACTACTGAAAAAGTTACTACAGTTGATGGGACAGAAATAGCTTCCGGACCAGTAACCCAATGCACAGCAGCACTAACCCTACTGTGCCAGGATGGACACCGAGAATCTATTGCATTCGACCTCATCAAAGCTCCTCAGTTTTGACTCATCTTAGGGATGCCATGGCTGGTAGCTCACAACCCTCTAATAGATTGTCATGCCAAGAAGTTGGCCTTTTCGGATGATTGTGCTCACACCTGTTATTACCAAGAAAAGGGGAAAACAGACTTATGTACATCTGCTACTCCCAGTACGGCGGTGATTGTACTAGGTGAGACGAGTACTCTACCAAATGAATACCAAGATTTTCAAGACGTGTTCCAGAAAGAACAAGCCAATACTCTACCCCCGCAACCCCCGCACAGGCCCTACGATTGTCAGATCGACCTCATACCTGGTGCGCAAATTCCTTGTGGTCGAATCTATGCACTTACTGAACCAGAAAACCTCCATTTGAAATCTTACATTGATCAGTACCTGGCAAATGGATTTATCCACCCATCTAAATCACCGGCAGCCAGTCCCTTATTCTTCGTACCAAAGAAGGAAGGAGATTTGAGGACTTGCATCGACTATCGCGCATTAGACCAGATAACAGTAGAAAAACGTTATCCACTGCCCCTTATTCCTGAATTATTGTATCAAGTCAAAGACGCCCAAATCTATACCAAACTGGACCTTATGGGGGCGTACCATCTGGTTCGATTAAAGAAAGGAGACGAATGGAAAACCACCTTTCGTACCAAATATGGCTTGTATGAATACCAGGTAATGCCTTTTGGACTTGGCAATGCTCCTGCTGCATTCCAGTACTTTATGAATGATGTTTTGCAGGAATTAATCGACGTTTGCGCCCTGGTTTACATTGATGACATCTTAGTGTATTCTGCTACAAAAGAAGACCATGTCAGGCATGTCTGCTCCACCCTTCTAAACTCTGCCAACATAAACTGTATGCTAAACTTGAAAAATTCTCTTTTCATGTCACCGAAGTGGAGTTCCTCGGTTTTATCCTCACAGCAAAAGGTATCCGAATGGATAGGCACAAGGTAGATGCCATTCTTAACTGGCCGTCACCAACTTCATTTAAAGGAATCCAGAGTATGTTGGGCTTTGCAAACTTTTACCGCCGATTCATCCCAGATTTTTCCCAAATAGTGCATCCAATTACATCACTATTGAGAAAAAAACAATACAAAGTTCCATTGGAACGAAGAAGCAGAGAAGGCCTTTCAAGAACTTAAGAAAAAATTCACTTCATCTCCAGTTCTACGGCATCCTCGCCCAGACCTCCCTTGGGAGCTGTTCTCTCACAAAGGGACACAGGAACAGGCCAGTTAAACCATGTGGCCTTCTAGTCACGAAAATTCTCACCTCCGAACTCAACTATGCTATCACAGACAAAGAACTCTTGGCTATAAAATCAGCTTTCAAGGCATGGCAACACTATCTCCTTGGTGCTAGATATACTGTCATGGTCATAACTGATCATCGAAACCAGCAATACCTAAAAACAGCAAAGGCTCAAACATCCCATCAACTGCGGTGGTCTCTTTTCTTTGCTGAATATGACTATGTGATCACCTACCGGCCAGGAGTCCGAAACGGAAAGGCTGATGCCTTGTCCCGCATGGGTGTTGAAGAAAAAGTATACATAACTCCAGAGCCAGTAGCCATCATTCCAGAAGACAAACTCCTGGGTCTTACGACAACATTGACACAGGGTGAACTCCAAAACAAGACCCAACTCTTAATGGATCCCACTTTCTCACAAGAGTGGTGTACTCAAGGAGAACATTACCATATTTTAGGAACCGTCTATACTTGCCAAGTAAAGATTTACAAGAGCAGGTTATTTTGGGTTATCACGACTCCCTGATTTAAGCTCATCCTGGAATTGCCAAAACTCTAGCTAAAGTAAAACAAAACTATTGGTGGCCCACATGGCGGAAACACATCATACAATTTATCCAATCTTGCGGTGTGTGTGCACAAAACAAGTCCCAAAAGCAGAAAACAGCTGGTCTTCTCCAACCATTGGCAATTCCTCCCGCACCATGGCACACACTGTCCCTTGATTTCATTACAGATCTACCTCCCAGTCAAGGATTCAACACCATCTTAGTAGTTGTAGACTTGTTCTCTAAAATGGCACACTTAATTCCTTTTAAGGGTCTTCCAAATGCATCCAATTTAGCAAAAGTATTCCTGGAGGAAATCGTACGGCTACATGGCTTTCCATCGGTCTTGATCTCAGATCGAGGTAGTCAGTTTGTATCCAACTTCTGGAGAAAATGCTGTTCAATGGCCCAAATTGACATTCGACTATCCACAAGTCACCATCCTCAAACAGATGGCCAAACAGAAAGAACAAACCAAACCCTCGAACAATACTTACGTTGCATGTTACATCAAGTGGAAAGAAATTGGAAGGACTTGTTATGGATAGCTGAATATGCATATTATAATTCATTACACACCAGCACTGGACAAACCCCTTTCTACACTATATATGGCAGACATCAACGTACTTCAGAATTGGATCTCCCAACCCCTTTGGAAATGCCAGCGGTTAAAACCCTACATACGACTATTTCCCAGGCCTTCAAAGAAGCAGCAGAACATTTACTCCAAGCCAAGAACAGACAAAAGAAATTTGCTGACCAACATCGTAATAAAGCCCTGTCTATCAAATTGGAGACAAGGTCTGGTTAGCATCAAAATATGTGCCCATAAAAGGGACTCGGACCTTTCGGCCCCGATATCTGGGACCTTATTCTATTGAATCCATAATAAATCCAGTGGCAGTTAAATTAGCCCTACCACCCACTATGCAGATTCATCCTGTGTTTCAGGTATCACTCCTGAAACCGGTACAACCTAATACTCGAGTTACAATACCACCAAAACCAGTATTAGTTAACGGAGAACCAGAGTTTGAAGTAAAGGATATCCTAGACTCAAAATACACCAGATCCAAACTATACTGCTTAGTTGATTGGAAGGGATACGGCCCTTAAGGCAGATCATGGGAACCTAGTGAATACATCCATGCATCTCGCTTAATTAAAAAGTTCCATCAGAATTACCTAGCAAGACCAGGACCAGGCAGAAGTGCCACCGTGAAAGGGGCCTCGGGGGTGAGTGCTGTCATGACCCTTGCCCCTGGCCCTCACTGGCAAGTCAGCCTTCCAGTTAGGGCCAGGTCAAAGGCCTTAAAACCTCATCCAAGACTCTCTAGGAGTCAGTCCTGGCGCCTTTGCGCCAGGCTCATAACCATCATGAAGACCAACATTAGAATGGGACTATTTACTTGGGACTATTTAACTTGGGAGAGTTCAGCCAACATGGAGGCACACACATAAGTCAGTTACAAGGAACTGAGCTATGCGGTGTAATCTTTTGGGTGTGGCAGGCCTGGGACTACTTTACCTGGACTATTTTGGGTGTGGCAGGCCTGGGACTATTTTACCTGGACTACTTTACCTGAGACTATTTAAACCACACCCAAACAGCAGAACATGCTTTGCGTTATTCTGCTGTGGGAAGCGTAACGCTCACCGTGTCCAGTTCTTTGATGTCAGCTTACCTGAAACCAAGGACCTGCAGAGAGAGAAAGAACACTACGAAACTTACCTGGAACAGTATCCTGTCTTCAATCCATTACCGACTTCATTTCCACTCACCTGAAGGTACGAACTCCATCCTCCGGCACTGCATGCATCTTGGAATACCATAACCTGGAAAGAGGAGAAAGAAAGACAGCATTAGTAAGCGTTTACTCACGTTTCCTCCCGAATGAAGAAAGCCACACAATTCTTACCTGGGTAGTCATTGCCTGGTCAGTACCATTGCTGGAACATTACGGCGCTCGGCGAGGAACATCGCAACCTGCAGGGAGAGAAAAGACACAGGTTAGCAATATGAAAGGCTAAACAGCGCTGCACATCGCGCATTACTCACCAGACAGCATCGCGCATTCCGCGCTTTCGCCTACCAGCCCATGCTCATCTTCAAACTGCATGGCAACACCAAAATACCTTTCCATACCTAAAAGGAAAGAAGCAAGGC
Source organism: Ambystoma mexicanum (assembly GCF_040938575.1). Lineage (NCBI taxonomy): Eukaryota > Metazoa > Chordata > Amphibia > Caudata > Ambystomatidae > Ambystoma > Ambystoma mexicanum. The sequence continues at coordinate 371,048,194 of NC_090931.1, forward strand.
ATTATTATTCGAACTAAGAGGAACATAAGAACTGCATATAAAGACTGTAAAGCAGCAAACCTACGGAGTCGCAGCAGGCCTGGATTCCCACAGGGGAGCTTGCACCAGTGAAGTAACTTGGTCGCTGCTCGCCCCCCACATCTACGCGCCCCTGCCACGAGGAGCAGGACGGAGAATACACCTTTTACAATATTAAGACCCATGTTTAACCAGAGGCCTTACCAAGGGACCGGGAGAGGGTTTGATCATCCAACCAGGGCTGGGTGGCGTCCCGTGGATACCAGGCGAGTGTAACAATAGCACGTTAAAACTCTGTAGAATGACCATTCTATCTAGGGTCCCAAAATGAGTCCCTTCCTGTAAGCAATGTAAAAAGATGAGTGATGTTACCTTTAAATTATTCAGTGAGTTGTGAAATTTACATAAATGACAAAGAGGCTGAGTTATTTTCAAAAATCCACTTTTTCCAAATGGGTCAGACAAACTATAATTGTAAGGGAAAAGTGATGCTTAGTCAAAAAACTCAAACCATATTCATCTCATATGTCAGAGGCAGAGGTTAATCTTATTGAGGGCATGGCTACATCAATACTCGTAATGAGGCCCTATGTGTATTTACCTGTTTGTTTATTTTTGGGATATTTGTAAGACACCTATACAACAAATAGTGTTTCAAGGTGCCACAAGGCAAAAAGGGGGCGGGGGTACAAGGGAGAAAGATAAGAATAACGGTTCTATTAGGCCTTGTGACATTCAGATCGTGCAAGTGCAGTAACAAGTTGTGCAAGGGAGAGTGGAAGGGAGTAACCATATGCGCAAATGCGAAGTGCTTGGGTGGAAAGGGAAGGCAGGGCAAGTGAAAAGAGGTGGTGGAGGAGGGGGAGGGAAGTGTGCTTCAGGGGCTAGGTGAGTGCAAACAAGAAGAGAAAAGGAGGGAGGAGATATGGCTCAAGCCTGAGAGGGGCAGAGAGACCATTCCAGAGGGTGGCACCTGCGGAGGAGATCTATACCGCACGTTCTGCTTAGAGAAGCGTATGATCTGCAAAGAGTTGGAGTTACAACACAGAAGGGCTCTAGCTGGGACGTATTTAGGGAGAGAGTTTTGATTACAGGGAGATACCAGGCCCCAGAAAGACTTTCGGATGATGCAGAGGGTCTTTTAACTTGGTCCTCGCAGCAACTGGGAGCCAGTGGAGAGATTTTAGTGTTGGGGAGATGTGGTACCTTGGCTTGAGGCCAAAGATAAGTCTTGCAGTCCTATTGTGGATTAGTTGCAGGCAGTGAAGGGAGGAGTTAGGTAGGTTGAGGAAGGGGCTGTTACAGTAATCCAGCCAGGAGAGGCCCGTAGCTCTGGAAACATTGAGTTTCTGAGAGAAGGCGAGGAAAGGAAGAATGCCTGCGAGGAGGTGCAGCTGAAAGAGGCCCTTCCTGGCGACGTCCATGAGGTGAGGAGAGAAAGAGAGAGAGGAGTTGAAGATGACACCAACGTTTTTAGCCTAACAGAAGGGTGAGGGGATGTGGTCCACGGAGGGCAGCCAGAGTCTAGGAGGAAGCTGGAGTCCCAATGAGAAGGATCTCCATCTTACTGGCATTAAGGCAGAGATCATTAGCAGAGAACCATGCTTGAATAGCATACAGACAGTCAGGAATGAGAGAGGAGGAGGAGGAAGACGAGGTAAGCTTGAAGGAGAGTTGCGTGTCGTCCGTATAACACTGGAAGTTAGGAGGGAAGGCAGAGATCAAGTGGGCGAGGGGGGCAAAGTAGATGTTGAAAAGCGAAAGTGAAAGAATTGAGCCCTCAGTGACACCACTGGTCGAGAGTGAGATGGAGGAGAGGAAAGGGCCCAGTTGTACCTGGGAAGGTCGTTCAGAGAGGAAGGCGGTCAGTCAGTCCAGAGCCAGGTCTGTGATGCCAAGGGTATCACAGAGCCGATTTATAAGGGTGGAGTGATTGACCGTATCAAAGGCAGAGGAAAAGTCAAGAAGGATGAGAACCAAAAGAGAGTTGGACTGGAGATTAGAGAGAAAGTCTTCACAGGTGTTCAGGAGTGCAGTTTCCGTGCCTCTGGCAGCTCTGAAGCCAGACTGGTGGCTTTGGAGAGATCCAACAGATTCAGTGTGGTGGATAAACTGGAAGATGGACAGTTTCTCCAAGTGTTGGGCCAGGAAAGGGGTAATGGAGACAGGGAGGTAGTTAGATGGACAGGAAGGGTCGTCAGAAGACATTTTGAGAAGAGGTTGGACAAGGGGGTGCTTGAGGAGTGACGGGAAAGATCCAGTGGCAAAGGAATTATTGCAGAAATCAGCCAATCATCGCCCACTTATGATAGGATATTTTATTTATATTGTGCCGTGAAACACTTGGCAAGGGATGGGTGCAAAGGGAGGAAAAGACAACAATTTTACTAGGCCCAGTGACATTGAGAACGGGCAAGTACAGGGGGAGACGGAAGGGGAAAAGTGCAAGGGGCAAGGGAAGAATGGAAAGTGTTGAACACGTGATTGAAACAACAAGTAGTGCGGCCAGCAGGAGTCAAGTGCAAGAATAAGGCACAGACAATGGGAGTTTAATAAGTGCACGAAGGGGACTGTAGAGTTGCAGATACAGACCCAAGTGTAGGGGTTGCCAGGAGGCAGTGTGGGATTGTGGCTGGGTGGGCAGGAATCTGGCCCCGAGATCAGAGGGTAGCCAGGTGCCCAGTGCCGAAGTAGACAGATCAGCAGGGGGGAGTAAGAGCAAAGGCAGAAGCAAAGGAAGGTCTTGAGCTGCTTCCGGAACCGAAGATGGTTCTCCTCAAGTTTCAGAGAGGCAGGGAGGCTGTTCCAGAGGGAGGCCCCAGCCAAAGAAAGAGATCTACCACCAACTCGTTGCTTGGAGAAGCGACTGACCCTGAGGGAGTTGGTGGTGTAGGAGCGAAGAGCCCGAGTAGGAAGGTATTTCCAAAGGGAGAGTTGGAGGTATTGAGGACCCAGGTCCCAGAAGGCCTTGTGACCAATGCAAAGGGTCTTGAACATAATCCTTGCAGCCACTGGGATCCAATTAAGATATTTCAGGGCTGGAGAGATACAATCCCTGGGCTTGAGGCCAAGGACAAGTCTCACAGTCCTGTTCTGGATGAGTTGTAGAGGGCGGAGAGTAGTGGCAGGCAGAATTAGAAAAAGGTTGTTGCAGTAGTCCACCCTAGACAGAACCAGAGTTCTAGAGACAGTGAGCTTCTGGGGGAAGGAGAGGAAAGGAAGAATACCTCTGAAGAGGTGCAGTTCATAGTTTGACTTCTTAGCGACATCTGAGATGTGTGGAGAAAAGGAAAGCGTGGAGTCAAATATGACCCGAGGTTCTTAGCCTCGCAAGTGGGAGCAGGGAAAGGGCCAAGGGAGGCCAGCCAGAGAGTGGCAGGAAAGGAAGGTGCTGGAGTGCCGATGAGTCGAAGATGACCCTGAGGGTTGTTGACTTAGTGTTGACAAAGACGACCTAGAGCAACTCTCCGTAATTAGACTTGTCATCTTCCAGGTCGCCAGAGCCTACAGAGCTTTATGTAAAGAGAGGAGGTATGGCCTTGTTAACCAATGGGTTGATGGAAAAAAAGGTCTGCAGCAAAATTGGAATCGTCACTGGACTGCAGGAGGAATACATGCCTGGGTTGGGGAGATGAGGGATTTGAAAAAGAATTGGTGCCAACAATGGTGAAATAGTGGGAAGGAGGCAGTGACCCGCAGTGCATCTGTGGAGTGGAAGAAAGAAAGAAATTGAAAGAGGAATCTGAAGATGATACCAAATGGTGAGCTGAAGTAAGGATAAGACATGGGTTACTAGCAAGGCAGCTCGAGGGGCAGAGAAGGAGAAAGGTGGAGGACGACCAAGAGATTATGAACTAGGCGAAAGACATAGGCAATATCAGTGAAAGAAAAGAGCGAAGAACAAGGAATGCGACAAATCCGCCAGCTAATGGGGTTAGGAAAGTGGGACCAAGGAGAGGATTTTCAAGGAGACACTGGAGTAAGAAGGATGAGACCAGAGGGAAAGAGAAGACAGAACAACAACCCATCATGGCCCCCCGAGGAGGGAGAGATGAAAGGCCTGGCAGGGACAGAAACTAGACAGGAAAGAGCAAAAGAGAAGATTGTGCAGGTGACGAGGGCGGCCTTTAGGAGGACAGAATGAAATAGCCGAGTGCAGGAGGAGGGACAAAGGAAGGTTGCGAAAGAAAAGGTCCAGAAAGACCCTGACCTAGTCCTGGGAAACAACTATGTTAGAAAGCAAAAGAAAGAGGAGTGCATTTTCAGAAGGTGAAATCTCTGGAGACATAAATGAAAAGGAAGACATCTCTCGGGGGACAGTCAAGGGACTGGATTAGGGTGATGGAAAAAGGGAAGCGTGGGGGGAGAAGGAATGTAGAAGAAGATAAAACCAGAAAGAGGGAAGGCAGTGGACCATGACCTCTCCCCTTAATAGGAGAAGATAGGTGGTGTGGTTGTGTAACCCCTGTCCAGGAAGTCAGAAGCTGTCCCTAGCAAACTGGCAGAATCTGCCAGCCAAGAAAAAATGGTATAGACCCAATCTGAATCTGGGGTCCAGTGAAGGACACAGAGAGGAACGGCCTGAGGTCTAGCCCAACAAAGAGGAGGAGAAAGAGGCTGAAGTCGATTTGGCCACAAAAAATACAGAGAAAGCAAAGGCTGAGATTTGGACAAGGGAGGTCTAAAACACAACAAAGAGCGAAGCACAAAACCAGGGAAAAGGTGAGCAAATGGGAAAGATAGGAAAAGGAAGAGACCTTACCCAAGAGGGAACACAAGCGGGAAGAGTCACCTGGAAAGGATCCCGATAAGAGAGAAGTTGGAAGAGTCACCAGGGGCTAACACCGGGTGGAGTAAACGAGGAGGAGAGTCTGTACACTGAATATGGGAGAAGAACAGAAGCTTCCCCAGACTGTTTTACAAAACAGGAGACGGTAGGAGCTTCCCATACAACCAGTGCCAACCGTACTGACAAATCTAATACATCCCCTCAGCCGAGAGTTGGTTGTGTTTGTCATTTGTACGTTGTGTGTTACACGCCCTATTCGCTAGCACTGGACTAAGCGTGAGTAGTTAGTTCACTCCTCTGAGTAGGGAGAGGTGATTAATCCCCGGGCTTGATAGACGTGGGAGGTGGTCACTACACATGTATTATAGGTCGAATCTGGGTGAGAGAATAGGATGAACTTCCTGGTTGCTAGAACTGGTGTTACTTGCAGAATATGATTAACCCTTTGGTCTTGGGAGGATAGCCCAGGGGCAACGCGCTCGCTTTGGAAGCAAGACAACGTGGAGCAACACAGGTTCCATCCCCAGGTCTGCGCTTAGAAACCTCTGGGTATTAAGCGCATTATAAATAACCAATTACAATTACAATTTGATTGGTCGAGCTGGTCTGATTGTGAAAGGTGATTGATCTTATCCCTTCCAAGACATCGTCTGGTAGAAGACTCTTGGCTCGCTACCGTCTTCCAGCTCTTATAACGAAGAACTGCTTCAAGCCACCCTTCTCCGTGATGGAACCTCTGGCATCAGGTTTCATGAGCCTCATTTCCAACCTGTTGGACAGGTCGGTCCTCTGGTGTAGAGAGCAAAGGGACTTTACAGAGCTTGTCTGTCTGCATTTCGGACGCTCATAGACAAAGATAGAAAGAGGAAATATTTTGAAATTCCATCTCTAAATAAGATTTAGCTACGTGGTGACCAAATGTGGCCAACGGGTGCTTTGTAAATACTTTTGGGGGTTTGGGCAAGAGTTATTTCTTTATATATTTTTCCAGAATTCATTATTTATTTTCATACCTACACACATACATACATGGAAACAAGCTCCTTTGATAGCAAAGGAGCATACAAAAGGTAGTATAGCAGATACACGAGAGGCAGTAAGCCTCTCATAATGGGGAGAGTTTGAGTGGCATTGTGATCGGGTTTAAGAAGGAGTAGGTTGGACAGATACCGGGAACACAATACTGTGGACAAACTTAAAAAAGTGTCAGCGGGCAGGCAGTCTAGCCTGCTAAGGATGAGCTCTGACCTAAAACTATTGGGTGCTAGTATGGTGAGGTTCTATGTGATAATCTCGATAGGTAAAAGGTCATCAAGAAGGATATTTATTTATTTATTCCTGCACCACTAAAAGCCTTCTCCAACACATTTTAGGACTGGTATTACTTACAGTCCTAGAATATTTGGGGAAAGTGCTTCATTTTCTTGGGAGCGCAAATTTGGGAAAGTATCGCCCCCTGATGACCTTTTCCTCAGCGACTTTATCACTGGATACCGTGTGGTGGGTAAAAGGGAGGGAAGAGTCCAGTTAGTGGGGAGGGAAGGTGTAAGTAGTAAGGTTGGATAGGAGTGCCAAGAGTCAAGAGGCTATCTCAGAATTGAGGAGATGGCCTTTCAATTTTCTTTTGATTGCATCCATGCGGACCATGTATCAAATTTCAGAGGGCAGGGAGTTCCAAGTACAAGGAGCAAGAAGAGTAAAAGAGCATAAGCGAGTGGATGCACAGGGTGGGTGAGGTGCCACAAGGGTGGGGGAGGATGCAAAGCAAAGGCTGTAGGGCTTGATAGAAGAGGATGTATATGACTGTGCCTTACTGTGCATGGATTTATGCACTAGTAGGAGAAATTGGAATTTTGCCCTGTTTTGCCTTATTAGCCAGCCAGCCTACTGCTGGGAAGATCAGGAAGTAGGGGGGAAGCAAGGGCGCTCAAAGAGAGTCCTTGTCCCAAAGTTAATCATCTTGTCAAGGGAAAAGAATGCATAGTTTGGAAGACCAAAGAGTATACTGGCACAGTCCAGTTTAGCGAAGAGGTGGTTAGGAGATGTTTGGTGATTTTGTAGGGAATGAGGTGTCTGATTTTCCTGATATTTAGGAGGGTGGGGCGAGCCACCATTCCATGTTTTAGAGAAGAAGGTATAGAATGTGTGAAGTGTTGTAGATGACACCAAGCTTTTTGGCTGAAGAGCAGCAAGGAAGAGTGTGAGGTGGGAACTGGAGAGGCAGGGGAGGAGAAGAGACAGAGGATTTGTTAGGAAAGAAAAGCGCCTGTGTTTTGGAGCAGTTCTACATAACAGTGTGTGAGGCCATCCTGTATTTAAAAGCAGAAAGACAGTAAGAGGTTTTGGTAGATAGATTAGTGGAGAGTTCAGAAAAGGAGAAAAAGATTTGGGTGTCATCTGTGTAGAGTTGGTACGAGAACCCAAACGAGGAGTTAAGTGCCTCAAAATCAGAACTGTACAGTGTGAACAGCAGGAGCCAGAACCTGGCGGAAAAACCAACAGTAAGAGGAGTGAGTTGAAAGGTGTTATTATACCAGGAAATCGAAAATTGATGAGGTGCCAGGTAGGACTCGATACAAGCAAGTGCTTGATAATGAATACCCAGCAGGGAAAGAGAGTACTTAGGAGCTCAGAGTGATCGACGGTATCAAAGACAACAGATAAGTAGAGGAGGATTAGGATGAGGAATAGGTGGGAATGTTTAGTAGAGGCAATGAAGTTGGGAATGTTTATCTGAGGCAATATAATTGGAGACCTTCAAGAGAGCAGTTTCAGTTGAGTGGCAAGTACGGGAACCAGCTTGGAGCGGGTCACTGTCACCCCACATACCCTTCTATGGAGACATGGTCTCCGGTCTAGCGGCCCCGTCATGGAGGGTCTAGCCTCGTTGGCGCCTTTCACAGGCGCATTCTGTCCCAATCTCTTTCTCCCTGTGCGTGCCATTGTTTTGGGTCTGCGCATGTTCAACGTTCCGAGCATGCGTAGTCCTCCTGGTGTTGCATGGGCGTCCGCTTGTTGTGCAAGCCTCGTTCTGCTCATAAGGGTATTTTAGGGCTCACAAGGAAGTTCTGCTCCTCTTCTCAACGTGGTTAATATGTTGATCATGTCCTGGCCCAGATTCTTGCCTTTGCCACCTCCTGCGCTCCCTGTAACCTCATGCCTGCCTTCCCCTTCTCCTGGCCTTGACATTTCCCTTGTCCCCCTCTTCAGCCCTCAGTGGCTATGTGCTCCTGCCCTGCCCGCTAGGTCCTGGTCTCCTGTTATCCTTTTTCCTTTTAGGGCTTCCAGACTTACTAATTCTGCTACCTCTTGTGCTTGTCTCTGCCTCTTGTCTCTGCCTGGATTCCCTGCATTCTGGAACTTCAACTTGTTAATGCTCCTTTCTGGACAACACCACCTGTTTATCAGCTACTTCCAACTGGACATTCATCGTGGTCTTCCCTTCTGATGCCATGTAAATCAGGGAAGTGCCACCTCGTGTCGTTGGGAGCTGATCCAGTGCCTGCTTGTTCCTATCAGGGAGGTGTTGAGTTGGTGCCCCGTGTTGCAAGTTCATCCTTTCAACATTTCATGACAGACTGGAGTCTTCCTCACAGCAATCACCACGAAGGACAGGCACCCAGCGCCCCCAAGACATTTTGTAGAACAGTCACGAAGGTTGTGCGCGTCAAAGTTAGTAAGGCAGTTCAATACAACTCTTTCCAACACCCTAGAGTAGTGATGAAGAAGTGACACAGGTTGAAAGTTGGTTGGCAGGTTTGGTTCAGCACTTTGCTTTTTCAGGATAGGGCTGACCATGGCCATTTTGAAAGTATGGGGAAAGTAAGCAGAGTCGAAAAACAGGTTGATTAGATATCACTAAGAGATTAGTGAGAGGAGAGGCCACTAGAGGGACAATAAGTTTGACAAGCTGAGGCATACGAGGATTTCATGGAGCACAGGAGGTGTTAACCTGCATCAGCAGTGCAAAGACGTCCTCGGTGTTGGTATTACTGAAGTGTGAGATAGAGGCAGTGACAGATGGTAGGGTAGGTGGAGTGAAGAAAGTAGGAGGAGGGTGAGGAGGGATTCCCTGTTTATGGAAGCAAAGTATTCAGCACGGTCACTAGCTGAAAGAGTTAATAGTAGAGTATAGGGTGCCTTGGAGTCAGTTAGGATGTTTGTAGTGCCTATCAATTAGAGAATGTTAGAAATCCCGTTTAGCACTATGTAGAGAAGACTTGAGAGAGTCAAGGACAGAGAGGTATAGTTGCAGGTCCTCTTGAGAGTGGGAGTGCCACCCTCTGCGCAGGAGTCATTACAGAGACCACGTATGAATGGGGAGACGCAAGGTTGCAGACTCTGGGATTTAGGGGTGAAAGATAGCAATGAGAAGAGATGGAGTTGTGATGTAGGGTCTGGAAGGTGGAGAAAGCAGTGATAGTGGAGGAAGGATCTGGGGAGAAGGCAGAAAGTGAGAGTTGAAGGTCAGAGAGGAAGATAGGAATAGCAGAAGGTTTATATTTTGTCTTGAAAATGGGAGTGGTAGGTGGGGAGGAAAGGTTAGAGGGGGGAAAGATAATGGTGGTGAATTCAATGGAGCGATCCAAAAGAGATGGCGTGACAGTAGTGTTAGTTGCTGAGAAAGAGTTGGAGATGAACGGAGGTCCAGAGAGTTACCCGCAGAATCAGTGATTAGGTTATGAATTGAGTGGATAGCGTGATTATTGCGAAAAGATTGAAGGTCTTTAGAAATACTCAATAAAATAAAATAAATTAGAAGGAAGGTTAAAGTCACCTAAGAGGATGAGGTGCTGTGACAGGGAGAGAGAATCAAGGAGCTGCTCAAGCTAATTGAATAATGGCCCAGTTGGGCCAGGAGGGAGATGGAAATTAAGTGAGTAGAGTGAGGGAAGGCAACAGTTGAGTTTAATTCAAAGAAGGTAGGAGGAGATGTGCCATTGGGGGGTGAGAGATGTTAAGACAAGAAGAAAATAGACGCCTGAGACCACTGCCTTTGCTTGTCAACTGAGGAGTTTGAGAGAAGGAACGTTTGGAGTCGTGAAGGGCTCGCAGGGTATCAGTGTGGGAGGGAGAGATCCAGGTTTCAGTGATAGCAAGGAGAGCTAGAGTGAAAGTAGTCAGTGATGAAGGAAGTCTTTTTGCGAGCTGACTGGGCGTTCCAGAGTGGAATGTTCAGTTAATGTGGCAGTGAGGAGTAGGGAGTTTAGTTTCAGAGTCAGAGAGGTAGGGTGGATAGTTGATAGGAGCGCAGTGGTCTGTTGGCTGGCCTTGTTGGTCAGAAGTGGGGTTGATATGGAGATGATGTAGTGCGAGTGGCGAGTCGTTTTATTAGAGATACGAAAGGTGGGGATGTAGCATGATTGGAGCGAGCAGGAGGCGAGAATAGGACGGTAAGGTTGAGAAGGATGAAGAGAGAATGCATTTTAGTTTAGTAGTAGTTTGGTGTAGCTGGTAATGTGCTAGGTGGATTTTCGATATTATCTGGTGGAGCAGGAGAGGAGATTGTCTAATCGCTCACCATAGTTGTCGAGTCTGTGCATACCAAGAGTTGAATTCAGGTGGTGCCCCTCAACCCTGTACCCTTGGCCTCTGTCACGTCCTTGTATGTGTCCATGAGTATCCTACAGACCATACTCCGTTGTTTTGTGATCACACATTGTTGCTTTTGTGTTTGAACTCCCCTCGCTCCCCTCCATGCATGTGTCCCTTCCCACTTTTTTATTCCACACCATGTCCCTGGGACTCAGCTTTCCAGCAGACAAATCCCTAGCAGGGGCTTCGGAGCCCCAAGTGTTCTGAACGTTTCTGCTCTTTTCGTAGTATTGAGTTTGTATGTGATGAGTTTGTGAAAAGGTCGTGCTGTCATGGGGTGATATGGCCCATCAGTATGGTGATGCCACACAGGTCTAAGCATGTAAAATTGCATGAGTACATGCACAGCACTGTGACTTTCCAGTTGGCTTGACTCACCTTGACCAGGTGGATATGAAGAAATGGATGAAGTTAAATCCTGACAAGACCAGGATGAGGAAAGCAGGCTCCTAGGTGCAAAAGATGTTAGGACAGGGCGTGCGCACCATCCGAAAACAACAGTGTCCTCATGCACCACGTGACCAAAGTGTGACTTCACAATTCTCTCTGATCATAGTCTTAATGTGAAAGTCCTTCAATTGTTGCTATGTTTAAGATGGGTTTTTAGTATCCAATAGTACTTATGGAACCATGAAAGCATAGAGTAGTGCATACATTATGCAATTATGCAAAACAGGAAAAGGAACTCTGGGGAATTCCAATTTTTGGTGGAGTCCTGATGATGGAAGGTCATCACTATCATGAAGAACAGCCTTTATTTTTCCTGTTGAAATGTGTATCTTCTGGAGAAGTGTTCAAGAATCGGATACTTTCCATGTGTGATGAGCCAGAAAATGACATCAGCTGTTACCATTCAATGGACAGTACCACAGTTGTGCACTTCACAACTTGGACATTTGACAATGCCTCTGACATTATGTTATGTTATTCTATAATGTTTTATACTATGATATATCAGCAAGGTAGTAGTCTCAGAGCAACTAGGTGTTTTCGAAAACGTGGTGCACTGTACCCCACCTGTTTATTCCGGACCATAGTCCGCGAGGAAAAGGGGAGGGGTTGGAAGAGAAGAAAAGGGGACAAAATAAATAAACAATGTGTTGACTGCATTACTTTTCATGCTGCGAAGCAAATACAGGAAATGACGTAGCCTGCTTCATTTTCGCATTTGTGAAATTGTTTTAGAAAATAAGGATTAGGGCTAACGCTGTATTCTCTGAGCAGCACCATTGGTGCTAAATTATTTGCTCCAAGCCAAGATGTGATCATATGGTCCTTGGTGTTTATAGTAGATTGCTGCTTCCATGAACCTTTCTTGGAAGAATTTAACTTATTAGTTCAAGTTTTGTGAGTCACTGAGTTTTATCCCCAAATAGTTGGGTGCGCAGTATTCTTTCCATGGATCTTAAGTGGGTAATGCTTGTTTCCTGCTCTGTATTGTTTCTGTGAAACCAACTTCTGTCTCTTTTGCATGTTTTTAGGTTATATAGTTTGCACTTTTCTTTTAGCTTCTTTATTTTTGGGACAAGAGGACAAGGCCATCTTTGTTCCTTTCTAAGAGATTTCTTCCAGGACAGCTGATTTCCCCAATATGTTTGGCAGGTGGTTTGTACATGGGACCACTAGAACTATGCTGAAGCACTGGATGACCCTGTTTGAAAGAGTAGGTCGTATTTTGTTCACACTGCACTCTATATGGGAGTGGGAGCACCTAGTTACCTTTGGGTTCAACGCGCTACATAAGCAAATAAACTAAACTAAACTAAGCAATTCTTTGTCTCTGTATCACTTTGAGGAGTTGCGTGGCCCATCCTGTGTGCCAAATTGATTTAACTACTTCTTGAAAGTCTAAAGAACATGCATGTGCTTTCGATTTTTTGGGACATAATCCTCTATTGGTTATCTATTAATATTCAGCGCACTTTGTCAAGAGTGGGCTAGGTTGGTGCAACAAGGGAGCTAGACGCCTCCTCAGGGGCACTACTCGAACTTGCTGATGACTCTGTGATTTGAACCACTCAGAGTCAGAGGCAGACTATGTTCCCTACACCTAATTTGCTTACCTTTGGTAGCGCGGTCCAGCATCAACCTGAACCTCTTTAGTAGGAGGTAGAGTGGGTGAGATACAGTACCACACCAAGCACCACTGGTTCTAGTAAAGAATGTCTTGCTTAAGTTTAAAAACAATAACATAAGCTATTTTATTATCATGTTATGTATTAGGATTCATACTATGCACCAATCCCATCAGCAGGTTCTCCAGGCGCTCGTGGATCAGAAAGGGAAAGTGGGGGATGGTTTGCTATGGGAGAAGAAGGGACAGGCAAGGAGCTGTGCCTAGCTATTAGTCTGTGTATAACCAGGAGCAACTGGTGTCTGTGTTTTCTAGGTCAGTTTTGATTCATACACCAGAGTTGTTTTGTTTCTAGATGGGGGACTGCGAGTGCTTGATTTATCAGCATGCTTGAGCTGTTTGGTGAGGTTTGAAGCTGATTGTACAGATGTGGAGCTGTGAGTGTTTTGGTACAGGAAGAGGCTTTTGTCTAGCCATTTGTGTTGGTCTGGTTGGTGAGCATGTGGTGAGTGAGGGTGGTTGAATTTGAGGTTGTTAGCCGATTTCCTATGGATACCTAGTTGAACACAGTAGAGTATTTAATAGAAAGAATATAAAGGGCTTCGTTAGCAATAGCTAGCTGTGAGACACTATGTAAAACATTGCAATATTCCTTCCTCGGGATGCCTATGTGTAAGACACTATGTAGAACTATACAATGCACTTTGTTACAGATACCGAACTGTTCGCTGGGTAGAAAAATCCAGTGTGCTTTCTAAGGGATACCTAGATTTGATCACAATGTAGAACAATGGGCCTTATTCCAAGTCTGGCGGTCTGGAAAAAAGGGGGCTGGTAGCAACGTACTGGCACCCTTTCTGGACCACCAGACTACGTGTATGCCTGCAGGGGCCAGTGCACCCAGCAGGTCTGACTGCAGACATGCTTTTCACGGAAGCACTGGCACTGTTAGCAACGGTGCCAATGCTTCCTTGTCCCAATTCCAGTGGATTCCTATTCACGGAAATGAGGACTTACACTTTCCGCCACCTAACATCCTGGCCGTCTAGACTTGTAATGTCTCGGTGGCACCGGGATATCAGGCGGCGGAAAAGTGTTATGAGTTCGACGTCAACTTGCCGGTAGCACCAGAGGGTTACCTCCGACCTTGTAATGAGGCCCAATGTGATCTGCTTTCTTAGGCATACCTAGAAGTGAGGCACAATACAGAACACCGCAGTGTGCTTTCACAGAGATACACCAACGTGAAACACAGCAGAGCACCATAAAGAATGAAGCAATGCACTGCCTTAGCATAGCTCTCAACTCCCATGCTTTGGGCAGGTGTCACCCACCTTGTAAAGAACTGATTCCCCCGCCAAGCCTCCTGCATGCCCATTCATTTCAATGGGCTCTCACCCGCCAAAAACGAAATCAGGTATTTTCACCCGCCTTGGCAAACACAATAAGTTGAGAGCTATGCCTTAGTGATATCTACATGTGAACACAATATAAAGTGAAACAGTGTACTTTTTTAGAGATACCTAGATGAGAGCCAAATAGAGCTAAAAATAGGGCAACCAGATTCTTGGGGATAACTGGGTGTGAGCCCAATAGTGCATGTTTTATACCCAGGGATAAGTACGAGTTAGCACAATATACAGCAATTTCTCATTACTAGCATGTGAGCCCCATGTATGACACAATGTAGAAACAGAAAAGTGTCCCTTGCCCTTGAAGCCCTAGAGGTGATCTTAGTTGGGGGACATGCTGAAAAGGTTGAGGAGCTTTAGAAGAATGAGAGTGTGACAGGTGTAGAGAAAAGTTGTCACCGGCCTTATCTAATTTCAGTAGATTATGTACTAGAAGTCGGCATAAGGCTTGGGGACGAGGCGAACAGCTAAACAGGCGGTACCCTAAGCATCTGCCGGTCGCCGGCTACACCTGAAGGTGCAGTTATGTAGTTGGTTCCAGGTCACGTGACCCTAACTTGCACCAATAGGAGCCGGGGAGGACGGGCTCAAAGGCATTGGGAGTTATAAGATATATCGATGATCGTCAATTGCGAAATGACAGAGAAGATAATCATTTGGGTCAGATACATAGATTATCATTTTGTAAAAAAGTGGCTCTGAAATAAACAATCTAGCCTTAATGAGCATATTTTAAATCTGACAGTCACATCTGAATGTAGCAAAGAAAGCATTTCTTTTTCTGGATGTTTGGTTAACAATGATTGACAAACTTGAAATTCTTCTTTTCAGGAAAGAAACCAGCAAACCTACTGTGCATCATGTCGAATAGCAGGCATCCAAAGAGTTGTACATTGATTACCCTTTTCAGATTTCAGATTTCAGATTAAGCCCCAACTGCTCAAGGGACATTTGTTTTCCAGCAAGAAAGTATAGAAGTAGCAAAAAGGTTTTTAAAAAAGACACTACCCGAGAAAAATCATAGAAACTGATATGTAAAAGCTTGTAAACCAGATTGGATCTTCTCACAACAGTGAGAAAGTGCCAACACAGATAATGGGGATCCTAACTGAGTATAAACTCAAGAATTAAAGGTAGATTGCATTGGACGGACAATATACTGCTAGCATGGCCCAGAGTATTGGAGGAGTTTTGTGATTTGCTAAAAATGTGCATCTTTACCCAGTTCATCAGATCTTTACTCTATATAAATCCAAAACAGTCCCCACCAGGTAGTACGGCGGATAGATTTGGTGCTATGTGGATACCTCTGATCTACACTTATGGTGAGACTATGCGGCCAATTCATGGAATTATTTCATGGAAAATCAGGGATTTGCACGCCATTCAGCATGCAAATCCCTGTCCGTCGATTCATGGAATCGACTTCACAGGACTAATCCAGGACTTGCGTGGAGTTTGCGCAGGCTTTGCACGTCTCGGTGAGTCGTCGAGTGCCTTGCGCGAGGGACCATGCAGAGCGTGGGAGTGGCTTGCGCAGGGGGCTGGGAAGGGCGCGGAATAAAGAAAATGGGGAAGAACCTGCAAAAAAGTGGGCATTACGAGGGACAGCCCACAGTCAGTCCCTCGCACGACCCCAGTTGCGCCTAATGACACGTTTTCACAGAACCACCCGTACAGTCTCTCGACAGTGAAAATGGCCTGCAAATACCTCAATCTCCATGCCACGCAAAGGCGGGCGTACAGACACTTGCGCATAGGAATCACTGTGTAAAGGTGGGATCGCATGTTGGATTTAGGGGTGCGTGCATGCAGACAGGGTTCTGATCTAATTTAGGGGTGCGCGTACGCAGTGGAGCGGAGTGCAGATACGGTTTATGTGGTTTTGCACATAGATTTTCGGATTTTTACCTGAGTTGCGAAGTATCATACACATGTTGTCGGGCGCCGGCAATAGTTACGGGGGACCCTGTGCATGATTCCCGAGATGCAGGCCTGCTTGCGGGGGCCCCAATGCACTGTTTGAAAGAAGTGTATAATTGTGCCCGGTTGAGTATGCAAATGTAGCTGTTCTGGCTGGTTATGCTTTGCGTGAGGGCGTGCCGGAAGCGTTCCGGTTGCGACTTGTGAATACAGTTACTTTGCGCAGTAAATTCCATGAATACACGAGGCACACATTTTCTTTTCTGCACGCAGGTTTGCGCAGTGTCAATCTCGGTGCATGGCACTTGTGGGAAAAAGACGCACATTTCCATGAATCGGGCCCTATCTATAGAACAAAAAATGTTCAATGTTCAAATGGGTTATAAAGAAAAGTTACCCCTGTGACAGAAATTTAAAGAAAATTTTCAATAGCATAGCATGAATTCACTAAGTATTAAATGTATTCGCCATCGGCCATAAAGGTACCAGTTCATCAAAACAACAATCATTAAATAAACATGAATGTACTTCCTAATGTACTGTTGTTATGACTGCTACTTAATCGAACATTGCAGCCACAACATTCTGCTTCCTTTGATAAATCTCCTTGAAAATCTGCCAAAGCGTTGGTGGAATAAATAATCGTTCTTCCATGATGTATAGCTAGTTCTTTGAAAGTGCAAGTGCTTAAAGTGCAAATGTGGATGAGCAACCAGTAAACGTGGAAGACGAGCTTGCATAAAACTATCGAACTCGCCAGCTTCTATGGAGAGGATTTGAATCATCAAATAGAGAAAATGTAAAGTGCCTGTGCAAAGTGCATGTAGTCACAATATACAATAAAATCTCAAAAAACAATTAAAGCATTACTAAAAATATTTATAGGGCTACTATTCTCAACCAAGAATGCCCTCAATGTGGGTGCAAAACTATATGAACTAAGAAACGACTGGATGACGTCAGCGGGATGGGGTTGGGTGGTTGGCAAGAGATGTTTTTTCCCAATCTGCCAAGCCCTATGTATGCATGAGGAAACAGTGCAAACGACTAGGACACTCAAGGTGGACATGCATAAAGATAGGGCTGCCCTGGGGTGTTGCACGAAAAACCTCTGAAATAGGGCTTGTTTCCTCAATCCCCTAACTCCTCTGTGCACAGAAGAAGATAAAATGAATAGTGTCTTCTTTGGCATCCAGACATGATGGGCACAGGTCTGAAGTACACGTGTGCCATGCAAGCTGTTAGGAACACAATGGCAAAGTGCCTAGGCAAAATTAATATAAAGGGATTGCGCATAACCTGGGGAAATGAAGTCTAGGTTGTTTCTGTACCCAAAGCACTGTTTCATGCTGCAGTACATGGCTGCCATGGTGGACTGGCAGTAGGCAATACTTTGCTTGGTTCGTAATGTGGTCTTAAATGCCTGGGGAAAGGATAGACTTTGACTGCCTGTTTATGGAATGCAGATTGTGCCTAAGATCTTCAAGACCCATTGATATCAACTGGGACCTGACATGGCGACACCATTTAAAGTCAAGCCCACCAATTTGGAATATGGGATCTGACAGCGCCTCTTTATATTTGCTTAAGAGGGATGAGGTCCATAACCTCAGTCAGTAACAGATTGGACTCATGGCGATCACATCAGATATTTGCCTCTAGTGCAACTCTAGGCGAAGTGCAGTGTTGGGTGTACTAGGAGGTAAAGACAATGGGCCTCACTACGAGGGCGGCGGGAACCCCGAAACATTGTTTCCAGCCCCTGACTTCCCGGTACCACCAGGACTTTACAAGTCCCGGTGGTGCAGGAAGTCAGGCGTTGGATTTGGTAAGTCCCCATTCCCGTGGAGTCCCATAGCAATGGTGCCGGTGCTTCCATGACAACTCTGCCTACCGGGACCGTTGCACACAGCAGTGTCAGACCTACCGGGTGCAACGGACCCTCCAGGCAGACTTGTAGTGTGGCAGCCCAGAAATAGCGGTGCCAGTAAGCTTACCAGCACCCTTATGTTCTGGCCATCACACTCGTAATGAGGCCCAATGCTTTTTGCAGAAACACATTTTCAATGGTGACCAGCTTAGTAGTATTCGAGTAGCCTGAACATTGAAGGGGCTCGGGCCTGCAGGTTGTAGAGCTGAAAGTCTTGTGAAAATGCACCCTTCCCATGATCATGGGTACATTTCAATATGGTATTACTATGCTCTCCAAGAGTTAGTAGGGCTTTGTCCACCTGGCTAGACCAGCTGCCATTACTTGCAAACCGGATGCTGCTGGAATGGGGGGACGATCGTCCCAGGCCCTCCAGGGTTTTCGGATGAGGCAGAGGTCTGGAAGTGTGCTGTAGGGAGACTGGAAGAGGAACGGGGGCCGAAGGGGGTGGTGTCCAGGGCCATGGTATGGGGAGTATGGAGGATGTTTTTATTCTAGCGAATATGGGGACCCAAGCACCATCTGAGATAGTAGCAGCCATATTGGAATCGAGGTCTAGCTTTGCACTGCAGCCAGGACTACAGGCCAGAGCCACACACATGGAGATAAGTGCATGCATGCAGGAATATGGTGTAGTTCGGGCACTGGTGAGAAAGGCCAGAGCTACAGCGATTCATAGAACGTTCATTGTTTCATCTTGCCAACATTTCGTATCCTAGAAGGAATGCACCTTGCAAGGCCACGAGAGGGTTGAGAGCTCTCTGAGAATAGCGATCCCATGAGAAGGAGGGCACGAGCCTCTAATCTTCCCTGTCCTAGCACCAAGTAATAGCATCCAAAGCCCACGTCCCAAGACCCCCAGCATTCCAAGGTACCAGTCAGTCACAGACCTCCAAGGTACCAGTCAGTCCCAGACCACCAACTATAAAACTGTTAGACCCTCAATCGATCAGGAAAGATCAGAAAACAGGGACCAGTTGCCTTCACCCTAGGGCACTGGATTTGTGCTGTGAGTTGCCAGGAGGGGTAAAGCAACATAGCTAAATGAGGGTGGGAAGCATTGGATGGGCACCGACCTGTCTGGAATCGAGTTAGTGTGTACAATGCAATGGCCTCGAAGTATCCTCTCAGCCTTTGTCTGCAGTACCAGGTGCACATCAGGTTACAGATAGAGCCCGCATTGTTTTTCTTTGCCTAATAGCCAATTAAATGTTGCTTCATGTCTGATGATGCACAAGGAGGAGCCCACATGGAAGAAGATGGACGAAAGGGGCTGGAACCAATGGCCTGGTATCCCCTATGGAGCAGCTAGCCTATCTATAGGGTCGCACCAACCAGACATTTGGATTTGTACATTATGTAATTTACATCACTGATGATGCTACGTGCTTTCATAACGTGTTGCTCATTCTGATTTTGCCAGAACGTTCCGTGTCACCATAGCACTTTGCTGGAACATTTCTATTTTTGTGGAAATAAAAATGTGTCCTTGAAAGAGGTGTACTGGGTCTTTTTCCCTAGTGGGTTGTATTTATTCTGGTGTGAGCACTGAGGCGTTTCGCTACAATGTCATGGTAGTCAAAACATTTCACTTGCTCAATGGTATGCCCCTAAATCTCTAGACTGAGTTTTTGGTGGCCTCTTGTGTGGGGTGGGTGAACTACCATAGCTTGTCATGCTTACTCAATAGCCCACTATCAATACAACCCTTGTGAAACGCTTTCACCTGCCCGCGCAGTTCACTTAAGAAACAAGGACCGCATCATCTGCAAACAAGAGTTCCTCCTAGTTTGGGGGAATCCGCGTGCAGGCTCGTGAGCATGAATACACATGCAACGCGACTCAGGGGGGTTTGGTTCTGTCACGGATCCTTCACGCAGTCGTGCGACAAGGTTGGCTTAGGTCAGGAATAGGATTCTGCAACAAGGTGGGTTGAAGGAAATGGGTTGCTTTGTAGGAAGGGGTAGAAACGAACTTCCAGACAATTTCATCATGTTATAATAAAACATTCTGCCCTCGCTGCATCCCCTGTCTCTATGTTGCAGCCTCTATTTCCTGCTTTCCCATCCTCTTATCTTCCCCTTTGCCATTGTCCTTCCTCCAGCAGACCAAGGTCTGGATCCCCTGGTTGGAGGTGCAGAGCGCCACCCATGGCCGGGCCTAGGAACTCAGATACTTCAATGGAGGTGGTGTAGCACAGTATAAAAGCATATAAACATGACACAACATGGATCTTGAGCCTGGGAAAGGATCAAAATTGCACAGCGCCTTTGGGCCAGTTTTGCCTGGAAGAGCTGCACAGTTTAGGATGTCTTGGAGTTAGTGTGGCAATGCAGACTATGCAGATTCCCACAGAAAGCTCAGGTCTGAGGTGCACAGGGCATTCTGCTCAGTGGTTTCATATCTCAGTGAGGGCCACAGCAGGCTACGCAGCCCCTGGATGAAGGTGAAGCTCAGTTGGGGTGGAGAGGTGATGGGAGTTGCACCACTAGCAAGCACGCGGGTGGCCGACACATGATATGATATGATATGGCATTTATAACGCGCCTATACACAAGTGTTTCATGCAGCTCCCCGGCCCATGATTGCCTTTGCCATGTTCCCTCTGGTTTGGCTTTTGCAACTGATTTGCCTGGGGGTTTTCTCAGAGTGGGAAGATGGAGGAGCGAGAGGCTGACAGCAGAGGCTGAAGTCCTCCAGGTTGGGAGAACATCTTGGTGCTGCGTCAGATGTGAGATTGTTTGCCATATAGCTTCTCGGTTCGGGTAGGCACTGTGTCACAAGTGTTTCATTCCTGGCACGGTGTCCCCTCTGAAGGCTCGGGAGAGGATAAAGTCTGAAGTGCAGCCCCAACACCTGTCCAGTTTGTTGGCACAAGTGGATCAGTTTGATGAGCCACTCTGCTGTGCAGCTCCTAGTTTTGACCAATGTTACTGAACAAATGTTCTTTAAAATACACAATTTTCAACACATTTTACCAACAAAACACAAATGGGTATTACTCAAACAGTCTGTAAAAAAAGAATTGCCATTTGCCACTTTTTCATTGGCACCGAGCCAGTATTGGCATGACATGATTGGTTATTTATAATGCGCTTAACACCCAGAGGTTTCTAGGGCGGACCCTGGGATCGAACTTGTGTTGTTACATGTTTTCTTGCTTCCAAGGCGAGCACGTTGCCCCCCGAGCTATCCTCCAGAGTTGTGTTTCCTACTCTGACACTGCACTTCTGCTTTCAGATTAAGCCTGCTTCTGGAGCAATCTTCCAGCTACCTCCCGGGAGCTCTTTATCAAGGGGAGGCCGATGTATTCAATTAAGGCCTGTTTGAGCTCCACTTTTGTCTATGCTCACTTGAAAACTCGCTCGCCTGGCCTCCCTCAGAGTCACTGCACCGCGTGTTGTTTGCAACCTTTACATGAAAAGGGCAGATGCATTGCAAAGCCAGCAGTGGAAATAACCACAGCCCCTGAACTGCTGAACCCGAAACCTAGAAAAGAACACGGAAAGGAGGGCGCTGTGGAAGAGCAGACACTCTTGAAGGGTTTGACAGCAAGAGCGAGCTGCACCTCGAGTCTGATGAGCACGGCTGACCCTGGTACAAAAGACTAGCAGCATGATCACTACCCGGCGACAGGTCAGGGGTGGGAGAGCAGGGTCTCGTACCTTCTGAGGATATTATCTGACCGTTTTTCCTCGCCTCACATTCCTCACACCTGAACACAGCTCACACGTGCAAAAACGCACTTTGTACTTGCCTTGCATCGCGCTGCATTGCTCCCGTTTCTCAACTTTCTAGTGTAAGCTTTTATGGACTGGGCGAAAAACGCCCAGAAGGTTTGTTTTTGCATTCTACTGCTCATTAAACCTGCATCTCTCTATGCAGTGACCAGGAGTGCTTCCCAAACATGTATTTATTTATTTATCTTACAATTGTATAGCGCACAAAGCAGTCCCTAGGCATCGCGGCGCTGTTACTTGTAATTATACTTGGTTACATTGTATACCTAGCCTACTCCTGAGTACAAAGAATGTTGGTGGCCTTCCGAAATGAAAGACGTGTATATATACTATTAAAAGCAGGCACCCTGCTGTTCTTTGAAAGAACTTTGTGCCCCCTAGACATCCTCCAGGAACACCTAGAGTAGCCAGCCACACAGCTCGAAGACCACAGATTTTCACTTGCACAGTGGCTATTTTTTAGTTGCACTATTAAGTGGTGCTTGCGCCACCTGTAAGCCAAAACTATTCCATTAAAATTCAAATAGAGGAAAATGGCATATGAGGATGGACACAAAGCTTGTGGCTGTTGTTTGTTTTTTTTGACTGCCCATGGC
The DNA here is from genome assembly GCF_040938575.1 of Ambystoma mexicanum. Classification (NCBI taxonomy): domain Eukaryota; kingdom Metazoa; phylum Chordata; class Amphibia; order Caudata; family Ambystomatidae; genus Ambystoma; species Ambystoma mexicanum. The sequence goes on from NC_090931.1 coordinate 371,070,271, forward strand.
TTGCTTCTCCCTATGGCCATTCACACCAATTCCTGTCCCTCCTCCTCAAAACATCTCCTCCTGAGAACTCTTTGAGCTCGCTTTATTCAAGCCTTAACATCAAACTTTGCGCTCAGCGTGCCTGTCAGTGTTTTTCAAAGCAGTCTTCTGAGAGTTAATGACTTAATTGGATCAGTAAACCGCTACTGGTGTAATAAAAATGTCTTAACCAGATCTGCCTTCAGCCACTCGATTTATAAGCACTATGCATGTCCTTCACTGAAGTCCTGTTAAAACAAGCATTGGCAAAGCAAACAGTTTTGGCTTGTCTATACATATTAGGCATTTGGCATGCACCACTATTAGATACCCAGGTACTCGCACCATTTTGCACTATTGCACTATCAATGGCCAGTTACTACCACTACGCCAATTTCCGGCAAGTGCCTTTTCCTTGCCTACACAAAAGCCTGACCTGTTAGCATCGCCAATGCTCATTTACAATGTGTTTCTCTCATGTTACTTGTTCTCCATTTGATTACTTCAATCTGCTTAACACACTCCATTTCAAGTCCATGCTGCAATGATTGCGTAATGAGCGGGACCCTCTGTGGTATGAATTCATAAACCAGCGAGAGCCAGCCACGCCAGAGTTCCTTGCATGGGGTACACCGAAGCAGCGTACAGTCACTGCATACAGCAGAGCAGTGTGCATGAAATCCAGACACACTTCCTATTGGGGATGCACAATGAAGTGTGCATGGAATCCCTCCCAAACAAACCATGGCACAGAAAAGAGGGTTCTCATAGCACAAAGATAGAACTAATATGGTAGCCCTGGTACAGAAGGGGTGGGATCATAAAATATTGAATTGCTGGGCCTTTGTAGCTTCAGGGAAATGTTATGCGATACTCAATGGCTTAAATCAGTGGAAGAGAGAGTTCCAATGTGTGGGTTCAGGACCCATTAGGACCATCCACCTTTGGTTCCACCAAAAGTGGGGTACAGATCGTAGGTTAAGGGAAGATTTTTATTTTATTTATTTATTGTTCATTTATACATCTCTTATGCACAGGTGGAGTGCGTCAAAGAGCTTCAACACCCGAATCCGTACAGGGTGCGTCCCTGCGCTTCAGGGCATTGACCACATCCATGGCGGTGACCGTCTTCCCCTTGGCGTGCTCGGTGTAGGTGACGGCGTCCCGGATCATGTTCTTCAGGAAGACCTTCGGCACGCCCCGGGTCTCTTCGTAGGTGAGGCCTAAGATGCGCTGGACTCCACCACAGCGAGCCAGGTGGCGGATGGCGGGCTTGGTGATGTAATGTAATGTAATATAAGTGGTCTGGTGTAGTGCCTGTCTGCCACTATTGGTAGATGAACAGAAGAAATGATGCAGGAGAAATGTCTTCTCATGAAAACAGGACCCATGCTGTTAAGGGCACATCGGGCCATGCAGAGAACCTTGTAGAAACTCCAATTTTTCTTTGTAAAAACAAAAATACATTCTACATTTTCTGTTTGTACTTTTTCACATGCCGGTGTCAATAAACGCTCACAGAAAGAAAGCAAAAAGAAGAACAAGGATAATCGAGTCGCTATCTTAGAAGATCTATGAAGCTTCACGTGAACAAGGGAAGGGGGCGGGCTCTTATCATTAAACTCAAATATTTGTAGAAGATCACCAGGACCGGCAGACCTGCTTTCTGTGAGCAGTAGCCAACATAACCCCTGCCTCTAGAAGATTACGTGCATGAGTTCCGCATACCGCACATTCCGGAGTGGCGGAGTGGAATCTTTAACAGAAAACAGAAGTGCAAGTATAATAGCTTCAACACTCACAAATTAAAGCTAGTAAGCATTACAAAGAAGCAGGTGCGCATAGATATTGCAAACAATTAGAATGCCAATTTCATGTTGCAGACTGAAATTGACAGCGTATAGTAGACCTTGGAAAAGACATATGGGCCTCATTACTAGTGTGCCGGTCCGGTAACAATGGTGCTGGGAAGCCTAGCGGCACTGCTGTTACCGGACCGGCACACTCCGGGGTACAGAGGCAGGAATGTCAGATTGCCTTGTTCGCAGATAGTTAATATTTTCTAACGCTCTCCATACCGGAGCTGACAGTCCTGCCTCTTTAAAATACATGCTCTTGGCAAAATTGGCAATGTCCAGAAAAACCGAATCAGAAAACGAGGCTGAAAAGATCAAGTTATTTTAGTCGAATATTTGCAGGATTTTTGCACGTTTTTATAAAAAAATATATGGGGGTGGGGTAAGGGTATACATTAAGGTAGGGGGAAGTGGAGGGGTGTGGGTGCCTCCCTCTGCATTATTAAAAAAAAGTGATAGGATCCCAAAAAACTTTTTCACTATTCGACCAAAAAACCCTTGCTTTTTTCGGCCTCATTATTTTTTTTCGGTTTCTTCACGAAGATCTGGAAAATTCTCTAGGGATAGGTCTCTATATTTAGGTGAAACAGAGTGGAGATATTGGACACCCCTGTCAGGTTCCAGAGGAGACAGGGAAGAAATCTACCTGTATGTTCTCAACAGCAACAGTGCCCAGTTCATGATAGGAGTTTCGAATCATGTGAGTAAAATTATCAGAAAAACTACTGGTGAAAATGGCTGCCCAGAAGAACGTCCCATTTCTGTGTCTATAAAGTTGCATGAGAGAGGGAAGTTCATCTGGTAGTCCCTTAGGTAATCAGGAAAGCCACATTTGTATGCTTAGTTGTTGACCAAAGGAGGAATGAAGCCATGTTGATCTTCCTTAATCACCTTTAAGAAAACGTGGTTTAAGAGTTGGGGAATAACCTGAAGTAGATTTTGTCCACATTTAACCACGAGATAGGATGGTATGAGGAAACTAACATAGGACTCCTGCTCTATTGGGGAAAATGACAATATTGGCCCTCATTAGGACCCTGGCGTTAAGGGGTTAACAGCGCCGTAAAAGGTGTCGGCGCCGTTAAACCCTTAACGCCTTACTACGAGGTCCCTTTGCGGGACCCGACCTTAACGGCTGGTCTAGACCAGCCGTTAAAGTAGGGGCCCGCAAAGGGACTCTCGAGGTAAGTACGGTACCGCAATTTGTGGTACCGTACTTACGGCCTTCCCCATTCCCATTATGTCCTATGGGGCAAAAATGGGAATGGGGAAGGGCCATGGTTGCATGGGGAATTACCGCCCAGCCAACCTTGGAATGGGGTGGTAATTCCCCATTCCGCCATGGCAGACTCCGGCATCGACCATGGTGCTAATAGCACCATGGTTTTCCGCCGGAGTCCTAATGAGGGCCATTGGCTTGTTGCTATGATCTTTCTCATATTATTCATGATGTAACCTTTAAGAATATTGGCAGCAAAATCCAGGCAAATTCTGGCAGGAGTCCACCTTGACCTGCAGCGTTGACACTGAGAGATACTTTAAACGCATACGTCATTTCCATTTCTGGCATTTGACCCTGTGAGAATAATGTTGCTAGAGATAAACTGTTCAGTTCAAGGCATGGAGGATTTGAATTGGATGATTTCAATTGACTATAACATTGGAAAAACATATTTCTGTTTTTTTTCATCTATGAGATTAAGTTATAATGTTAGGGGTTGTATTCTCAGAAGCTCGATATTTTGCAAGTGAGGCAAGTATCTTCTCTCCAGCCTCAAACCTTATACTTCTAGATGATCGTAAAAAAAAGTTCGGCCTCAATACTTATCAATGCTCTTAGCCAATGTCAGTTTAAATGCTGAACTATAAAGTTGTCACACCAGCCAGTACACAGCAACATGCTATGATCTTGCTTTAATTTCCTAATGGACTTAATGAGTTGGTCATTGTTTTACCCAGTCGGGTGACATTAGATATTACAAAACCTCTAATGCATGCCTTGAGGGCACCCCAGAGAAAAACAAAAGAGTTGATGGCTGGAAGGTTTATAATTAATCTTAAACTCTGGCATTGCTCAGGTGAAGAATGATGGTCTGTAGGGTTTCCCAGAGCAATACCTGACTTTAAGATTAATTCTAAACCTTCCAGCCATCAACTCTTTTGTTTTGCTGTCATCGCCAGAGTGGGACGGGCATCCCCAGATGTGGGTCCCGTGCCTGCTGGGCCTAGAGACCCAAGGTACTCCACACTGATGGGGACCAATGAGGCCGAAGCATATTTGGGGATGCTTGCGGTCTCATGTAGAAGGGATGCGACCAAGAAGTTCGGGTTGGACTGCGCCTTTTGGGGTGGGACCAACCCTAAATCACATATGGTCTTTCCCCTTTTGAAAAAGCTTGGCAGGCAAAGAACAATGGTCTGGAGGGTTGCCCAGAGCAATGCCAGAGGTTAAGATTAATTCTAAAGCTTCCAGACATCACCTCTTTTGTTATGCTCAAGGGCATCCCGGATTATAATGCAGCAGGCTGTGCTCCAATTAAGTAAAACATAGTCAGCAAAAGAGTTAACCACCTACGGGCAAAAGTTAACCTTTTAGGAATGTTTCGATTGAACATCCACTGTCGGTTAGTATAAGCCTTACACCTTCAGCAAAGAGAGTTAGACCAAGGCAAGTGATGAGAGAAAGGAACACCCAAATAAGACGTTACAGCAAATTGTTCCCAATCCCTACTCACAAAGTAAAGTCAATCCAAGATTTTTGCTGATGAGGACTTGAATGGAATGACTACTCTCTTCTGTATGTGAAAAGAGAGTGTGGGACATCCAGCAGGTGGTGACCATGAACTAGATCAGACAAAGATATTCATACTTTTGTTTTTCGATGCTTTATGCTCCTGAAGGTCTTGCCTTAAATGAGGTACAATGCCATCATTTCCTCTAATATTAACTAGCCCCACACCACCCACGCTGCAACATGACACGGGACAGGCCACCCACATAGAAGTAGGACTACAGTTTCACTGCTGAAGCTGTAGTCCTACGTCTATGTCAGTGGCTTGTCCTTTTTTTTTCTCGAAATCTGGTCACCCTACCAAGGGAAAACATGTGTTCTTGCATTCAGGGAATGAGTCTCCTACTGTGCAGATTCAGCCTGATAACCACCTCTGTATGCTTCAACTTAACACGCGTGGCACCCACCCACCTCTTCTTTGGTCAAATCTAAGTATCGTTTCTACCCTTGACCTTGAGTCTGATGGAGCACTGACGAAAGACCTCAGCAACAATCTTCACAAATCCTGCAATTAAACACTTGAGTTCCCTTCTATGCTTGGTGGCTCCAGGACGTTCATCTGGTATGGTATGGTAATTTTTATTTGTAGAGCACCTATACACAAGGCAGTGTTTCTAAGCGCACAAGGAGGGAGGGAACAAGGGGATAAAACAACAGCCATTCAGTGCCCTTGAATTTCTGAACGATACAAGTCTGCACAGGCAGAGTAAGTGCATATAGTTCAACAATGTAGATAACAGCAAATAAGTCTGATGACAATTCTGCAGTTTTTCCAAGTGCATTGTGGCGCCACCATGCAAGGAGGGAAGACAGGGAGGATGGACGATCTTCGAGGCATGGTAAGATCAGATCATGCAACGCGCAGACAGTACAGGAGAGGGGAGGAGGGTTATGGGGGGAATCAAGTGCACTAAGGGGTCAGAAAGAATCTGGGTAATTGCTGAGAGAATGACCATTCTCATGGGTCATTGAACAAGTGCAGTAGCAATGAGGCAAGTGCAGGCCCGGAGGGAAGTGCAAGAGGACTGGCGAGGTGTCAGAGACCTGTGAGACTCTGTGAGACTCTGGCATTAGTTGGCAGGAGTTGGTCCTCAAAGCAATATTCGTTCTCTCCCTACATATTGCAAAACACTTGTCTTTAGTAAGGTATGTCAAAAGTTCAGAATAATATAGTGAGGCTTCACTCTGCATTTTACCTTAACCGTGGAAAACCTGAAGACACTATCTTAGGTTGGGACCAAAAACAGTATCTGAAAGAGGCTCTGAGAACAAACGGGTACTAAGCTATTAATGGTCAATCACCAGACCCTCAATGCCCTCGGGTAGTCTGAATATTATGAGGTTATTATGGCGAGCGCACGTTTCTGGGCATTGCTTGTGAATCTCCATCATTTAAATGCAGGGTGCCGCTAATTTTATTTCAAATGCCAGGGTATTGAATTCCAATCTTTTGCAGCTGGTTCTCTTGTTGAGGCATCATTGCCTGCGCCCCCTTTCTGCACCGTTCAATCTGGGTGGCGGATTCCTGTAAACTGATGCGTCTCTATTGCCCGGTGATTGAATTGCATTGAACTATGGGGGCCATGCAAGGCACCTATGCTTCCCACAAAAACCTACATCACGATATACTGGAACCCAACACCTCAATAAGAATTGGGTTCGTCAATGAAAAATATATAGTTGTTTTACTTTGATATATACGTGATGGTTGAAATGTTTCATGAAGGACTGACCTGGATGAATACTATAAACAAACAATGTAATATTTTTTGACTTCAAATAATTTAGCAAAAGTTTAATTACTACATGTGTCCTAACGTTTTGTAAGAACCAAGAATGATGATCAGCTTACAAAGAGACAACCGATCCACGAAAAATGCCTATTTGTGGGTAATCCGAGAGCGATCACAGGATATCCTTCGGAAACCCCATACCAACTAATGTATGCTGATGAGGCTTTCATGAACTGGGAAAGGGATACATAACGTGAGACCGAACAATTATGTTGTTGCTGTTCTAACACATGTGCACTCGATTCTGGTTGGATCCGCGTTCTAATCACACATGTGAAGCGGGTAGGAAGGAGTTTATCAACCCCACTCATTAGATCATGGAGGTGGCTTTCATAAAGGGCCACCATGGAGCCAACAGGTGGTTTTTTTGTGTGAGTTTGTTTTTCGTACTGCAGTCTTCGGCGCGGGCACTGTGTGCCCTGCATTGCCATTGTAGTTGGACTAGTTGAAATGAAGCAATAGACATAGCGTTAGTGTGACACGGAGCTGAACATGCTTTTTCTATGCAAGCGGTGACTTCACAACCGAGATATTTAAGGGTAAGGTTTTGGACTTAACCTAATTATTATATGAACAATGTATTACAGTAGACAACTTTATCTATGAATTCTATGATGGAATACCACAAACACCTCATATATACTTAATTTTCTTTCTTTTTTCAATCCTGTAGCATGCTAGCATACTGGCAGAAACAATTTAATCTTTGAAAATGTCCCTAGAGCCGAAACCTGTGTTGGCATAGCTGTGAAAATAAGGACATAGCAGACTGGTAGGTATTAAGAGTCTTAACAGGTCATCATTGTGGAAAATAGTTTGGCAAGCATCAAGCGAGGGGAGGTCCTATATACAAGTGTTTCAAGGCGCGACAAGGCAAGTGGGGGGGACAAAAGGAGGACAGACAACAATCCTACTAGGCCAAGTGTCATTCAGATCACGCAAGTGCATGGGAAGGGGGGAAAAGGAAAAGTGCGCGGGTGTAGGGAGAGGGGAAAGTGCAGTACATGGGGAAAAAGTGGAATAAATAAGAAAATAAATAAATGGCAAGCTGGTGGCAAGTGCAAGGAAGTGCAGACAAAAGTGCTGGTAGGGGGACTGTAGGGGACTGTAGGGATACAGAACAATGGTCCCCAGGTGCAGGGGTTGCCAGGGAGGCAGTGAAAGTGGGCAGTTGACGGGGCCTGGGCCAGAGATCAGAAAGGGTGGCCAGGTAACCCGAGCAGTTTCAGTCAAGAAAAGAGCAGGGGAGAGGGGGAGAGAAAGCCGAGCTTGGAGAAGCGACTGACACTGGGGAGTTGGAGGCGGATGACCGAAGAGATCGAGAAGGAAGATATTTAAGAAGAGAGAGTTGAAGGTATTGTGGCCCCAGACCCCAGAAGGCCTTGTGGACAATGCAGAGGGTTTTGAACTTAATCCTCGCAGCTACTAGGAGCCAGTGCAGAGTTTTCAGTCCTGGAGAGATACGATCACTGGGCTTGAGGCCAAGGACAAGTCTTGCAGTCCTGTTCTGGATAAGTTGCAGAGGGTGGAGAGTAGAGGCAGGCAGATTTAGATAGAGGCTGTTACAATAGTCCAGCTTAGAGAGGACCAGGACTCTGGAGACAGTGAGCTTCTGGGGGAAGGAGAGGAAAGGGAGAATACCTTTAAGGAGGTGCATCTGGTAGTGTGACTTCTTAGAGACATCAGAGATGTGAGGAGAGAAGGAGAGTGTAGAGTTGAAGATGACTGAGGTTTTTAGCCTTGCAGGTGGGAGTAGGAAGAGGGCCAAGGGAGGCCGGCCAGAGAGCTGCATTGAAGGAGGGAGTGTGTGTGCCGATGAGTAGAATCTCAGTCTTACTGGCCTTAAGACAGAGGTCGTTGGCGGCACACCATTGCTGGATGGCAGACAGACAGTCAGAGAAGAGGGAAGGAGAGGAGGAGGCCGACGGTAGCCTGAAAATGAGCTGGGTATCATCCGCATAGCACTGAAATTTGGGACAGAGAGCGTCGATGCAGTGGGCAAGGAGTGCCAGGTATTGGTTGAACAGCCAGGGAGAGAGGTTAGATTCCTGGGGGACAGCACAGGTGGAGAAAAAGATGTCGGACAGGAAGGACCCAGGTTGGACCTGGGAGAGTCGGTTGGAGAGGAAAGAAGTCAGCCACGCCAGAGCCTGACCAGTGATACCCAGGTTATCACAGAGACGGTTGAACAGGATGCATGGTTGACAGTGTCAAAGGCAGAAGAGAGGTCAAGCAAGATGAGAACGCACGGGGTATTAGAGTCAAGGTTGGTGAGCAGGTCTTCACGGATGTTCAAGAGAGCAATTTCCGTGCTTCTGGCAGCTCTGAAGCCAGACTGATGGTCATGAAGAGAACCAACAGATTCAGTGTGGAGATTAAGGTGGGAGATGGCCAGTTTCTCCAGGAGCTTGCCCAGGAAGGGAGTTATGGAGATTGGGCGATAGTTAGCCGGGCAGGAAGGGTCTGCAGAGGGTTTCTTTAGAAGAGGGTGCACAAGGGAGTGCTTCAGGGGGGAAGGGATGATGAAAGTTGACTGAAGGTGATGCAAGGAAGATGATATTGGTAAGGGACCGGCACCATTCATTCCGGGCCGCCACATTATGAGGTCTGCAGCAGGTCCCGCTTTGACACCTGGCCAGACCAGACGTCCTTAGCGGGACATGCTAGCAGACCAGGATGCTAACAACGGGCCCGTCATTAACAGGCCCGTTGTTAGCATCACCCCATTCCCATTGAGCCCGATAGGGTCTCAAATGGGAATGGGGATGTACCGGGTCCAGGTACCGCAAAAGGGAAGTCGCCTTTTGTGGGATCCGGACCCGAGTTTGGAGGTAGCCATGCCGCTAAAAATGGCATGGCTACCTCCAAACTCGTAATGAGCCCCATTGACTCCATATATGCACCTAAAGAAAGGGGAAGCAATTAAAGACACAGGCTATCTTTGCAAACAATCACAGCACAGAAAAAGCAGATAGGTAACTAAGTTAAAAAATGCAATATTTGTTGGGGATAGCATGAACCAAGGAGAGTGGCCAACGCTCTGTTAAGAAAACCGAATCCAGATGGTAATTAGGAATTAAGTCATGCACATCTATCTAGAATTACACAAGGGAGTGGCAGTGAATCATGAAACAAGATGGCGGGGAATGTGATGCAGTGGCATCAGAAGGATAGAAATATGGGATTGGAGGATTAGAGGGATAAGGGATTCCTAGAGATTCTATAAGTAACAGGGTACCTGGTGGGATGGGGACAGGACAGGAGCACGGCGTGAGTGGAAATGAGAGGATGAGGAAGGTGGATGAGTTGGTGAGGAACAACTCTGGATATCCAGCTATCTTCCCTCGTCTAGAAATGGCTGAGACTCGCTGCCTTGGGCTTCCCTTCATCACACAACAGGGAATCCAGGTGCATAGTGGCGGGGCGGAACATGCCACAAAGGCCGTAAGCAGGAAGTCACCTCCTGCGTTGATCCAGCCCAACCAAGATGGTGGCCGTCAAACTCTGATGCCACTAGAAGCAGTAGAGGGAGACAGAGAGGGGTGATCAATTAAAAGCAAAGGTAGGATCCTTCAGGGAAAGTCTACAAAATAATTAAAGAACATACTAAATTAGCATGTGTGCGGGCCAGCAAAACAATGAAATGAGCACAAATGGACATTCAAGGCGGTCTAGACACACTTGCCTTTTTGGCAGGTATAAGACAGCAGACAGGCAATTTTTGGACAGAGAGCCAGGCACAGCTCATTTCAACGAAACAATCACACACTGTGCACCTTCGTTCAAAACTGTCACGTGTTCCCTATTCTGCCGGCAGACCAGCAAGCTGGTCAGAATGGGGAGCTGGAGTGCTCTTCTTCCTGTGGTCCATATGCCCGGTGCTGGCACCCTCAGTCTAAAGTTGTGCCTCTCCAATTTTTTAAAACACTCCCTTTACTTGTTTTCAACGTTCATTTTAAACACCCCTTATTTCCGAAATCAAAGAGTCCGTAAAATAATTGCAACACCCTGATGTGTGACATTTACTAACCTGAACAGGACAACCAGACAGCTCTGTGTATTGCCCTACTTCACTCCCGGAATTGTTTGGCACACGCATCTTCTGAATAAAATGTGCAAGTGTGTATGCATTATTACCTCGCTGTTTCCATGTCAACTTAGACACGTCGCAGACTAGTTTGAAAGGTATTACCCAAATTGGTCGAACACAATTGTTCAAATGACCCAATTGATCGAAAGTCAAGGGTCCGAATTGACCTTTGCACAATTGACCGTATATATATATATATATATATATATATATATATATATATATATATATATATATATATATATATATTTTGCTTTGGTTATATATATATATATATTTTGCTTTGGTTATATATATATATATATATATATATATATATATATATATATATATATATATATATATATATATATATATATAAAGGGGGGATGCGGGGGGTTTCCCCCCGCAGATATGTAACAATTGACCTTCACAATTCGGTCAATTGTGCAAAGGTCAATTGTGATTCGAACAATTGTAGTTCGAACAATTTGTATACATCCGTTTGAAACAAGCATTGGCAATGCCAACAGTTTTGGCTTTGGTGTAGGCATGGGAAACTCATACGTCAGTCAATGCCGCAGTGCTATTAACTGACCATCGTTGCAAAATGGTGCCAGTGCCTGTGCATACAATACGGTTCCATGTGATAATGTCCCCCGTCACCATACAAGAATGGCACCTTTTTTTGCATCAATATTACCCCATGGAACCTGCGGGGACACCCCAGCAACCCCCACATTTTTTAAAATGGAGCGGGTGACACCCCTGCAACCCTCATTTCATTTACCCCATATATTATCCCCCTAAATAATGTCACCTATGCCGTTTCCCGGTGACTATATGTATGCCGACATTATTTATGGGGATACTATTACCTGATAGCTATAATAACAGGTCCTGGCAAATGCCTGACATGTATACATAACCCAAAACTGTTCTCTTTGCCAATGCTTGTTTTTAACAGGACTTCAGTGAAGGACACACATGGTGCTTATAAATCGAGTGGCTGAAGGCAGACTTGTTAAGAAATGTGTATTAAACCAGGGGCACGTTTACAGCTCCAGTTAAGTTATTAACACGAGAAGACTGTTTTGAAAAGTCACTGGCAGACACAACGTTTGGTGGTAAGGCTTGATTAGGCTAGCTCAAAGAGATTCCAGGATGATCTGATGTGAGTGGGAAGAGGTAGGAGGAGGAAGTGGGTGGGAATGACCATAGGGATTAGCATAGCCATGGGCAGTCAATGAGTGGGTAAATAAACAAACAACACCTACAAGCTTTGTGTCCTTCCTCATATGCCATTTCTCTCTAGCTGTACGGTAATACAATCGTTATGATATGATATGGCATTTATGATATGATATGGCATTTGTAACGCGCCTATACACAAGTGTTTCAAGGCGCGATGAGGCAGGGGGCGAACAAGGGGAGACAGACAACGATCCTACTAGGCCAGGTGTCATTCAGATCGCGGGCAGGGGGGGAACTTATAGGTGGCGCTTTAGTGCAACCTAATAGCTGAAACTGAAAAAGGCCAACGGAAGCTAAGCACTGGTTTTTATGCGTGATCAAAACAAAATCCCCCAAATTGAAACAATCCCACTCTCTGTTCACAATGACTAAACGCAGCACTTATCAACACTATTGCAACATCAAACAATTGCACAGAGTTTCCTGCTTAATTAATTCCAGCGGTGAGAACACTTTTAGCCTTTAACATTAGGGTGGGACAGAGGCATAAAATTGGCTCGGGCACCAATGAAAAAGTGGCCCACAGTTGTAAATGTCCAATCGTTCCTTAAGTGACTAGCAGTTTGAGAAGTACCCAAAGAGGAGTTTTTTCGGGGGTAAAATCTGTCTGAAAATTGTGCATCTTAAAGCATTTGGTATTGCAAGTAGACATGCAACGACAGTTAGGTGGAGTACCTGTGCCTCAAGGAGCTTCCGTATGTGGTGCATCCACTTTTGATCCTGAGCCAATGCTTCTGTAGCCTTCAAAGCTTCCTGCAAAGGAAAAGATGATGATAAACTGTGTGATCTGCTGCAATGCGCTAGCTCCGACGCACCATGTGCCCAAGTTCCCCTATTTGCATAGTGCTAGCGACTAGAAAAGGGATAAAGCCCCAAATAACAGGCGCTAGGCTATGTATACACTTCAGCGCACTTGAAATATCAGCAAGTCTTGAACCTACACACACCATTCACAGCACCCAAGTGAAGCAAGCAGGCCAGCAGATAGACCTATTCAATGCAAAGTTGGATGGCATGATTCCCTCTACAGTAAATTGCTGTATCTTGGGTGAATTTTGAGGAGCAGTGCTAAGTTACTGCCGCCACTTACAATAAAAGCGCTACATGTTAAGAGGTGGTAGTCATTCACAAGTTAGAGTTCTCCGTGCGTTCAGATGCTCGCTCGCCATTATGACATTTGTTTTATGAGCCTTTCCAATTAATAGAATATTCTGTGTGTGCAGGCTCGGACTGGCCTAGAGGGCAATAGGCCAATGTCTGAACGAAAAAAGCAAAATGCTACTGTGGGACATTTTCTTTGTCAAAATGGGCCACTTTTTTGTCCTACGCGGGCCAAGTTGATGAGTTACTTCACTATGCGGCTAGTAGTTTTGACAATTTGTGCTGAATATTCTTTAAATTACACAATTTGCATCACCTTTCGTCAAAACCTACCCTTTGGGTACTATTCAGTCTCTCACAAAAGGAATGAATTGCCGTTTGCAACTGTGGGCCACTTGATTGTTACATATTAAAGTCAACAGTAAATCCCGGCTGCTCACAGTCTCGCTCTCTGCAGCTGCTGTGCCCATGCTCTCCTCATGTGGCCGGGGTAGAGGAGAGCTCTACGGTGCAAGGATGCAAGGTGGCATTGTAAAGGCAATACATCAGTGTAGACCGCTACCCACGGCGAACACCCTGTGAAACCAGGCCTCCTTTGAGAAGTCCGCACAGACCATGAAGAATCCTAACCCACGAGTATATACTCAACCCGAGAAGATGGAGTAATGAGGCTCAAGCCTCGGTATCCAATAATCACTGCTGATGGATAAAATCTATCAGCAAGAAGAAGGAAGACAGCAATACAGCAGGTTATCGCTTCGCGGACGTGTGTTTGATGTTTGTTCGAGTTACAGCACCTCTGTTAAGGTTTAACACAGCTATTGGTTGACCTTTCCCATCAAATGATGGACAAGTGTACTTGCAAGAGCACTGCCGGTGATACGATTTCAGCCACCTTCTCACTGACAAATGTGAATGCAATCCTGAAATGCCTGCTTTGTACGATTCCAGCAGATGTACATTACTAGCCTTAGAAGGCTATTGTAGAGATAAACAAAATAACCGATTTCTGGTAATTGCCATCACTCCAGCCCGGCTCTCCACTTCTGCATTCATTACAACATGGGTGGGGGGGAGTGCCTAGGAACAGTAGACTAGTTTTGTATCAAGGAAAAGGGCCCATTGCTTTTTATCGCATATAACAAGACCCTCGGATTAAGGGTCTTACAAGTGGGGCATAATGCTTTGACTGAGTACATGAGAGAAGTTGAGTTGTATGCAGGTTTGCATAGGGTGTTATTAAGCATGAAACTAGCAAGCACGCAAGGAATGAGCAAGAGAGGGGATCCTTTGGATGGTGCACAGCTAAGCCAACCAGTGTCGGTTCCAGCAGAGAGAGAAAACAAGACAGATGTTTCTTCAATGCTGTGAATCTCGACACCATCGACGCTTACGGTATGAAATCGCAGAAGCACAGCCCTCCTGGAAACAAATGAAGGCACTGCTGGTGCTTCAGCCGTTTCATACCGTAAGTGACGGCCAATGCCATACCAACACAAGACTGCTCCGAAACTCCTCTTACAATAGCAATGTTTTGGTATTAGGGGGTGCTAAAGTGCTACAAAATAATGCTAAAACCAAAAATCAGGTTAATGTGGTGCAAGTGCTTACTGTGGAGTACACACAGAATGAGGGGCTTTGGAATGCTAATGGCCCCTTCCCAGTGAGCCGTGACTTGTCAACGAAAGCGGCCTTTAGCATTCTCCATTTCACACTTATGTCTGCCCCGGCCAGGTAATAAAAGATAAGACTTCAAAGATATCTGCAACAACAGCAACAAAACAAAATACCTTTATCACTCAAAAAGCACCCTTTTCCTCGTTTTCAGGAATGAGGATGCATAACACACAAAACCTTGAGTGCCACCACCCAGTCCATATGTGATCAGGGAGAGGTAGGATTGCTGGCTTTGAGAGAAGCGATGCAGGCTGGGAAATCTCTGAAATCTACGCCCCCTCACTGGCATCCATTTCCAGCAACAGGATGTAACCTGAGCCGCATTACTGTGGCCCCCACCCAGAGGAGTTACTCTCCTCTCAGCAATCAAAGTCCCAACAGAGAGTGACACCCAACAACTCGGCCATGAAGACTAATTTAGGGGTACTGTAAATGCTCAATAGCTCTGCCAAGCAAATGACCATGGGGAGGAAGCAATGCAGCTTTGTATCCTGTGGTCTTCTATTTGTAAAGGGTTACCAGGCTGGTCTGATGCCAAAAGTTATCTTTTCTTACTGCAACGCTTGAGAACAAAAGCTGCCACCCATCAAAGGACACATAGGGTTAGCCTTTCCACGAATGAGTTGTATAGGTATTATCTCTTGGCTTTGTGTAGAAGTGGCATGTCCAAGGCCGACAGAAGATCTGTCAGGGCTTGTGGGGGGGCTCATCTCAACCTTATGTATGGAGACCCCTGCCTATAGCTGGGTCAAACAGTGTGCGGCACCCTGTGGGGTGTTTACATTATAACATAGCGAGAAAAGCAGCAATGGGTTAATAGTTGCTGATTTTCTCTGGGATAGGCTGCCAGTAGAGAGCAAAAACACTAAGGGCCTCATTACAAGTTCGGTGGTATCTCTACCGCCAAACAGATTTACTGTTACCGTCAATTGGTCTGGCGGAATTAACGCCAGATTATGTAAGGAAGGCATGGTATTAACAGTAAAACAGACACAAGTGACCACAGTTCAATGGTGTTTATTGAACTTCAAATTGGGTTTAAAAAACACCTATCTAATCCTTAATCTACAGATGGGAGCAAGCTACGGCCATCAAATAATAATAATAACGCAGTCCTACAGGTGTCTTGTCAAAATGTAAAAGTGTATTTTGCATGAATACCATCTGATAGTAAACATTGACCTAAGCACATTCGCATTGCACTGTAAATCGCATTTGAATGAACCTGAAATAGGCTGACTACGCCGCCGTTTTAAGTTAGCCGCCATTTTGATTAACTCCTGCTTTCTGTCCCATGTTAGAAATTGTGTTTTCGGCTCCAGCAGAACAAAATGAACTTTGTACTGTGTCAACGTAGATAAACATGCTGAAGCTGCTAAAGTGGATTGTTTGTCCTGCAATAAGGAAACCTTGGAGTTAAACAAGAGCCGTGCTAATCAGTAATTTAGATGCCATCTGTACCAACAGTGTCTTCCCCATTCAAATAGCGAAACAGAATGATGAATAGCCGAACATGTGCTTTTGCAGAAATCTTTGTTTTCGCTCCTTGAAACTAATCTGACTTTAAACTTAAGAACAAATGGTAGAAAAATATAAGTAAATGAAACAAGGACGGTTACCTTTGTGTCCAAAGTTTGAAAAACATATGAAGTGTTTAACAGAAAACAACCAGTTGTTCAAGAATGTTTTAACATGTATTAGTTATGTGGAAAGGCTATGTACCCTAGGTAAATGTGTTACATGAAGAGGGGCTCGATGATGTTTCTGGAATTGTGAGAAAAATGTATAAATACCCATGTTTTTGAAATGTCCAGCACTCTCTCATCTCACGGTGTCTGCTAGCACACATTGCTGAGTGTTGAGAGCCAGACAGCTGTTCTTCTAAAATAAAGTGTACTTGTACCTTAGTACTCATGACTGGCGTATTTCTATTGTGTGTTATTAAGCCTCGATATTATTTTAATCTTTCAATAACAAAATGGCCCATACTAAAAAACCTATTGCCAATCCTTACTTCTTAATACAAATAGTGTGGGAAACAATGTTCTGTAAAAGAAAAAAGTGTTCAAGAAATTATGTCAGGACATTCAGGCTGTTTGCCTCCTTTCCCCACATTTTCAGCACGGGGCAAAGTGGCACACTGAAGCTTAGCACATTCTCTGGCTTCTCTAGCATGAGGATGCAGTTCAAACAATAGCACCAGGGTCTTCCGTGCCCAAGTCTCTTTGCCTTTCAAAGTCTCTTCTTTTAAAGGGCACAAACAATACGTTATTTTCCTCTTAGGATTTCACACATACTCAATTTCTCAGGTGATTCACTATTCACCTCGGATCCCCCTCAGCTGGGCTCAGATACGCTTTAACACAATACTCGTAGGATGTTCATGTATCCAATTTCTCAGGTGATTCATGGTTCACCCCGGATCCCCCTTAGCCGGGCTCAGATCCGTTTTAACACAATGTTCAATCAGCCCCCCTCTGCCGGGCTCTGACCAATTTGATTCACTCTAACACAAACTTGCTTCAACCCAAAGCTTTCAATTGATCTCCCTAGTTCGGGCTCAGACCAACTTTATCTACTTTGACATCTACTTGGCAGTATCAACATCGAAGACTTTCGATTGTGCACAGGATTTTGCTTGACCCGTTGCAGGACCACTTCGATGCACAGTTCTTCGCCACTCTTTCACCTTTGTCAACTCTCAGTTGGATGCCTTAGAGAGAACTTTGAATGAGCATGCACGTGTTAAAGGTATTGTATCTTGGTTTCAAAGTTCAATCACTCATCTGTTGCTCAAGTTTTCTTGTGTTGGTTATCACATGTGTTTCATACATGGTTTCCTTCAGCACTCACCATACAATGTTGCCACTTTCAACCTTAGCTTCAACACAGACTGGTCTGGTATAGGTCTCCCCAACTCACCCACTGTGTTGATTTCACTGGCGCTGCTTCGTTGTAGGAGCCAAGGACAGTACCATGGCAGCAGGCGATTCTGCCCGCCTTGATTATCAACACAGAAGGGCCCCAGGTACCTCCACCACACAGTGCAGGATTCTTCAACCTGGTTTCCGGTGTCTTACGCTTTCTATTCCCAAGGTTTCGTGAAAGTAATGGTTCCTTGTCGAAATGGTCAAGGGAACTTCCCTCCTTGCGGTCCCCTTCTGTTTTGTCGTCTTTCTCCTCGTGTTAAACTGCCATCTTGCAACTGCTGCTTCCTCGTGTGCTCTGCCTCGCTCAGATTGTGCTCTCCTGCTCTGCCTTTTATGCGTGTGGGGAAGTGTAATGGAAGTCAGGTGTGCATGATTGATGCTCAGTAATTTCCTGACCCTACCTGACCATTGTATTGGGACATGTCAGGTATACTGCTCGGGTGTTAGTTGTTTTCTCTCATAGTGAGCTGTTTGGGAGAAAGTGTTTGTGTTGTGAATTGGGGGAGGGGGTTGAGTTCCTAAGTATCTTACCTGGTTGGATGGGGTGAAGGTGTTACAGGGAAGACGATAACGCGTCCCGTCATCCGGCATCCCACTCCCAGAAGACCCCTCATCCAGGTGACTCTCCCACACTGGTCCACCCCCAGGAACTGGATCCAAACATGATGGCCACTTCCTGATCACCTGGATGATAGATCCCCAGGGACTAGCGGGTGAGACACCTTTGGGTTTCTCACAATAAGCAGTGGTGGTGTGCCAGTGTTAGTCTGGGGATTTTGGCTAATTACCAATGGCATTAATTCTGCCAAAATGGCAGTTTTTTGTTGGCAAGATGGTACAATTTCTCTCCACCTTACCTCCAAACCCATACTTCGGTGGTGCAGTAATACGGCAGAAATGCAGTGGCAACTCTGGCACACAACTGCATTACCACAATTTTTGGCCACGCCACCAAACTCATAATGCAGCCCAAAATGCCTGCTAAAAAGCTAGTTTGCGTCGTGCTACCAAAGTGCAATTATGCAGACGAAGCAACGGAAAAAGGCACCAAGGTGATAAGAACGTTGCTACAAGAGGCTGATGGGACTCCCAGAGGGTGGCAGCAACAGCAGAGCTGTAAACATGGCTCTGTATAGCACATTTAATGTCCTTATTTAGCTGAGATGTTGCTGGTTCATAACACTGCCAACATGGGGGAGGGGGCTTCTGAGGGGCCCCCTGAGGCTCGGGGGCCCATTTAAACTGAAAGGGCCTCATTACGACCCAGGCGGTAAGTTACCGCCTGGGCCGTGACTTTACCACCATGGCGTAAACTACGTTTACGCCATGGTGGTTGGCGGACTTACCGCCCCATTCCGAGGTCGGCGGGGCGGTAAGTCCCCAATCCCCATTTACCCTTCCCCATTCCCATTTTTGCCCCATAGGGCATAATGGGAGTGGGGAAGGCGTTAATTACGCCACCGTAAATTACGGTGGCGTAATTAACTCCATGGTCCCTTAGCGCCATGGATTTTAACACCCGCTAAAAGCAGGTGTTAAAAGCGCCATGGCGCTAAGGGACCCCGTAATTGGCGGTAAGGGGTCGGCGCAGCTAACGCTGGCGCTAACCCCTTACCGCCAGGGTCGTAATGAGGCCCAAAATGTTAAAAGGTCCTGAGGTCGACCCTCGGTGCAGGCAGTCTATCCAGTGTGCCCTCCATGGTTCTCAGGGCTACAGTGACATATTGAGGCAGCTGGGTCTGTGACTCCATTTTTGATTACAGGGCAGTGCACTGCAATGTGCTGGTTTTGCGGTAGGCAGTGCTGTTTGTGCAACGTAGAATACAGCATAAGTTGGTCATCGGAAATTATTAAAGGAGAGACACCACAAAGAAGTGTGCTATGTGAAAAATGATTTGCTGGCATCAGCCACGTGTTGGGTGATGTTGCAAGGCTTTTAAACTGTGCTCTCTCACCACCTCGATGTCTGGAAAAGATCCGGGGCAACGCTAATGTCGTGACTGACTGGACTCGGGGCTAGCTGGTCTTTTCGTTGTAGCCCCTGAGCTTCTAACCGGGGCTACAACCAAAAGACCCTGGGATATATCCCCCTTAGTCCCCCTCCCCTAAACGCCCCGCCCCCAGTGCCACAAGCAACGCCCAGAGCGCCTGGCGTGTCGGGAAGTTGGCGTACTGTTGTGGAATGGCTGCCAAATGACGGGTTTGCCCACAACAAGACAACAGACAGAGCACGCGAGCTGGGCAGGCTGAGCAACCAGGTCATCACATTGCTAACATGATAATCCTCCTCTATGCAAAGCGAGCTTTTCTTCTGCATACGCTGGCTTCACTGAGGCCTGCTTTACTCGAAACAGTCAGAGAGGGCTTTGACAGCTTTCACAACCCAAAGTGCATCTTATCACTCGTCTCATTAACGAAAGTAAACAAGCAAATGAAGTGTCATGCAGTCCTGTTCACAGGTTATTGTCGGGGGAGGGGAGCCTATTTGAAAACAAAGCACATTTCTGAACAGTATAGAACCAGGTATGCAATAGTTAAGCATTTGGTTGCTTGTAAGTACAGTCCGATGTGTTTTCTACATGATTATACATCTTGTTTCCACATGTCAAGGAAGGTATTGATCATGCACGCAAGGTTCTGGAACCGTTTTGCCCAGGATCACACAGCGCTCCATTGCAATCTCACCACGTCGCAACCTTGATTAAAAAGTAACTCGGAATTACAAGGCAGAACAGCCCTTGAGTGACGCAATAAGATGAAGTCTTGTCTGTCAAACTGATGGTAAATTAAGGAACTGTCATTCTGTTGATGGAAATGCACTGCTCTGCACTATGAACTCTATTACATAAGGGTGCATAAGGGTACATAATTGGGAACTCTCCTTGCTTCTGTCTCCAAAGCAAGCTCTCTCAATGGGGTGCATTCATAGTGCAGTGTGTCCCTTCAGAGTGGTGGGTGGGGTTGTGCAAATTATCCATATAAGCACATTTTGGGAGGATGGGCACTGCACAAGTGACTCTCGAGACCACTGTGAAAAGTGTGTTATCTGTGTTGTTGAAAACATATGTTCAGGTTACGAACATCAAGTGGTATGACATAATTACTTTATTCTTTATTTACTCCACCTTTAAAACACCTGTTTGTGTATACATAATATCTGAAGTCAGGATACACTGCACATGCGCATTCACAGCCGTAATTGGGCTCCTCGGTTCAAACAGTATAGTGCAAAGTTACTCTTGTTTAGTAGAAAAGTCCATTTGCAAAGAAGATATAGTAACATAGAGGTCCCCTCATCAAGCACCACGTTTAGAATGAAGAAAAGCAACATCATGCATCCTTTAAATCATTCCCCAAAAAAAGTCTATTACTGTGCTTCCAAATGGGGTGTGGTGCCATTCAAAAGGAAAACGAGCACTGGCAATGCCAACAGTTTGGGCGTTTGTGTGGGTATGGTAAAAGCATTTGCCACGCACAGCCCTAGTGGTATTAACTGCCCATTAATGGTAGCAGCTGCAAAACGGTATGTGTACCTGGGTATCTATTAGCAGTGCCTGGCAAATGGTTAATACTTATGCACAAGCCAAAACGGATGGCTTTGCCAATGCTTGCTTTTAGCAGGTCTTCATGGAATGACAAGCATAGTGCTGATAAATCGAGTGGCTGAAGCCAGACCTGGTGAAGGCCTTTTTATTACACCAGTAGCGGGTTAACATCTCCAAGAACATTGACTAGCACTTTGAGTGCAAAGTTTGATGCTAAGGCTTGAATAAAGCAAACTCAAAGAGTTCCCATGAGGAGGCGTTTTGGGTGGCTACAGGGATTAACATGGCCATGCGTAGGAAAATACCCAAACACCTAGAAGCTGTGTGTCCCTCCTCATATGCCATTTCTCCCTCTCTCTAGTCTAGTGCAATGGTTTTGGCTTATAGGTGTCGCAAGCAAAGTAGCGGTGGCACATTTGAAACGGCGGCTTTGCCAGTAGCAGTGTATTTGTATTTTGTATTTATTGATTTATAAAGCGCCTTACGCCAAAGCGCTGTACATGGAACAACATAATACATAAAACATAAACGATATAACAGTTGAAGCAATTACAATATGAATCAATCAAACAATAAAACAGTGAGAAGAGCAATTAACTGAAGCGGATAGGGAGGAAAGGGAGATGGGACAGGATGGGGGGAGTGGAGGAGAAGGGTGGGAGGAGGAAAGGGGAGCGTGGAAGAGGGGAGGCAGGAG
Organism: Ambystoma mexicanum; assembly: GCF_040938575.1. Taxonomy (NCBI): domain Eukaryota; kingdom Metazoa; phylum Chordata; class Amphibia; order Caudata; family Ambystomatidae; genus Ambystoma; species Ambystoma mexicanum. The sequence goes on from NC_090931.1 coordinate 371,092,002, forward strand.
AGGGGAGGGGAGAAAGCCAGGGAAAAGAGTGAGGAGGGGGAAGCAGAAGGGGGAAGAGGTTTCAAGGAGGAGAATGGAGAAGGAGAGATTTAAGGGAAGTGCGGAATGAAGTGAAGGTGGGGGAAGAACTGATAGCAAGAGGAAGGGAGTTCCAGTGTAGAGGTGCTAGGAGTTGGAAGGAGCGAAAACGGGAGGAGGAACAGGGGTGGGGGTGCAGTGAGAAGGAAATGGTCAGCGGACCGAAGGGAATGGGAGGGTTAGTAGAAGGAGAGAAGGGGGGAGAGATAAGGGGAGGCAAGACCATGGAGATATTTGAAGAAAAGGCAGAGGAATTGAAATTTAAGTTGGGAGTGAAAAGGAAGCCAGCCAAGGTAGGAGAGAGAGGTAGAGGTGGAGTCACGGGAGGTAAGGAGACAAAGGGTGTGAACAGCAGAGTGGTAGATGGATTTAAGAGGATCAAGGTGAGAAGTAGGAAGTCCAAAGAGTAAGGAAGAGCAGTAGAAGAGGCGGGAGAAGATGAGAGAGGAGATTAAGAGTTTGGTAGCGTGGAAAGTGAGAGAGGGACGGATTTTGCGAATGTTGAAGAGGTGGAAGCGACAGGTGCGAGAAGAGAGGGAGATGTGTTGGGAGAAGGAGAGAGAGGAGTCAAAGAGAACGCCTAAATTACAAGCTTGAAGAGAGATAGGAAGGTTGGAGGGAGGAAAGTGAATGAAAGGGGGAGGAGAGGGAGAGGAGAGAGTTAGAGGGAAAGAATACGACTTCTGTCTTGTCAGTGTTGAGAGAGAGAAAGCGGGAAGACATCCAGTTCTTAATGGCAGTAAGGCAGGAAGAGAGTTGTAGGTGGAGGTCAGTTGAGAAGGAGGAGAAGGAGTTGAGTGTCGTCGGCATAAAAGTGGTGGGAAATGCCAAACGAGGAGATAACAGAAGCAATGAGGGAGGAGTATAGAGAAAAGAGGAAAGTGCTGAGTACCGAGCCTTGGGGTACGCCATATTCAAGGGGATAGTTAGGAGAGGACCGGCCAACCCAGGAGACAGTAAAGGAGTAGGAAGAGAGGTAAGAGGATAACCAGTTGAGTACAGAGCTTTTGAAGCCAAAGGAGGAGAGAGTATGAAGGAGGAGGGGTGATCAACAGTGTCAAAGGCTGCAGAGAGATCAAGGAGAATAAGGATAGAGGATTGTTTGGCATGGTGAGCAGTAAGAAGGAAGTTAAGAATAGAGGTGAGAGAAGTTTCAGTGGAGTGTTTAGAATGGAAGCCTGATTGGAAGGGTGGTAAGAGAGAGGAATTAGTGACAAAGGATGAGAGTTGAGAGTAGGCAAGGCGTTCGAGAAGCTTGGAGAGGAATGGGAGAAAGAGATAGGTCTGAAATTCGAGGTGAGAAGTGGAGCAGCAGAAGGTTTCTTTAGAATAGGGATGATCGTGGCATGTTTAAAGGCAGAGGGAAAGGTATCTGAGGAGAGACAGATGTTGAAGAAGGAGGTGAGGTAGAGGATAAGAAGAGGGTAAATCTTAGGGATGAGAAGGGAAGGGAGAGGGTCAGTTGGGGCAGACATGGGGTGGGCTTTGGATAGGAGGGTGGAGACTTCAGAAGGGGAGACTGGAGAGAAGATGGACATGCAGGAAGAGGGAGGGGGAGGAGAAGAAGGGAAATCAAAGGGGGGGGGGTATTTTTTGCCCAAGGGTAACAATCTTAGAGGAGAAGAAGTTAGCAAAGTCAGAAGGAGAGAGTGAAGAATTGGAGGAGGGATCAGGAGTAGGGGGAGAGAGGAGTCGAGAGAGAGTTTGGAAGATACGGCGAGGGTGAGTTGCTTGAGATTGCAGTAGGTTAGAGTAGTAAGAGGATTTAGCGGAGGTCAGACAAGAGTCGTAGATAGCGTGGTAAGAGAAGTAAGAGGTTTGGTTAGAAAGTGAGGGAGTTTTGAGACATAGTCTCTCGAGACATCTGAGAAGGCACCTGCAATGGCATTCAGCAGTACCCTTTGTGGTAGTGCCGCTGGTGTGCCATGGTCAAAGTAGGATCCTAAAAATGACACCCTGCCACTCTGGCGCAGGGGCCCTGTGTATTCGCTGCACTTCCTACCAACGTTTTCCTTTATGAACCCTTCTCTGAGACGTCACCAGAGATGTAAATACAGCATATGCCCCTGAGAAAATCGGGGTACTTGTCTGTTCTAGTGTCCTCACTTGGCTGGCGTCCGAGCCCTACTGGTTAGCAAAAGCCTTTATAGGATTTGTGGGGTGCAGTCTATCTCACAGGGATTATCCATTACCCATGACACTTGTGAATACAGTGCAAATCCACTGCACACCTTTTCTACAAATGAGTGAGTGGGATAGGTATGTGGCCATACATGGTCATTTATGCTGATTGCCTCTGGGAGCAAGGGCTGCACGCGCCAGAAACAGCTGCCATCTCTGGGCAAATCAAGTCTCTGTCCACGCCTGAGACAGAGGCCAGGAAGCAGCCCATGAACTTTGAATGTGGTCACCCCCACTGATTGGGTGGGCGTCATCACATTTGCAGATGTCCAGGCCTGTGAGCTGCAACTTGAGAACCTGCAGATTTGTTAATCAGCTGCAGGTGGTCTTCTTTGCATCCAGTCTGCATCTTCTAAATGAATCCGCCTCTGGCATAGTTTGTAAATAAATCGCTGTCTGTAAATAAACCTCTATCACTCAGTATCAAAACAATTAGTTCAGTGAGGAAATCACTCTAATTCTGTAAATGCATCTCTTTTCAGGAAGAGAACAGGGCAAAAAAAAAATATGGGGGCCCTGCTCATTTGCATAAAATCAAAGAGCATTCGGGGAGCATAAGAATAAGTACTTATATGTTCATATTTGACAACTGTGTGTGAAAGGGATTCAAGCATGCAACCCTTCTGTTTTCATTCTGCACATTGGTCTTGGCACTGATTTCATTTGTCAAAAAACTCACCCTTTGCGAACTATGAGCCATATATGCGTACTTATTCAGCCTCCGTGTCTGTATGAGAGGCTTGGGTTGGGCTTGGGTTGTTGTGCGTGAGTAGAAGGCTAGTCCACATTTGTCTGAATGTGTTTCTTTTACTGCTTGTAAATGATTTTTCATTTGCGCTGTCACATTTGTAACGGCCCTAAACGCGTTCCTTTCACTGTTTGTAAATATTCTGCTGTAAATCACCCCGTTGCGCTTTCAGACCTCTAACAGGTGTGAGTAGGTAATATCACTTGAGATGGTTATCGCGGGGGACTGTGGGAGCCCTGGCTCTGGAGTCGTTTTTGGAGACTGACAAGTCTCGGACCACGTTAGCCCCACCCCACTTAAAGCCCTGCAGATTGCACACTGGCCTGCCTGCTTAAATCATTTATGATAACAACTTAATAGTAAAATGGTTGCAAAGCGCGAGTCACATGTACTCATTTTGAGCGTGAGGGGTTCACTGTCTGGCGGGAGCGGAAAATGGCTTCTGCTTTCCATGTAGGTTTCCCTTTCACCGTGGAGGGGAGGATGGTCACAACTTGTTCCATTATAAACCAGCGCCAGTCTCCTACGAGGCCTTTCAGACAATTGACTCGCAGTCAAGAAAAAGCATGCTAGGTCACTGAGGAAGACCCCGGCTTGTGGCCAGTTACTGGAGGTTGCCTGGACTTGCCCGTTAGCTCCGGCCCACTGAAAGCCCTGCTGGTATTTCTGTATCATACATCGACTGTTGGCAATGCCATGTTGCACGGTCGGCTAAGAATAATGTGCTTTTCCACAGGATTCTGAATTTTTTAGGGGAATGGATTCTGGGTACTGGAGGTTGGCAGTGGTATATGTGTTGTGAGTTGTTTGGTGCTCTTCGATGTGGGTCTAGAGCAGGGATCAAGCCCTGCTGAAATCCTGAAAAAGGAAGTGTGGGGAGCTCATTAACATGCCAATTGAATGCAGTGTCCCCAGAAATTAGCCCTCTGAAATAAGTGAGGGGAAATAAGCTTCTGTTGGGGGTTTCCAGGGTGTGTTGGTAAAGGGCAGTGTTGCTCTGTCCTGTGTAGTCTGCCTTGGTGTCCTTCTTGTTGGCATGAGGTGTGCATTCGTGTTTCGTATGAGTCTGAGGAACTAAAGGATGCCTCAATGTGTGACTGATGGGCAACACGTTCTAGGTCCACCAGCTACTTATTGCTCTGCTTACTTGCTCATGCCTGAGTACCCCCCAGATTCTACAGGGGCACCTGTGGTTAGAGGCATAATGTTTCCCCTAGGAGGATCTGTCGAGGTCTGAGAACATGTCTGCTTGCTTTTTCCTATGTTGTTTAATTAGAGTGGGCACTCTGATGGACGTGAGACCGCATGGATCTGTGGCCCAGATGTGGGTTGTGCACTTAGTTCTCTGTTAATCCCCTCCCCTCTCACCCTTTCTCCCTTTCTTCTCTTCCCCTCTCATCCTCCCCTCACCGTGTCCTGCTGCCTGGCCCTCACTGGTATCTATGTCCCCTTCCTGCCCCCCGGCCCTCCTTTCCCGGCCGTTTGCTTTCGTCCTTTCCGAGTGCATTCTCTTCTGATCCTACTCCTATACTGTTGCCCATACAATAGCACACAAGGTTCTTTATCTGCACGACAAATTCGGCAGGTGCTGCCAAAGCAAATACCCAAGGTGCATAAAAGAATACCTTTTGTTCCAGCAGTAATCATTGCAGTCTCAATGACTCTGTTGTTGTATGCACCGTGTGACTTCTGGTGACCTGTATACACATATGCCACTGTAATTTACTGCTTTACTCTAAACCACTTCCTTTTACTCTAAGTGATTTCGTTTGTGTACCAAACCTATTTACATGCTGGACAGGGTGGTAAAAAACGGTTTATTGATCTCTGCTGCGCCCACGACACACAGTTTATCAAATATAACCTCTAGGTGACTCCGCCTCGTTGTGAGACAGCGATGTAAATGGAAAAACACTCTGGAAATCCACCTCCTCGGGGGCTGCAAAGTGACTGGAGCGATTGTCAGGCTGGGAGTAGAGTCATGGCAGCCAAGTGATGCTCTTTTAAAAAGTGTAAAAAAGCACAGAAGTAAAATAACACTGTTTTATTGTGATGATTTGAGACATTAACAAATCATATAATAAATAGACACAAAAATATATACAGTGTTAACATAACATGTTGATGGGAAATAGTATGACTGTCGCTTTGTTTTTTGACTGTCCGGAATGGAAGCCTGAACGTACCAGCACGGAATGCATCGTGAGCCTAAAACAATATCCTCTGGGTTTTAAACTATAATATCAAGCCTGAAAGAAATGAAGTGGAAGAAAATGCATGGTATAATCACCTGCTCGTTGTCATTGTTTGCCACAGCATGCACCTTTATGCACCCCCATGGCTAATCACCCACATTTTACACTTCTTAACTGACCTCCCTATGACGATAGCCGCCCACTTCCCAGTACCAGCTCACTGATGTGTCTGCAGCCATTACATATTATGTACCGCATTTTCCGAAGGCAAGTACCCTCATCTGCCTATGTGCATGACTGTTACCTGGTTGGTGGCACTTCCTAAAATGTGGGTACATTCTGGTTGCTATACACAGGGGTGATGACTGCAGGCCACCCCATTACAATCCAGGATGCCTAAACAATGAAGCCATGTTTTCCATGAAGAATGTATGAGATCATATTAAGATGGCCTGTTTTCCAACAGTAATATGGCCATGATCAGATAAGGAGTCGTATTTCTCTGCCTGGCTTCTCTGGACGACTATGGATAACTCTTCATGCTTAGAAGCTCCGGTGTGTTGCTCAAGATTTTTTGATGTTTTTTAAGAAATTGAATGATGGGAGATAAACCTCGGAAAATGTGTGGGGCTAATCCTCACACATTTTCCTATGCTCACCGCCAACAGACCCATAGACCTGTCTACTATGGTTTGACACAGCCTACAGTCGCAGTCCTCCCTGTCATATTTAGTTGAAATGTGACCCCCAGGAGAACATGAAGGCATCTTAAAAGGGGGAGGGCAAAACCTTCCTCCTGCCATGGCCAGCCTAATTAAATATCAAGGACTCCATGGATACACCCTTCCCATCAGTATCAAGGGCAGTGAAATGTTATGTCCGGGATAACTGTTTACAGTAGGCAACCCCTGCAGGGTGACCCCGTTTGAGAGGGTAGAAGTATGTGATTTGATGGAGACAGAAAGTCAGTTCTCGCCACAACTTCAAGGGAAACCTGCTCTTTGATCAATCCATTTGAATTTAAAAGAGGGCTGAACCCCTCTGTTAGCAGATCATCTGAAGACTTTGCATGGAGTAACAAGTAGAACTCATTTGGACTCTGGCTGAAGGTACAGTCTGCCTTACAGCTTCTGCCAGTGAAGGAAGGCCAGGATTTCCAAGAGGGAAGCAAGAACCCTCACCTAAACATCTCCCAGGGAACAGAGGGCGATACTGAATCCAGAAGACCCACCAAGAGGCTCCAGCCACTCCAGAACCGGTACCCAGCGAGCACAGAGTGTGCCCTGCTAGCCTCTGCAAGCAAGCCTCCTAAGTGGGAAGTGCCAGAGAGTCTCTGAACCAAAACAAGGACAAGGCTGTTAACTGAAACACTCTCCTCATCTTTGGGACATCCGGCTTAAAGGACGTCACAAGCCCAGTGAAAAAGCTAGTAGGAGTGCATTGACAAGCATCAACCTGTGTCCGCTTTAAGGACATTTTTTCAAGTCAGTCGAGCCCCTCGAGCTGCAACTGACTCCACCACTGACTGTTTTCATGCTACAGTCGCTCACGCCGTCCGAGACACCTTGACCAGTGCTTCAGACCTGCCGGCCAGCATTGAGACAACAATTCCTGACCTTGAGCTGTCGTGTAGGCCAGCCTGCAGCTGTCTGTCCAGCCATGCTCACCGAAATGCCTGCCACCTGATACCCTCCGCTGTCTCCCGTCTTGAACTGCAAAGTCACGGAAGCTGCAAAGCACCCTGAAACCGACTCAACACTGTACCCGAAGGCCCCTAGTGACATTTTACGACCCATTGCTCCCTTTGTGCTGAAATCAAGTATCCTTGAACTTTTGAGATTAATTACTTTACCAACTATCCTCCTGTCAGTATCTACAGTGCATCCCTTTTCCTTCTTGAAACTGTCCTCTGCATTCCTTTACAGGGTGGGTTGTATTTTGTAGTGCGCTAGAACTTTCTGTTGTGATAATAATAAAGTAGTTATTTGTATACAACGTTGACTGGACAGTCCCTTTTATCATTGGGTAATAATTGTATTTTTGCTGTGTTGCAACTGAGCAACGATCCACAACCTTACAGAGATAAGCCTGTCGTTCCGTCCATGTTACCAAAATTGGACAAGGTGGTTTATAATTTACTTGTGTTTCCAATCTGCTCGGATCCCTTCTAGTGCACTAAAGGTGTGGGGCTGATTGATGGTTTAGAAACCAATATTCATCCCTGGACCACTGGTGCCCCAGAAGTTGATTCGTCACAGCAACAGAGAATTGTAACCATGAGTTACATAACAGCAAGATACTAAGAAGCATCAGGCAACTCCAACCATGAGTATCACTAATGAGGGACATCAGAAACCATAACAGCAAGGTAGTTAAAGCAGTAGAGCACTGCAACAATGAGTACCTCAAATGAGCAACACCAGAAACCACAGTACCAAGGTTCCTGCTGCACCTTTATAAACTACTAAGAAGCACCAGAGAGCTGCAACCATGAGTAAGCCTAATCAAGGACACCAGAAAATATAACAACAAGGCCATTGTGCGCCTGTCTAAACTACTAAGCAGCACCAGAGAACCTCAACCATGAGTACCCCAAATGAGGGATATAGCAACAAGGTTGCTGCAGCGCTTTTATAAACTTCAGGAAGCAACAGATAACTGTACCCATCAGTACCCCTAATGAGGGATATAAGAAACCATAACAGCACTGTTCCCTATGTGCCAGTATAAACTACTAAGAAGCATCAGAGAACTGCATGAGTACCTCTGACGATGGAGACCAGAAACCATAACAGCAAGGTCCTTGATGCGACTGAATACACTACTAAGAAGCACAAGAGTGATACAACCATGAGCCTGCGCATGGAGGGACACCAGAAAACCATAGGAATAAGGTTCCTGCAGCACATGCACATACACTACTAAGAAGCAACAGATACAACCATGAGTATAAGCAATGAGCAAAGTTCTTGCTTCATATGCACATAAACTACTAGGAAGCACCAGAAAACTGCAACCATGAGTACCTCTAATGAGGGACACCAGAAACCATACCACCAAGGTTTCTGCTGTGACTTAATCAACTAAGAAGTACCAGAGTGATACAACCATGAGTACGCATATTGAGGGACACCAGAATCCATAGCAACAAAGTTCCCGCTGCACATCCCATAAACCACCAAGAAACAACAAAGAACTGCAACCATGAGTATAAACTGTGAGGAAGGGTCCTGCTGCACCTGTAAAGACTATTTACAACAGCAAGGTTCCTACTATGCCTGTATAAACTACCAGGAAGCAACAGAGAACTGCAACCATGAGTAGCCTTACTGAGGGACACCTGAAACCATAACAGAAATGTTCTTGTCCTGCCTGTATAAACTACTTAGATGCACTAGAGAACTGCAACCACGAGTAACACAAACCAGGGGCACCAGTAGCCGTAACAGCAAGGTACTGAGAAATACCAGCGATCCGCAACCATTAGTACTCCTAGTGGGAGACAGTAGAAACCATAGCAACAAGGTTCCTTCTGCGCCTCTATAAACTGCTAAGAAGAACCAGAGAACTTCAACCATGAGTACCCCTATTGAGGGACACCAGAAACCATAACATTGGTGCGCCTGTCTAAACAACTTGGCAGCACCAGAGAACCTCAACCATGAGTAACCTAAATGAGGGACACCAGAAACCATAGCAACAAGGTTGCTGCTGCACCTGTATAAACTACCAGGAAGTGACAGAGATCTGCAACCATGAGTATACACTATGAGCAAGGATCCTGCTGTGCCTGTATAAACTACCAGGAAGTGACAGAGATCTGCAACCATGAGTATAAACTATGAGCAAGGATCCTGCTGCATTGTATAAACTATTAAGAACAGCATCGTCCCTGCTGTGCCTGTATAAACTACCAGGAAGCAAGAGTGAACTAAAACCTTGTGTTCCCCTAATGAGGGACACCAGAAACCATAACAGGATGGTTACTGCTGAGCCGGAATAAACTAAGAAGCAACAGAGAACTGCAGCCATGAGTACCCCTAATGAGGGATACCAGAGCAGCCATAATTGTAAGGCACTAAAAGTCCCTGTGAGCTGCCACCATGAATAACCCTAATGAGGGATCCCAGAAACAATAGCAACAATGTTCCTGATGTGCCTATATAAACTACTAAGCACCAGAGAACTGTAACCATGAGTACTCCTAACAAGGGACACAAGAACCATAAGTGCATGGTTCCTGCTGCACCTTTAATAACCTACCAAGAACCACCATAGAGCTGCAACCACGAGTAACCCTTATGAGGGACACCAGAAACCATAACAGCAAGGTCATTGCTGTGCCGGTACAAACTTCTAAGAAGCACCAGAGAACTGCAACGACGAGTACCCCTTATGAGGGACACTAGAAACCATAACAGCAAGGTCATTGCTGTGCCTGAATAAACTACTAAGATGCAGCAAAGAACTGCAACCATGTGTAACCCGAATGAGGGACATAAGAAGCCAAAACAGCAAAGTACTAAGAAGCAACAGAGAACTGCACCCATAGATACCCCATCCTTTCTAGACCGAGGGAGCTATTACTCAAAGCCCACAAACAGGGGTGTTGCTATGTCTGGAAAAGACCCAGGGCTATGCTAATTTTGGGACTGTCGTGACTGGGGGCCAGCTAGCCTTTTTGGTTGTAACCCCTGACCTTCTATCAGGGACTGCAACCAAAAGGCCCGGGGTTATAGCCCCCTCAGCCCCTCCCCCAGCCTCCACCCCAGCAACGCCTCTGCCCACAAACAACCCAAAAGTCAATTTCCGCAGCACAGAAATCAGAAAGGGGCATATTCCATCACCCACGAGCGCTCTGCCCCAGATGTGCAACAAAAAAGCATTAGCGCAACAGTAGCCACGGGCCTTTCTAAGCGGGCTGCAGCCACGCCTCTTTGGGTTCAGGATCTTGTAATGGGCAGGGCTAGAGACAGAGGTCGAAGTGGGCGGGAGCGGTCGGGAGCGCTGCTCCTATACTTTTTATTTTTAAGTTTCACTGTTCCGATACTTTTATTTTAAAACTAAACCGTTCTGGAATGGTTTAGTTTAAAAATAAAAGTGTAGGAAGAAGTTGAAGCTTGCACTTCAGTGCAGTGCACTGAACATTTATTTAAAAAGCAGGTGTGTTTGTTTGGGGGTTTGAATTGTGTGTGGGGGGGGGCGCAGCGATGGGGTGTGTGGGGAGCGTGGCCGGCCAGCAGCGAACATAATTCCACTACTTCTTTTTGTACACTTCGACCACTGGCTAGAGACCTATAACTTTCTTCCTGGACACTTCTTTTTTTTTGTACATGATCTTGATGTGTTCTGAATGTGATCAAGCCTGACTTGGACTTGGGGATTAATCACGATCCCTGTTCAAGCAAAGGGCGATATCCCAGGGGTCAAAAGAGGGTGTAGGTGGAAATGACGGTCAATTCAGACATCTTTTCCTTCTTCAATTCGCGACTGGTTTCTGCCATCTTCGTAGCTACATCGGCTCAATTGTTCTGAGTGAATATTATGATATAATTGGTTAATTATAATGCAAGACACCCAGAGGTTTCTAAGCGCGGACCCGGGTCTCGAACCGGTGGTGCTCCTTGTCTCTTGCTTCCAAGGCGAGCAGGTTGCCCCTTAGCTATTCTACGGAAATGCTATTTACTTGGACAACTATTTATAGTCGTTTTGAAGTGATCCTGCCCCAGTTCATCGCACTCGGACAAGGTGTTATTTTGATCAAGAAGTTCTTAAGCGAAAAAAGTGTATTTTCAAAATTCTGTAGATCCCTATTGATCAAGGACCTAACCTGGGAAGAATATCATGAGGCAAAAATGCATTCTAAATCAACATTTTAAAAACTGGAAGATTACCCATAAAAAGAGGACTGTAAGTTACTACTGGCAAGACGCGATATCTACTACCTCTTCTGAGGGTGCTAGTAGACTTAGACGCTACTGTATGAGGAAGAAAGTAACTGTGCGCAGCCAGATTTCAATCCAACTTGTGAGGCCAGAAGGGCTACATTTGTAATGAATCAATTTTGTCAAAAATGTAATTCTGAAAGCATTCTTAAGAGCAGGGCCCCTCAGTCTGAGGAAGGAACACCGGAGGCTGGGAACTACACATAGGGCCTCATTACGAGCATGGCGGTCTGGGAACTACGGTACCGGTAAGCATGCCGGCACCGTAGTTCCCGTACCGCCATACTATCAGCTCTGCTCGCGGGTGCCGTCTCACCCGCCAGGTTTTACCTGGCGGGTGTAACGGCACCCGCAAGCAGAGCACGTCGGATGCACCGGCACAACTCTGAATGTGCCGGTGCATCCGACCTCCCCATCTCCATTCAGCCCTACGGGGCAGAATGGGGATCGGGAGGCCCTTGATTCCGGCACCCGCAAATGGGCAATTACTGGGTCCTCCGAGCTCGGCATGACCCGGTTCTTGCCCATTCGCGGGTGCCGGAAAAAATGCTACTCCGGCGGCAGCCGTGTCGATTTTAACAGCACGGCTACCGCCGGAGTTGTAATGAGGCCCATAGTCTCTGAAAGGCCAGTTTGGAAAAGAGAATAATGTGGAAGTAATTACAAATGTAAGAGTTGTGTGCACCTGGCTCTGATGGCCTGGCTAATGTAATGTTGAAAGCAGACCCTCTTCTATTGTCCGATATCCTCTATATTTTGTATGGCAGTGTTTTGATCACAAATATGCTGCCTTCTTCCTGGAGCAAGGCTGACATGGTTTCCATTTATTAAAAAAGATAATCCAAAAATAATCCAAGTAATTACCGTCCAATCACCCTGCTTGATGTTACTGGAAAGGTATTTGCATCATTGATATTAAAGAAGCTTGAAACCTGCGATGTAGAAAACAATATACTGGCTTTAGCCAAGACAGGCTTCAGGCATGGTATGGCTACTCACTTTTTTGAATGGTTTCATGCCCTGCATTGTAGAATCTCGAGCTATGCCAATTTCTAATTATGCCCGGTATGCAGCGTTCTAGATTACGCCTCAGCGTTTGACTCTGTTGATAGGAATCATCTCTTTTATAAGTTACATGGTTGGGTTATATCCATGTTTTTTTTTAAATGTGCTAATCCATTTGCAAACTAACTATAAGAATCAGATGATGTAAACTATACCAGTGATAGAGATAAAAATAGAGGACTGAAACAGGGGTGAATCCTTGCTCCCTGTCTTCTTACCCATATATGTACGATAAAGAGAATGGGCCTCATTACAAGTTTGGTGGTAGCCTTGCTGGTAAAACTGGCAGGCTGCCGCCAAACTTGCATTCTTTTCCGGCATCTGGCAATGGGGACATAGAGGGCCATTACAAACTTGGCGGACCCTGTATGTCCTCATTGCCAGGGGCCGGAATCCATTACTCCCCATTCCCATTTGAGCCCCATTGGGCTCAATAGGAATGGGGGGGTCGGAGGCACCGGCACCATTCAGAATGGTGCCGGTGCATCCGACATGCTGTGCTAGCGGGTGCTGCCCTGCCCGCCAGGTCCGACCTGGCGGGCTGAAAGGCACCTGCGAGCACAACTTGTATTTTGCCGGTCCAGGAACTACAGTACCGGCAAGCTTATTGGTACCGTAGTTCCCGGATCGGCAAACTTGTAATGAGGCCCAATACACTGAAGGAAGTGAGACATTTTCCAACTAAATTTCTTTTAAGGTATTAAAGTTGGCTTGCTTATGCTAATGAACTGGTAATCCTAGACTCAAACTCCTATTGGTTTACAAAGACGTTTAACTAGAGTGCTAAATAGAGTTTGACAAATAACCTACCAACGGTAAAAAGAAATGACATCATGAGGTCCACTGGAGCACTTGTTCAATACAAAATGTATCACTGCCATCTCACTGCTGTCCCGCTCGGAGGAGAAACCTGAATCGATGTATTTTTGTTTCTAGTTTAATAAAAGATCTGACAAAAAATTATATGAATGAATAAAGATAAAACCATGGCCGTTATTCGCTAAGGTTCATAGGTTTTATGACAGGTTTGGAGGTTTCCTGATGCAATGGCTAAACTGTCACATGAACAGAAAATCCTGCCAATTATTTTATGTTATCGAAGTGTACTCCAGAATTAATCAAACTTGGTGAAATAGGCTTGAAGGTAGAATTTGGAAGTATTTGTTGGATACACCTCCTGCTCTTCCAAACCAGGCGATTAAGGCGGAATCGAGCTGAACATCGCTGTGCGTTATTGCCATGATAAGGCATTGCTCATTTTATTTCAGGCATATGAAAATACTTCCCTTGCACTAAGTAAATTAGAGGTTTTTAATCCTGATTTTAATTTGTCTTCAAAGTTTGGGGAAGAATTTGAAAAGTTTATGAATTCAATTGGTTTTAATTATAAAATAGAATTATCGGTAAAAATGTGTGTTTTATGAATATGTTAGTCATTTCTCCAAATGCCATTGCCATCAAGCTTCCAAGAGGAATGTTTCCTTGCAGACCTTGTGCTAGGCTGGTTTTACTTTTTAGGTTGTGTCGTCTTCATACATGTGCAATTTTAGGATCGTATCGTATAGTGATTTTGCAATGTCTCAATACTTCTTTCGTTCATATGTAGAGATGTTAACAAAACCGAAACATTAAACCATCTCTGCATTCACTGTGTCTATTTGTAGGATTTCACAATCAAAGATTTTAAACGATGTGTATATAATGAAATGATGAGCTATGCAGAGTCTTTTTGGGCTCCCTTAGGGCAGAAAGACAGATATTCTTATCGTAGGCTTGTGCTGGATAATTTATTTAAGCTTTAGACAAGATGTAATGCTTGTAAAGCAATGTTTAAAGATTACTGTTTTAAAGAAAATGAATTTGTATTGTCATCTATTTTTTCTTTTCCTTTCCCTTTTTGTGTTTTAGGTTTTACTTGTGTACGCTTTTGAGGTAAACCAAAAATCACAATAAATAAATAAATAACGTGTCTAATGCTGACTGCTCATTCAGCTTTATGGCCAGGGTAACAACTTTGTAGAACTGTATTTAGTGCAGCTGACACTCCTTCAATATAGTTTCGGTCTTGACTGTGGCCCTCATTACGACCCTGGTGGAAATCGTGGTGCAATATGCACCATGGAGCACGGCGGAAATCTGCCAATACCGCCATGGGGGTTGGCGGATTTACCGCCCCATTCCGACCTTGGCGGGGCGGTAAATCCCCAATCCCCATTTTACCCTTCCCCATTCCCATTTTTGCCCCATAGGGTATAATGGGAGTGGGGAAGGCGTTAATTACGCCACCATAAAATACGGTGGCGTAATTAACAACAAGGTCCCGTAGCGCCATGGATTTCTCCGCCCGGAAAAACCAGGCGGAAAACGGCTCCATGGCGCTACGGGAACTCGTAGTAGGGCGGAAGGGTCTGCCGCGAATACCGCTGGCGTAAACCCACTCCGCCAGGGTCGTAATGAGGCCCTGTGTGACCATTGGTACCATAGGTGAGTCAAGGAATGTAAATGGCCATTTCTAACCCCTGCAAGACACTACTTTTTCTCATGCACAATTTGTTATCGGTTACCAACTCGGTCCAGGGGGATCCTGAAAGCCGTTGGATCTTTCAGTCTGATAACTATTCATTTACTAGGCCATGACCTTATTTTTGTGCACAAGTGCAGGGTACACATGAGTGAACTGTGTGTCCTCCTACTATTTTAGAGAGGGTATTCAGTTGCCACTCAGGCCAACCGTGTATGGAGGGAACGAGTCCCTTGTAAGTGTCAGCCTGTGGTCCCATGCACCCCAGCAGGGTCTCATGCTGGGCTGCAAGTTCTTGTTACCATGCCCTGTGTGCTTGTTTTGAACAGTGGTTGTTGTCTTCACGTCCACATCTGCAAGCCTAACTCCCACATTGCTCACACCTGGCTGCTCAATATTTACCTGCATTCATGAAAACAAACACAAAATAAAATCAGTTAGCTGTTCAGAATTCCAGGGCCGTGGTGACTGCTTGCTTAACGCACAAAAACATATTTGCTCCATTGAGCTCTACGTTGAATCTCATTGTGCCTAAAAGCAAGCCATATGCCTAAAAGCGGGGGCTTTCGGACAGGTTCCTTGGAGTGTGCCTTTAAGTCTTTGAAGTGATTTCAGAGTTGACACAGATGTCAAGTTGTCCCTTGCCAGGTGCAAGTTGATCAGCTAGTCTTGCTTATAAAGGTCTCATCACTATCGATGATAGTGCTTACAGCCCTACCTTTATAAAGGTATATTACAGGAATTGAAAATTACAAAAGCTAAAAACGTAGGCTGTTAGAGCCTCGCTTTTAGGTTCCGCATAATTTTAAATATATATGTGAATGACCAAGTAGTGACAGTAGAGAAGAGTGTGCAGTAGTTTGCCAACATTGCTAGGTGCGCTGGGATGTGCCCATTAGCTGATTTCCATGCATATATTCTACTGTCTATTAAGTGAGCATTTCCCCCCGGGTCGACACCACCCTCACATTCACTACAGTGCCGTGCTGTGACTTCATGTCTGCTGACATCACTTCCTTTGCTGTTGCACAATCTGTATGCTAATTAACCCCCAATGTACTTTTTAGGATTTGTGTCCTGCCAACACCTTAACATTTGAGGTGTGTGGATTGATATGCCCTTTAATGACATACACCTACCACCAACCACTGTCTTTCCAGTAAGCGCTATTGCGCGGTACTCCTGTATGATTTCTCATGTGCACCCTTGGGATGCAAAGGTTTGGCAATCAGGGTGCACACATAACTTCTCTGCGTTAATAGTAAGTCCAGTGCCACTAGGGGCACCTCCAACATCAAATGGTGATCTTTAAAATGTCCTGGGGCAGTGATACCCACCACTGCTCACTCTGGACTAGGTAACAAGAATAGGTCTATGCTGTGGGAGATTCTGCCTTCAGGGGTAGCTTAGCAGTATAGGTACTACCCACCTGATCATCTCTTTATATGCCTAAATAAGACCCCAATAGGGTCCGTTTTCATTCTGTAGGGATCTTCTCGCCACTGCTCCCTGGTAGGAGGGCTCCCAACATCCCATGCAGGACTCTGTGATCATTCACTATCCAGCAAACCATGCCGCTAGTAGACTCCAAACACGCTAAGAGCTGCACCCCACTCTTGGGCCTCTGCTGGCGCAGGACTCCTAAGGCTGTCTAAAAACATCCTCTTCAGAGTCCTCATTGCAAGAACCCTTTCCTCTCTCAAGCTCTGACCTTACACCCCTCTGTGGCCCACAGCTGAGGCAGGAGACTGTGTAGTCTCTCGAGAAGGCCTCCGAGATGAGATGTTCCAGCACCTCTTGACCATCTATGTTTTCCAGAGCTTATTCTGGGAGCTGTACCTTCTGAACCCTCCTGAATTGGCCCATGACCTTGTCACAATGGCCACCATTTTAGAATTGAGGCATCCACTACACCAGAAGGCATCTTGCAGAAAATGCAGGACAACCACTAGCTAATTCAGTACAATAGTCGACCCATGAACGTCTCCTCATCCACCAGGTACTCCTTAGATGTTGCAAAGTGGCTGCTTAATACTTTCCTTTGTGAAGCAGCCCAAGCCTCATGGCGGCGCTGCTAGCTCCAGTGTTCCACAATGTAGTTCCACCAGGGAATTAGCAGCGAGAACCCAACTAGCTAACAGAGGAACTGGGACGGTGCTCGACACTGATGAACCTAAGTTCATCCAATATGTGTCTCTTGTGCATACAGGTGGAAACGCGGAGGAGGCATCAGGTAACGTGTGGGCTGTCCCAAGGCATGCTGTCAGTTCCCTCAGAGCCTGTAACTCCAGAGAAAAATCATTTTCTGGAAGGATTATGGAATTCTGCTCTTCTTGAAGGCTGACTCCAATCTGCCCAGAAGCCTGTATGCTCCTCTACGGGCACCAGAACAGCTACAATGGGCCTGTCTGGAGGTGCTCAGACTGAGATCCCAGATTTCCAGGCCACATTCAACAGAATGATCACCTCCAGATCCCCAATACTCACTCCTGAAACATTACTCCTCACCCGTAACCACAGCACTTGCTTCAAAGAAACCCCCATATAAAGAATATTGCATATCTCCAGCCCCGTCCGTGCCACTCCATCTAGAAAACATGGAACGTGGTCAGAGCATAGGCTGACCAGACGTCCTGGTTAAATGTAGTGACTGTCCCGGAATGGGGCCCTCTGCCCCCCAATCCCGAGAGTTTTTTTTCAATTTAAAACCCCTGCCCCGCTTTTACAGAATCCAAGCTGAGAGAATACACATCTTCACCCCAGGCACGCCGTTTACATAGCAACCAACATAATTAGAACAACCCAAGTAAATATTACTGGTTCTGTGATTGTTCCACTTAACACGATTGCACCTTTCCTGGGTGGTCCCAACCACCGACCTTTCTGTTAAGAGGCACATGCACTAACTCATTGGGCCTCATTATGACCCTGGCGGTAAAAGTGCTGGAAAAAACGACACGGCTGCCACCGGAGTCATTTTTGTTTCCAACGCCCGGCAATGGGGACGTACCGGGGCATTACAGCCCCAACCATCCCGGTAATTCCCCATTGCCGGGCGCCGGGAAAAATTATTCCCCATTCCCATTCGAGTCCCATTGGACTCAATGGGAATGGGGAGGACGGATGCACCGACACTGTGTGCAAGAGTGCCGGTGTATCTGCCAATGTCTATGAGCGGGTGCTGTTCCACCAGGTCAGACCTGGAGGGCTGAAAGGCACCCGCTCGCAGAACTCGGAGTATGCCGGTCCGGTAACAACAGTGCCGGTAGCTTACCAGCACTGTTGTTACCAGACCGGCATATATATAATGAGCCCCGTTGTGCCACAAAGACTACTTGGGACACGTTTCACAGCCAGGACCGAGTAGCAAAGAGAGCGAAAACATGGCTAGAGTTACAGCCAAATCCACAGGTTATATCCAGGGGAATACTTGCAATACACTCCCTGTAGCCCCTTTTCCCAGTACTGAACTCTAGAACTGACAGGCTGTAGTCCTACCTTTATGTTGGTGGTCTGTCCCAGGTTTTCTCTATTGGAAATCTGGTCACTCCACTGGAGCACATCACAGGCTTTTTCTAGACCAGCGGAGACTAGAGGTTCCTGGCCACTTGTTCTCCTCACCATAGACCACAGGACATCCCTCAACTCAAGAGAAGGGAACTGAGGAACATTATTATTTTACTCCTAACTACCAGCTAGTAGTCGACCTTCACCCCAGCAGCTCTGGGCTCACACAAAACCTTGCATTCTTTTTCCGCCCCGTTCCTCTCATATGCCCCCTCCCCCATCCAGATGTTTTTCCCTCCCACTACCTTTCCTACTCACCCTTTTCTTACCACTTTGAAGTGGTTGCAACTGCATGTAGCCTGGTATAAAAGCCCTACCTGAATTAAAGACACTGTTGGCTCCATTAAGAGCAATGCCTTCAGCACATTACCGGGTGTTGGCAGGAACACTGCTTCTTACTTCTAGCCGAGCCTCTAAACGACCCATGTAAACTATTGTACACCACAGCCCCATGTTTCCCTTGCATCCAGATAATCAATTACAACATATACTATTTGGGAACAGACTAAGGGTTGATATGAGTACCCATTGCCTGACTGACATGTGATGCAGTGTTGATTGCAGTCTCTAGGCAAAGCCCCTTAACGGCCAATGTACAGAAGGCCACAAAAAGAATGCTGCCTCCTGTACGTAGGACTTCAGAGGACGTGGCCTGGAGGTAAGCCGGAAGAATGTGTCCGAGCGCTGAAGGTAAGTGGGGTCGGGGGAGCGTGACGAATCAACGTCCGGGGCACCAGTGGTCCAGGGATGAATATCTGTTTCTAAACCATCAATCAGCCTCATACCTCTAATACACCAGAAGGGAACTGAACAGATTGGAACACAAGTAAATTATAAACCTCCTTGTCCAATTTTGGTAACGTGGATAGAACGGCAGGCCTATCTCTGCAAGGTCGTGGATCGTTGGTTAGTTGCAACACAGTGAAAATACAATTATTACCCAATCATAAAAGGGACTGTCCAGTGAAGGTTGTATACAAATATCTACTTTATTATTATGACAACTGACCGTTCTAGCACAGCCCACTACAAAATACAACCAACCCTGCAAAGGAACACAGAGGACAGACAGTTTCACAAAGGAAAGGGATGCACTCTGGATACTGACAGGAGGGTAGTCGGTAAAGCAATCAGTCCTAACTGTTCAAGGTTATTTGGTTTCAGCACCAAGGGAGCAAGGGATCGTAAATGTCACTAGGGGCCTTTGGACCACAATGTACCTGGTGCTTGAAAGTGTTGAGTCGGATCCAGGATGCTTTGCAGCTCCTGCGACAGAGGTCAAGATGGGAGACAGCTGCCGGTATCAGGCGGCAGACAGTTCGGCAAGCAAGGCTTGACGGATGGCTGCAGATGGCCTACACGGAGGCTTGGGGTCAAGAGTCATTGTCTCTGTGCTGGTTGGCGGATCTGGAACGCTGGTCGGGACGTCTCGGATGGCTTTAGTGACTGCAGCGTGACAACAATCAGTGATGCAGCCGCAGTTCGAGGGCTTGAATGCCTCGAAAATGTCCTTAAAATATGGACGCTGGTTGATGCTTGTGTGGCACTCCTCCTAGGTTCTTCACAGGGCTTGTGCCGTCCTTTCAAGGTGGACAGCCCAAAACTGACGATGGTGTTTGCAGGCAACAGCCTTGTTCTTTGTTCAGAGACTCTGTGTCACTTCCCAGCTGGGAAGCTTGCTAGCAGAATCCAGCAGAGCATGCTGTGTGCTGGCTGGGTACCGGTTCTGAAGCTGCTGGACGGGTCCTCTGAGTCTGGTATCTCCCTCTGTTACCTGTGAGATGTTAAGGGGTGGGATTTTGCTTCCCACTTGGAAATCCTGACCTTCCTTCACTGGCAGAAGATTTAAGGCAGACTGTACCTTCAGCCAGGATCCAAATGAGTCCTTCTTGTTACTCCTTGCACAGTCTTCAGATGATCTGCTAAGTTAGGGGTTCAGTCCTCTTTTAAAGCTAAATGGGTCCCAGTGATCGGTGCAGGCTAAGCCTACCTTAATGAACCAACCCTGGGTCCCCACCAACAATTTTCTGTTATGCGTGATGTCAGAACCAGAGTGCATTGCACCAGGAAAGGTAAGGAGTGATAACATATATTCCTAAGTCCCACCCATCTTCCTGTCTGTTGTAGATTAAAGTGTCTCTCTGGTTAACTGAGCCCTCTCTGGCTCTTGATCAAAGGGCAGATCTCCCTTGAAGTTTGTGATGAGAGCAGACTTCCTGTTTCCCTTAAATCACATACCTCTCCCTCTGAAAGGGGTCCACTCTGCATGGGTTTCCCATGGTAAATAATGGACCCAGACAAGATGCCTTTCATACAGAGGGGTGGGAACTAACTTCAAGTCGACACATTGCATACCAAAGAGGTGTTAGCCCCGCCTTCCTGGTGTCTGTCCTGCGACCAAGAGACTTTAACCGGCTTGCCTCAATCAACTCTCATCAGTATGTGCTGCCATCAGCAGTTGGGATAGCAAGAAGGCTGATCCAGGTAGCCTTGGCATTTTAATTAGGCTGCCCATGGCCGGAGGAAGGTGTGCCTTCCCCCTCCTTGAGATTCTTTGATGTTCCTGTGGCTGTCACATTCCAGCTGAACATGACAGGGGAGGATGGCACCTGTAGGCTGTGTCCTCCCGGAGTACACGTGAAAATGCGTTTCGTGTGGTGAGTAAGGAAAATGTGTGCGGAATGGCCTCACACATTTTTGGAGGTTGATCTCCCATCATTCATTTTTATTACCAAAAAAATCAAAAAAGCCCAGGCAAGCCCACACTCCATGTGCGGATGGTCGAATTCCTCACAGGGAGAGGGGGTGGTGGTGGGGCCATACAGCAGCAAAGGGTGCTAATGGAATTCCCAAAATTGACAAGGGGGTGGAAAGGGGAGACAAAAGACTGACCTTGCATGCAGTTGACCTTTGCGCTTGCCTTGCGTAATGTTGGTCTTTTGTATGCAGGGTTTAGATCATGAACCGAAAATGTAACCCATCTGGATGGTTTGATACAAAGAAAAAGAATGGGCTTATGTGCACCCTGGGCTCTTTCTCAAAGTAATGACTTAGGCAAAGCACACTTTGAGTCTGATTCTGAGTTCCTCTCTCTGCTGTCCTCAGAGCTGTGGCTTACTGTTGACCTTAAAGCTCTGCGCCTGAAAATGAGACAAGCAGAACGCAACTGGTGTCTATCTCATGGATCTATTGAGAAGCTGCTATTTTGTCTGCTCACCAAACAATATCATCTATCTATATCTAAAGCGAGGCATGTTTTCTTCACTAAAAAAGTTGAAACTGCTTTGAACCAACCAAAATAATTGTTCTCTGTGGTTAGGTCACTTTCATCCACTGCTCAAGCATCTCCTAGAATTGTTCCTAAACAAGTACTGTGCGATTCTTTGTCTGATTTCTTTGTCTCATAAATTGTAGGCATGCACAATAATATTTGATTGGTGAGTCGGGACCATGGCGATCCAGTCCTAGCAGTTCTAGAAGCAGCTCATTTGCCTCTTTGGTCCCATTTCCCAGTATTTTCTTCTGAGTTAGTATTCAAATCAGCAGACCCCTCAGACCCAATCCCCTTGACATTATGCCGAATATAGTCATCTGTGTTAGGAAGGCTGTTCATTTGTCCTGCCAGTCTGGCTCTATTTCAGCCCAATTAAAACAGGCCTTTGTTATCCCCTTTCTTAAGAAACCTACGCTGGACCCATCTAGTTTTGTTATCTTCCATCCTATCCCTCTTCTTCCATTTTTTAATGAAATTATTGGAGTTTCTGGTTAACTCTCTTCTCAGTTCTTTTCTAGAATCTTCCAGTTTCTTGGACCCCTTCAGTCTGGGTTCACCCGGGTGTGGCACTGAGAGTGTCCTGGTTTCTGTAGTGGATGATCTGGCCAGGCTGGTCGAGCAGGGTGGAGTGGGAGCCTTGATATTATTAGATCTTTTGGCCTCTTTTGACACTGTTGGCCACTCCCTCCTGTTGTCTCGCCTGGCCCAGGCAGATATCTCTGTGCCAGTATTGTCCTGGTTTTATTTTTTTATTTTTTTACTTACAGGGGCCAATCTCTTTCTCTTCCCTCGTTCTGTTCTTCTTCCTTTCTGCTCTTGTGTGGAGTCTCTCAGGGCTCCGCCTTGTCCCCTATGCTCTTTAATATCTATATACAGCCTCTTGTTGCTCTCATCCGTTCTTCTGGCTTCCGGTGCTACTCTTATGCCGACAACACCCAGATTGTTGTTCAATTAGATCTTAACCAATCTGAGGTGTTGTCGCAGTTGTGTGAGTGCCTGGCGGCTGCGGACGGATGGCTTAACGGCAACTGGCTTTAGCTTAATGGGGACAAGACAGAGGTCCTGGTGGTGGGTTTCCCATCTATTTCTACTTTCTGGACGTCTTGTTTCTGGCCACCTGTTTTGCATGTTTCTTCCATTCCAGTGATGGTGGTTGAGAATTTGTGTATCTACCTGTCAGCATAGCTCTCTTTGGCTGCCTAGGTTAGCTTGGCCTGTAAAGCAGGCCACTTCCATTTAAAGATTGTTCGCAAGGTGCTGCCATTCCTACCTAGTCATCTGCGCCCTTTGGTTGTTGCCTTTTTGGTTCTCAGCCGTATGGACTATTGTAATACTTTTGTTTTGGCTCAGCCTCACTACTTGTTGCATCGGCTGCAGCTACTCCAAAGGTTGGCAGCTCGGGTTGCTAATAACACTCCCTTTGGGGCCCACATTACTCTGGTGCTCCGGTCTTTGCACTGGTTGCATGTACCCAAGAGGGTGGAATTCAAGTCTCTGTGTCTAGTATAACGGGCTTACTATCGCCAAGGGGCCGACTACCTACAGGATATGCTTGTTCCTTAATGCCCTGGGTGCACCCTTTGTTCTGGTAATGCCTGTTTGATTACTGTTCCATGCTTCCGGCTATCCAGGATTGGAGGTCGTGCATTTTCGATTGCTGCATTCAAATTGTGGAATTATCTGCCATTTGCTCTCAGTTGTATCGAGAATCATTATGAATTTAGACGTTCTGTAAAAACACTGTTATTCTAGCTGCAAGGTTATAGGCCTCGGTTTTCGTTCTGGTTGTCCTAGTGCCAAGATGCTCTTAGGTGGGAGTGTGCTTTACAAGCTTGCATAACATACCATGTTAGAGTTCCATCTCTGATCTTTAGATGCTCCTGCAGCTGGTAGACCCTTCCGTAGCCTGTATCAGGTTCCTAGGCATCATCTTACATTTGCCTCCTTCGAGGGCCACAGCAGAGACTGGTCTAGCTGGCTACGAGTAGGCTTTGAGGCGTTGATCCAACGCACCAAATTGTTTCCTAAACTGCGTTGAGCCAGCAGGGAGACTAGTACCTTGCTTGGGGCCACCATACCTAACGAGTTAAACAACTCTTCAAATCAAACTTATTGCGCTTTGAAGTATACGGTCACCATTCACCTCAATCCTATTGGCCTTTCAATCCCTGACGGTGTTTATCCCTATCAATATTTTCAAGAACTAAATACCAAAACTGTGGTCTGGGACAGGTCACAAAATATTGCTAAAATGAGCGCTAAACGTAGGTACATCGAGTTCAGCACACAAGGCTTCCGTCCCAATGCTCCATGTTCCCACTTATTGAAGCTGAGCCCTGTCACCCTCAGGAGCTCTGTGCCGTACCTTCGCCTACACATATTGCCAACATTTGAGTATACCGGAGCATGGCGGGCGAGTCTGTTATGCTGACAGGCACTGCCGATTGTGTTGCTGTGCTATTGAGACCACCCAGCATATCCTTACTCTGTGCCCGACACTGCGCGCAAGATATGGCGAGGGATATGGGAATGTCATGATTTCACAGGTGAGCTGTGAGAGTGACCAATTCTGGAGTGCAGTGTATTCTGCTGAAAGCCTTGTCATCAGTGCTGCTGTGTAGCTCATATGGTGGCCCTTATTCTCATTGGGGAAGTTACAAACGAATGCTAGGTTATTCTTTTATTTCTTCAATTGTTTTTAAAATTGACATTTTTAAATTGACATTGTACTTTTGGAGCTTATTAGTTTTGTAACTTGATTTTCCTTACAATTTGTATTTTGTAATTTCTTGTCTTCTTTTGCACTGCGGAAGGTTTTGTATGAATCCAATATGCACTTAATAGAAAGGAAAAGAAAGGAGTAGGCTTAGTTTATGGATTTTCTTTGTGCTTATTGATGGATGGCGATGCTTTTGTGGCGCTGCTCTTTATCGAACTGTAGTTTGGATCCGTACAGATGAGCAAAGGGCCCCATCTGTAATTCCTCCCAAGAACTGTGTAGTTTATATGCTGTGTTTGGTCAAAAGCCTGCTGTGGCCGTCTTTTCATATGGTTACAGAAAGTCAATGAGCACATTCAGTCTGTTGTGTTGAGGCTTTTTCATTTTAGAATTATAAATGCTTTCTTTTTGGTTAGCCCGAAACATGTTTGGCGCAGTAGACGCTTCCTCACGGCTATTATTTGATACAATGGGCTTCATTACAGGTCCGGCGGTAACCCTGCCGGTGCCACAGGCTCATTATGAGTCCAGCGGCCGGGAAGTCAGGCGCCGGTAAAAATGTAAGTCCCCATTCCCATAGAGTCCTGTAGGACTCTATGGGAGTGGGGACACGGAAGCACCTGCACCGTTGCTAATGATGCAGGTGCTTCCGTCACCAGTCTGCCTACCGTGGCCGCTGCACCCGGCAGGGTCAGTCCTGTCGGGCACAGCGGCCACGGCATGCAGACCCAGAATTTCTGATCCGGAAACAAGAGTGCCGGTGAACTTACCGGCATCCTTGTTTCTAGACCGGAAACTCGTAATGAAGCCCAATATGTCTCTGATGATGTATTACCTCGTTTCTCATGAAGGGTTGAAATCCGTTCTTACCGGCAGGACTTCATGTGAGCATGCAGGCCGTTGCCAGGTGCACAGATGCGTTGGTAATTATAATTCTTGTTAGTGGGGATGGGGTCTGATTGTGTTAGATTTGTCAGTATACCCAGACAATCCTCAGCCTCTGCTTCGTGACAGTAGGGTTCCTCTGGTGGGCAATCCCTGTGTAGGGGCTCGCTGCGGTGCACTCATAGCAGTGCGTGTCCAGACTATTTTGACTCTGGTGGCCCAAGTCGGGCACTGACATATGCAGGGGTGCCATGAAGTACGAACGTGTGCACGTACACACACAAAATAATGATCATAGATTAGGATAATGGGATGGCACCTGGGGTGGCCAATCAGATTTCAGGGGTCGCACAAGCCACCGACTCGCAGTCAGTGGATTGGCTTTTCATTGTCCTCATTAATATCAATATTAACCTCATGGACTGAGATTGACTCATTATCCATCTTGTCCTGCTGTCGATTATCTTGCAGTACAACCCTCCCTAGTCCTTTACGCCACGTCACTGGTGAAGAGATGCCATATTAGCTGACACCTTCTCAGCTAGAGACCTCTGGGCAACTCAGGTGGTTTCCAAAGCTCTTACAGCCCATACTTATTATCCTGTCATAAGGAATCTGACATCCATTGTTTCAAATAAAGAAAATACTCGGATTTGCCTGGATTTTATTTCCACAGATTCAAAGAAAGTTGCCTATTCTATGGTAAATCCATCTCATTAAACACTAACTAGTGGACATACCCCCCAGCCTTCTGTAGGAGGGGCTGGAACTGGCCAGCAGAGAGAGGGAAATTATATCCTGCAATCATCGCTGGTCATTGGGTCGGATTTTCCCTGGTCTGGGATCCTGCAAAAAATGTTTTCCCGGATCTCGGACCCGGGAAGCAAATGTGTGTCCTCTTTTGTCATTGATCTGTCTTTGCTACCAAAGGTGGCACTGACTTACCAGCTAGACCACTGAAATGTCTGATAAGAATCTTTCTGAATATGCCTGTAATCATTGTACTCTTTTCTACGATTAAAAAATGTGCACCTTTTAAAATGTCCTTGCAACATTATAGGAAACGCTTCTCCTTTCTTGGGTTAGTCAATTGTTAGTAATCTGTTATTATTTTCCCCCCATAAATACCCACGCTGTACAACCTCTTCACGAGACCTCTGTTCAAAATCCTTGACTCCATGGCCATCTCGTATACCAATTACGCAGATGACACACAGGTGCTTATCCCTCTTACGGGTGACTGTGTAGTAGATATGAACACACTCACCACCATTTACTCCAGCATCCAACCCTGGATGGCAGACAATTGGCTCTGCCTCAACCGCGGAAAAACGGAACTCCTGCTCATTGGGTCACCCACCACCCTGGGCAACCTCGATCAACAGTACTCCTCATTTACTGTCGACAACATCCCCATCAAAGTCTCAAACTACGTTAAGACACTTGGCGTCTACCTTGATTCCGACCTAACGCTCGATAGACAGGTGAATGCCATTGCCTCATCGTCAGCGTATTACTCTAAGATTCTTAATGCTGCCAGACCCTTCCTATCGTGCCAAAATTGCCTCACCATTGCTAGGGCAATAATTGGTTCAAGGTTGGACTATTGTAGTGCCCTTCTCGCCGGAACATCCTGAAAAAATCTCACAAAACTCCAACTGGTTCAAAACAACGCCCTCCGGGCAGCCACAGGAACATCTAGAAAAGATCACATTTCTGAAATTAGAAGGCAGGCCCTCTGGCTCCCTGTCAAAGAGAGAATTGTGTTCAAAACCCTTGCACTCACCCACAAATGCCTCCATGACCTTGCACCCCCTCACCCTGGCCCAAAGAATCACTCGGAATGACCCCCATAGTTCTCATTCCCCACATAAATAAACATGTATTTATTTATTTATTCACATTTGTGAAGCGCATTTGCAGCCCGGAGGCATCGAGGCGATGTTACAAGAGATTTTACGCAGTTGTGATTAATTTGAAAGACAGCAACCAGAGGTCTTGTGGTTACAAGTAAACCCTGCATGCAGTACAGGAATGTTAAGGATTACATAGAGTTAATACAGTTACATACTAGTAAGGAGGTCATCTACATTTTACTTTCAGACAAAAAGCTTGGTTTTGATTGCTTGGTGGGACTCAATCATTCTTAGGTGACTCGGTAACGCATTCCAATGGGTAGCAACCAGTGTCGGAAAGCTGGATCCCCCCGCTCGGACTTTACGAGTCCTGGGGGTGAGAATCAAGTTGCAGTAACCCTTCCTCAGAGGTCTTGTGGCGGTGTGCATGGTGATTCTTTGGGCCAGGTAAAATGTACATGACCTCCTTACTAGTATGTAAGTGTATTAACTCTATGTAATCCTTAACATTCCTGTACTGCATGCAGGGTTTACTTCTAACCACAAGACCTCTGGTTGCTGTCTTTCAAATTAATCACAACTGCGTAAAATCTCTTGTAACATCGCCTCGATGCCTCCGGGCTGCAAATGCGCTTCACAAATGTGAATAAATAAATAAATACATGTTTATTTATGTGGGGAATGAGAACTATGGGGGTCATTCCGAGTTTTGAGGTAGCCATGGTGCTATTAGCACCATGGCTGCCTCCAAACCCGGGTCCGGTCTGACTGAATGGGGACTTACCGGGTCATTCCGACCTTGGAGGACCCGGTAAGTCCCCATTCAGTAAACCATTGCCCATTCCCATTTGAGCCCCCATAGGGCTCAATGGGAATGGGGAAGGCGCTAATAACGGGACCGCAAATCGCAGGCCCATTATTAGCTCAAAGGTCCCTTGACGGGACCCGCAGAGAACGGGTGGTCAGACCAGCCGTTCCTGCTGGGACCCGCTAAGGGACCTTGGAATAGGGTGGTAAGGGTTTACCAGCACCAGCATCCTTACCGGTGCCCGTAAACCCTTACCGCCCAACTCGGAATGACCCCCAATGTCCTGAGTCATACCCTATAACGCTACCTCTCATGAACCTTACATCCCCCCTGTCGCTGTCGGGATCCCACAGTTGGTAATTCCCATTTCCACCACTGCTTGCGGTTGATATTACAACCTTCTTTACAGCAGACAGAGCAAATCTGTCCCCTTCAGAAGTGACAGACACAGATGGACCTCAATACGATTCCATACGAGCAGAAAATAAAAAGAACACCGTTCCGGTGCATAAGCACAATACAAAGGAGAATCATTTCAATGTAAAGTGTAAGTTAATTGACCTTAAAATTGATACAATTGAATCAGATTCATAAATTGTTGGAACGTTCAAAAGTGATTAGGCAAAGTACTTAGCTGGTAAGATAGATGAGCGGGTTGAGCACTTGCTGCTGTGATCAATGTGTGATCTGCAGGTCGCAGGTTTGAATCCCGGCAAGGCGAACTCAGCCTTTTATCCTTCCGAGGTCGATAAATGTGTACCAACTTCCGTTGGGATGACGATGATGTATGCAAATATGTTCTATGTACAGCGCTTAGGCTGTTCATAGAATAAACAAATCATTATCATTACTTATCCCAAAGAGCCAGTTGATCGACAAGTGGATTAAGGCATAGGCACAAAGAGAAGCTGTGCGGAAGAAATAGTTCTGGTTGCGCAGCTGCTGCTTAACCAACCTCATACCCTGTCATTTCTCTTGAAGGATTTCCTGAGCTTGATATTTTATGGTTCTCCTTCAGTTTGTTTGTTTGTTTGTTTGTTTATTTGTTTGTTAATGCGCACCAAGCCCTTAGGTAGACGGGCGCAACAGAAGCAAGAAATCAGTTACAGTATAAAGGTAGCAATACATAGAGCAGTAATTGCAGTAGGAACAGAATACAGGTCCAAGATACATTAAGTACAAAAGCAGTAGTCTAGGTCAGTCAAAAGGAGTACAAGCTCATGATCCTCCTGTGTGCCCAGCGGTCTCTATTTATTATTATTATTATTATTATTATTATTATTATTATTATTATTATTATTATTATTATTAGTATGCTATCTAGTGCAGATCTGTCCTCGAGAAGCAATGGATCACTTTGCAGAGGTATACAACACTACTGATGCATAACGGAGCGCGTTTCAGAGGTAACAAAAGAACAGATATACAGCAAACGTAGGATACAGAGGGGCACAAAGGAGGGGTACAGATGTACAGGGTGGCTGGAGGGGAGGGGCGGATGGCGTCTAGCGAGTCAGGTGTCACATGGGGTGACATGATGGCCTAGTCGTTGAGGAGGAGAGACTCCTTGAAGAGGTGGGTCTTGAGTTCTTATCTGAATTGCAGGAGCGTGGGGGCGGGTCTGATGCTCAATTTCTCTTTTCGATTTAAGCCATTTGTATACAGTTGCCTCAATTTACATTTCCTTATGTTGACAATAATCAGGAGAAAATATCCACCAAACAAAGAAGCACTTACTGTACCTAATAAATACTAGGAAATGCTCCTTCTTGGCATAATTTAACCTCCTAACTCAGCAGGAAAATACAGGTGTCGCTGTTAAAGTTGTATTTCCGTGAGATTTTAAGAGATCTGAACTTCAAAGCTGTAATCACTGCATCACTGTATCCGCATCATTGATTCCACCAATGGCTGTTCCTGATATGAGAGGGGGAAAAGCCGAGTTTGCTTTTTTTCCCCTTGAATGACCCTCAAGGTACCAAACCATTAAGTAGCTCCTCCCACATTCTCTCTGCTCTTTGCTGTGGTTGCCCAATGAAGATTTTGAAAGCAATACTGAGATGTTTTTCTATGTGCCTGCATCCAGCAGGGCCCCAGTGGGTCTGCAATGGGCATCAAGCTAGCAGGAACATATTACCATGTAATTAAACATCCACCATGGAGAAAGGGCATTGAAGCAATAATCACATATTGGCAGACGTGAGTGGTTATGGTGGCAAATAGAAATGGTAAGACGGAACGACTCGAAACATGGGAGTTCGGTCTATGAAAGACCTGCCTAGTATTCGTGTTCATCCCGGAGACTCTGGGTTTCCAGGCTCTTCTCGGGAATCCGGGGAAGAGCTTGGAGTCTCTGGGATTTCCGGTAGCGCCAGCAATTACGCCCACACCTCCATGTCACTTTCTACAAACAGACTGCTAGTGGCCAATCACATGGATGTGTTGGACGGAGTCACAGTATACCAGCGGAAATTCTTTGCATATCTGGCATCTAACCATGGTGTGTCCCTTTTAAAAATAAAATATGTGGGTGTAATGGGTGAGCAAGTGGACAGAGTCTTTCGTGTGTGGGGGCACGTGGGCAGGGGAACGAATCTCCAAGTTTTTATGTTTCAAATGCTGGCAGATCTGGTCTATGATGAAGTCCTGTCTCCAGCTTCACTCTCCGCATTTCCCTTCTTTCTTAGCTTCACCCTCTGAAACTGATCATTTAAGCAGGTGTATTGCTTGTTTTGCAGTGGAAATCGATCTCCTGCAGTGGGTGAAACATCAACATTATGGGAAAACTACCTTGCTGGGATCAGGTATTAGTTATGCATTGTATATGCATACTTTCTGTATGATATGCACATATAGCTATATGCATATCACAGATATGGTGTATGTATCGATAGGTGTGTTCTATGTATTGTAGTATGTGATTACTATATTGACTAGGAGGTCCCCCCCTTAATAAACCTAACACACTCAAGATATGTAATGTAATAGTAAAAATGGCTGAGTACATCCAAAGTCTGACACCCACAAGAGAAGTAAACTCTAGCGATATTGAATATTAATAAAAGATACTCAAGTCACTAGGAAGTGAGTACTTGCCAAGCCTGTAAAAGGATTAAGGCAAAAATGCTTAAGTGTCATAAGGAGAAATGTTGGGCGGCCTTTGCCATGGGGACGAAGATGGCAGATGCAGCAACATTTTGACGTTATCCGCAGAAATAATTTAATCCAAAAGTACCTAAGGAGAAATGACCGAATTTTTTGGTCGAATTTGTTAAGTATTTTTTAAACATTTTTAATAATATATAGATGTGGGGGTGGGGTAAGGGTAAAGGTGAAGGTAGGGGGAAGTGGGGAGGAAACAAGGGGTCTCCCCCTGCATTACTAAAAAGAAATTCAACCACAAAAAAATCGGGAATTTCTCAAAAGGTATTTTCTTTCTCCGTTCTTTCATGGTAATCCCATGTTTAGAGGTGGAGAAGGAGGTCTAGGGCCTAGCGAATGGATGGCACTTCAACCTGAACCAGACTCTGGAGGGATCAAGTCCAAAAAAACTACCAGATTAGGGATGGGACTGTCCGTTTCTCATGCTGACTGACATTGGTCCGGGTGCTGAGGCTTCCATTGTGAAGACAAACCTGTAGAAAGACATCCTGTGAAGACAAACCTATAGGAAGACTTCCTGAGACTCTATCTTGAAAAGAAATCCCAGACTTCCCCATTCTACAAGATGAACAAAAGAACTGATGCAGATGGCCGCTAGGTAGGTCACTCCGGATGGCACTCCCAGGGCCGGGCGAGTATCTCTCTGTCACCTACGCTTTCAGGTTCCGCTCGCTTCTTCTGCTTCTTCTTGCTGATAGATTTTATCCATCAGCGTGATTTTTGGACACCGAGGCTTGAGCCTCATTACTCCATCTTCTCGGGTTGAGTATGTAGTCGTGGGTTAGTATTCGTCTTGGTCTGTGTGGTCTTGTCACAGTAGGGCTGGTTTCACAGGGTCTTCCCAGTGATGGGCCGCGGGTTCCATCTGCACTTCAGTCATTTGTATCATGACTAGGTTTTCTTTCCCTGGCCTCAGTGTGCTGGGCTCCTCTTCGTGCAGCTGAGCTGGACTGCTGCTGTGTTGTTCATTTGCTTGGAATGCATGCTGCTGAGGCTTGGGCAGGGCACCTGGGCCTGCTTTACACTGGCTTTGGTTTCAGTTGGGGCTTCTTTTGTTTTTTGCTGGTGCTTTTCGCTGGCTGTAGGGGGTTTTCACTTAGGCCATTATGGATGGTGTGGGTATAACAGATGGTATTTCAAATAGTTTCTGTTTTTATTGATTTCCTCATTATGAGAGATGTGCCACATGTGTTTTTTTTTATAAAGAAAACTGAACTCAGCAAACACTGCAAGAGCAGAATATCTTCAATGCTGCCTCTAAACGCCCTATAATTTGACCTTCCCCCAAAAGCAATCATGTGTGTACTCTCACTTCACAAAATGATTCTCTCTGCAAGGGAGCGGATGTACTCCCTAATAAGCAGATTCACTAAGGGGGGGCTGAGGGGTGAGCACTGTAATGCAAAAGCATTGCCATTTATTGTATTAAGCGCTTAAAAGGTCTTCGAAAGAGTCTCTTTGTATTTCTTGCAGACACCATCAGAAAAACTAGGGACAAGGGATGCACATATTTTTGTATCAGGTAAAATTATCCCTGTATATGTTTGCCGTATATAATGTCACCGGGAAAAGGTTGTGGCAACATTATATAGGTGATCATATATATATAGGGACAGGTGCAGCGGGTGGCTGCGGGGGTGTCCCCCGCTCCCCATGAAAAAAAAGCGTTTGAGGGTTGCGGGGGTGTCTCCCGCATGTTCCACGTAATAATGTACCCACAAAAAACTGCCATTTTTCGGCGATATTTTTGCATGCCGATAATTTTGAGGGGACATTACATGGAACCCGTATTTCTTGGATCAAAACATTATATGAATCAATTACTGCCATACTCTGTATGAATAGTGACATTTCAGAGACATTTGTTATTGACAGAAGAACTGGGCAGAGTGGGTCTGCCCCATGTCACATCTCAGGTTTAGGACATACGTGGAGGCCCTTGTTAAAAGCATTACTAATAATTCCCTGGAATAATTCTATAATTCCGCCAATTCAACTAAAGAAATAGAGAGTTTTTGACTATCTTTTTCTAAGTACACGTTTATTTGAAAAACAGTGGTAGTATTTTCTATGAGATTCTAACCCGTTTATTGCTGCTATACAACTGGTTAAAACGATCAACGTTTTTAACACACATTCTGGATATTTATATGTGTCCTGTGGTCACAACTTCAAATCTCGACAGGGCAGGTACAGCCCAGTACCCTTCAGACAGGGTAAATTGTCAACCATTAAATATGGTAATGGCTCAAATCATTACAGTGCTTCGATAATACCAGTGCTTCGAAGCGGTAAGAGCCGACAGAAAGCGCTATGAATATTATCATTGATTTTTAGAAGTGGATTGCAGGAAAGCATTTTTCAATATAAAATATTGCTTGTATTGCAAGATATGTATTTTATGATATGACAAGTGTATTTGATTGAAAATGAAAACAAAATAAAATAATACAAAGCGAGAATACAAAACCAAAGACATTGGTGTCCAGGCACAGCAGCCTTTGAGATACAGAAACATTTCACTTTCAATTCTGACATAATCTAGTAGTCAGAGAAAGGGCTGATATACAAAGGAAAGAGGCTCCTACACGGGAATAAGAGACACTAACCTCGATGTCTAAGGTAAACAAAACCCATAAAACATGTGCATTCTTCAAAATCCCAGCAGGGAAAGCGTCCAAAAAGTAATGAGAAAAGCAGAACTGTTCAGAAATATGACACGCAACAGCAAGAAGAGAGATTGGCCACATCTGGAAAGAGAGAGCGAGAGAGAGGAGAGTGAAGAATGCCCACGGAAATCCCCCGGCACCTGGCCATCAACCTCAGGGTGGTCTCCCAACACGTTGTGCGAGATTTTTTGGTGTGCACGTAGGAGGCCCTGAAACAAATGCCATGCCACAATAGAAAAAAAATGCCATGCCACAATAGAAAAAAATGCCATGCCACAATAGAAAAAAACTGCTGGACTGGGTGCATTAAAAGTCATGCCACAGTAAGAACGTGCTAGACTGCCTGCGCCAAAATGCCAGTCTAGCCAAGTAATAAGGCATACCATGCTTGCTTTATCATAGATGCTCAGAAAAAAAAGTACAACGTTACTTTCTGAAGTCTGGTTGCATTCACTACTTCCGAAAGAAGCCAGATCATTTCTTCCTGAAGTTGGAGCACATGCATCCCGACTTCAGAAAGCTTGACAGCTTAAGGGGCGATGCAGTGCACCAGTGCGTCCTTTACTTCCTGCGCCCCTGTGCAGGGGCACCCCTCAATCATACCTAAAGCCTGCCCTGATCACCCTAATAAGTCAGCGGACCACAAAAGAACCTGGCGGTGCTTCCACAAGAGAAGATGTGTAAACAGCTGACTCCCTCTTTACTATCTGTGCGAGAAATGGTGTGAGGCTAAGAAAAAAAGAGTAAAGGGAGTAAATTGGTTTGATGGGGCCCTGCCTGTGTGAAATTAAAGATCAGTGGCATACACCAATAGGAAGGAGACCATCAGCACTA
This sequence comes from Ambystoma mexicanum, assembly GCF_040938575.1. Lineage (NCBI taxonomy): Eukaryota > Metazoa > Chordata > Amphibia > Caudata > Ambystomatidae > Ambystoma > Ambystoma mexicanum. The sequence continues at coordinate 371,126,509 of NC_090931.1, forward strand.
AATAACCTAAAGACGTAAAGTAGCCAAACCGCGCGGTGTGTTTTGGTGAGCCTGAGACTGCCCAGGCTCTTTCTTCTGCTGCCTTACCTGTTACCTGGAGTCTGTCTACCATTACTGCTACTGCTTCCAGGAGGAAGTAGTTCAAAACCCCCAACACACGTGGAGCGCGCGGTGTGCGCAGTGTGTTTTGGTGAGCCTGAGACTGCCCAGGCTCTTTCTTCTGCTGCCTTACCTGTTACCTGGAGTCTGTCTACCATTACTGCTACTGCTTCCAGGAGGAAGTAGTTCAAAACCCCCAACACACGCGGAGCGCACGATGTGCGCAGTGTGTTTTGGTGAGCCTGAGACTGCCCAGGCTCTTTCTTCTGCTGCCTTACCTGTTACCTGGAGTCTGTCTACCATTACTGCTACTGCTTCCAGGAGGAAGTAGTTCAAAACCCCCAACACACGCGGAGCGCGCGGTGTGCACAGTGTGTTTTGGTGTTCTGGTGTGGAGGTGAGGGTGAGGGGCAGGTAGCTCTTCATCGATGGTAGAAACTCTGTCCTACCACCGCAGGAAAGCTGACATCAACCGTCTGCCCTCCCCCCCCACACTAGATTGCAGCGGCGGCGCTGGAATTCCGTGGCGGTTCACAACTGCACTGAAGTATTGACCACATCTCGTGTAAGTACTAAACTAACTCACTCTAACGACACCGTCACGAAACCTGTAAAAGACTTCCATGTGTGTCTCACTGGAGTTCATGCAGATGCAGGCCTACTTTCGATTCAGCCGATTCAGCCATGCCTTAAGAACCAAACGGCGAAGAAACACGCCCTTCAGCCTCTAACTTCATCACTGGTTTCCAAGCCTTCATCTGCAGACATGCCTTCGTGTGTCCACCCTCACCCAAAGCATTTTTCATCGCCTGGTACCCTGCCCACCCCTCTCCCTTGCTCTCCACTATGCAATTCTGTGGAGGGTACCAAAGACCCCTCATTGCGAGTGTTGTTACCGTGTATGGGGAAGGAGGGGGGGTGTGAGGGGAAGGAGACCGGCGGTCAAGTAGACTGCTTCAAGGCCGAAAACACGGCAGAAAACCCGGGACCGCCGTACCCCGCTTACCTTGGGCCATGTGGCTTGGCTCGAGGGGCTGTCGGGGCTGTCGGGGTCGCTCTGGACGAGTGCGGTCCTTTGGCCGGGTCTGTGGACGTGGACGGGGCTGCTCCCCGTTGCTGTTCGCCTGCCTCTGCCCCTGCCTCTGCCTTGGAGGAGTCCGCGTCTGACTCGACAGCGGACGCTGAGTGGGAGGTAAAGTCTGGAGTGGAATCCCGTGTGTTCGCACCTATGTCGGATGTGTGCAACACGGAACGGGAAGCTGTGTCCACTCCCAGTGCTCCCTGTACGAGTTTGAACACACTTTACTCACCACCCTCTATATTGCACCACGCCGGAAACCCTCCTACAGCTACCTTGCCTAAACTAATGGTATTAGCTTGGCGTGCCCACACAGTGAAAAACTGTGGAAATACTGATAAAATCGAGGGCGGACTGGACCTAAATCGGTCAGAGACTTCTGAGTCACGAATGTGCCCCCCACACTGTGCACCATTTAAAGCAGTTTCGAAAGCCTGTGCCCAAATTGACTTAGAGCTTGGCAATGCTGAGAAAAACTGCGAAATGGAAGAGGAGGTATTTCGTCCCCTGGCCACGCTCCCACATCCCTTAAGCACACCACATGAAGGATGCGCCTCTCCGGCACCCATGAACAACAGGAGAGACTCACTTGAAGTGGTAAATAAAATCTTACAGGGAATTTCACAAATAAACAGAGCCCGCAACCTCGCAACTAGAAGAGTCAGCCCTCCAGCTGGTCGAGAAAAACAGTGGACACCCTCAGTGCCCCTTCATGATGCACAATTAGGGGCAGACAGGACCACCTTATACCAAAACTCGATGCTCACTCTGAATAACACACCGCCTCACCAAGAAAAATCTGTGTGTCCGGCTTCACCGAGTTTATCTTGCTCTCTAGCACGGGCCCCTCAAAGGCAGGACACTCTGCAAATGCGACCAATTAACTCTAGAAGTGTAAAACACATGAGTACACAAAATGGCGTGGCAAGTGATTCTTCCCCTTCCAGTTCGTCCACGCCTGAGACCCGCTCTTCTGTCTCTTCACTCATAGAACGTGATTATCCAAAAGTCAGAAGATCTAAAGCTCAACTACATAAAAAAGATCGCTGCTCAAACGTTAGGCTCGACGCGATTTGCATAAAAGATCTTCAATCAGTATTAATGTCATCTACTGGAATTTCGATTGCCCCCTTTCTAAAGCTCTATGAGCAACTGGATGATAATGTGAAGGACCTGTCGACGTTAGTGGCGCTTATGAACTCAAAACTAATTAACATCGAAAAAGATTTGAACTCTGAAAAAAGGGAAAACGAGACTATAAAAGCCAAAACAACCTTGGCTTTGCAAACACTAACAGATCAGAAAGAAAACAACAAACTGGACAGAAAACTTCTGGCTGAGATCACCAAAGAAGCACTAAGCGCGCTAAAACACCAGCAGGTCTTACATCAGGATGCGAACCAACAAGCGAGACTGGAGCCCCAATGCCACCATAAAAACTACAATGGGCAATTGTTCACTGACCTCCCTGTCCCCATATCTGCCAGCAACCTTCATAAGGACACTGGAGCTCGGAGGCCGCAAATCATTATAGAAGCCTTGGGAACTACAAAGCTCTCTGGCGAGCCAACAGAAGCTCTAAAAACAACAGCACAAAACGCTGACTGTTTGGTCCCAAACAAACCCGCCAGCTCTACGGGGAGTTTGATTGACTCAGCACCTACAATCTGGTGTAATCAGGGCCCAACACCTGACACCACAAAATCCTTGCTGGAGGCCCCTGCCCTCGGTCTAGAAAAACCGACCGACGACGTATTCAAACAAACGAACTTTGCTACTGTCTTGGAAAGTAGCAAGAGCTCACATAACCCTGCGACGCTGGACCCACAAACACCCTCGACATCAGCATCTACATCGGACACGGGTGTCCTTTGTGTGTCCGGGGTATCCTCAATTCCACAAACAGATGAGCCAAAAAGTCAAATATTTGACATATTTAAAGGAACCGCATCTCAGAATTCAGGCCCAAGGGCCTCCAAACCAGGACAGACAAAAAAAAAACAAAACATCAAAAAACTAAAAACCAGAGACTTGGAAATAACTCAAGAACATTTCTCCGGAACCTAAAAACTGTCAACGTCACTGTTAACAACACTCTCACAGATGAGCGAGGCCCTGTACTGAAAAAAGATCTTCCCACTGACAATGCAACTGTAAAAAGTAAGATCCCGACATTGTCTTCTGAACCTGCCGACGAACCTTCTATTGACCTCACTAATCTCTCTGTGTATGAGGACCTGGAATCCGAGGTCTTAGCTGCTGACACAGGAGTAGATGTCCAGGCAGTTGCCCCTGAATCACAAAAAAAAACACACGATGAATACGATCTGGAAATCATCCAACTACCAATTGGAGCCTCAAGAATATGTACTTTACCTGAAATGTCCACTGTACAGGAGATGCAGAATGCCGTCCCTGTGAGTCCTACTTTTAGAACTTTGGAGGACAGACGAAAAGCTCTTGCGCATTTGCACCCAACTTCTAAACTGATGACGAAAAGGGCTCTAGATCTGGAAGAGGGCCTAAGAAATTATGGCGCCCCAAAAGGAAAAACTTATGACGGGCCTGATCCTAACAAAGAGAACAAAACTAGATCAAGACCGGCCCGACATGAGACCAAGGATTTAGGTCATGGCTTAGACCTAAATGAATGGTGCCAAACAAACAGGATGGACAAAGGACGCAGCGAAAAAGGCCTATCACTTCACAAAGCCCGGTTAGAACGCATAGAAAATGGCGACAATCTCATCTTAAATCGTACAAACGTTCTATGCCTATTCCAGCATGTGCCATCTCTTAGAACGATTCGTTCCGACGACATCAAGACCGTAGAATTTAAGAACGAGGATCAAAATGATAAAGTCATCCTCCATTTTAGATCTAGAATCGTCCTGAATATTGTCACGGATGCTGCATCTGCACTCATGTCCATGGGCTACGACATTTCAGAAGTGTCTGAGAATGCCAAAACGGACCATACGCCAGAAACTCATAAATCTAAACCGGATAATGTGCACCAAGAACTGTCTTCTGCAAATAGAGACTCCGAAATCACTTCGTACCATAATTCAGAAATATTTAGTGAGAGCGAATTACATCTTGGACCCGACAATAAGAAAATGCAATCATCCTGTAGTCTCACTGGGAACGACTCAGGAAAACTCTCAAAAGACGACAACATCAAGATCACTATCAAAGGTACTGGTGCCACTGAACAAAGTTGTGGTGACTCAAAAACCCTTAAAAACTTAAGTGTTGATCAAAAAGACTGGTCCTGGCTGGCGGAAGCGCTATGCAGATCCTCAAGAAGATAATGCCATGTGGTAGAGGAGCAACTGGAGTTCAGGATTGGATCCTGGAACACCAGGGGCTTCTCCCACCTCCTTGAAGATCCCTGGCCGGATGAGCTTGATGTGGTCTGTCTCCAGGAAACATGGCTAACTACCTGTCTGACCGTGGACACCTATGAAGTGGCATTTAATCCGGCCTCCAAAAAAAACAGAGGAAGGCCCACGGCAGGTCTGCTGACACTTGTTAAAAAAAGTTCTGGATGCCGTATTATAAACACTTCAAATCTGTCGCCATTTATTCAAGTAACAACAATAGCTTCAGCAGGGCCTAAACCGGACAATGTGATTCATTTCCATCTATTGAATCTATATTGGAACCACATTCAGGCCGGCACAATTCCCTTTATAGATCAAGTCTCATCAATAATTGACGACCTAATGCTTAAAAATGAGTCACACAACATAATTATATGCGGAGACTTGAACATCAACTGCATGGACATAAGACGGAAAAACAACGAAGTCCTTAATGCACCGAATAACTTGGCCGCAAAATGGATGGTGGAAATGGAAGCCAGAGACCTGGCAATGCTTAACGGAAACACCGCCTGCGATATACCTGCCGAACCAACATGGAGACGACGCGCACAAAAATCTATCTTGGATTACTTTTTCGTCTCAGAAAAGATCCAACAATCAACTCTGTCTTTTGTAGTAAAGCAGATGACTCAAAGCGATCATGAGATGATAATTCTAATCTTGCGAGTCGCGAAACAACCACCTGACAAATGCTGGAATCACCGGATCTTGGTAGAGCCTAACCGAGTGAGGCTCTCACTCCACCCTGACGAAGTCGCCAAAATCTCAGAGACATTTATCAAGACTGACCTTGGAGTGGAATATGTCCACCTTCTCAAACTGTTTGTGGAAAAAAAACATGGATCGAGAAACCCTGGATTCGCAAACAAACACAAATTTGACGTAGAGGTTATGAGGAGAAAGAGGGAACTTCGCGCAACTATCAGACACATAAAATTCAGAGACCCCACAACTTTTTTGCAAGGAAAACACGCTGCAAAACAGAATTACAAAAACTGGATTCGATCTCATAAGGCTCTAGTGCTCCAAAACGATGCTGAACTGATGCTGCAAAAGATGAGAAACAAAAGCTCGTCTGAATTTTGGAGCTTAATTAACAACGAAGGCGCTCCTCAAAGTGCACTGATGACAAACATGGTTTCAGAAGCAGGGTGGACCTCACACTTTGAAAATCTGTATAGCAAAAAAGGGAAATGATTGTCCCCGATGACATCAAATCTAACAAAATGGGACCTCACTTTCCCCAAAGCGGATTTACTTCAAATTATTAAGAATGTTAGCGCCTCAAGGGCTCCAGGGCCGGATGGCCTCACTGACTTTACTATAAAGCAAAGTCCAGAGCAATGGGCAGAGTTCTGTGAAGAACTATTCGCCCGAATCAGCAGAAGATGCGCAACTCCAAACTCTTGGAAATCTGCAATAATAGTCCCCATCTTCAAAAAAGGAAATCGCCTCGAGCCCAAAAACTACCGACCAATAGCGCTCCTGGACGTATTAGGCAAAGTGTATGCAACAATGCTCCAACAGAAACTGTCACAATGGATTGCAGATAGCAATCATTTTGACGTACGACAGACGGGCTTTGTAAAAGGGGTCGGCTGCGGCCTAAACCTTTTGCTAATAAATTTGCTAAAGATGGAAGCAATCAGATCTGGCAAAAAGGTCTACTTAGCCCTGGTAGACTTTTCCCATGCTTTCGATTCCATCGACCGAGAACTTCTGTGGACCAAGATGACAAACTGGGGCTGTCCGGAGAGCTTATTAGCCGCCATTAAAGAAATCCACACTGCAACCACCATCAGAGTGCGCCTTGACCAACGTGGAACTCTTACAGAGGAAATCAACACCTTTTGTGGAGTTAAACACGGCTGCCCCCTGGCGGCAATCATATTTAATCTGTTCCTCTCGGACATCGGCATCGCAATTGATGAGCCTCGATCCTTTTCCCCCAAAATACATGGCTCTGCCCTGAGCTGGATGTTGTATGCTGATGACCTAATCTTGCTAGACACCACTCCAATCGGCCTTCAGCGTAAAATGAATGCAGTAGAACGCTATGTGGAAAACAACGTCTGTATATCAATAACACAAAAAGTGAAATTCTGACGCTGCAAAATCTGCAAATGGGCTGCCATCGGAAAAACAATAAATTTAGTTGGCATCTAGGAAAAGAAAAATTAACCACGGTGGAAAGCACAATATATCTCGGCATGCAAATTAACACAAACTTAAACGATAGCCCCTGGGTGGAGACTGCGAAAACAAAATGCCGAAACTTTGCTTCCCAAGCCCTGATTCTAAACAAAAGATATGGGAAGTTCTCGCTCAAGCCAGTGATAACCTTTTATCAACAGAAGGTTGTCCCAGCTCTCATATACAGAGCCGAAAATGCTTTTGGGTGTCCAGCGGAACTCTGGTCAACCCTAGAACACATTTTCTGGGTGAAAACCTTACATCTACCAAACAGCACTTCAACAGTGTGATTACGATATGAGCTAGGCTTGATATCCATTGAGGCTCGGATTGCGTGGAACGCTCTGGCTCTATTTAGGAAAATCACGCTGCCAGACGCCGCTCCACAATATAAAATATTGAGCAAACTTGGAAACGCGAACCCAGACTGTCGGTTAGCCATATGGTCAAAAAAATGTGAAGAGCTCCTGACCATGTATGAGACCAATACCAAAATGCTGCAGGACAATCCACTTTTGGTAAAGAAAAAGATCTGGGAATTAGACTGGATTCAAACCAGCACAGACCGAAGGTCTTCGAAAACAATGAGAGACGCCCCTAGCGAAGCAAGAGCGCTTAACAAACTGCAAAATTACGTGGTCTTATTCCCAGACAACAGGAGGAGGGCCACCTTCATGAGATTTCGCCTAAATCTGTTTAGAACAAAAGAACGAACAAAGAACTGGGCTGGAAAGGACAAGTCAGACACAGTATGCAGGATCTGTAAAGCCTGCATTGAAACACTTAAACATCTTGTCCTATTCTGCCCTTTCCACAGATCCCTAAGAACTAAACACCTTGGCCAAATGTTAAATGAATACTCACTGAGGAGTGCTGAAGAATGGTGGCATTTGATGTTTATGGGCTCCAATTCAAAACTGACAAGGGTGTTGACCTTGTTTCTGCATGAGATTGAAAGGAGCCTTGAGTTATCTGATGCCGAAGTACAGGGACTTCAGGGTAGTGCTCAACATTGCTTAACCTTCAGATGAAGCACATTGGGCACTCCCCGATAAGGCTCCTTTGGCACCAAAGGCTTGATCCCTGTCAAAAGGACAGAACTTTATCTCATGCCTATGTTTTGCTTTGTTTTGTCTTGTCTTGCTTTGTATTGGCTATTGGGTTCTGACAAACTGGATGCATTTTAAAGGTTTGTATAAACCAATAAAATAAATAAAAATAAAAAAAAAAAAGTAGCCAAACCTCAGCAATGCCTGCCAATGCAAGTCACGCTCCACCCCCAGCTCCCATATGCGCTCACTCTCTCACTGCACATTAGTTTAAATGTATTTGCTCTTATTCTGGATTGAAAAATGATATCTAAAGGGAGGCCATTTTATGAAGGTGCTGAATAACATTTGAATCTTGGCTAAGGGCGAATGAAGGGGCCACCCTAAAAACTGGATCCAAATCAAGAAGTTCATCAGCCGATTGGGTGAAGAGGCTCACCCCGATCTGGGGATCAGCGTTCCCACTTAGCCTCAGGCGTGCTGGCGCTGCTGCTCAATTCTGTCTGGCATCTTCTGACTATGCACCTAGCCTGGACTCTGAAGAGCATACCTCATAAAGGGATCTACGTTCCCACTTAGCCTCATGCGTGCTGGCGCACCTGCTCAATTCTGTCTGGTATCTTCTGTCTATGGATCTAGCATGGAACGTGAAGAGGCATAGCCCTGTATAGGAATCAATGTTCCCACTTATCCTCAGGATTGCTGGTGCTACTGTTCAATTCTGTCTGGCATCTTCTGGCTATGCACCTAGCCTGGACTCTGAAGAGCATACCTCGTAAAGGGATCTACGTTCCCACTTAGCCTCATGAGTGCTGCCGCACCTGCTCAATTCTGTCTGGTATCCTCTGGCAATGGATATAGCTTGGATCTCGCTTTCTACCTTGAAGAGGCCTAGCCCAGTATAGGAATCAATATTTCCCACTTAGCCTCAGGAGTGCTGGCGCTGGTGCTCAATTCCTCCTGACATCCTCTGGCTGGGGTCCTAGTCTAGATCATGAAAAGATGTACCCCGGTAAAGGGATCTAGTTTTCCCCTTAGCCTCATGAGTGCTGGCGCTGCTGCTCAATTCTGTCTGGTATCCTCTGGCAATGGATCTAGCATGCACCGTGAAGAGGCATAGCTCAGTATTGGAATCAATGTCCCCACCTAGTCTCAGGAGTGCTGGTGCTGCTGCTCAATTCTGTCTGGCATCTTCTGGCTATGCACCTAGCCTGGACTCTGAAGAACATATCTCGTAAAGGGATCTAGTTCTCCCCTTAGCCTCCTGAGTGCTGGAACAGCTGCTCAATTCTATCTGGTAGCCTATGGCTATGGAGCTAGCCTGGACTGTGAAGAGCAAACCTCGTAAATGGATCTACGTCCCCACTTAACCTCGTGAGTGCTGGAAAAGTTGCTCAATTCTGTCTGAGTTCTTCTGATTATGAGCCTAGCTTGGAACTCTGGGTTTAAACTGAGGCTTCAGGATTCAGGAGGCTAAGTGCAATGCTTTAGTATTTCTGATCCTATTCTTTGCTAAACATAATGCTTTTGGATAATTCAAGTACTTAACTCTTCCTTTTTTTCCTCCACTTTTGGAAGGTTCCTGCTTATGAATGGATCACCTGTGGCCACTTTTCTTCACGTATAACCTTTTTAAGGCTTCTCAGGGAACCCAGTGTTCTGCCTGAAAATCCCTGTTTGAAGTATGGGGATTTTCGGGCAGAAAGGCGCGCAAATCTGCGTTTTTCACGCAAATAATTCCATGAATCAGCAGGTAAGTCTTCCGATATATAACTGGTTAGGGCCTTGATGCATCTTTATCCTGTGCTGTATTTTGAGTTTTATGAGCTGCCCTGTAATTGCCCTGCAAGCAGCCATCTGGTTTATCTGGAGGGCCTTTATAAGGCCTTTTAAAAAAAAGAATTTAAGTGGCTCCCCTCTTTGTTTTTTTTATGTTCTGGTTGGGGGTACTTTGCTTTTCTCTTGCTACTTTCACATTTTGCCTGATCGTCATGTTTGCTGTAATCCAGATCATCATTTCATTTCTTCGGTATGATTTTCTTCTGTGTCTTTTTTCTGTGGCGTATCATGTTATTTAGTACAATATTTATTTTATTTGTACCATCTCAATAATTTTGTAGCGCGCCTTGGCATAAGGCGCTATAGAAACAAACAATTCACGCAACTTCAGGAGTTCCTGCCGGGGCCACCCCTCAGCATCCTATGACATCAGCACACATGCATGACTGCAATACAGGTGGCATGCTCAAGGGAGGCCCATATAGAGGGGCTCTGGGGTCAGGAATCATGGACCCACAGGATCCAGGACGAGCCCAAGGCTGGTCTTAGGTAGTACACAGTAGCTGCATGGAGCTGATTCTAGATTGCTACTCTTAAACATTCTGCATGTATAGGGCAAAATATACACAAATGGCAACCGCAGTGAATATGTCATAAACAGAACACATACATGTCTACATGTTAATAGTTCCAAACAGTTCCACATGCGTGCAAAGGGTTCTGTGCGATTTCATCGAGGATATTTGGTCGAATGCAAAACCATCACGCAAAAAACTCTTTTAAGCCATATGGCCGCACGTATAGGCAGGGGGGAGACCTCACCAACCCCACTTTGTCACCCACCTTAATTATTACCCTTCCCCACTCCCCACATATGTCTGCGGCCAAAGTCGTATGAAACAATTCGATGGATTTGGCCCCGACCAAATTCCCTGGGATTAAACCTCCCTATTCCCTGTGCATAGAGTTGTGAGATGCCTGGTCCTTTGACAGATGTTAATGCACGCAACTCATGTCACGAAACACGTGTCTTCAGTGTCCTCTGACGTCGAGGCTCCGGATGTGGTTTTATTCCGCTATTTGTATGTCTGATTGAATGAAATACCTTGTTCCCTTTGAGATGTTCGCTGCCTCTTTATTACAGGAAAGTATTAAAAGAATCCATGACCTTTGAACTATGTGGTCCACTCCTGGGTCTACTCTACTCAACCCCTCGAGGCAATAGTCTTTTCGTCTATCACGTTGCCGTAACGTATGCATCCCATTGAGGTGTGGGGAGGGGTATAAGTGGCACCAAGTATGTGGGGGCTGGAGGTTTTCAGCTCCCACCAGGAAAATCTAGGTGGGGTTGGCTCCCGCCGCATCAGGCAACCTTCGAACCATCAATGACAGGACCTGCAGAGTGCAGGTTGGTAACACCCGACTATAATTTCAGAAAAAGGTTAAGGTGCCCTTTCCTTTGCTTCTGTGGACCATTAACTGAGTGACAAAAGCAGGGCCAGCAGCTATGTGATGAGAGAGGGGGCGTGGGCTTGTCAGTGAGAAATGTCCACCTGCTGTCACGCGCTTACCACAAGTGGAGCAAGTGGGTAGTCATCTGTCAATCTTTTGGTTTAAAACACGATATTCCAACTCTACTAAAAAAAATAGATGCTTCTGGAAACTCTTTAAGCTCACTTTAATCGAGCCTTCCAATCAAACGTTGCACTCAAAAGTGCCTGCCAGTGTTTTTCAAAACATTATTCCTCGAGTTAATGACTTAACTGGGGCTGTCAACACGCTGCTGGTGTAATCAAAATGTCTTAACCAGGCCTGCCTTCAGCAACTGGATTTAAAAGCACTATGTGATTCCATTACAATGTTAAAAACGGGCATTGGCAAAGCCAACATGGCTTGTGAATGCGTTTTAAGAATTTGCCAGGCACTGATAATATAGGCTGAGGTACTCACATTTTTTTGCAGATGCAACCATCAATGGCCAGTAAATACCACTATGGCAGTGCCTGGCAAGTGCCTTTCCCATGCCCACACAAAAGCCCAAACTCCTTGATTTGCTTGCTGGCGGACTGCTTGCCAATCCCTGCCCATACAGGAAGGCACACGCCAACTCAATGTTATACATTGCACCAGTCTCAGAAAGATGACATGATCTGCCAGCGCATCCAGGATACACACTGGAGCCTGCAGTTTGTACACTGATCGCTGCAGCAGGTCCATAAACCAACTGAGGTACCTTACACATTATATTCAGATTTTCTTTGCTGTTGGTCTACCTTCTTGTGGATGGTTGAACAGTAAGGGTTGTTATGAGAAATGTAATTCTGTAATGAAAGTGGTGAACAATCCAAAAGTAGGGCAATGAAATGCAACTGGGTTTTGTATAGAGCAACCTCTTCCATTTGGGAGAACTTTTTTGCACTAAAGATGTGATGTATGCAAGGCTTTGCATGAATACTGACTACTTTCATTGCTCGGAGCAGCCTTTAATGTTATTATTTACTGCCTGTCTGCCACATTACAAAAGGCGACCAGCCAGTTGCAAAGCATTCTTGCTCCTGCCAGCATATAAGGTCGGATGCAAGGAGGGATATAAGGTTGTCCAGAGCAAGGCTAGCGTTTGATTCAATGAAAACCTTGCACCACTTTTTAGTTTTGGTGGAAAGTAGAGTGCTATTAAAAAAGAAACCTCCTATCAGGTGTGTCATTCACAGGAACGTGCTTGTGATGCTACGTCCCGTGATGTCACTTCCCATGACATCACCATAAGGTTCAAATTCCCCCACGCTACTTCAACCCCCTCCCCACCACCACATTAAATTAAAAATATGCCACCCCTGTGGGAGATTCCAAGTGATGACAAGGCCGAACTACTCCTCTTAGCCACTCCTCTCAACATGAAAAAACTGAGCGATCAATACCACGCCTTTAACATCGATGGCAATGTTATGAAGGCGCTAAAGAGGTAAAAACATTGAGTTTTTACCTTAACTCTTCCTTGAACATGTGCAAACAGGTCATGTGCAAACAGGTCAGTGCAACAGCCTCGGCCACAGCAAACACCTGCAAGCTTATCCACACCTGCAAACCCTTTCTCTCCACAACAAGCTGCACCACATTAGCCCGAGCTCTAGTATTAGCTAAAATTGGTTACTGTAACACACTCTATTTAGGGGCCAGTAAATATACCCTCAAGAAACTCCAAATCTTGCAGAATAATGCACTCAGAACTGCACTCAGAACTGTATACCTCACAGACAACATATCTCTACAAGGAGATGCAACATCAATTGGCTCTCCATCAAGGAGAGAATACAACTTAAAACAGTGTCCTTGACGCACAAATGTCTCAACAATGCAGCCCCTCAATACCTTATTGAGAAATGTACCAAATATAACCATGCCGACCTACTAGATCTTCTAACTCTGGGTGCCTTATAGTACCGGGGTACAAACTCAAAAAAGCTGATGGCAGCAGCTTGCCGGTCATGGGCGCTCAACTGTGGAACTCTCTACCCTCCACACTAAGAGCCGCCCAGTCCTTCTATAAATTCAAGAAAGACACGAAAAGCTGGCACATTGATAATGCCGCACCCTACTAGACCCGGTTAGCCCTCCATAACCTCAACCATGTAGAGTCAATTTGTGCTACTCAATCCACCTGTTATGAATATGTTCTACTGTATTTTCTTGCATCACCTGCCCATCTGTACTTTGCCTAATGTGTTAAGAATGATAACTGTATGTTCTGTACATTGCCTAATGTGTGAATAACGACAACTGTATGTTCACAGATCTAGTATTCTCCCCTCCCCCTCTACTGTACCTTTCCCTGTGTGTAATTAAGAAAATGCATATACGTGTAATGCGCGCAGATACCGATGGGTTGGGAGCGCAATATAAATAAATAAACAAACAAACAAACAAGTGTTCATCTGGAAAATTCTGAACACGTCTCGCCCTTCCTGCAGAGTCCCACAGAAGAAGAAGGATGCCTGGCAATGTTCTGGCAAGGATATGCAAGACTGTAGATTTATTTTGATTTTAGTTAATTAAACTGTTTGGCCCTCAAGCATGCATCTTACAGTGAAAAGAAGGAGGTGCGTGTGCCCCGAAGCACCGATGAGAAATCTGGATTGAAAAGGATGTTCTAGCTCCTCAACAACTGTCCTCTTGCTCTTAGAACAACTCCTTTAGTAGAAGGGGGGAAAAGAGCTACACATGGTATGGTCCAACTGGAGGACTCTGGCAAAAGAAAAGCACAGCACGAGAGGGGTTTCATCGTCCTGCCCCGCTATTGGATAATCTCCCTTCTCTGAAAAGAAAATAAACTATGGAGGCGGGAGGTTTGATCCCCGGTCCGCGCATAGAAACCTCTGGGTATTAATCGCGTTATAAATAACCTATAATATCATATCATATCATAATAACCGAGTTCTTAAACACATCTGATATTTACAAAATTCTGTCGGCCCCCTCCCAAAAGCCCTCCAAAATGAATACCGAAGAGAAATGGGCCGAAGACTGTGCAAGCAGCTCTGAATGGATGTGGCCTGGCATAAGATCCAGCATCCCTCATTGACGGCCTCTACCACTCAACCCCTGCTCATGATACACAGTAGAAGTTACTTCACACCTTCAAGACTGAAGGAGACTGGACCTCGCTCATCTCGGTCGCTCCGCGGGGCATGCAGTGGGGCTCTGAAGCGCATGCTCTTCACGTGCAGGAACTCTTCTCTATTCTGGGGGGGGGGGGCATATGGCCATGGGTTATGCATGTATGCAGCATTTCCCTCCCATACTCTGCTTATGCATTTATAAGCGGCAGCGCAAACCCAGAGATAATGGTGGTGCTACAGAGAAAAACAGGTTCTTTATGCTGAAGAGGGAGGTTAGGAAAATTCTGTCAGATGTTGGAAGGGAAAGACGCTCTCCGGTGTCTTCTGCCGTGACTGGAGTCAGGTGACGTAACCTGTGGAAGCGCAGCAAGCTGAAAAGCCCAGTGAGGAAGAGAGGACAGTATTGCCAACTTGCAAAGAAGAACCTGTTCCGGGTGTGCTGCTGGCACAAGACGCAGTTTCGGCAACCAGAGTTGAAGTCCCTGAAGTTGTGTCCTGTTGACAAATGTTTCGGTGCTTCCTGGCACAAAATCAAGGCCAGAGGGCCTCTTGCATGCCAGAGACCCAAAGTGTTAGGCAATGAGGACAAAAGGCATGCCGCTGCCACAAATGGGAGCATAAGCCAAATTCTGACGACTGACCGGTGGCACCTGAGCAGGGAGGAGGGCCGGGGAGGGGGCTAGCCCCCGTCAGTGGATCATTTAGAGCCAGACTGAGACATTTGGCAGTGGGACACCTCTCCCGTACGGCACCCTCATATGGGAACGGGAAAGGTAAAGGTGTCCCGCTGGCAGGATAATGAGTGTGCCAGCACGGTGTTCCTGCTCAGCACCCTCACTGTCCTGGCACAGAGCATTACAATGGGAGCAGTTTGACATTGATGGGAGGGGGAGACTATTAGCAGGGGCTTTTGTCCCTTAGGAAATGTGAATGGGGCTGATCAGAAGTGAGAACAGTGCAAAATGCTGCCTGCTTTATGAAATAATGACTATGGCTTGATAACCCAAGCAGGATTTGTTAGGTTCACAATAATCTGCATGATGCTATTGTTACTTTGCATGCAAGATGGGGAGAATAAAGCTAAAGCCATACTCTTATTGCTCAACATATTTCTACAACGATATGTATAGTGCATAGTTAATTTATTAGGAAAGGCAAGTTTATTATGTAATGTGGTTTGCTTCCAAGGCATTGCTATAAAGTATTATTTAAGCACATGAAATGCAAAGGGAAACTTTAATAAATATCTATTTCACCTTAACCTGGGAAGATGTGTTCAGCTGCTTAAATTGTCCATATCTGAGTTTTACCATTTAGCCAAAGTGGGTGATCCTGGGCAAATCATTTAATCGCACTGTGTCTTATCTGCAGCTCTGTAAGTGACTCACTTCATAGCTTAAGATAATATATCATGCTGTTATCAAAACAAGCCTAATGACTAGAGTTGCTCCATATTTAATAATAGTGCAATTGAGGTATTTTGCAGCACAAAGGAATTTGCCACTTGGCTTAATTATGGCAAGTTATTCTAAAGTCAGGTCCATGGTGCCTCCAAGTATCAAAGACTGATGATGCTCCTTGCAATGTCCTTTTCTGTGAATCACTTCTGTTGGGCCAATCCAGATGCACATGTGTAGGTTGTCACGTGCTTGCTCCAGAGTCTGGCTGGACAGAGCTGTAATAGATACGTTTCCTGCACCTGCAATTGTCCTGCAGTTTTATTTTGTTCTGATGTGCATGTGTTAAAATGCCACCTTCCACCAATGTTAACAAAAAAGTTCATTACATTGGGGGGAGCTCGCGGAGGTCGGGGGGGGGGCGGTGGTGGTATGAATGAGACCATAAGAAATCTATGAAATCGTGGCTCCCACCCCTCCCCCCACTCTTGCAATGCGGGATGCTCCCCTGCGGCTGACAGACAAAAAAAAGTCGAGAAGGGGGCCTGAACCTCAAGAACAGGGGGCAGATATTCCTTGAACCCCTTTGAAACAAGGAAGGAGCATTATATAACCAGTCAGTGACTGCCTAATGCCAGAGAGGAAAGCCCACAGATGCAAAACCGCCTCCTGTCAGACTAGAGCAAGCAGTGTCGAGACAGAGGAGGGACACAAAGGACAGCTAAGAAGTACAGCTGAAAGTTGGGGTCTGTCAGGAGTAACCTAAAAACAAAACACCTTGGCAAGTAACTCTTAAGGGGAACATGAACAAAGGTGAAGAATTACAGATATATGTTGGGGACAAAAGGAAAAGCCCCAAGGCCTTTTGTTAAAATAAATGTTGGCGAGACATTGGGTTGCGACCCTGGCGGTAGAGTGATAACAGTGCCAGAAGTGCTGCCGAAGCCGTTCTCACTCTACCGCCACATTACGAGTTCTGCTTGCGGGGTCAGACCAGGCGTGCAGAGCGGCACCCGCTGGCAGAACAGGATGGTCGCAACATGCCCGTTACGAACGGGTCTGTTGTTGCCATCCTCCCCATTCCCATTGAGCTCTATGGGTGCTCAAATGGGAATGGGGACGTGCCGGGTCCGGGTCCCATGAATGGGAATTACTGGGCCCGCAAAGGTCGGAATGGCCCAGTAATTCCCATTTTGCGGGACCCGGAGTTTGGGGATAGCCATGCCTGTAAAAACAGCCTGGCTACCTCCAAACTCGTAATGAGGCCCATTCATTCTATGATAATGTGACATGAGTGTGAAACCATGTTACAAGGCCCAGAGTGAGTTGAGATACCTTCATTCTATGATAGCTTTGCATATTGGGAAATTGATTCATAAGTCCCATAAGAAATTCAGAGGCATTAATTCGGTCATAACGCTGCATGCTGGGAAATTGGGCCATAAGTCCCATAGCAAGTCGAGAGAGGGAAATAGAAGCTTCAGCCGCATAACAAACTGAGAGAGATTTATTCTCTGATAATGATGCATGATAGCAAGTTGGGAGATTGATTATGAGATGACACAGAGGGCTGTAGCACCTTGAAGCGTCTCATGTGCTAGTGGAAATTACCAATTATGATCTCGGACCCAAATAACCAGACAGACTCAAAGAATATGTCAAAGTATTTCTTTATTATTAGCATAAAAATTAAGTAGGGCAAACTGGCGAATAACAGGCAGTAATACACGCACTCCCACTCAAATGTGATTATACAAAGGTTTTATACCTCAATATGCGTCATCTGTCAGGGCGCAGGGGCGTTCAGGGGTGTGTGAGCAGGGTGTTGTATGGGGAGGACACGGCTCCTTAGAAGGTCCCAAGCACAGGACAGCAAAGAAAAGAACAAACCAAGACAAAAGGAAATTACTTCTGCCTTATCGAAGGCTTCTTTGCCCTCTTTGCAGGAAAAAGGACCTGCAAACTACAAGTCCCAGTAGCCTCTGGCCTGGGAACTACATTTCAACGCCCACGTCGGGTGGGGCACGCGCATGCACGCGAGCAAAGGCACGGGGCTTGTGCTTGAGCACCCGACCAGAGAAGATGCATCATCCGGAGCTCCTGACGAGGGGATTCACGCCAGGGGCCACGCCCCAAGGAAGAATCTTTCCGGCCCCCTCGCTCATAACAGGTAAATACCGCAAGAGCTTTGGGGAAGAATCCATGCTTAGATTCTAACACGCCACAACAGAGAGGCAGCCCAGAGACAGGAGGGGAGCACGGAACACTCGGGGAGCATACCCACAGAGGGGCACCCGCAGGGGGCACAGCCCAGCCATATCACGTCCCCTGCTCGTGGCAAAGCTAAATGTCTTTACAATCGTTAGCTGCATTTAGAGACAGCAAATTTCTCCCGCATGCTGCAAGAAAACTATTACGGGCAGCATTTCCAAAACCCACCACTCCAGCCATGTGCGGCGAACTTTGGAAGCACGTTGTGTTTCCTAGTTATAAGCCACGTGCAGCAAACTTTGCCAACACCTTGGGATTTCTTGTTTCTTAGCCACGTGTGGCAAACTTTGGCCACACGTTCTGACTTCTAGTGTTCAGCCACGTGCAGCAGGCATTAGCTGCACGTTCCCTTTAGTGTTTTGGTATTTAACAGGGTGCATGAGCAGATTAACACTACAGTTGCATGTACCCACACTAACCAGCCCCTGGGGGGTGTCACCAGTCTGCATGCCAGTTCCAGTGTACCTTGTCATGTGTGAGCAAAACACAGACCACTAATTCCACCTCTCTTTGCAGCATTTGAACTGCTCCTGGCACCGTCCCGAGAGTGCGCAGACAGGAGGCCAGCACTCACCACGAGAGCTAAGTGCCTCTTTCTGTATCAAAAGTTGAGTGTGACAGAACTGTGTATGTTTGGGGTAGTAGTGTGTGTGTACTGTTATTATGCTAGCCTTATGTACCCTTACCTGTCCACCTCCCCTTTCCTAACCCTCATTCCGGTTACCCTCTGCTCGATACCTGTCCGATCATCGTGATCCTAACGCTCTTTCCCTGCTGGGGTCTCGGAGGCCTGCGTAAGCTCAGTCTTGCAGGCGCCAAGACCGTAGTGGGGGTGGTTGGTTCGTGCCACTCCTGCGCCTGGAGACCGAAGCTGTGACATCATCTATGACGTCATCCTACGTGGCAAACTAAAATCTATTGAAGGAAGGGGTTGGTTGAAGGAACATATGTACCGATAGTATATATGGGTGTTAACTTAATTGGCTGCCCCTTATCTGGTGGGCATGTCTTAAACCACCTCCTAATACATGTAGTACTGATTATAGTGGAAAAATGGCAGTGGGTTGCTCTTTGCAACATTGTATAGCATGTTGCTACATAGACCCTCTGATTGGTTGGCATGCTTTCCCAACCTTGGACTTTTCGCTTTTTAGCAGCACGTAAGCAAAAAGAAACGCAGGTGACGCTAGCAACGTCACACTACTCCCCGCTTTCCCAATTAGTCCATTGTCTCTCATCGGTCAGGCCACAAACCAAGGCTTCTCCTTTGTAGTTGACCTTCAAACCTGCTTTCTGTTCTGGAACATTCAAGGGAGTGTAGGCACACTACTATCTTCGTTTGGGCTTAATGAATAGCCCTTGTTATCAACTTCTGAATCACGTGTGAGGAGACGACAAATGTGTCCATCTCCACCTTCTATTTACTGATATTTGATTCAATTGAGTTGGGTATCATTACCCTTCTTGGCCTCTAGAGACGAGCAGCTGCATGCCTCTGCAGGAAATCCCTCCCCCTACCTCCTATATGTTGGAAGTCTGAGACTATGCCATGTTTGACACCAACAGTTGTGCCAATACCACAGCAAATCTTTGAAAAAAGGTATCCACTGAGGAAACCCTATCAAATGTATCCCGAAGAGACGACAATCTGAGGGAAAAACTCCCTGAAGGATTATGAAAAGGAGTAAAAGAGAGAAGCTAGTAATGTCACAAGAGACAAGCGTGACACCCTGAGAATACTGGCTGAAGAGAATGCATAGACTTTACAGAATCTGATGACGAAGTTAAGAAACAAGTAAACTTTCATGTGCGAGAAGAAGATTCCACATGTGCGAAGTGCTACAGAAAATCAACCGTTCAATAATCGTACAGACGCTGAAACGCAAGTAGACCAAGTCATCAAGGAGCTGGCTATATGTAGTGAATAGACTGCATCCGAAGCCGCGATTATATAGAAGCTGGACATCGGTGTCATGAATTTTAGTAGGCCAGAACCCATGGAGATGAAAGACTGAGAATTGAGTCGCATCAAGAATAAGCTGAAATCGTGGAAGTGCCTGGCAAGGCTGTCTGGCCTGGCATTAAATCAGAAGCAGCCAAGGTTGGCTATCTATTCTTGAAAGCAATAAACGTTAGAAGGATGAATCATCCTTTATTAAGGGGCAAAGAAAGAACACCGAGTGTGCCATGTTTTATTCATTTAAGACATTTAAATGCTGCAGAATAGACCAAATCGTGGTCTCCTGTCAGGTGAGCCAAGGATGGAAATAGAGTTGAGCTTGGAGTCCTAGAACAATGATAGTGAGAACCTGTACCCCCACATATTCTCACAGACAAGGATACTTTGCAAGGCCAAGTTCAAAGACAATCTTCATGGCAGAAGGCCTGGGTGATGAGAGATGTCAGACTAACTGGGTGGGGAGGTAAAGTCAAGTCCACCTCCTGGCACCTGGGTCTGAGCTTATGTGCTGCTAAGTGAACCTAATCTTCCAGACATGGCACACACATGCTAACCAATTGTAGAGGGCTGTATAAGGAAGGGCCTTATAGTTTGAGAACCAATGATAAACCGTGTTCTTAATAGTGTTGGAAATTACATTTCTTAGAGGTAGGCATAAATTGTCCACCTGACAGTAGCGCAGCCAATCACAATCCTATTCCTTATGGAATGTATAACTACATGGTCCCCTTGAACCAATTATAATTGCTTAGAGGTTTTTCTTATTTGCTACTTAGGATGATGTCTCTTCTGATGAATTTTTTGTATAAAGTCAATGTTTAATGAGAAAATTGATGAAACCTAAGCGAACGTCCATTTATGTCTGTTGTAACCTCCCTGTTTTAGATAATTGTTAATAAAACAGCAACCTTTGGCATCTTCCTGAGTTGGTTCGATTATTTGGACTCAGCGTTATTCTGTGAACCCATCCATTGCATGCACGTTATTAAAGAACCATAAGTTCATTTTCTCCTTTGCTTAATGTAAGAGAAATATGTCTTACGTACATGGTTTATCCTTTTGACTCCCCTTATTCCTTGCAATTATTCCTTGAAGTAGTATCCTTGATCCCATGCCAATAGACTTCTCTTTATTCTCCACACTAAGCTGTTTTTCCAGCATCTCCTGATTCTGCAGCACTGGTCCGTCTCTGAGGTAGCGTCATTGGTTTTAATACAAGTCCAACATCCATCTTTCCATCATGGACACTCTAGCCATGTTATGCTTTCCTCTGCAGCAAGCTTCCATATTTCTCATCTGCCTTGCATTTCTACGTATATACATTTATTAATCAGCCGATTACTTTATTTTCTTTGCATATATGATTTCTTCATATTCTATTACATGTTTCTCTTGTTACTTCAGTTAAATCTTTATTCTTTGAGTATTTGCATATCATTTCCATGAATCTCAGTAATTATCCCCATGACATCACTCAGCTCTTGTCAGATTTCACTTCTAGCTCTCTGATGTCCAATGGTGTGTTCAAACATCTTTCCACCCTCTCAGCACGAGGTTACATTTCATACAGTTGTCTGAGTGCAAATCGTCTCTCATACACTCAATGTGGTATTGGGATGATACCTGGTGTCCCTCATATGCTCTTCCCCTACTGTTCCAGTATGACGGAGGTGAGGGGGTGAGAGCTAGGGATAACATGTCCACCTGCTCCTCTACAACTGACTCACAAGTCACAGGATGAATTGAGAGACATTCATTCCATGCTAAAACTACCCACTGAGAAATCAAGTCACATGTCCCATAACTAGTTGAGAGACATTCATTCTTTGATAACACTGCATGCTGCGAAACTGAGTCACAAGGCCATGCCAAGTTGAGATAGTTTTATTCTGAGTTAATGCTATAGGTTGCTAAACTAAGTCAAACATCCGTTAGCAAATTGAGAAACATTAATTTTGATATATGGCTGGATGCTTGCAAACAGAGTTGCAGGTTCCATGTTGAGTGGAGAGACCTTACTATCAAGACAACTCTGTGTGCCAGGAGACTGAGTCACAAGTCTAAGATTGGATTAAGAGACATGCCTTTTGAGATAATGCTGCATGCTGGGAAACTAAGTAGCAAGTACTAGATCTGTTTCAGAGACCTTCCTTTTTTGATAACGCTGCATGCTGGCAAACAGCGTCCCAAGTTCAATTGACAATGCTGCCTGTTTGGAAACTAAACCTTAAATTCCACAACCACCCAAGAAATATTCCATCCATGATCAGGAGGCCTGAGTATCAAAAACATTCAAGAAAGAGACATT
This sequence comes from Ambystoma mexicanum, assembly GCF_040938575.1. Classification (NCBI taxonomy): domain Eukaryota; kingdom Metazoa; phylum Chordata; class Amphibia; order Caudata; family Ambystomatidae; genus Ambystoma; species Ambystoma mexicanum. The sequence continues at coordinate 371,148,648 of NC_090931.1, forward strand.
GCCTAAGCATAGCATCCATGGGTTGAAGCCCAGAACGGTGAAGAGACGTTGACAAATGTAAATGCCACTCCTGGGCAGCTTATTAAGCAACAATTAAGTTCTGTTTGAATGTTATTCCAGAGTCGGATATCTATTTCCTTAGGAACTCTGTCACACTAATAAAACAGACTCCCTAAAATGTTGTTTACCAACTCTACCACATTCAATGATCTGCATAGGGTCATATCCCATAAAATAAGTTTGCTTGTCTAGTGTTGTTTGTCTCTGATCCCTGCAGCTTCTGGCCTCCCACGCAACATGGACGTGGATATCTTGACAACAAAAATTAGGTTTGCTTTCAGTTTGTTGGCTTCTAATCCACTGTCTTTGTCCCCTAAAGTGGACACCCTGAACACTATTTCCTGCTGATCCCAGGGCAAATCAAGGGTGTCTACCTGGGCAATAGACACCAGAGGCAGAACAATGAAGCTAGAGAGGTACTCAAGGCCCATTCTCTGTAGGAGGAGTGGGTAAAGTGGTCTCAACTTTGGGGTGTGGTGGGGTGAAGGTCCCCGTTAAAGAGTAAGTCAACTCCAGCTTCCATGTTTATGATATGATATGATATGATATGGCATTTATAATGCGCCTATACATAAGTGTTTCAAGGCGCGACGAGGCAAGAGGGGAAAACAAAGGGAGGACAACGATCCGACTAGGCCAAGTGTCATTCAGATCGCGCAAGTGCATGGGAAGGGGGAGAAGGAAAAGTGCGTGGGGGAAGGCAGAGGGAAAAGTGCAGTACTTGGGAAAAAGTGGAATAAATAAGAAAAATAAACGGCCAGCTGGTGGCAAGTGCAAGAAAGTGCAAACAAAAGTGCTGGTAGGGGGACTGTAGGGATACAGAACAACGGTCCCCAGGTGCAGGGGTTGCCAGGGAGACAGTGCAAGTGGGCAATTGACGGGGCCTGGGCCAGAGATCAGAAAGGGTGGCCAGGTAACCCGAGCAGTTTCAGTCAGGAAATCAGCAGGGGAGAGGGGGAGAGAAAGCAGCGGCAAAGAGGAAGGTTTTCAGGTGCTACCAGAACCGGAGATGGTTCTCCTCGAGTTTGAGGGAGGCAGGAAGGCTGTTCCAAAGAGAGGCCCCAGCCGAAGAGAGTTTCTAAGAGGTACGTGTATAATTTAACAAGGGGCTGGTTGCGGGTGTAATTCCCATCTGAGTTCCTATACCTAGTTCATGTGCTTTGTGAGTTCTTCTTAAGTGCTGTAGGGTGTACAGTGAGTATGGTATTACTTAGGATCAGTAGGGTCTGGCCGCATGAGACAATTTACAGCATTATATCATGTGTGACAAATCACTAAATGTCGTTGCTTCTCCCGAGAGGGGGGCCCTTACCATGGGGCCAGGGAGGTGAGGCCGCTACCCAAGAGCCCCGCTGGGGTTGGTACTCAGTGGGAGGATGCCATGGTGGGAACCCCTCTATGGGTTGCAATCAGGACAGTCCAGGGACAATGCAGTATCTTTCACCCAAACATAAAAATAGGATCAGACACCCCCATCATCTCTATCTTCTATTTCTTATAATAATGTCCTTTCACATGTGCATCAGGCAGCTACTACTGTGATGGGGAAGAGTGAGAAAAGAGTGAAAATGGATGACTCCAAAAGTCCTGCCACGAGGAAGAGCAGGGTAATGAAGAGTCCTATGCGGAACCAATACGAACATACTAGCTATTAGAAGCTAGAAAGCCAATCATGCAGAAAAACTGACAAAGAACTCTTCTCATCGTCAGTCCAGCCCCAGAGCAGCTTCACGCTGGGGAACAGTGTAAAGCAGAAAGGATGTGCTGCAGACCTGAATGCCTGGAACAAGAAGGCAGGGATCGAGAAGACGGAGAAGGGCATCAACCTACCTGGTGGTTCGGAAGACAGGCGTCCGGTAGCAGAATCCAAGCCAGCCAAGTGGTCCAGGAGTGATCAGACATGCGGTGAGAAACCAGCATGGTGGAGCTATTGAAAGCTGCAAGAAAACCACTAGAGCACAGGGAAAAGCCATAGAAGCCTAATGGCGTTGCTGAGGACCAGATCTCCCACGGACCAAATGCAAAGGAACACAGAGAGGGACCGCAAAGGCACAAGGAGACCCCAGAGGCTGTGGTTGGGAGGAACTGTAGAGGCATCTTCCTCATCCCAGTGGGACTGAAGAGAGAGACCAGTTCAGAATGTAGGGGGTGAAAGAACACCCCAAAGAGACTGAACGAGAGGCCTGGCAGGAAAGTGAACCGGGCCTAGTCAAGAGACATTATAAAGTGGAAAGAAGAGTTGGGGACCCGAATCTTGAGAAACCAAGAGACTAATACATACAAAATAACAACTAGTGAACCGGTCTTAAGTTATCCACCTTTCAGAGCTGATAAAGGGGTCAGGGACTGACACAGTGGCATGCAAAGTGCAGGGGAGGGATCCTTTGGCATAAGTCACGAGAATTCCAGGGGAAGATATCCTTTGGCCCAAGTCACAGGAAGTCAAGGGGAAGAAACCTTTTGACACAAGGTACAGAAAAGTCCAAGAGGGGAAGAGATCCCTTTGACACAAGTTATCAGAAAGTGTAAAGGAAAGGAGATGCCTCCTTTGGCAGAAGATGGAATTTTGAATAAATAAGGCTATTGGAAAGGAGAGCCTGAAAAAGGCTTGGGGAAGGAAGACTTGTTCTCAATAGTGTTTTGAAACTTGGAACTTTGTTGAGAAACAGTCCTTCTCCCCGACCATGGTGAACAACACAATAAAAGCCTAGTGATGGCAAGGGAAGAAGAATATTCCTCCATTTATGAACTGCCTGAAATATCCTGAAGGAAGGAGTCATCCTGTTACAGGCAGGATATTTTCTAGTTATAAGTTTCTGTTGAAGTGTAAGGGACAGAAATAGGCTTGGGATTTAGGAGAGTGGACTATTCACTTTTGATGGACATTCTGACATTATCCTTAGTTTTGTTTGAGGCAGGGACACCCCTATTAGTTATAGGTACAGATAATGTTGTTTTCCTTATTTTTTAGTTCAATCAAAGCTAATGCCAACAAGCATGCCACCTCTGTGTCCTGCGTCTACTTCTGAACCCTTACACGTGGAATTTATTTCTATGCTGGGCCAGCCTCCCGTATCCCCTGTTCTCAAACCCCTCCAACTCGCTTCACCTTCCCACCCCATCAACCACAATTCTACCATGCCCCTGTCTCCCTAAACGCCCCCAAAACCTAGCACAGTAAAATACAGTAAGTTGTCCCTCTGACCAATGCAGTCGGGTAGCTGCGGCCTGATGGGGTAAACCATCACGTATTGCACAGTGCACGTGGCTATTTACATCCTTAAATCAACCTGTTTAAATAATGCATAGACTACTAAATAATAGAAGTCCAAATCAGAACTAATTTACAATGTATCTTTTACTCTCAAGCCTTGGTGACTGTCTTTCTTTCAGCATCACTCTCCTACTCTTAGATACTGGCTTTCATCAACATTACATTAGCAGAATGTACTTGATAATCTGTCCTTCTGTTCAAGTCTGTCTGGCCTGGTCTGTCACAATGCCACTACAAGCACCCTCAGAGGAGATCTGACCTGCCATGTGTCTCACATATGTAACACATCAAGTTCATACCCGGGAGCCTCTCGAGGAGATTTATTCTACTGATGATGGACACACGAGGCCTTCGGGTTGCAGCTTTCGAGACCACGTTCTACCACAGGCTGAACAATCCAGTTGGTTTTAGTTAGATAGTAACAACATTGTTATGTTTGCTCTGGTCCCCGGATCCTCCTTAAGGATAAAAGGCAAGAGAGTTCTTATTTGATTACAATTGTATGCACATCATCTGACTAGGGCAGGTTTTGGTATGATTTATATGACATGATAGGTGATTTATAACGCGCTTAGTGCCCAGAGGTTTCTGAGCACAGTCCCGGATCGAACCGGTGTTGCTGCGTGTCGACTTGCTTTCAAAGCGAGCACGTTGCCCCTGAGCTATCCTCGAGGGAGGAACTATTGAAACTGTAGTCACTGTAAGCACACGACTCCTGTCTTGGCACACGTGCCGAGTCTTGGCCCTTCCGGGTGTCTGGGAGCCTTCTGCAGAGGTTTCCCCCTTTCCCTCCTTCCACTACAACTTATGAGGTCGAGCTTTTGTTTTAATGCATGTTTTATCTATATGTTAGATATATACATACTTCATTAAATACATGTGAAGCGATGCCATGCTAGAATTTATATAATTTAAGAACCGCTATATGTTAGTTAATAAACACTCAATTTCGTCTAAAACTTTGAAAGGAAAATATTTGATATAGTAATACAGACATAAATGTAAAAAAAAAAAACGATTTATGCAAAATCATTATAATACAGATAATGGCAAAACAAAATGTACACGTAAAAATAAAATCAAAAAGGCGTGATTTTAAAGAGATTGGATGAAAATGTTTTGGCTGTGGATGTTGAGGTAGCAGAAAAAGATCTGATGTGCATGTTGATTCGGCAAAGAAAGGTCCACAGAACTATGGCTTTTTAGCGCTGTGTGATTGACAGACCAATCTGTATCCATGTTTAGCATCTAGAGGGCCTTTTTATTATATGCACTTTAGCTGGCACTTACAGAACTATGGCTTTTTAGCGCTGTGTGATTGGCAGACCAATCTGTATCCATGTTTAGCATCTAGAGGGCCTTTTTATTATATGCACTTTAGCCGGCACTTACAGAACTATGGCTTTTTAGCGCTGTGTGATTGGCAGACCAATCTGTATCCATGTTTAGCATCTAGAGGGCCTTTTTATTATATGCACTTTAGCTGGCACTTACAGAACTATGGCTTTTTAGCGCTGTGTGATTGGCAGACCAATCTGTATCCATGTTTAGCATCTAGAGGGCCTTTTTATTCTATGCACTTTAGCTGGCACTTACAGAACTATGGCTTTTTAGCGCTGTGTGATTGGCAGACCAATCTGTATCCATGTTTAGCATCTAGAGGGCCTTTTTATTCTATGCACTTTAGCTGGCACTTACAGAACTATGGCTTTTTAGCGCTGTGTGATTGGCAGACCAATCTGTATCCATGTTTAGCATCTAGAGGGCCTTTTTATTCTATGCACTTTAGCTGGCACTTACAGAACTATGGCTTTTTAGCGCTGTGTGATTGGCAGACCAATCTGTATCCATGTTTAGCATCTAGAGGGCCTTTTTATTCTATGCACTTTAGCTGGCACTTACAGAACTATGGCTTTTTAGCGCTGTGTGATTGGCAGACCAATCTGTATCCATGTTTAGCATCTAGAGGGCCTTTTTATTCTATGCACTTTAGCTGGCACTTACAGAACTATGGCTTTTTAGCGCTGTGTGATTGGCAGACCAATCTGTATCCATGTTTAGCATCTAGAGGGCCTTTTTATTATATGCACTTTAGCTGGCACTTACAGAACTATGGCTTTTTAGCGCTGTGTGATTGGCAGACCAATCTGTATCCATGTTTAGCATCTAGAGGGCCTTTTTATTCTATGCACTTTAGCTGGCACTTACAGAACTATGGCTTTTTAGCGCTGTGTGATTGGCAGACCAATCTGTATCCATGTTTAGCATCTAGAGGGCCTTTTTATTATATGCACTTTAGCTGGCACTTACAGAACTATGGCTTTTTAGCGCTGTGTGATTGGCAGACCAATCTGTATCCATGTTTAGCATCTAGAGGGCCTTTTTATTATATGCGCTTTAGCTGGCACTTACAGAACTATGGCTTTTTAGCGCTGTGTGATTGGCAGACCAATCTGTATCCATGTTTAGCATCTAGAGGGCCTTTTTATTCTATGCGCTTTAGCTGGCACTTACAGAACTATGGCTTTTTAGCGCTGTGTGATTGGCAGACCAATCTGTATCCATGTTTAGCATCTAGAGGGCCTTTTTATTCTATGCACTTTAGCTGGCACTTACAGAACTATGGCTTTTTAGCGCTGTGTGATTGGCAGACCAATCTGTATCCATGTTTAGCATCTAGAGGGCCTTTTTATTCTATGCACTTTAGCTGGCACTTATAGAACTATGGCTTTTTAGCGCTGTGTGATTGGCAGACCAATCTGTATCCATGTTTAGCATCTAGAGGGCCTTTTTATTATATGCACTTTAGCTGGCACTTACAGAACTATGGCTTTTTAGCGCTGTGTGATTGGCAGACCAATCTGTATCCATGTTTAGCATCTAGAGGGCCTTTTTATTATATGCACTTTAGCTGGCACTTACAGAACTATGGCTTTTTAGCGCTGTGTGATTGGCAGACCAATCTGTATCCATGTTTAGCATCTAGAGGGCCTTTTTATTCTATGCACTTTAGCTGGCACTTACAGAACTATGGCTTTTTAGCGCTGTGTGATTGGCAGACCAATCTGTATCCATGTTTAGCATCTAGAGGGCCTTTTTATTCTATGCACTTTAGCTGGCACTTACAGAACTATGGCTTTTTAGCGCTGTGTGATTGGCAGACCAATCTGTATCCATGTTTAGCATCTAGAGGGCCTTTTTATTCTATGCACTTTAGCTGGCACTTATAGAACTATGGCTTTTTAGCGCTGTGTGATTGGCAGACCAATCTGTATCCATGTTTAGCATCTAGAGGGCCTTTTTATTATATGCACTTTAGCTGGCACTTACAGAACTATGGCTTTTTAGCGCTGTGTGATTGGCAGACCAATCTGTATCCATGTTTAGCATCTAGAGGGCCTTTTTATTCTATGCACTTTAGCTGGCACTTACAGAACTATGGCTTTTTAGCGCTGTGTGATTGGCAGACCAATCTGTATCCATGTTTAGCATCTAGAGGGCCTTTTTATTCTATGCACTTTAGCTGGCACTTACAGAACTATGGCTTTTTAGCGCTGTGTGATTGGCAGACCAATCTGTATCCATGTTTAGCATCTAGAGGGCCTTTTTATTCTATGCACTTTAGCTGGCACTTACAGAACTATGGCTTTTTAGCGCTGTGTGATTGGCAGACCAATCTGTATCCATGTTTAGCATCTAGAGGGCCTTTTTATTCTATGCACTTTAGCTGGCACTTACAGAACTATGGCTTTTTAGCGCTGTGTGATTGGCAGACCAATCTGTATCCATGTTTAGCATCTAGAGGGCCTTTTTATTCTATGCACTTTAGCTGGCACTTACAGAACTATGGCTTTTTAGCGCTGTGTGATTGGCAGACCAATCTGTATCCATGTTTAGCATCTAGAGGGCCTTTTTATTCTATGCACTTTAGCTGGCACTTACAGAACTATGGCTTTTTAGCGCTGTGTGATTGGCAGACCAATCTGTATCCATGTTTAGCATCTAGAGGGCCTTTTTATTCTATGCACTTTAGCTGGCACTTACAGAACTATGGCTTTTTAGCGCTGTTTGATTGGCAGACCAATCTGTATCCATGTTTAGCATCTAGAGGGCCTTTTTATTATATGCACTTTAGCTGGCACTTACAGAACTATGGCTTTTTAGCGCTGTGTGATTGGCAGACCAATCTGTATCCATGTTTAGCATCTAGAGGGCCTTTTTATTCTATGCACTTTAGCTGGCACTTACAGAACTATGGCTTTTTAGCGCTGTGTGATTGGCAGACCAATCTGTATCCATGTTTAGCATCTAGAGGGCCTTTTTATTATATGCACTTTAGCTGGCACTTAATCAACCTGTCGAAAAGGCAAATGAAAACAATGGTTGATAGAGGCCTGTCAATACCCAGACAACCTCCTAGGTAAACAATTTGCACACTTGATGCAAAGCCTCCCTCTTTGTTTTTGTATGTAAATTAATTCAGAATAATCCATGAAGGACTTAAAACGTAGTATTTCCTTTCAGAGGATAGACCATTATAATGCAGCAGCGCTCAATATATTCTTGAATCAACATCCACCATAAGGAGCTTATCTTTTGCATTCAAAAAATGAAGAAAGCACACATGAAAATTGTGAACTAAAGCTACATAGTACTATATATATATATATATATATATATATATATATATATATATATATATATATATATATATATATATATATATATATATATATATAAAGAAACTAAGAGAAAGCCTTCAGTGAAGTAACCCCTCGCATGTCCAATACATCAACATCAGGAAAACGCTGCCACTGTTCCTAACCACAAGAGCATGCAATGCATTGTCAACGTGTGGTATGGGTTGGACAGAATCTAACTGAAGAATGCACAAGTCCAAATGGGCGGGACCCAAAGGGTACAACGTTCCCCTATGTTTGGGGGGAATTCCACCATCATTGTCTTACTTGAAGTCATAGGGAGCACTGTTACAGAACAACCCCAACATATTTTCTTTTTTTTACCTCTCCCCTGCTGGGGATTCGAACCTGGGGCCTGCTGGTTTATTTGATTAGACTGCTTGGGACATAACACCCATTCCTGAGTCACTACATAGCTCTGCTCAGCAGTGATCTGTATTGGTGTTCTGCAATTAAGCATGCATTGCTGCAGGCACAGCTGTCTATACCGGAAATGGGAAGGGGGTTGGCTATGGTTCTGGGCATGTCCCTTTAAAGGTGGATGATTGGAAGGAGGAGCATGCGTTAAGCTCAGGGACGTCATTTCACCAAAATGCCAGGGGTAGCAGAAGTGACATCACACAACCCTTGGCCTCTGAGGACGTCACACAACGTGATATCATTCGACACCGCCCTCAAGTGACATCACGGGAAGTGGAACAGCAAAGAACCAAGGTGCAGACGTACTACCAGCAGTAGGTTGGACCACCAAAAGCAGCAGTGCATGTATGTGGACCACCAAGGCACTTCGTTCTCGCGTCTGCCCCCTACCTGACGCTGCTGCATACTCATATCCTTTATATGCCAAACCAGTGGTGCAGAGACAAATAAGTAACAAAGGGATCAAGGGAGGCCCACACAAAAAAGCTGAGGGAGGACTTTCAACACAAGGCAATAATAAGTTAACAAACGCTGACGCTTGACAATAAAACCTGTCATTCAGAGTATAGTTTCGCTTTTATGTCTAAAAAGCTGATTAGGATGAAAAACCCCACTTCTACGCAACAATGTCCAAGAGAATATGCCAATGTTATTTCTGATCATCTTTGCATGACTGTGGCCTCTAACAGTACACCCTGAACTGTGCTGTCATTGTGTAACTTGGGAAACTGCCACACGCTCTCATTATGCACTAACAAGTACCTACAGTGTTCAAAAAAGGGCGCATTTCCTTTTAAGGTACTGATCAATGTAGAAAATTGACGATTCTGCATGTCTGAGTGTAATGAAGCTTAGAATGTTTAACTGGGCGGATGGTGCAATTCTGCATTAGCGGATATAGCGTCCCCAAAGCAAACATGGGAGATGCTTAATACAAAATATACATTCTTTACATCTTCTTTACGCCTCAGGCGATGAAGCTCAGAGCTTTACCGTATCTTTTACTAAACCAGGTGTTTGTTACAGAAGATTGATGCCCCGGCAGACATTTAGCACAATACTCTGCATGGTGTCGGGTAATCTGACCGCAGCCTTCTGTTTGTGGTTTACCCAGTGCCATCTGGTGAATTTTTTAATTGGAGGGGTGTAAATGTTTTACATAAAATTGCGTGAGCGACTGAGCGTACTGAGGGAGCCTGAATTAAACAAGGGAGGGTTCTCACCCCTAACACATTTCTTTACAGAAAATGTATTAAAACTGTGCATTTTACAGCACACATTGGGCTTCATTATAAGTTTGGTGGTGTAGAAAGAAGGGTGCTGGTAGCAACGTACCGGCACTCTTTCTGCCGGAAGTTCAGGTCCCTATCGGCAATGTTTTAAGCAATGGCACTGTTAACAACAGTACCAGTGCTTCAGTCTCCCCATTCCCGTGGAGTCCTATGGCTCACCACGGAATGGGGATTTACCGTTCAACCATCTGTCATGACGTCCCAGTAGCACTGGAATATCAGGCGGCAGAAACAGTGTTACAGAGTCAACGGTAGCCTGTCGCCTACCGGCGGGTTTTACCACCGACCCCATAATGAGGCCTATTCTGTAAAAAATGGGGTTCAAAGCTACAGTTTGCAAGCAGCTTTGTAGGGTGAAACATGAACAAATCCAACAGATGTCAAGTCACCAACAGTGCACATGAGCCTTTTCCAATGCACTTTCATGATGCCTTTGCCCACAATATATGCAGTAAATCTAAATAAATAAAAATAAAAAAGACGTGTTAATACTCGCTGTGCACATGCTTGTCCATGCTTGCTACACCAGTGTATGCTCATATTCTATTCAAATATAAGAACATACTTATGTTTGCTTTGGGCATAATGCCAGTAATATCTGTTAGGTTTGCCAGTAAAAAATGCAATGCCACAGTAGGACAACATGTCCAGAATGGTTCCACCATTGATTAGTATGGCCACATAACAACACTGATGTTGGCTTTACCCTTGGAGCACAGTAAAATACGCTATGCCACAGCAAGGAAATAAATCCTAACTGGTTTCACCAATTCAAATTAAATTCGGTAATCCATGCATGATGACATCAGAAAAAAACAGTATCCCCTTTGCATTTTCCCTTATAATTATATAATTGTTTTTTTAACGCACCTAATACCAAAAAGGTTTTTAAGCGCAGACCCACGATTCGAACCTGTGTTGCTCTGCGTCGTCTTGCTTTCATGACAAGAACGTTGCCACCAAGCTATGCAGAGCACAGGAGAGAACAAAATAAACAGAAGTAAATAAATAATTAAATAGGGTGTTAGCGGTGGTAGTGCAGCCTGTAAGAGGCAAAGGTGCTAGGTTAGTCAGATAGGGTGTATCAGATAAGTGCAGAAGAAAAGTGGGTGGGGAACTGTATGGGTACAGATAGAGGCCACAGTGCAAGGGGTGGTCCGGAGGCAGTGCAGGAGGATGGCAGGGTGAGCGGGTACCTGGGCCCGAAGGACAGAGGGTGGTCAGGTGTACAGTGCCGAGGGAGAGGGCAGATCAGCAGGGGAGAAGCGGGGCAAAGGCAGAAGGGAAGAGGAAGGTCTTGAGGAGCTTCCAGACCCGTAGATGGTTCTCCTCAAGTTTCAAGGTGGCAGCGAGGCAGTTCCAAAGGGAGGCCCCGGCCGAAGACAGATCTACTTCCAGCTTGTTTTTTTGAAAAACGACTGACCCTGAGGGAGTTAGAGGTAGAGGAGCGAAGGGCTTGAGAGGGGAGGTATTTACAGAGGGATAGTTGAAGGTATTTTGGGCCCAGGCCCCAGAAAGCCTTGTGGACAATGCAAAGGGTTTTAAATTTAATCCTTGCATCCACTGGGAGCCAATGAAGGGATTTCAGAGCTGGAGAGATACGATCCCAGGGCTTGAGGCCAAGGACAAGTCTCACAGTCCTGTTCTGGATTAGTTGTAAAGGGCAGAGTGGAGGCAGGTAGATTTAGAAAGAGGCTGTTACAGTAGTCCAACCTAGAGAGAATCACAGCTTGGGAGACAGTGAGCTTCTGAGGGAAGGTGAGGAAAGGAAGAGTACCTCTAAGGAGGTGAAGTAAGAAGTTTGACTTTTTAGAGAAATCAGAGATGTACTACCCATGTGACACAGATTAGTGGGTAGGTAACAAGAGAAGGATAATTATAGACATTACCCTGCAGAAAACATGAGGAAACTCTCAATGTTGGCATTTATACCAAAAACAATTAGATTTTCCTCATCATGTCTGTTAGAATCGATTTCTCATCTCTGGCCTGATGGGCAGATGTTTAGGAGGCCACCCTTGTTAGTGAAACAGGTGCCACTTCTGGGAAGATAGCCAAACCAATTCATGGTAGCTTGGAGAGCAGTCAAGGCTAAATCTCAGGAGGAGTGAGGGTGATCAGGGGTCTCCAATGAGCACAAACAGTGAGACACCAGGAATTACCATTAGACATAACTATACAAAAATATACAATGTATTAGGCCCAAGAATAAACACAGATGAATAATGAAACGCAATAGCAACACACTATTTAAAATACAGTGACTGGAGATAGAAACTACACCAATACCTGTAAGGGGAAAAGGGCAGATAATGTTTAGAGCATAGGGAATCTTCAGAAATGAAAAACCCTAACTTTATAAGTCCAACCGTACGATTAATGGAGCCTTGTGCTCAATGTTCGATATGCGCGTAAAAGCTTGCAGTCATGCACAAAAATCACAAAGTACCTCTTTAGGAAGCTGGCAAAATTAGGGACAGGATTCTGAAGGGTGAAAACAGGTTCCAAGAGTCAGCGGAAGATCTTCTGCGATGAACAAAGCTTTTCACACATTTTTGAGTACTTTAGGAAGCGAAGGCTACCCAAGCCCAAGAGAGGACCACAAGGAATCGTCTGTGGGTAAAGTTTTATGGTTGAACAAGGGATCACTGGTAAGTAGTTTCAGTACTCACTGTGCTTAGCTCGGTTTTGGTCCAAACTTAGCAGGTCTGTAGGGGGTTGTCAGAGGCCCAATTTCCCGCCTTCACTTCCACTTCAAAGTGCAAAGATGTTGAGGGTGCAAATGTGGATCCGGTTTGCAACAGGAGCAATATCTCTTGATTTTGTTGAAGAACAAAGAACAGAAATGCAGGAAGGAACGTGGGAAAACCACCCTCAGTGACCGTCATTGTCACCCAGTGACGCAGGGGCACCCAACTCTCATGATCTGACACAACCTTCTCTATCATTGCCGAAAGCAGCTGCGATGATGAAATTCAGTGAAAAGATGCTTTGCACTGCAAATAAGTATTCCTCGAAGTTTTGAATCAACACAGCAATGCTTCAGCATGGTGACCAGAGTTTGATATGGACAGTCTACTGAAGGTTGTGCAAGACTGGCAAACACAAGGTTAGGACACTGTTACAAACATTTTGGGGGGTCCATATATGGAGGGAAAGTTGCATTTAACGAAACCTTTCCTAACAATGACTGCAGGAGGATTATTTTATTTCTCTTTCTCATCAAGTCATGTGAGACAGACTTGGGGAACCAACTCTAGCAACGCAACTGTGACAGTTTATGAGTGTGACTCGCACATTACCAGTTTTCACAATTCAAAGAAAACATACTTGTGCTGCTATGAGCATCTCATGGTGGATATTTGAGTTTTAAAACCACCACCCTGCTTTTGAAAATTCAACCTTCTTTGAATTCACTTAAAGAAAAGAAGGGGAAGCAATGTATTTTCATTCTGTGTGGCTGTAAGGTGTCAACTGATAGGTCACCAGACCACTGCTCATGAATGCTTTTTCAAGCATGCACGCGAATTACATGCATGTATGCCTGGAATTAATGAGCAATGGTGGTGGTGTGAGTACTTGCTTCATCGAGTTCGCCAACAGCAAGGCTTCCAGAGAGGGCGTGCAATTGTGGAAGTGAATGAGGTAAACAAATGAAAGTTCTCATTCTATATTTAAAGTTTCTGACTGCTTTCCTATTCAACTGCTTATAACAAAGTGGCTTCTATCTCTGTTGCTTTTAACGGTTCCGCAAATAAAAAGTATATTCCTATGACCCTATTCCTGGCTGCCTAGCCAAATAACATGTGAAGGCACTCAGTAAGCCTTTACAAGAGTTGGTTAATGCATACTGTGTTCCATCAGCCCTGAAGAAATCCTACCTTACTCCACTGCTGAAGAAGCCATGCTTGGATTACGTTTTGTTTAATCAAATTATCATCCTATTGCTCACCTTCTATGGCCCTCAAAAATACTGGATAAAGGGGGTTACCTCCCAGCTTCAAACTTTCTTGGAAGAAAACAATGGGCCTCATTCCGAGGTTGGTGGTAGTTATGGTGCTATTTGCGCCATGACTGCCACCAATAACGGTACCGTGTCCGGTTTGGTGCAATGGGGACTTACCGGTCTAGTCAGACCTTGGCAGGACCGGTAAGTCCCCATTCACCAAACCATTCCCCATTCCCATTTGAGCCCCAATAGGGATCAATGGGAATGGGGAGGGTGCAAATAATGGGCCGGCGTATGCCAAGCCCGTTATTTGAGCCCAGGTCCCTTAACGGGTCCCATCCTTAAAACGTGGTCACACCAGGCGTTAAGGAAGGGACCCACTAAGGGACCTCGTAGTAGGGCGGTAAGGGATTTCCAGCACCGGTCTCCTTACCGGTGCCCGGTACCCCTTACAACCCTACTCGGAATGAGGCCTAATATCTTGCAAATATATCAATCTGACTTCAGACCAGGTCATGGTACCGAGACGCCCTAGTGTTTGGGACGACATTCTCGAAGTTGAGGACAAGGGAGAATGTAGCATGCTTGTCATGCTTGACTTGTCCGCAGCATTCGACACTGTTGACTTTAACATACTTAAATCCAGACTTGCGTCATTGCCTCACGTCTCGAAGGAAGCAATCAAATGGTTTGAGTATTTTATAGCTGACTGTCGACAACAGGTTTCGGTTGGCCCGTTTGTGTGCAACAAATTACCAGTTACTTGTGCAGTGCCGCAGGGCTCATCCCTGTCGCCTTTGCTGTTTAATGTTTATGTTTGCTCTCTATTCAATATTTTTGGTCAGTTCAAATTACAATATCACTCATATGCAGATGATAATTTATGTCTGCCTAAGTCACCCAGCAGAGGCGGTGGAACGGTTGGTGAAGTGTGCTGAAATGAGTCAATGCTGGAAAATAAACTCTTGCTGAATCCTTCTAAGACAGAAGTTATTATTCTTGGCCCAAAAAACAAGTTGTGTAAAGTTAGGTCGGGAACCCCCTATCCCGCCCTGTTCGGATTCCCTAACAGATACACAGAGTCTGTTAATCTGGGCTGTGTATGGGAGGCGGGCCTGAGCTGTCAACTACATGTGAATCAAAGTCCATGTATTTTCAGCGTAGGCTCCTAAAACCTCTATTACCCCTCATCTCCGGGAAAGATCGCCACACTGTGGTAGGTTCCTTAACAAACTCAAAGCTAGATTACTGCAATGCTCTTCTAGCTGGCATTCCAAAATATCAAGTTCAACGTCTGCAGGTGGCTCAGAATTCAGCCGTATGCATGATCTTTTGCCTATCCCGGAAGGCCTCTATCTCAGAGTTCCACTGAGGCTTACATTGGCTGTCAGTATAACGGCGGATAGAATTTAAGATTCTTGTCTGGTGTTTAAATGTGTTCTTGGACTGGTAACTGCATTTGAGCTCTAAGATCTCATTCTACTGCTCGACTTGTACTCTATGATATGATAGGTTATTTATAAGGTGCTTAATACCCAGAGGTTTCTAAGTGTGGACACGGGGATTACACCTGCGTTGCTCCGTGTCGTCTTGCTTCCAAGGCAAACACGTTGCCCCTGAGCTATCCTCCCGAGACAATGGACAGGGACTACTGACAATCCCTGCTTCCCGAACTTCTACGTGGGGAGACAAACGGTTTTCTGTCTTTGGTCCTAGTGTTTGGAGTTCTCTCCCGCAATCCTTGGGGTAGACCAAACCCGTTTCCAGTTTTCGAAAACTGCTGAAAACCTATAGGAGATCCTTGGTTCTCTTTTCGGTAATTACTCTTTACAAACTGCTAGATCGAAATAATCTCCTTTTCATCTGCGCTTAGATGCAGTTTTGCTAGGTTCCAATGGGATATGCGCTATACAAATGTTCAAATCAAATCATATATATTTTTGGAACGTGTCTGTAAGTGCTCGCTTCCCACGTGGAACTAATGTCATACCCTGGTAGAGGGTGGAGAACCGCTGCAAGCTCTGAGGCTTGAGCATGAAATTCTCAGTGGAGACTTCTGCGGCCAACAGCAACCACGCACTTGCAAAAAGCTGTGCTCTCTTGGGGCGAGGCGACTGGTGGTGGGCACTATTTTCTATCCTTTATGAACCTGTTCCAAATCTGTCCAAGAAACATAAATCCACATAAGTGTGGCTTGGGTCCCTGCAGTTCCTCAAGGATGTGGAAGTGCAGAGGGCACAGGTGGCAGCGATGCCGTAAGCAGCGAAGGCCAGAGGAGATGCAGATGACTATTGTCACTCAGGGCCGGCCTTAAGGGCAGCAGTGCCCCCAGGCGAATTGGCGCCCCCACCTCCCCCACCGCGCCCCGCTGGTTAACAGGGGGCGGGGCGGAAGGGGGAGGGGCCAGGTGGGGCCATTTTTTTTTTACCTCCTCGCTCCGGCAAGGAGGTTAAATAGGACACGTTAGCACCCCATTACCATTGAATGAGCCCGCCGCCTCGGGTTCATTCAATTGCAATGAGGCGCCTGCCACGCCTTCTGCCACCGCGCCAGCTCGGGGGAGCCCTTGAAAGACTCCCCGGCCGGAGCTGGCGTGGTGGGGGGCTAATGGCGCCTTTTCTTGTGAAAAGTGCTCACGGCGGAGGGGCGCATTTAAATGCACCCGTCGCCGTGGGTACATTTTACAGTAAAAGGCCGCCTGCTGCGCCTTTTCCCACAACGCCAGCTCGGGGGAGCCCTTGCAAGACTCCCCCGAGCTGGAGTGGCGGGGCCCGGCTCGCCCCCCCTAGGGCCGGCTCTGTTGTCACTGGACGGCGCTTGCAGTCCCGGTCTATCAAACCAACAAATGCATTCTGGGAGCTGCAGTCTTGGTTCATCACAATTCAAGAGCTGGCGTGAGAGGATGGACGGGTGCAGGTAGGCACTTGGTACACGCTCTACCTGCGGCACAAGCAACAGACAGTTAATTGCCCTATGGGTAGGGCTTTAAGTGGGCCGGGACTAGCCGGAGCCGAGCCCCGTCAGGCTCTGAAATCTCGTTCTGAGGCAAGGACCTGCCGGGGCTCACTAATCTCCCCTGACAGCCCCGGCCACTAAAGGACAAGGCTTTTTTTTCTAAAATGTTTAAAATGTGCGAGAGCTTCAGACTTCAGAAATAAATGCCTTTCATCCATAAGCGTGGCGCCTGCACCTCCGAGGCATCCCTTCAAGCAAGAGATGCCCGTAGGCCAGCACCACCATTATGGAGACAAACGTGAGGCCGGTGGAAGAAGAGGCCGTTTTAAAAAAAAAAATTAATTGAATGAGCGGGAGCTTCAGGATTTTGAAAAAAAAGGCCTCTGCTTCCAGTGGCCTCACCTTTTCAGCCTTAATGGTGAAGGTGCCCCTCCTCAGCTGGCGATGGGCAGCGCCACCATTAAGGCTGAAAAGGTGAGGCGCTGTCCCCTTCCAGGCAAGCCCTTAGAAAACAAATGCAGAGATCAGCACCCTCTCCCCAGGGAGGGAGGCGGTGCTGATTTCTACAAAAGGCTGCCTGGCAAGGGTGCCTGTAGCCCATTGAGCTGGTGTCGTCAAGGGGCGTGACCAAACGAGCCCGCATGCGACCCCCTGTTAGGCCACGCCCCCTTGAACAGTCCCGGCTCATTTTTCAGTCCCACTTAAGGCACTGTCTGTGGGGGGACACAGTAGAGGAGTTCTTGGATGTTTTCTTGAAGTGCAAATGGGTGACTGGAGTTGTCGGAACATGGTCACATTTTGATTGGATTTACTGAGCGCAAATAATACACTGCGTGCGTTCATTCTCTTCTTTTCTGGCAACAATGAGGTAACCCACACTAAAGTGCAGGGAATTGCAAGTAAACTTCACTTTTAATTCTGTGCACTCTATCAGCACGGATGGGGACACCGATTGGCCAGGACAGGTGAAGGCACAACGAGGAGGTGAGGCCCAGTTCAGCTTACCTTGAGACTGCTGGAGGTCCGCACAGAAGCTGAGTGTGGCTCGTCTGCTCCTGGGCTCCTTCCTGTCTGTGACTCAATAAGCCCGTTCACCCCATAATATGGCTAATCCCTTTGACTGAGGCGAAGGGCCCTTGGGCCACACACAGCCAGTTTTTGTAGGGTTGTTTTTGGCCTGGGGTCGCAAGCAAAAAAGAAGGAGTTGTATATGAGACAGCAGGGGTCAAAGCTGCGACCGCTGGCGACCCCCAAATGACATCGCTGGTTAAGCTGCATGCTGTGGGGACAATCACTGAAACTAATGAAAGCCATTTAAATGCATTTTCTTTAACTATTTTTTCTTCAGTGGTGATAGTATTGTTGAAAAACCCAGCATTGGGTGATGAGTGGAGGAAAGGCAGGAGGCAGATGTGGGGTTTGAACTGGGGGGTGAGGGCGAGTATGGGGTCAGTGGGTAGTGGTGTGGAAGGAGGAGAAGGGGGCGAGGCAGGGCGAACATAGTTGCACTTGCTCTGAGGTTAGTATTTTTTTTTGTTTAGATAAATGCCACATGGTCAAAGAACATCTAGCTTGGCAGGTAGCTCAGACGTTGACAATATATATGTGTCCTAAAACAACAATGATGAAATGACTCCTTTCATAATACTGCTGCTATGGAACCCGTATCTAAGCAATTGAATGAAATCTCACAATGAGAATATTAAAAACACAAAAACGCGTGTATATGTAAATTAATTCATAATGTACTAAAATGAAAGTCCAAGACAAGCTGCCAATAAATATACAGAATCTTCAACTTCCAAAGAAAGTTGTCACCATTTCAAAATAACTCTCAAGATCATTCAAATCCTATTAAAAAATATGAATTCTGATAATTCCTTATTATTCCATATAATGTTGTAAACCTCTTTTAATGATAAAGTATAGCCGGCCATTATGGTCGGTAGAACCAGTCTACACTTCATAGATCTTAAAATCTAAATATAACTACGACCACATATGTTGCTTTAACACAACTTCGGTATTTAACACTCATGATCATGTAAAAAATGAGCAGAATGAAAATAAAAACCAATCCCTAGATAATGCTAAAAGAAAATCACAGAGAATTGACTTCATTAAATAAGTACTAGTTATGAAATTACTAGCGTAAATCCGGAAAAGTATGAATCACACATAAAAAGAATTGATCCACAAAGGACGGATAAATCTTCAAAGCAACGGGCTCAGATTGCAATCCTCATTCACTCTACCATGACTTCTTTGATCATTTTGAACTAGTTTGATTTCTATTTACTTCCTGCTGGCATATTACGTAATTATGATCCAGTAAGATAGATCAGTGGGTTGAGCGCTCGCTGGTGCAATCTGTGTGTGATCTGCATGGGCCGGAACAAATCCCGGCATGGCCAACTCAGCCTTTCATCCTTCCGAGATCGATAAATTAGTACCCATGTACGGGATGGTATTAATTGTATATAAATATGTTCTATGTACAGCGGTTTGGCAAACTCGCTATATAAATAAGTCATTGTTTTATTTGTTACTAATAATGTGATACAGTTTATAAATAAACTTTACACATATGTATAAAATAAATCTGATCGAGTTCATAATACATCAAATTAGTTATCTCAAGTCATTATCATTAGGAGAGTTTTACTGAAATTCTGTTGAAGCGTTGCATGTTGCCATAGATATAGGCTAGTTAGATTTTTAGATTCATGAAGCTTAGACTTGTTGTATTGACCAAACGGGTTGGCCATAAGCAATTATTGTGAACAGATGCAAAGTTTCATAATATTAGATGGAGTAATGGGGAATTACCAGAACTGATTTTCTTGAGCTTGATTTGAATGATCATGAGAATTTTGATAAAATATTACCTTTTTTGGGAAATTGAAGTTTCTTTATATTTAATTATGTTTAATCTTGCACATTCATTTTTGATGTTTTTTTGCATTTTGGTTAATTTGCTTTTTTTTAATGATTCACACAGAAAGACCAGCCACAGTTGCTGCAGCCTGCTGAGCAGCCGGAAAGATGTGAAAACAATCACAAACTCACAAGAACACTCTAAGGTGGCGAAATAAGGAACTTTCAATATACATTTTATTGAAAGTGCAAGCCAATACTTGTGCCACTTACCACTTCACGCAGCATCTGTTGAGCAATGCCTGTAACGTGGAAGTTACATGAAAAACGGACTGAGGTTATGCCTGGTAGTTGCATCAGCAGAGGTGATACAGTTTTGAAGTTTCAGGTGTCTGTCCAAAAGACCCCCTTAGTTTTTGAGCCTTGGGTGTTGGGTAAAGAATCCAAGTAATACAGATATTGGAGAGGGGATATGGGTTGTGATATTGGATACCAGGAGAAAGATCACTTGACTTTTTGAGGAGTTGAGCATAAATCTACGCATCGTCCTCCAATGAAAGATGTTGAGTAGACAGGGAGTGATGTGAGAGGGCCTCTCAGAGGTGGAGGAGGGGGAGAACAAGAAGATTTGAGTATCACCTGAAAACAGATGATATGTAAACTCAAAAGAGGAGATGAGCTTGCAGAGAGAAGAGGTGTAGAGCGTGAAGAGGAGGGTATCAAGGACAGATATTTGCTCTTCAAAGAAATTGAAAAGTAGTGATCAGCCATTTAATTGGTTACGCAAGGAAGAACGGTGTCCTGAAGTCCAAGATGTGGGAGAGTCTAATGAATGACAACAGAGGTGTTGCTAGGGGGGTCCTAAGGGGGCTATAGCCCCTGGTCTTTTGGTTGTAGCCCCGGATGGAATCTCAGGAGCTACAACTAAAAGGCTAGCTAGCCCCGAGTCCCGACAGTTCCGACATCAGCGTAGCCCCTGGTTTTTACCAGAGCTAGCAACATCCCTGAATGACGATATAGTCAACTCTATCAAATGCGGACGAGAGATGACGGAGAATGAGGCTTGATGACAGAAGATTGCATTGAGTCATAATGAGTGAGTTAGAGACGTGGGTAAGTGATGTCTCCCTGGAGTGGCGGCTGTGGAATTATGTTTGCGGGGGACAGTGGGGGGGGGGCACTGAGTCTTTTAGCCTCCAGGTGATTAGTTATATACCTGCAGTGCAGACTACACCTTTGAAACATTAGAATAGTAAGGAAGGAGCGAGACAGATCAATAGTTTACTGGGTTGATCGGGTCAGCACTTGTTTTCTTTAAAAATAATATTATGGTGGCCACCTTGAAACAGGTTGGGAAGATGGCAGTGGAAAAGGAAAGTTTGAAGAGAGGAGAGTGGTCAACAGGAGCAGACAAGGATTGGCCGCCCAGGAAATAGGTACTAGCAGGGCCGTCAGAAAACATGGGTGCATGTGCAGACGCGGATGGCCTCACTCTCGTGGGAGCCTTCACAGCTCCCACTTACCTCCAAAAGCATGATTAGGACTATGTGGTGTACCCAGCACCACTCTTCTAAACCTGGCACTTGGGCTATGCAACTGCTTAACATGTCTGTACAAGTGAATGGGTATCTCTTGAAAGCCCCACACAGCTCCTCGCCTTGACTACTGCAGTCTGCATTTTCTCTCAAGACCCTTACATAGATTCACAAAGTGATACTATTAATTTGGATTCATGGTGCCTGTTTGACATTCACAAAAAGGGTTTGCCTTTTAAATTTCTTTTTTTAAGAACTTTGTATTTTTCTCATTTTTATTTGTATTAGTTTTATTTTTATAGCGCAGCCAGGCCCAGGGGCAACCGGGCGCATATCTTGACCAATTAGGTTACATACATACAATCATGATTACAGGAGTATCACATAATTAGGCGAATAGTTGCACTAGGCAGGGTTACAGTTAACTTACCAAATAATTTATACAGGAGTGCAATATCGGTCGGATCAGTAGTAGATCTTATGGTCCCGTAGTCATGTTGGGATTCAGGCTGTAGTCACTGGTTCATGTGAGGTGGTAAGCCAGAGTTTTGCTTTGTGTTTGAATGTGTTGAATGACGGTAGGTTTCTAATAGTGAGTGGCAGGGTGTTCCATAGTTTGGCTGCCTGGACTGGGAAGCTTACACCTCCAGCTGTTTGCAGTTTATATCTGTGGATCGATAGTCCATGGTTTTGGACCGATCTCAGATTCCGTGTGGGAATGTATTGGGTGAAGCAAGAGGCTAGGTAAATGGCGGCCAAGTTATTTACGCATTTGTAAGTAAGTGCCAATGCCTTCAGGGAGATCCTGCTGGAGACTGATAGCCAGTGGAGGTTCTTCCTGGTTTCTGAGATATGTGCTGATCTGGGGAGGTTGAGTGCCGCTCTGATGGCACTATTTTGGGTGATCTGGAGTTTGTTGAGGTTCCATTGATTGGTGCCTTGGTATAAGGCATTACAGTAATCCGATTTGGACATAACCAATGTCCTGGCAATGGTGATGCAATTTTGTGTGGTGAGGAAGGGTCGACAGGCTGTCATCAATTTAAAGGTGTAGGCTGATGCAGCTACAACTGCATTGGTTTGTCGAGTGAGGGAGAGTGTGGCGTCGAGGTAGATTCTTAAGGTTTTCGTGTCTTTAGATACTTTGATGGAGTTACCATCGATATTGAAGGAGCTGAACAATGGGTTCAGTTTGTTGAGCCTCTGTTGAGTTCCCAGGATGAGGAGCTCAGTCTTGTCGTCGTTGAGACACAACTCATGTTGGGCCATCCACGCTTGAATGACTTGGTAGATGTCATTCAGAGCTTTGGAATCAACAATGTAGTCACCAGTAATGGGAATGAGTATCTGGGTGTCATCAGCGTAGTTGGTATAGTTGACACCCAGATAGTCAAGCACATCAAACAATGCTTTGATGAATACGTTGTAGAGTGTGGGGGAGACACAGGACCCCTGGGGGACTCCACAAAGGACTGATGCAGGATCAGCAGATGAGGCGGGTGAGAAAACTCTCATTTGTCTGTTGTCAAGGAACAACCTGATCCAATTGGTGGCCTTGTCCGAGAAATGGGCGGCAGATTTTAGGTGCTGACAGAGGATTTGGTGATTAACCAAGTTGAAGGCAGCAAAGAGGTCCAGTAACAGAAGGAGGGCAAGTTTGCCGTTATCTTTTAGATCCTCAATTTGAGTTTTCAAGTCTAGAAGGGCTGTTTCTGTCCCATGTTTGGGTCTGAAACCAGATTGTCTGGTGCCGAGGAGATTGTTGTTTTCTAAGTAATTCTGAATCTGAAGGTATGCTGCTCTGTCTAGTATTTTTAGGAGGAAAGGGACGTTGGTGATGGGTCTGTAGTTTGTGGGAACCTCAGGGTCTAGATTAGGTTTTTTAGGAGAGGGATAACCCAGGCATCCTTTAAGTTGTTGGGTACCGTTCCAGATTGGAAGGAGGAGTTGATGAACGTTGTTATAAAGGGTGCTAGGTCGTGTGCAGAATCCTCAATGATGGGAGCTGGGCATGAGTCGCCTTGGCAATTGGATGGTTTCAAATTGCGGATAATGTTTTCTACCTCTGAGATGGTAAGTGGGGTGAATCTGAAAGGAGAGTGGGTAAAGGAGGCTGTAGGGAGCGACACTAGTTTGGAAAGGGATGAGGTAATGAGGGTGGTTTGTTTGGCATTGATTTTAGATTGTAGGGTGGAGATTTTGTTAAGAAGAGCACTTTGAATATTGTTACACCACATGCTATCCTTGATGCAGGTGTCTGGTGTGGGGGAAGGGGATTCTAATTCTTTGAGGATAGTGAAGAGTTCTCTTGTGTTAGATTCCGCTTGGGATATCTGCTGATTGTAGGTTTCTTTTTTGGCATGCAGGATCGCTTCCTTGTAGTTAAAGGACGTGATAGCAAGACGTTCTTTATTGGATTCACAAGGGTGGCTTTTCCAGAGTGACTCGGCTCTGCGCTTTTCTAAGCGCATGGTCTGAGCTGTGGGGTGAACCAAGAATTTAGATGGGCTCGTTGTTTGGCTTTACAGAGTTTAAGCGGAGCTATGGTGTCAATAGCTCTGCGCAGAGTTTGATTGAAGGTGTCTACGAGGACAGTGGGGTCTTTGTGCTGGGAGGCACAGTTGTTGAGGATGGGGAGTATGAGGGGGAGAAGTTTGTCCCTGGTAATGTCTTTCTTGTTCCTAGTAGGAATGGCCGGGGCAATGATAGGTTTGGTGTGAGGGTTGGTGGCTGGTAATTGGAAGATAATGGTGTTATGGTCTGACCAGGCCCAAGCTCGGTTAGCGCTTATCGTAATGTTGCAGTTAAGATCGTCAATCCAGTCGAGCGTTCTACCCTTGTTGTGAGTGGGTTCAAGAATGCGCTGCTGAAAGCCTAGGTTGTCCAGAGTCGAGGCAACCTAGGTGGCCAGCTGGTCCTTGGTGTCGGTTAAGCCGAGGTTGACGTCACTGAGTATTATCACCTGAGAGTTAGGTTTAGTATTGTTTGTCAAGATGGAAGTAATGTCTTCAAGGAAGGATCCAAGTGGACCTGGGGGTCAGTAGATGAGGTGTAAGATTGCGGTGTTGGTCGGGGAGAGAGTGAGCTTAACCGATAACGACTCGGCAGAGTTGATTTGAGTGTTGGGGATGGTTCTCATGGAGATGTTATCCCTGTGTATAAGTGCAACTCCGCCTCCTTTGGTGGAGGAAGGTCGGTCTATTCTGTTGATGGTGTAGCCATTCGGGATGGCCAAGGCAAGGAGTGGGCCTGAGGCTGCGTGGAGCCAGGTTTCCGTAATGGCGATAAAATCGAGGTTATGGACTGTGATTAGATCAGTAATATCAAGAGCATGGGCTGTGATAGACCTAGCATTAATGAGGGCGCCTTTAAGTTCGTTGGTAGAGGTGGGGTGGTGGGGTGTCCTCTGTAATGGGGACTGTGGGGTTTTGGTATGGTTGCGCTGGGCAGATGGGGCATTAGGTAGTCTTGATCTGAGTCTGAAATTCCTAAGCTGAACAGTGCATGGTATATTGGGTGTGGGTTTGGTAGCAAAGTGTTGTAACCACAAGGCTGGGTCATTGTAGTATGGGTTGGCTGTGATGCAGGAGCTGTGTGACATGGCGTGATGATAAGTGGATATGGAGTGGTCCGTAGTGTTAGGGGGTTTGGTGGTTAGACTAATAATTAGGGTCACCAGGGTGCCCCAATAGTGTGAGGTGTGATGGCAAGCAGAAGGCAGTAGCCTCATGACTTGTTCTGAATATTTCAGTGTCTACCAGAGTGATGTATGATAATCAGATTCAGATAGGTGGAGGGCGCATAGCATAGTGAGCAATTCCAGTTTAGCTAGTGCCAGGTATGCAGAGTTGAATTTTGCTCAAATGGTACAAAATAGCAGAAGGTGCATGACATAACAATGGGCAGAATCAGGGTAGCTAGTGCCAGGTAGGCAAAATCGAATTTTGCTCAAATAGTACAATATGGCAGTAAGCACAATCACATTAACTAGTGCCAGGTAGGCAGATACGGATTTCCACAGATAAGACAAAATTGGCGGGTGCAGTATGGGTGTGATATCCTGAATGTGCAAGACGCCGCATATGGGTGATTGTTGCTGATGTAATATTTTAACAAAAATACCAAAGTTCTACACTGCCTTAGTGTTGGCGGTACATTTATAGTCAAATAGAGATCCTTAAATATATTGTGCATAATTACAATCTGCAGGTTGTGTGTCTTTTAGTACTGAAAGTAAGCTGCAAACCAAGAGAAGAAGAATTAAAGGGGTACGTAGGGTCGAAAGATACACATAGTTGCACCAGTCTTCTCTTAGATAAGTGTTTCAGGATAGCAAACCTTGTACCTCGTATGAAATTAGGGCGCCAGTTTATGAGATGGTACAAAATGTCGTTTAACTGATTAAATTCCCCTCCACCATGATCTTGACTTGGCCCATTTGCGGATCCCACCAGGGCCAGCAGTTGGCATTTAGGCTCTGAATTAGCTTTTGAGTGTAGCAGTCCCTGCTTTGCCAACATTTGGCCCCTTAAGGAGACTTAGCCCAGCTCCAGTCTAAGGTATTTGACAGGTGTTGAGGGGGGACGTTTTAGTATCCTTCAGCAAAGGTATCCCTAAAGTCTATCTAGCCAATTTAGGTCACCCATGGCCAAGGCATCTACGCCATTATCCCCCCATAAAATATCCTGCCATTTGCTTTGGCGAAAGCCTCAATCAGGTCGGTCCTTCGACGAGCCTTAGCCATCTTAAACTCTTTCATGTGGATGTAGGTTCTGCTGGCACTAATTTCTAAGCCCAGGTGTGGGTATTTCACCATATAGTGCAGCTTCCCCAGACTAGTGGTAAAGCAAGGGCACTTAACCTTCTTGGCTCCAACCAACATTACCTTAGTTTTCCCCATGTTGATGTTTAAATCATTTGCTGTGGCATATTCTACCAGTGAGGCGAACAGTCCCCTCAGACCACGATAAGTGTGGTTAAACGTCACCAGGTCGTCGGCGTACAACATGCATGGGATTATCCGGCCCCCAATTCTGGGACAGCAGATGACGACTGAGGAGAAGCGCAGGGGAAGGTCGGACAAATATATATTATAAAGCAAGGGGGCCAAGGTGTAGCCTTACTTTACTGCCCTACAAATCCTGACATATGCAGTCGGTACCCGAATCATGCAGTCCCACTTGCGCACACGTATGGTAATGCAGGCCCTTCAGTATACACATAAGCCACTTTAGGCAGCCCCAGCTTTCCATTTTATACCATAACTTGTCCTGGTTCACTCCATCAAAAGCAACCTGACAATCAACAAAAATAGTGTACGGGGCAGGCCCCCCATGGGCCGAAGCCCCTCTAAACAGCTTGTCCATGATCCTAAGGTTGACGGTAGTGGAGCACCCGGGGCAGAACCCTGTCTGTGTAAATTGTAATAACAGTTTATCATCTACCGAATTCTGCAGGGCCCTCAAGACGAATGTTGAGAATATTTTCCCCGTTACATCCAGAAGAGACAGCAGTCTATAGCTTTCCAGCAAGGACCTATCTCCTTTTTTGTAGACCGGTAAAAGTATCGACTGTTGCCACGAGGCAGGTATTTCCTGTATTAAACACACCCTATGGAACAGGATTTTAAGAATCTTAGCCCACTTAGGGGGATCCTGTTTTAGGACTACATTGGCAAGCCCATTCGGGCCGTGGGCCTTAAAATGTTTGAGGTTCATAATTATTGACTTTATGTTGTCCTCACTGGTCTTTAAAGGCAAACCTACAGGTATACATTGCGGGGCCGTCTCCCTTGTGGGACTACCTCCTTTACCTCTTATGTACCCGATCCACTAATTTTCTTGAATTGGGTTTACAGTATTTTTCCTATTGTCCTCCCTAGCCCTTGTTAAGGTAGGCCAGATGTTTCTAAAATTCCCACCTCTGAGCAAACCGATCATTTTTTGCCAGTGGCTATTTTTAATTGAGTACTTTTACTTTACTTTACTTTACTTTATTACATTTATACTGCGCTCAATGGACCCGGAGGCATGATGGCACAAACAGACAAACAACACAAAGTATACAACATGAAACAATAAGGGCCAGATGGATATGGACCGAGAGAGGTAACACAATTGTCACAACAAAACAGGCAGGACTGGTGAATAAAACAAATCAGTTCAAAATAATATTTAGTTTAGAGCTTGGTGACAAATGCTTCAGGTTGGTGATTCTGTCCAAAAATGAGGGTAGGTTGCTAGATACACAGCCCACCACAATACAGTCAGTATTCTCTGCGTTGCACCAATTATTGATCTGAATTCGACGAAGGACCCTCAGGTCCTGTGATCTGACACAATTTGGAGCCACTTTTAGATTGAGCCAGGCTAAAATGTTATTCTTTAGAGCCTCCCCAGATTCATACTGTCCCGGTTTCTCGACGTTGGTAATAATGAAATTTCTGGAATCTAGGACAAAATTCCTTAGATTGGGGTCCGTAACTTTGGCCATTGTTATTTTTTTGTGTCGTGGGTCCTTATGATGAGTGGGAGCCAAAAAGATAGCGGACTTGATACGAGGTAGAGGGCCCTCCGGTGGAGCTTCAACCACAGGGCAAGGAGCTGGGACGACTACATTCGCCTGCAGAGCCAAACCCAAGTATGCGGGTTCGGTAGGGTCTGTTTGAGATCCCTGTTGAGACCCAGACTGGTAGAAGGAGGTTTGCGAGGAGTTTTCCATTCTTATTGGCTCTGGTTGTGGGGGCTTTTGCGTACTTAACAGGAGTGGTGGAGTTGTTGGGCCAACTGAGGCCACCCAGGACAGGAATTCCTCAATATTTAAACAAGCATCAAGGTCCCGCAGCAACTGATACTTAAAGGACGACCAGTTATCGTGTGCCTTGGAGATACCTAGCCCCCACAATAAGATATTTTGGAGACTTATCTCCCGACTGCCCTCCCTTAGTCTTAAGTAGAGTAGACACAGGCTGGATGTGCATCAAGTCATGGTTTTCTGGTTTGTCAGGTTCCTCCTTCTCTAAGGATACCCCCTTTTCTACATCACAGTCATCAGAAAGCACGGGTGCAAAAAGCTGCACATGCAAGGAAATAGGTGAAAGGGTACATGCAGTGTTAACATCTTTCTTAAGGTTGCTGTTAAGATTTTTGTTATTAGAAAGGGGTTTGGTAAGTAAGAGCTGTTCCTTCTGGGGTTTTTGTCTCTTTTTGGCTCTTAAGGCTTAGACCTCGAGAAGCGACTGCCTCTCCCATGTCAGTCCAATGGAGGTGAGTGAGGAGAGGATTCACCCCTTCTCATCGCATCAGATTGGGACCTGAAAGGCACCGGGGTAGAAGCCAAATCTGCTTATATAGCTCGGTCTGCAACCTTATCCATGCTAGGCAATTTTGAGGCGGACATAGTAACAGAAGTGGTTTAAATAACAGATGATCCGATGCGCAAACACAATTGCAATCACGTAGGCCAGGAAACAAGCAGGCACTTTCAAACGTGTAATGCAAGAGCCCAACCGTCGTCAGAAGGAAGGAACAGACGGCTGTAGGACAGAGGGCCGGGGACTAAGGGGCTTCTGAGGATGTGAGACACCGGAGTCCCTGCTGCAGCCGACGCGACCCTGCCCGCCTTGCGAACGGGCTTGTGGAACTTGCTTGACTCGCTGCTCCTCTGCAGCAGGATCCGAGTAAGGCACCCTACAACAGAGCTGTACCGCGTCAGGCCGTACCGCCTTGAGTGGCCGCCTCCGACACAGAGAATCACAGGAGACTAGATCTGCGACGAGGGCTGACCTCTAATGCTTGAGCCAATGCTTATAATCTTTCTTAATGGTCTTTAGGTGTCTACTTGTCTCGTGTTTCAGCAGTCCGGAACCATGCACTATTCTCAACTTCTTTCTCATCGCTCTTTTAGCATCTCGAATGGCACTATCAAACTTATTAACATGCTTGTCAACAGTCAACAGCTACCCTTCTGGGCTGGTCCCCGTTATTGTGGCTAGATTTTTCAGCCAGTCCTCGATTTCGTTGCAGTTAAGCCTACCCAGTGACTCTATATAACCACCCATAAGCTGGGAAAGAAGTACACCCACCTTATGTATGTGTCTGGCAGCTCAAGGGATGTGGTTACCAGCGTGGTTTAGATGGATGCCAGAACAACTAGGGGGATTAGTTACCCTCTCTTGGGTATTGATAGTAAAGGCCTGTATGTCGGGATCACTGTGGTCATTAGTAACCACCCTTAGTTTGTCGATCCCCATAAGGCAAACGTTATTCCCAAAAAAGTAATCCAGGGTGGCTCTACTGTTATTCCCGACCCAAGTGTATGGCCCTGGAATATCCCTCCTGAATCTGCCATTCAACATTGTAATGCCCCAATGCCTCAAATAGTTAACCCATTATGTTCCCTTTGTATTGCTTTTCTTCTGAAGCATCTCCCGTTTTTTAGCCAAGTTGCAGTACGAGGTGCACTGTTGGTCGTCAAAGCACCTGCCATTGAAATCCCCACTCAGAAGGATATAGGTGGTTGTCATAATTCCCCTCCAGTGCTACAAAGATCTCTTTCAAAAGAGCTTGTGTTTCATCCAAGCAAATAGTCTCGGGGTTGATGTAAACATTTATAATCAGGCCTTCACACCATCCACCTTGGCGTCCAGCCACAGTTTGACTGCCTGTGCCATACCTCCTACGCAAGGTAACACTACTTGGCGTGAGGTAATTTCCTGGCTCACTCCAATGATGAGCCCCCCTCCCCCTGTATGGTCCACCCTTGGGGCCCATATTAGCCATTACTAGGTATAGATGATACCCATCAGTGTGCAGAGGACAGTCAAGCCAGGTTTCCTGTAATAGAAAAACATAATAACTGGCAAGTGTGTGCCTCAACCCCTCTGCATGCAGTAAGTGGCTATGCCCCGTAGTGGTCCAACTCGCGATCTTAAACATTCAATTCCTCCTAACCTGTTGTTCACTGAAAGTTTCAGTTTCCTGGGACGACAATGTCCAATATCCAACTTCAAATTCAGGCTGCGTTTGCCAATGCGCAGGTCGGGTTGTACGCGGGGCATTTGGTTTTCCAACTGGACAGGGCATGGCGGGATAGAGGGCCTCATCTGCAGGTGAAACAGAAACTGCGCTATACAGGTGAGTATTTAAAACTCCTAAATGCTGTTTGCGACAGACAGCCAGTTTAAGACCTAGGCTATACAAATAACGCTTGCACACAATAATGATACCACTATAGGCGTTGTGAACCATCTCAAATCCCAATTTGTGTAACTGTCCCACTTGGGAAACTCCAATTGTAATATATCTGCCTTTGTAATCGTGGACAACCAAGGTATCATGGCCCAAATTCGGACAACCAAGGTATCGTGGGCCAAATTCGTAGCAGTGTGGATCGTTTTAATAACTTGCTAGTGTCTGTAGTGTGTATCTCTTCTAGTTTCACTAATGTGCCCGGCCTTCTTGGCCCAGTTACCACTCTACCGCATGAGGAACTATGGGGGCCAAAAACACCAGGCACAATAGAAGATGCAAATGGGGGTGGAATTGAGGACCCCCGTTAAAGGCCACCACACTTGGCAGACTGGTAGCAGGTGTGCCGAAGAGGCTTTGTCCATAGTGGCCATCAGCCAAGTGGAGCCTTGTGTCATTGTTGGGCCATTTAGCTGACTTCTTCCTTGGTTGGCCATCTGTGCTCTGGGCCATCCCTTGGTGGCCACTTGGGGATCCCCAATCCCGGGACCAGCCATGTCCTTAGATATACAGGGCTTAGCCCTTGGCCAGGTCCACTTGGCTATAGGTCCTTCCAAAGTCACAGTCTGCTGCGTACCATCGGTCTGTACTTTTGAGAAAATGTTTGGTTTAGTAGAGGATGATCTCCCAGCTGCCCGGCTAGTTGTAAATGCACCACTAGACATATTCGAAGGAAATGCTTGCTTTATACTCTTACTATGAACTCCACTCAGCTCCCCCCTGGATTTCCTGGTCCTGTTAACAGGGGGGTACTTTCCATCATTGAGATTCCATTACATAATGCTCCCAAGGCGTCCTCTTTGTTGCCTGCAGCAATGTTTACTGAGTCTTGGAACATCAATGATGCCGCTGACTCGTCCGAGGAGACTATGATCCCCTCCCCAAATTCAGTAACCGCTGTGGTATTGTCCTCCTTGGCTAGGGTGCTTGGTAAGGTTTCCAAGGCCCCTACCAGGTGTGGGTCAAGGCCAACCCGTTTTATTATCTTTAAATGTATTCCCTGGCAGGAAGGGTTTGGGCACACAGGTTTGTCCAAAGCAATATCCTGTACTTTAGTCATCATTATTTTCAATTTGTGTTGCTCCGTGGCCATGACTGCGCAAAGAGCAAAAAGGTCCTACATTTTAGAAAGTATGACTTTAAGCAAAGGGGTTGTCTGGGCTGCCCCTGGAGTATGCTTGGTACTGTGCAAAATGCAGGTTACCTCCTCACCATAATTTGCATCAGCCGTTGTCTCAAGATCAGCAGCCAGGGCTTCCAAGTTGGGACTGCTAGACAAGTTAACCCACAGGGTATTATTATAGGCAGACAAAAAAGGCCCAAGAGAATTTTGTTTTAAGTTCCTACAGGATTAGCAAAGAGCCGTTATTATCAAGGAACTGCGGCAGGCTGAGCGGTTTTTTATCAAGGTTATCAGGCGCATCAGCATGGCAGGTGTTTACAGGGGTGGAGCGTGGCACCGCCTCCCGTGTATCAATAGGGTCATCAGCTTGGGCCGACATAGCTGGTTCGCTCTCGAGTGTAGGTTGGATACCAGTTTGGTCTATTGTCATGATCCGTCGATCACACCCTTTCTGGTCTTCCTGGTCCCTGGCACATCGGGGGTTACTCGCTGTAGTACAGCAAACATGGCCGTATACATGGAACGCGGTCTATCGACCTTTACGTCCTATGCAGCACGTTCTATAAATTAGCCACTCCCCTGCGGTTCCGCGCGTCTCAATGCTACCGATAGCTGTGGCCTGACGTGCTCCGTAGTTCGTTCTCCTGAACTGTGTTGCTTCCTGGTTCCCGGACCTTCCTCCTTCTCCTTTCCTTCTCCCTTCCTTATCCTGTTTCTTCTGCGTTCCGCGCAGACCGCCTCTGTGTGCTACCTCCATTTCAAGCTTCCTGGAGTTTCCATAGATCCCGGACGAAGAAGCTGAACGAATCCTGGAATCCGAAGACGGCCGAGCAGGCTTGTACAAGACACGAACTGCTCGGAAGAAAACCCAGACAAAGGACTCCGCAAAACAGAGAAAACAGGTGAGAAAAGGGGAATCCTGTGACAGATTGAGACGCCACCTGACCGATCTCGATACAGACATGGAAGCGGCCGTCCAGGATCTTATGCGTGGCATGCAAGAGCTGACGACCGAAGTGCAAAACTTAAAGGCGGAAAATGCAGCGTTAAAACAATTGGTGTTATCCCGTGATTCCGCCACGAAGGAGAGTGTAATTCTAGGCGGTGTCGTTGACAAGTACGACAGTTCAGAAAAGAGCCTTCGTGGATTCCTAGATTCTTGTTTGGTCCACTTAACATTTAAACCTTATTATTTTTCTACGCCCAGGGCTAAAGTGGGCTTTATTATTTCGCATCTTTCCGGGAATGCCTTGACCTGGGCAACCCCATTGGTTAACTCTGGTGATGCTCTCCTGGATGACTATGACGGCTTTATAGAGGCCCTCAAGACCATGTTCGAACGCCCGGAACAAGTTTACAGTGCCCAGGAACGTTTACTCGACTTTCATCAGGGTACCCAGGATTTGCTCTCGTATGTCAAACTCTTCAAACAGCTGGCTAAGGAAGCGGATTGGTCCTCTGAAGCTTGTTTTACTTTATTTCGAATAGGGCTAAATGAAGAGATCAAGGACGAACTAGCCAGAGTGGCACGCCCGGTTTCCTTTCAAGCCCTAATGGATCTCGCTCTACAGATTGACTTTCGCATTCAGGAGAGAAAGGCAGAAAAAAAGAAAACCAAGTTACCTCTCCAGAAAAATCCCATTGGAACCCCTTTAAGCTCAGAAGGCATTTCTACTCCAAGCAATGAGCCTGAACCTATGCAATTAGGGGCCTTCCGTGGATCCATCACCCCCCAAGAGAGGATGCGAAGGATTCAGACTGGATTATGTATGTATTGTGCATCCGACAAACATTTAGTAAGAGAATGTCCAATTGCCCCCCCACGGCGCTCGGGAAACACCAGCTTCCGATCCTAAACGGAGCGCAGGTTCGGGAGAGAGATGTCTGCTCTATCTCTATTCCATCCTTGAACTCTCCTGGACAAAATTCCTTGGTAATCTTACAGGCCTTCTTGACAACATCCAAGAAAGAAATATACCCCATCCTGGCACTGGTCGACTGTGGAGCTATGGGGGTATTCATAGATCATGAATGGGTCCTAAAACACCATATTCCTTACGAATCCCGGACTATCATGCAACCTGTAGAAGCAATTGATGAAAGACCCCTTTCTTCTGCACCTATAACCCTGCAGACCAAGGAGATCGAGCTTGCTATAAATCAACATCGAGAAAGGATAAGATTTGACATCATCAAGTCAGCCCATTACCCCATGGTTTTGGGAATGCCCTGGCTTCAAAGACACAACCCCTATATCAATTGGGCAGCGGGATCCTTGTTCCTGGGTTCTGAGGTTTGTATGTCCCACTGCTTACATCCAGACCTTGATCCTACACCATTGAAGGGATTTCCTACAACTCATCAGAACACAATCTCAGTCTCAAACATCATCCGGGTTCCGGAGGCTTACCAGGAATATTCCGATGTTTTCTCCTCTGCCATTGTTCAGGCCTTACCTCCCCACAGACCTGAAGATTGTGCCATTGAAACATACCTTCCGCGGTGATTCCTTTTGGAAGGATGTTCATCCTATCAGAACCTGAAAAGAAAGCTCTTCGTGAATACCTGGATACAAATCTTGCAAATGGCACCATACGACCATCTGAATCTCCATCAGGGGCCTCCCTGTTCTTCGTTCCTAAAAAAGACACTAAAGAACTCAGACCGTGTCTGGATTATCGAGGTCTAAATCAATGTACTCTCAAGGACCGCTATCCGTTGCCCCTGATCTCAGACATCCTGGAGGCAGTAAGAGGCGAAGTTGTGTTCACCAAGCTGGATCTCAAGGGCGCCTATCATTTGATTCGTATCAGGGCAGGTGACGAGTGGAAGACAGCCTTTAGAACACCCTTTGGGCATTTTGAATACTTAGTCATGCCCTTTGGACTTGCTAATGCCCCAGCAGTGTTCCAACGTTTCATGGATCGAGTGTTCTCGGACATGCTGTTCCTTTTTGTGATTGTCTATCTGGACGATATTCTAATATTTTCGAAGGACCCTCTCAAGCACGAAGAACATGTGAAAGCAGTATTACAACGCTTACGAGAAAATAAACTCCTGGCGAAGCCCGAGAAAAGCATCTTCCATACTTCTACTGTTCACCACCTAGGGTTTGTCCTTACTCCCGATGGTATCGGTATGGATCAATCCAAGGTTAAGGCTATTTTATCCTGGCCTAGCCCCGCCTCGGTGAAACAGATACAATCCTTCCTGGGCTTGGCTAATTTCTATAGGAAATTCATACCTTCCTTTTCCGAGATTGTCCAACCAATAATTGCCTTATTGAAAAAAGATGTTCCCTTCCATTGGACCATGACCCAAGAGAAAGCCTTCCAACAGTTAAAGTCTGAATTTCCACAAGCTCCCATTCTTGCTCAGCCTGATGTTAGTCGACGATTCATAGAGGAGACAGACGCCTCCAATTACGCCATTGGAGCCGTCCTAAAACAGCAATTCGAGGATAGCTTGGAACATCCCATCGCCTACCTTTCTCGGACATTAACTCCTAGTGAAACCCATTACTCCGTCCTAGGGAAAGAGCTGCTAGCCATCCGTCAAGCCTTCACAGAATGGCGTAATTTACTTCTAGGAGCCAAATTTCCGGTCCATGTCCACACGGATCATCGAAACCTACAAGTGTTGCAAGCCCCGGAATGTAGAAATAATCACCAAGCTCGGTGGGCCTTCTTTTTTGCCCAATATCAGTTTCAGATTCACCAAGTCCCTGGAACCCAAAATGTAATAGCTGATGCACTTTCTCGTCGTCCAGACTATGAACCTCCGGAAGATCGGACGTATCCCAAGATGTTTCCTCATACCATATTCGTAGCTCAAGCAAACAACCTCCTGGAAGAGATTTGTGTGCAAACTCAGACTTCGGAACTTTTGAAAGGAATTTCAGAAAGGAATCGATGGAACTTGAGAGTCAAGGACGGATACTTGTTCAAAGATACCAATCTGGTCATTCCTACACAAAAATTACAACAAAGAATAATAAATCTCTGCCATGATACTCTTCATTCCGGTCATCGTGGTATTTCCAACACCCTCCGTCTAATACAAAGACAATTTTTGTGGCCCAAGATGAAGACCGATGTACAACAGTATATTCAATCTTGCTCCGTCTGTAATCAGAACAAACATGATAACCAGAAACCAGCAGGTCTCTTATTACAGCCTACACCACCAACCAGACCATGGGAAATCATTGCTACAGATTTCATTGTGGAATTGTCGCCTTCTACAGGTTATACCACTATCATGGTCACCATTGATCTATTCACTCATGTGGCTCACTTTACTCCTCTGTATAAATTACCATCCTCCTCAGAACTTGCTGGTATTTTCCTGGAACACGTCTTCCGACTGCATGGACTTCCTTCCAAAATCATATCGGACAGAGGACCCCAGTATATCTCTCAGTTCTGGAAACACCTCTGCAGGATACTAGAGATTCAATGAGCTCTCTCCTCGGGATATCATCCCCAAACCAACGGTGTCACAGAATGAGTAAATCAAACCCTTGAACAATATCTTTGTTGTTTCTCTACCAAAGTCCAGGATGATTGGTCACTTTTAGTACCAGTAGCTGAATTCGCTTGCAATAATTCGGACCATTCGTCTGTTAAGACCAGCCCTTTTTACTGCAGCCAAGGATTTCACCCTTCGGTCTTACCTTCTGTTTTTCGACACCCTACACCTGTTCCTACTGTCGATTCCTGGATTGAAACACTCATAAATGATCAGAGAGAAGCCTAGGAACATCTCGAAAGAGCGCAAATCCAAACCAAACACTATGCAGATTCAAGGAGAAGACCAGGACATTCATACTCCATTGGAGATAAAGTATGGCTATCCTCGAAACTTTTACCCCGACATCTCAGACCGAATAAGTTGGCTCCCCGGTATTATGGACCCTTCTCTATAAAAGAGATCATCAATCCTGTGGCCTTTCGACTCCAACTCCCGGACTCCTGGAAGAAGATACATCCAGTTTTTCACAAATCCCTGTTGAAGCCTTTCATCCAAACTACCCGGACTACTCTTAGACCTAGTCCTGTGCTTGTCAAGGACCAGCTGGAATATGAAGTTTCTCGTATTTGTGATTCCCGATATAGACGAGGCAAACTTAAATACCTGGTGGAATGGAAAGGTTATCCACCCAGCGAATGTACCTGGGAAACAGTCTCAAATTTGAACTCCCCCAGATTGCTCAGAAGGTTCCACCGAATTCATCCAGGTAAACCCGGTGGAACAGGTTTTAGAAGGGGGCATGCTGTCATTTTCCGTCGATCACGCCCTTTCTGGTCTTCCTGGTCCCTGGCACATCGGGGGTTACTCGCTGTAGTACACCCAACATGGCCGTATACACGGAACGTGGTCTATCGACCTTTACGTCCTATGCAACACGTTCTATAAATTAGCCACTCCCCTGCGGTTCCGCGCATCTCAACGCTACCAATAGCTGTGGTCTGACGTGCTCCGTAGTTCGTTCTCCTGAACTGTGTTGCTTCCTGGTTCCCGGACCTTCCTCCTTCTCCTTTCCTTCTCCCTTCCCTTTTCCTGTTTCTTCTGTGTTCCGTGCAGACCACCTCTGTGTGCTACCTCTATTCCAAGCTTCCTGGAGTTTCCATAGCTCCCGGAAGAAGAAGCTGAACGAATCCTGGAATCCGAAGACGGCCGAGCGGGCTTGTACAAGACCCGAACTGCTCGGAAGAAAACCCTGACAAAGGACTCCGCAAAACAGAGAAAACAGGTGAGAAAAGGGGAATCCTGTGACATCTATCGCAGGAAATAAACCCGAAATCTGGGCTGCAGGTTGAACAAGGAAATACTGGACTGCATGTTGAACAAGGAATGGCCAATTGGCCCGCAATCTGTTTTTCCCTTCTTGGTTTTCGGTGTATCCTTCCGGCCTTTACAGCGGTTCGCAGGCTCCGTGCTCGTTTGCCTGTTTTAGCTGCTTCAGTATGTAGGCCCGCTATCTGCAGACTCTTGGGCTTCATACTTTGATTTGATCAGTAGAAGAGTAGCAACACAAAAACTGGGTAGCAAGTGGGGCACAATGTGATGGACCTGTTCTCGAAGTGGTGTAAGGTTAGGAGCCAATTGGCAATTGTTATAAAAAGAAGGAGGGGGCCCAAGGCACCTAGCAGAGCCAACCCACCCCAGCCCTAGTTAGTGAACTCAGGTGAGCCTTAACTGATGTGGTTAACAGGGACACCACAACACTCATTAGGCTGGACTTACTTCTGGTCCCGGGGCTCCCTCAGCATTAGCGTCGATGCTCAGAGAGCGAGCCAGCACCCGACTGCAGTACTCACACCGAGTGTGTGATTCGCCCTATTTACACCATTTCAGAAGCCAAGGGCGGGACTTCTCAGCTGGGCCAATAGAATGAATGAAGTTCGTTCCAAACACATTGTGAGGCCACAAATAGTCAGCCGGTTGTTATTAGGTCCGCGATTGCACTTTTCACGGGCAAAGCAATCAACTGGTTCCAATAGCACGACAGCGAGACAGCACTCGACCTCAGCACTCACACTGAGTGCCTGAGCGCCGAGTGCACGTGGCCCACCCTATTTACACACGTCCGGTAGGCAAGGGCGGGACTTCTCAGCTGGGCCAATAGAATTAATGAACTTCGTTCCAAACACGATGCGAGGCCACAAATAGCTGGTTGTTATTAGATCAGCGATAGCGCTTTTGAAGGGAAAAGCGATCAACTGGTTCCAACAACACAACAGCAAGACAGCACTCGACCTCAGCACTCACACTGAGTCTGCATGCGCCGATTGCACGTGGCCCGCCCTATTTAGACAGTTCCGGTATCCAAGGGCAGAACTTCTCAGCTGGACCAATAGAATGAATGAAGTTCATTCCAATAACACAGTGAGGCCACAAATAGTAAGCAGGTTGTTATTAGATCGGCGATAGCACTTTTCAAGGGCAAAGCGATCAACTGGTTCCAACAGCACAACAGCGAGACAGCACTCAACCTCAGCACTCACACTGAGTCAGTTTATAGTATTCACTTTTTGAAAAAGCTTAATTTATAATTTAGCGGATTCTGGGTGTTGCCTCATTTCTAATATTAATGTTAGAGACCCTTCACATGCACATTGCAAATTTGTTTCTTGTGGTTACATTCTTTCAATGTAACTCCCCGGGTTGCACTGGAATATCAAAGATTGATGTCACTCCTTGTGATGTCACTTTCTTTGTTGCCCATTCGAGCAATGTTAGTATATAGGCTAAATATCGGGCCTTGCTGGTTTTTGCCACACAGGGCCTCGCAAATACTATAACCGGCCCTGGGGTGGCTGGTGGAACATCCTATAGTGAGGTGAGGGTGGAGATAGTGGAGAAAAAGTGGAGAAGGAGGAGCGTGAGCGAGGAGGGAAGACAAGGTGGCCGGTACATTAGATGCTTTGGTGGAGAAGTAGCAGGTAAGGTGAGGAGGAGAAAGAGTAGAGTCAACGGTGGCAAGCATTGACGGAAGGGACATGGATGGCTTGCAAAGAAGAGTGTAGTGAGCAGAGGAGCTTGGGGTAGTAGATGGGATTGGGTGGGTCCAGAGCAGTAGTGAAAGCAAGGAGATATTCCTTGTAGGAAACACACAGAGCTGGAGGGTGAGCCACATGGTTGTCCTCCACTGTTGGATGGCTGGGCAGATCCATGGTTGATGCGTGAGTGAGTGAAATAGTGAGGGAGTGATGGCAATCCAACGACTTGACTTTACTGTTGAGGCGATTCAGCAGAATGCATTGGTTGGACTGGATTGGACAAAGATGGGAGACAGTTGCAGGATCAGAACTCTTCCCGTTGGAGGCACAACTCAAATACCCTGGGTCCTGGTGTAACTTTAGTGGCCATTGCACAGGCCACTGCCATGGGCTAGAAAGAGGCCTTTCGGAGAAGTCCTTACACCCAACTTGTCCATCCCCTTCATCCAGCCGGCCAACTGACCTACAGTGTTCTACTGCTGAGGACCAATCACCTGCTCCATTTTGTTCTACCTTGCGCCTTCCTTCCATTACTTTCTCACTCTCTTGCTCACTGGTCCCTTACTCAACCTTGCATTATGTTCCCCTCACAATGTCCTCCTTTGTTTAGATGGTGTATGCCGCGCTTACCAACTTAGAGCCAAAACACGCCCTACTCTGACTCGTGCCCCTCATTTGCTCCTGCCATTGCTCACGATTGCCATTCATTGGCCACGCACTCGTTTGCGTGTCTGCGTTCTTGTCTCGCTTCCTCGCTCATTGATAACCTTCCATACATTTTGCTTCAATATGGAGGTATATGCAGAGGAAATGCTTTCATCCTGGTTTATTATCCCTGTTACTCGGTTTGGTGATAAATGGCAGTGATAGTCCGGACACTACTAGGGATTTGGAGCATTTACTGCCGGTGGTAATTCTGCAAGATCGCAATCCTCCATTTATTAGAGCTAAAATGGAGAACAAATCCATACGCAAGTGCTGGTGGGTTTTCCACCACACTCAGGAAATGACAATGCGGTTAAAGTGGCAGTAATTCCATTACCCGCACTCTTTTACCGCCCTGCCATTCTCCTACTGAGACCCATTATCCCTGCCTCACTGACTGCATTGCTTATACATTCACTCCCTCTGCCCTTACACTCTAGCTCCCTTGCTCCCTTCTCCTTCACCCAGTGTTCTCGATTTGATGTTCTGTAAATTTGGAAAATGCATTTGTGCTTGCATAATGAAACAAGCATTGGCAATGCCAACAGTCTGGCTTTTGTATAGGCATGGGAAATATATTTGCCCTATACTTATTTATAAGCCAAAACTGGTGTTTTTCCCAATGTTTGTTTTTAACGGGACGTCCATGAAGGACATGCATAGTGCTCATAAATCAAGTGGCTGAAGGCATGCCTGGTTAAGACATTTGTATTACACCAGTAACAGTTTTAATCTCAGAGGACCCCTTTGAAAAAACAACAATGG
Organism: Ambystoma mexicanum; assembly: GCF_040938575.1. Classification (NCBI taxonomy): domain Eukaryota; kingdom Metazoa; phylum Chordata; class Amphibia; order Caudata; family Ambystomatidae; genus Ambystoma; species Ambystoma mexicanum. Next base: position 371,189,056 of record NC_090931.1, read on the forward strand.
CAGGCACTTTGAGCACAGTTTCATGATAAGGCTTGATAAAGCTATCTCAAAGAGATCCCAGGAGGATGTGTTTTGGGCGGGGAAGGGCAGAAAGTGGGTGCAAATGGCCATAGGGATAAGTATGGCCCTGGACAGTCAATGGGTGGGTGAATAACCAAACAACACTACATGCTTTGTGCCCCTCCTCATATGCCATTTCTCCCTAGGTGTGCTATGTAATCTTTTTTACCTTCGTGGTGTCGCTTTAGAGCTACCTAATAGCCCAAATTGAAAAGCACAAACACAAGGTCCTGAACCCAAAGGGAAGTAACAGACCGAATCCAATGCTCACTCCCGACACAAGACAACCTGAGAGCTGCCTCTCCCCCATTCACTAAGTGTTTCCCTCTCTAGCTCTCCTCTCTCTTTCTCCTAATGTGTACCTCATTCGTGTGCCTCCTTCTCTTCACGGTTCATCTCCACCAACTCATACACTCCCTCTCTGTTAGTTACCACCTGCTCTGGATTTCCCTGGACAGTCCAGGGCCCACCAACCCTGTCCCTGGTAAGCAGCCCAAACAACAAATTGTGCCGGTTTTGCGTCCTCTATAGGCACCTTGTTATGCCTTATTTATTTATTTTTGAGTTTCATAATGCGCTAATTCACATGGGCGCTGCTTCAAAGCGCCTGTGAAAAATAAAAACAGGATATTGGGTACAATAGAAAGGTGTGACATATCTGCAGGGAATAGGAAGCCTGGGATGATTACCATGTACGGCCGCTTTTCGCCTCAACCTCAGGAGTGTTGGAAACAGCAATATGGGGCTCTTTCCTCCGCTCCTTCCCCCATGTTCTCCTTCTCTCACCTTTCCAACAGTTAAAGTTCATTTGTGGGGCAATCAAAGACATGGCCTACTTGGGTTTGAAGCATCCGGAGGGGAATAAGCAAATCAGATCAGTAGGTTAATTATAACCGAAATATTTCCTTTCAAATGGTTCACTAGCCTTGGGTGAAGACTGCAGCTATGCCCCATGTCACACCCTTTCAAGCAACGCTGCAGGGTGGTGAACAGGGGTCCACTGGGAACCAAAAGAGGCTCTGGAAATCATTTTCAAAGTGGCACCTTTTAAACATTTTGAGCAGGTCCAACCCTTTTCCTGGGGTCAAATTTGGAAATACTCAGTGCTTTAAGTGGGCCGGGGCCTGCTGGGGCAGGGCCCTGGCAGTCTCCCAAAAGTGGGGTTGAGTCGGGCCCTGACGGGGCCCCGCTGGTCCCACCACAACATTGCGGTATGCATTATCCTGTCGCAGCCGCGCCGGAAGATGCACACGCCATTAGGTCAGGCAAGCTGACAGAGGTGTCAGCCAGCCACAGCATCACTGTAGCTGGCTGGCACTTCCGTTCTGTCAGTCACTGTAACTTCCTATAGTGACCTCTCGCACGAGGGTCTCGCCAGAGGAAGTTACTGTTCGAGGTTTATAAAAGATTGCTTGAAAAGTGCACAATTCAAGCCATCTTTTATAAAGCTTTGTCGACAGACAAAGACACCTCGGGCTTTGTCCGTCGGGAAAGCTTTATAAAAGATCGATTGAATTGTGCACTTTTCAAGCCATTTTTTATAAACATAGACATGTTTAACAAAGATGGCTTGGAAAGTACACAAACCATAAGGTACGCACACAAATATATAAATGCTATATATCTGTGTGCGTACCTTACTATGGTTTATGTACTTTTCAACCCATCTTGAAGTACACAAACCATAGTAAGGCACGCAAACAAATAAATAAATGGCAGCATTTATATATTTATGTGCGTACCTTACTATGGTTTGTGTAGTATGCAAGCCATCTTTTATAAACATAGAAATATGTTACAGATTTCTATGTTTATAAAAGATGATTGCATACTACACAACCCATAGTAAGGTACGCATACAAATATATAAAATGTTTGCGTACCTTACTATGGTTTGTGTACGTTTTAAGGCCACACCCATCCCACAAACCACGCCACCAAATGAGCCCCCCCACCCCCGATTTCTTACCCCACTTAAAGCCCTGTAAATACTTATACTACAGAGGCCTAAGGTGCAGAGGCCTACTGGGAAATCTCCAGAGTCCCCCTGTGGGCCCGTCCAGCCCTGGTTGTGAAATGTGTTTCAGATGTTAGCAGTACCCCGGTAGTAAACCTTGGTGACACACACACACCATGAGAAACACAGACAGGTATTCCCCCCCACACCAACCGCTTCAGGGTTGAGAGGGTACTCGGTCTGGTGAGGGAAGAGCGGCGTTTGGGGGATGTTATGGTACGTTTTGTTATTGGGCTTCATATATTGCCCTGCAATCGTTCGCATGGCCTCTTGGCACTGTGGGATCTGTTACAGGAAGCAGAAGACGCAGTGCAAGGTTGCTTTGCTGTGGAGCTGATGGGCGTGTATACAGTGCTGCTAACCCTGCATGGGCGTGGCCGGAGACTCGCCTAACCCAGTTAGCTTGATAAGCAAGCTACCCTCGTAGAGAGCTCGGACTCTGCTTCACACCAATGTAGGGAATGTGACGATTTTCCCCAGGCTCCATCAAAAGTACTGAAATAGTTATGAATGCCAGCTGACATCGAATACTGCGTTTAAAGAGCAAACACTTTTGTGCCAGAAAGGAGGGAAATAAACTGTGCTCACGAGCCTCTCTTCACCAAAACAGAACAGTGCAGATATACAAGGGAAAGAGCTGCCACTCGGTTCCACCGTGCAACCAGCAGGTGGCGCCTGCATCCAACGAGCACATGCTGTGCTTAGTGTCCCGTTGCACCTGTTCTAACATCAGGGACATCTTTATCATAGGGCGTACGGGACCTGTGTCTGCGGCCCCTAAAGCGGGAGAGGCCCCCACCTGGTTGCCCGATGGAAAGAAGTCAGTAAACATTTTCTGTATAACATAAAAAAATAAAAAAAAACGCAAGCAATGATATGTTTTACTGTGCAGTGGAGGCTGAGCCTGCTGCTTGGTTATTGCTGATAAGATCTGATCTGGTCAGTGCATGTAATGCGTTCTGTGTTCACAATGGTACATGAAAGGACTTGGTTTGCTATAGCGGAACTCGTGGAGAATGTTTACCTTTGTGGGGGGACTTGTTGACATGTGCAATAAAGCAAGTTGAAATGTGTACTGGATTCGTTTGAGTGCCATGCTGGTTTGAAAGATAGCTCAGAGTTGTTGCAGGGATGTGTGTTCATAGGACAGATCACAGTACCAAATCCCAACAAGGCAGACTCAGACTTTCTCTTTCTGAGATGGATAAGTCTGCGAACATACACTTTATTGATAATGACAACAACGGTGCCGCAAAACAACATACCAGCACCAGAAATTACAAATTATAAAACAAAATTAACATATGCTGCGTATGATGCAGGCCTATGCCATGGACCCACCCTAATTGTTAAAACTGGACAGCATCCATCAATGAAGAGCATAAGGAATTAGTTGGCAAAAGTGATTAGACAGCAATGTTTGGGGTATTTCTTACCAAAGCGATGGGGATCATATGCCAGCTTTGCCAACAGACGAACAGGACCCTGGCAACTGTATTTTCAGATCTGCTAAATTAATACAAGAAGGTTTTTTCCTACAATTTCAATCTTCAAATCGTGTATACAATCTGCAATTCTGAATCAAACAATGACTATAATCAGGTGACCTTGTAATAGAGTTTCTTTTGTTTGGTGTATTTAAAACTTTAAAATACAGCAATGAACCACATTACATAGATTAGTGTCAGGTCAATTAGTACTCATATGCATGTAAACATGGGGTCTGTATTCATGCTAATTTTGCATAACATGTTTCTATGAGGATTTACATTTAGTTATTGGTATGTTGGTTTACCATGTGATTTCTGTATGGTCCATGCCAGATCTCCCAAACAGGGTATTATTTTAGTTAATGAAAGACAAACAGTGACAGGATGCCATATGCCAAGGCGTGAAAGCCTAACCTTTTTTATTTGCAATTGTGAAACTAATGCAGGAAAATCTGTCACTGAAATGGAGGTCTGCTAACCAGCTTCTATAAATGCGCCATGCTGAACTTATAGTGTTCAAATGTGCCTTGTTGTTACCAGTGCCCTGACCTCTACAAAGTTTGCTCTGCAGTGAACACAGAGCAGTTTCGAAGATCACCTGTGCATCCCTGACAGCTGCTGGAATACCATGAAGAGTATAGCCTGCCCGCAACCTGTGCTTGTACAAAAGGAGATGAAGGTATACCTGGCAGGCTGTATCTGTTCCACCGTCATGACTGGGTTCACTACTGGTCTGATAGTACTGTGCCCCCACTCGTTCCTGTTTTCCTGCAGAACACTAGTGATGTTATCTCACAAACCTTCACACATTGTTTCACTAGTGATCAGTGATATACTGCACACCACAAAGTAATGCACTTCTCTGCTCACTAATGGTAACACAACTTGAAAACCATGGCCTTCGTCTAACCTGCGTATGTGTGCACGTTGCAGATAGTTTCGCATTGCACCCTCTATCTATGCCATGGTGTTCCTTCCTTGTTCCTTTCAAACTTTTTTCTTGTGGCAATCTTGGCTCTCTTCTTTCTTCCTTTCTTCCATCCCCTTGACTGTCCATTCTTTCTCCCTAGTGACATTATTCTTCATCCGGTGACTACCCATACCCCTTTCTCTTTTCTGTCCCTTCTTGAATATTACATAACACTTCTATCCCTCCGCTGCATGCCCCTGGATCATCTCTAGCTCTTATTTTCTCTCCTCTTCCCTCCTCCCAGGAGCTCTATTTCTGCATCTCCAGTGTATTCCTCAGACCATTTCTGCTTTTATTCTCTTCTCATGCCCTCTAACCCCCCCCTTTCTTTTGGTACTTCAACGTTCCTTCCTCTGGACCTACTGCTCTTTAATACCTTTATTGTTATGTCCTCCTTTCTATCTCCGTTCCCTTCTCTTGATGATTTCTCCTGACTCCTGCTTTGGGGGCTCTTTACTCTTCTCTTTACTCCTGACTTACATTTACTCTCTCGCCCTTTCTACCCCCCTCGAAAAGCTCCCCAGCCCTGGCTTTGTCAAGTGTTTCTTTCATTTCTGAGAACCTTAGAAAATGGTCAGTCCCCTGTTCACCTTGGCTAGCTCTCTTCTGCCAGCCAAAAAAAACAATACTCCTTCAATCTTGCATTTTATTTCTTGTCCCCATCTGCAATGTCGATTGCTGCTTCTTAATCACCTTCTGTCGACACCTTTCCCTGACTCTTGTTTACGTGTGTCTCTTTCATCCCTGGATTTCACCACTAAGGTCTCTCTTCTATGTTCTTCCTTTCCTCCCTCTTCTTTTCTTCCCGACTCCCCGCCTCCCTCATTTTCACTGTCCATACTTTCTCTGTCTTCGTTTTCCCTTCTCTCTGACACTGCTTTGTCTTCCTCCTCGACTCATTCCTAACCTTTACCTCTGCTTGCTGCCTTTCTTACCTCTCTAACATTTATCTCAAAAGATGTGTCTTTCCTGAGTTCAAACACGATATCAGTGTTCCTATTCTAAAAATGCCTTGCCTGGTCCCTCCTTTCTTATTAACTTTAGCCCCATCGTTCTCCTCCCTTTTCGTTCTAAACATTTTGAATTTCTGGCATATTCTTGAGATCAACTGGATCGCCATTTTGTTCTTCCTCTTCACCAGTCTGTGCTCACACCTTTTCCTTCCACTTACCAACTTAGAGCCAAAACACTGCTCTACTTGGTCTCACCAACTCTCTGCCTTCTGCTCACAGTGACACAACATGCTCCGTTCTTGTACTCCTGAATCTTTGCGCGGCTTTCAATAGCCAATCGCCCAACTTGTCTATCCATTCTTTCATCACGTGGCGTTTCCTGCTCTGTTCGCCAGTGTTTCCCGCCATACTTAAGCGATTGGTGTGACTGCATTTCCTGGACTGGGATGTTTTCTCCCACCATCCTTCCTCAATTAAGTCTACCCCAAGGCTCTGTTCTTGGCCCCCACTTTTCTCTCTTACACCATTCACCTTTCTTCGCCCCCATCTCTTCTTTCATTCTTACCCCTCACTTCTATGCTGACGACGCACAGGTCTGTTTCCCTTCCCTGACAGGATTCACACTAACCTCTCCGTCTTCTTGCAATCCAGGTTTGGATGAATACTCACTTATCTTCGCCTAAATCCAGCTAAACTGGAAGTACTCTTTTCTTTCTGCCTTATCTCTCAATCCAGTTTTGCCCCCCTTTCTCTCATTCCCTGCCTCCTCTTTACCGATTTCTACATCTGCCCATAATCTTGGTGCCCAGTTTGATTCTTTTCTTTGGTTTGCCCCTCAGACCGCTAACACTGCCCACAATAACTGCTTCTTCCACCTCTACAACACAACCCATGCTTTTCTTTCCTTGAATGCTCCTTCTCTCCTCCCTCATCTGTTCTATTCCTGGCTGCTGCTCCACGGTTCTATTCTGACTCCCAACCTATCAACTTTCTCCTCTGGGATCCATCTACAATCCGGCTGCAAGACTTCTTTTTCGTCTTTTTCCCTGTCCCTCTATTACAGGGGTCTGCAATCTGCGGCTCTCCAAATATTCTGGACTACAGCTCCCACGATCTTTCACCACTGACACCGCTGTTTAAGACTGATGGGAGTTGTAGTCCAAAACATCTGGAGAGCCAAAAGTTGCTGACACCTGCTCTATTGCGACCTTCCTTCTTGCAATCTCTTAGCTCTCCTTTCATTCATGTCTTCTTTTCCATGTTCTCTGTACTACAAATGTTTCAAGGACCTTTTCCACCCTACCTCTCTTCTTTGGTTTCCTCCTATTATCCCTCTCGAAAACTCTGTTATCAAACTCAATTTGCTCTTCCTGTTCCTAAGCCCCCTTGCAGCCAATCTGCCTTCATTTTCACTTCTGGACCCTAATAATTGGAACTCATTGCCTCTGCACACTTGAGCTTATGATTCCTTTTCTATTGTTCGCTCTCATTTCACATCTCATGTTCTTTCTTTGTTGTCCTAATCAAAATATTGTCGCTGGAGTCATTTCTCAGCCGTCAATTGTACCCTGATTTGATTACGTGCACTGCTTTGGCGAAAACACTATATAAATCTCAATAAAATACTAACGCAGATCCTGTGAAGCTACTAATCTGAGTTCTGAGTGTATGCTGGGGTACATGTACCTTTGTAATACTTAAATACAATTACTGATGTGTGTCCTGCATCTATACTACAGCCTGTGCAGCGCCCTCTTGGCTGCTATTGTAATGTTAAGATATGCTAGAATACAAGTGCACTCATCACGGTGGCTAATTCTGCCCTTAAAATGCCACTTGTTTGTTAGTCTGATTCCAGCCAGGGGGGAGAGAACAGGGGAACCTCCAGGCAGTTCCCGTGCTTATTTTGATGGGGCAGTGTATCAAATGTGGGGTTCTGATCACGAATAAGGGTTGGGGGAGGCCAGAGTTGCTTTGATCTCTTCATTTATTCCATTTGGGGAGTCGCCATTGCCTGTGCCTTGGGCCCCAAATGCCCATAGAAAGGCTCTGTCCATAGCTGAGGTGAGCAATCAGCCAATCTGTGACCTCCAGAGCCACAGGATCACAATGATTGGATGATGCACTCACCTCTTAGCCCAGCCGTCCTCAAGCAAAGCTGAGGGCCTAGGAGCAGTCAATATCTCTCCATTCGCAGCCTGGGCTGGGTGGGCTCACTGAGAAAGGTCAGATGGGGATAATAGGGTCAGCCCGGGTTGTAGCACGGAGAGCGGTGGTTCTGGGGTGGGCCATGGGCAGGTACAGCCAGATATGCACTATGAGTATAGAAACAACGCCGGGAGCCCACCGCACACTATTGAGATAGGCTGGTGCATTGCCCTGCAAGAGTCAGGAGCGCATCATTGAGTATTGGGAGTGGTTCCACACCAAGAGCTGTGGTGCAGAACCCATAGGGGCTGGGTTTCACACCAAGAGCGGTGGTAGTGCAGAACCCATAGGGGCTGGGTTTCACACCAAGAGCTGGGGAGGTGCAGAACCCACAGGGGCTGGGTTTCTCAGAAAGCTGTGGAGGTGCAGAACCCATAGGTGCTGGGTTTACCACCAAGATCTGTGGAGGTGCAGAACCCATTTGTGCTGGGTTTCACATCAAGAGCTGTGGAGGTGCAGAACCCAAAGGTGCTGGGTTTCACACCAAGAGCTGTGGAGGTGCAGAACCCATAGGGACTGGGTTTAACACCAAGAGCTGTGGCAGTGAAGAACCCATAGGGGCTGGGTTTCACACCAAGAGCTGTGGGATGCAGAACCCATAGGGGCTAGGTTTAACACCAAGAGCTGCGGCGGTGAAGAGCCCATAGGGGCTGGGTTTCACACCAAGAGCTGTGGCGGTGCAGAACCCATATGTGCTGGGTTTCACACCAAGAGCTGTGGAGGTGCAGAACCCATTTGTGCTGGGTTTCACACCAAGAGCTGTGGAGGTGCAGAACCCATAGGGGCTGGGTTTCACACCAAGAGCTGGGGAGGTGCAGAACCTATAGGGGCTGGGTTTCTCAGAAAGCTGTGGAGGTGCAGAACCCATAGGTGCTGGGTTTACCACCAAGATCTGTGGAGGTGTAGAACCCATTTGTGCTGGGTTTAACACCAAGAGCTGTGGCAATGAAGAACCCATAGCAGCAGGGTTTCACATCAAGAGCTGTGGGGTGCAGAACCCATATGGGCTGGGTTTAACACCAAGAGCTGTGGCAGTGAAGAGCCCATAGGGGCTGGGTTTAACACCAAGAGTTGTGGCGGTGCAGAGCCCATAGGGGATGGGTTTCACACCAAGAGCTGTGGCAGTCAAGAACCCATAGGGGCTGGGTTCCACACCAAGAGCTGTGGGGTGAAGAACCCATAGGGGCTGGGTTTAATACCAAGAGCTGTGTTGGTGCAGAATCCATAGGGGCTGGGTTTCAAACCAAGAGCTGTGAAGGTGCGGAACCCATATGTGCTGGGTTTCACACAAAGAGCTGTGGAGGCGCGGAACCCATATGTGCTGGGTTTCACACCAAGAGCTGTGGAGGTGCAGAACCCATGGGGGCTGGGATTAACACCAAGAGCTGTGGAGATGCAGAACCCATATGTGCTGGATTTCACACAAAGAGCTGTGGCAGTGAAGAACCCATAGGGGCTGGGTTTCACACCAAGAGCTGTGGGGGTGCAGAAACCATAGGGGATCGGTTTCACACCAAGAGCTGTGGCGGTGAAGAACCCATAGGGGCTGGGTTCCACACCAAGAGCTGTGGGGGTGAAGAACCCATAGGGGCTGGCTTTAACACTAAATGCTGTGTCAGCGCAAAACCCATAGGGGCTGGGTTTCACACCAAGAGCTGTGGAGGTGCAGAACCCATATGTGCTGGGTTTCACACCAAGAGCTGTGGAGGCGCAGAACCCATATGTGCTGGGTTTCACACCAAGAGCTGTGGAGGTGCAGAACCCACGGGGGCTGGATTTAACACAAAGAGCTGTGGAGGTGCAGAACCCATTTGTGCTGGGTTTCACACCAAGAGCTGTGGAGGTGCAGAACCCATAGGGGCTGGGTTTAACACCAAGAGCTGTGGCAGTGAAGAACCCATAGGAGCTGGGTTTAACACAAAGAGCTCTGTTGGTGCAGAACCCATAGGGGCTGGGTTTCACACCAAGAGCTGTGGAGGTGCAGAACCCATAGGGGATGTGTTTCACACCAAGAGCTGTGGCTGTGAAGAACCCATAGGGGCTTGGTTCCACACCAAGAGCTGTGGGGGGTGAAGAAACCATAGGGGCTGGCTTTAACACCAAATGCTGTGTCAGTGCAGACCCCATAGGGGCTGGTTTTCACACCAAGACCTGTGGAGGTGCAGACTCCATATGTTCTGGGTTTCACACCAAGAGCTGTGGAGGTGCAGAACCCATGGGGGCTGGGTTTAACACCAAGAGCTGTGGTGCAGAACCCATTTGTGCTGGGTTTCACACAAAGAGCTGTGGAGGTGCAGAACCCATAGGGGCTGGGTTTAACACCAAGAGGTGTGGCAGTGAAGAACCCATTGGTGCTGGGTTTCACACCAAGAGCTGTGGGGGTGCAGAACCCATAGGGGCTGGGTTTAACACCAAGAGCTGTGGCGGTGAAGAGACCATAGGGGCTGGGTTTCACACCAAGAGCTGTGGCGGTGCAGAACCCATATGTGCTGGGTTTCACACCAAGAGCTGTGGAGGTGCAGAATCCATGGGGGCTGGGTTTAACACTAAGAGCTGTGGAGGTGCAGAACCCATATGTGCTGGATTTCACACAAAGAGCTGGTGCAGTGAAGAACCCATAGGGGGTGGGTTTCACACCAAGAGCTGTGGGGGCGCAGAAACCATAGGGGATGGGTTTAACACCAAGAGCTGTGGCGGTGCAGAGCCCATAGGGGATGGGTTTCACACCAAGAGCTGTGGCTGTGAAGAACCCATAGGGGCTGGGTTCCACACCAAGAGCTGTGGGGGTGAAGAACCCATAGGGACTGGTTTTAACACCAAATGCTGTGTCGGTGCAGAACCCATAGGAGCTGGGTTTTCACACCAAGAGCTGTGGAGGTGCAGAACCCATAGGTGCTGGGTTTCACACCAAGAGCTGTGGAGGTGCAGAACCCATAGGTACTGGGTTTCACACAAAGAGCTGTGGAGGTGCAGAACCCATGGGGGCTGGGTTTAACACCAAGAGCTGTGGAGGTGCAGAACCCATGGGGGCTGGGTTTCACACCAAGAGCTGTGGAGGTGCAGAACCCATAGGGGCTGGGTTTAACACCAAGAGTTGTGGCAGTGAAGAACCCATAGGGGCTGGGTTTCACATCAAGAGCTGTGGGGGTGCAGAACCCATAGGGGCTCGGTTTATCACCAAGAGCTGTGGCGGTGAAGAGCCCATAGGGGCTGGGTTTCACATCAAGAGCTGTGGGGGTGCAGAACCCATAGGGGCTCGGTTTATCACCAAGAGCTGTGGCGGTGAAGAGCCCATAGGGGCTGGGTTTCACACCAAGAGCTGTGGCGGTGCAGAACCCATATGTGCTGGGTTTCACACCAAGAGCTGTGGAGGTGCAGAACACATGGGTGCTGGGTTTAACACCAAGAGCTGTGGAGGTGCAGAACCCATAGGGGCTGGGTTTCACACCAAGAGCTGTGGCGGTGCAGAACCCATATGTGCTGGGTTTCACACCAAGAGCTGTGGAGGTGCAGAACCCATGGGGGCTGGGTTTAACACTAAGAGCTGTGGCGGTGCAGAGCCCATAGGGGATGGGTTTCACACCAAGAGCTGTGGCAGTGAAGAACTCATAGGGGCTGGGTTCCACACCAAGAGCTGTGGGGGTGAAGAACACATAGGGGCTGGGTTTAACACCAAGTGCTCTGGCAGTAAAGAGCCCATAAGGGCTGGGTCTCACACCAAGAGCTGTGGAGGTGCAGTGCCCATAGGGGCTGGGTTTCACACCAAGAGCTGTGGCGGTGAAGAATCCCTAGGGGCTGGGTTCCACACCAAGAACTGTGGGGGTGAAGAACCCATAGGGGCTGGCTTTAACACCAAATGCTATGTCGGTGCAGAACCCATATGTGCTGGATTTCACACAAAGAGCTGGTGCAGTGAAGAACCCATAGGGGGTGGGTTTCACACCAAGAGCTGTGGGGGTGCAGAAACCATAGGGGCTGAGTTTAACACCAAGTGCTGTGGCAGTAAAGAGCCCATAAGGGCTGGGTTTCACACCAAGAGCTCTGGAGGTGCAGAACCCATAGGGGTTGGGCTTAACAACAAGAGCTGTGGAGGTGCAGAACCCATATGTGCTGGGTTTCACACCAAGAGCTGAGACGAGGACGCTGAATATCAACTGCCATCCTTTGGCCCATCGGATTGATCTTTCACCCCAATCCAGGTGTTATATTAAGTTTCACAGAGAGCTGCTGATCACCAGGAGGTATGAGCCTTCTAAAAGCTGAGCCAGCAGTTAAGTAGTTTGCTTCTTAATGAGGGGCCATAGTGATATGTCATTTGACACTATACATTTATCGCTGCCGCCTGTCATCACTGTTTAAGCTTACACAGTCTGCTCTCAAGGGTGAGAGATTTGACAAGCTCTTGTTGTAGGGACCCATCCAGACGCCCACCCCAAGCCACCCCTCCCTCCTCCCGGCTGAGCAGCACAGCAGAGTGCTGCCTTCTGCCTTCAATTTCCTCCATTTGGGAGGGCTAATGTCCTCCACAGCTAATAAATAGCTCTGCCACTGCCGCGGACACAATTGTGTGCTTCCTGCTTGCACAAATCTCTCCCTACTAACACACCCTCACGGCCTGACAAAAATCTCCTTTTGCTTCCTTCTTCTTGCACAAATCTCCTCTTACTTCCTGACATATCCTCGCGGCCTGACACACATCTCATCTTGCTTCCTCCTGCTTGCACAAATCTCCTCTTACTTCCTGACACACTGTGAGGAATTCGAACATCTACATGGTGGATGTGTGCTCACCTGGGCTTTTTTCAAGAAATTAATATGAAATGTAATGATGGTAGATCAATCTCCGGAAAATGTGTGTGGCAAATCCGCAAACCTTTTCCTATGCTCCCTGCATGACATACACAAAGACCTGTGTACTCTGTGTGGACAGAGGCTACAGATGCTGTCCCCCCTGTCACATTTAGTTGGGATATAACAGCCAGGATTACACCATATTATCTGAGAAGGGGGAGGGCCTATCCTTCCTCCTACCAGGGCCAGCCTTATTAGCTAACAAAGGCTCCATGGATCCTCCCTGTCCTTTTGTTTAGTTCTGCTGCTGGTGGCAGCTTTGCATATTAATCAAAGTTTAATTCAAAAAGGCCCACATGGGGCCGAGATGCAGAGGCTAACAGTGGAGACAGGAAACCCCAGCAACCTTTGATATGCACTGTGTCAACCTGAAGCCAGCTCCCGCCCTTAGTATCAATGGACAGTGACATGTCATGTCTGGACTGCGTGTATTACAGTTGTCATCCCTGCAGGGGGACCCCATTCAGAAGGTACGAGTATGTGGATTGATGGCGCCAGGAAGTCTGTTCCTGCCACAGTTTCAAGGGAGACCTGCAGCTTTAATCAGGAACCACAGAGAGCTCCATTGACCAGAGAGACCCTTTGATCCACAGTAGACAGGAAGAAGGGTGGGACTTAGTATTACATGGTTTCACCCCTTTATCTTTTTTATTGCAAATCACTCAGGTTATTACCTCATGCATACATGAGATTGATGGTGGGGACCCAGGGTTGGTTCATTAAGGAAGGCTTAGGCTACACCAATCAGAGTGGCCCATTTGGCTCTAAAAGAGGGCTGAGTCTCTCTTTTGGCAGATCATCTGAAGACTTTCCAACGAGTAGCAATAAGAACTCAGCATTGGACCCTGCCGGAAGGTGCTATCTGCATTACATCGTCCGCCAGTGAAGAAAGGCTAGGACATCCAAGAGGGAAGCAAAATCTCACTCCTAAACATCTCCCAGGGAACAGAGAGAGATACTTAATCCAGAAGATCCTCCATCAGCTCTCGAGCCGGTACCCAGCCAGCACACAGCGTGCCCTTCTAGGCTCTGCATCAATCTTCCTAGGTGGGAGGTGCTAGAGTGTCCCTGAACCAAACCAAGGACAAGGCAGCTGCCTGCAACACTATTCTCAGCTTTGGGACGTCCGCCTTAAAGAATGTCACAAGCCCAGTGAAGAAACTAAGAGGAGTGCATCGACAAGCATCTATTGACATCCGCCTTAATGGATATTTCGAGCCAGTCAAGTCTCTTGAGCTGCAACCGACTGCACAGCTGACTGTTGTTACAACTCAGTCGCTAACACCGTCCAAGAGGCCTCAGCGAGTGCTTCAGAACTGCTGAATGAGATGATTCCTGACCCCGAGATGCTGTGTAGGCCAGTCTGTAGCTGTCCATCCAGCCTTGCTCGCCGAGCTGCATGCCACCTGATACCTCCAGCTATCTTCCATATTGAACTTTGTTGCAGATGCTGCAAAGCACCCTGAAACAGACTCTACACCAGTGGTCTTCAAACTTTTTTGGCCTGGGCCCCCCTGAGCAAAGTTTGGGCAGGCCGGGCCCCCCAAAAGTGCCAGATGGACAGTATGTAGAAATCGCTATGAACTTGAGCGTGCCGTCAGCGCACCCTACTCCCAGTACAGACCCTGGGCTCTCCCCACCCTATTCCCACCACTATCCCAGTGCTGCCGCCCATCCTGCTCCCACCACAGTCCCATAACACAAGCATACACACATCCATACACATTTAAATAAAAAATAAATTGCCACAAACGTACCTTCTGAAGGGGCCTGCGTGTGGTTGCTAAAATGCTCCGCTCCAGGTTGCTCTGCCCGTATGTGCGAGGAGGCACAGGAGCACGCCCTCGCACATACGTACATGCAGTGCCCCAGCCAGCATTTCCAATGAGCTATGCAAGGCTGGTGAAGCAAAACACCGCCAGCGTTGCATGGCTCAGTGATCATGTGCGGTTGGGGAAATGAACTGTCAAAGGCAAACAGTGTTTCCCTTTGACAGTTCAGGCAGCCCAGGAGCACTCCCTCAGCTGGAAAAAGCAGCTGGGGGAGTGGTCAGTGTTTCACTGGGCTGGCTCCTCGGCTCCTCCATAATGGGTGAGGTGGCCAGTGGGCGGACGCACCCTCACCCATTATGGAGGAGCCGGAAGGCTTGGACTGGCCTATAGGGCAATAGTGCGATGACCGTACCAAAAATGCAAAATGCTAGTGTAGGCCAGTCAAAATGGGCCACTTTTTTGGCCAATGTGGGCCAGTTTGAGGAGTTACTTCACTATGCAGCTAGTAGTTTTGACCATTGTTGCTGAATTTAACTATTCTTTAAATATCACAATTTGTTTACATTTGAACAAAAAACAACCCGTTGGGTACTAATCAAACAGTCTGTGACTAAAGGACTGAATATCCATTTGCAACTGGCCCTTTTTTCATTGGTGCCTAAGACCATTTTATGTTCCAGTCTGACCATGCGAGCCTCCCCTTCCCATTTCCTCGAACCTTTCATGCTGGACTCTGGCTGCCCCCCCTGGGGTGCGGCTGCGCCCCAATGGGGGGGCGCGCCCCACAGTTTGAAGACCTCTGCTCTACACTGTCGACGATGAACTTCTACAAGCACAAGGTGCATTGAGGTTCTGTCCCCCTGGTGCTTCTCTGAAGGCACCTAGTGACATTTTATGACCCATTGCTCCCTTTATGTCGAAACCAAGTATCCTTGAACTATTGCAATTAATTACTTTACCGGCGCCCCTCATGTTAGTATCCAGAGTGCATCCCTTTTCCTTCTTTGAAACTGTCTGTCCTCTGCATTCCCTTACAGGGTGGGTTATATTTCGCAGTGTGACAGACGTCTGTTGTGATAATAATAAAGTAGATATATTTATACAACCTTGACTGGACTGTCCCTTTTATCATTGGGTAATAATAGTCTTTTTGCTGTGTTGAAACTAACCAACGATCTATGAGCTTGCGGGGATAAGACTGCCGTTCCGTCCACGTTACCAAAATTGGACAAGGTGGTTTACAATTTGCTTGTGTTTCCAATCTGTTTGGATCCCTTCTGGTGTACTATAGTTTGGGGCTGATTGTAATTGTAATTTTAATTTTAATTGTTTATTTGTAAAGCACTTGTACACAAGTGAAGTGCTGCAAAGCGCTTCAAGGCAGAAAGGGAACAATGGGATATAATCGTCATTCTTAGGCCTTGAAGATTCCGAAAATCTAACAGTAATAACTAGCATACTAGGCTGGGGCATTTCTACTAGTATAAGTGTGTGACAAAGAGTGGGGGAACAAAAGGGGGGTCGGCAGAGGAACATACAAGACAAAAACGGTTGATAATCAGTCCTCCTATGCATGCAGGCATAACCAGCTAGGGAGGGGAGATAGAGGAGGACAGGACAGACCAACGTGCTAAGCCTAGTATATTCAAGGTCGTACAATTGCGCAGACAGAGGTGTAAGGGATGGGGAGGGGGACAAGTGTGCCCAGTCCAGCAAAGGCAGCGTTAAGTGCAGAGTTGGTGCCAATATCATGGAACATATTCCAATCGCAATAATTCAAGGCAGAGTGCAGAGGCCTGGAGGCAAGTACAGGACTGGCGGGGGAGCCTGGCGCCTGTGAGGCTCTGGGACTGCACCAGGAGACCAGTCACCTAACTGAGCAGATTGGGGAAGAGAACGAGGGAGGGAAGCAGGGGAGAAAAGAAGGAGGCTAGCAAGGGAGAGGAAGAGAGAAAAAGGAAGAGAAGAGGAAAGTTTTGAGGAGTTTCCAGAATTTAAGGAGGTCCAATTCAAGATGGAGAGAGGCAGGGAGGCTGTTCCAGAAGGAAGCACCTGCAGATGATAAACATCTCCCCCAAATCTCTGTTTGGAAAAACTGCTCACCTGCTGAGAGTTGGAGGAGGCCGAGCGGAGGGCTTTGGAGGGAGAGTATTTTGGTGGTTTGGTGGTATATTGATGGTTTAGAAACCGATATTCATCCCTGGACCTTTTGTACCGCAGAAGTTAATATGTCTCACACACCATCGTGGACTGACACAAATCTCCCCTTACTTCCTGATGCACCCTCACTACCTGACACAAATCTCCCCTAACTTCCTGACACAAACTTGCAGCCTTACACAAATCTCCCCTTACTTCCCGATGCACCATACACAAATCTTCCCTTACTTCCTGGTGCACCCTCGCGGCCTTACACAAATCTCCCCTTACTTCCCGATGCACCCATACAGAAATCTCCCCTTACTTCCTGACACACCCTTGCAGCCTTACACAAATCTACCCTTACTTCCCGATGCACCCATACACAAATCTCCCCTTACTTCCTGACACACCCTTGCAGCCTTACACAAATCTCCCCTTACTTCCTGGTGCACCCTTGCGGCCTTACTCATATCTTCCCTTACTTCCTGACACACTCTCGCTGTCTGACACATATGTCCCCTTACTTCCCAATGCACCCATACACAAATCTCCCCTTACTTCCTGGTGCACCCTTGCTGCCTGACACACATCTCCCCTTACTTCCTGACACACCCTTGCTGCCTGACAAATATCTCCCCTCACTGCTTCTTGCCTGGCACATATCTCCAGCCATTACCTCCTGCTTGGCGAAAATCTCCTCTCACTACCGCCTGCTTGACACGCTGTGTCAATATGCATTTATACTGCATCACGTCAATATCATAGTAGCTTCTGAGCACCTGGGCTTGCCTCCAGAGTTTCAAAAAAGTTGTCTTTTCGGTTATGACTCTCAAAAATGTGTTTCCAGTTCAATGCATTTTATTGGACAGTTTTATCAAAATGTTGCTATCTGCCAGTGTCACGAATCTCTCACCTCATGCCACCACACCCACGGGCGACCATACACTTGATAGACTGTAGGGCAGAGGGGATGATACAAGGTACTTTATTGGCAGGACAAGGTGAACAAATAAGTAAATACATGGGATAAATACATGTTACATCCATGCAGTAGGGATGACTTTGTTTGTTTGTTTGTTTGTTTGTTTGTTTATTGAATTTCTAATGCGCACCAGACCCGGAGGCAGGAGGGCGCAGCAAAGGAATGCAAAGCTTACAAAGTTACATAATGGTAAACAGTATACATTGACATGTGAAATGCAAATTAGGTGGGGCTCAGAGTGTGCAGGTAATGAATTTCAACAAATGTATTTACATCGTAATATACAGAGATATGCAATAGTATGCATCTATAGTAGATTTCAACTTTGGTTGTCAGCTCTGACCCCCCGCACCCCAAAACTCCATATTGCTTTAAGCAGCTGAGGCTGTGGGAGGGGGAAAGGGAGGGTAGAGGCTGGGGGTGGGCAGGCTCCAGCCAGGCTGTGGGAGGGGGAAAGGGAGGGTAGAGGCTGGGGGTGGGCAGGCTCCAGCCAGGCTGTGGGAGGGGGAAAGGGAGGGTAGAGGCTGGGGGTGGGCAGGCTCCAGCCAGGCTGTGGGAGGTGGAAAGGGAGGGTAGAGGCTGGGGGTGGGCAGGCTCCAGCCAGGCTGTGGGAGGGGGAAAGGTGGGTGGGAGAGGGCGGGGTTAGGCAGGCAGCATCCAGGCTGTGGGAGGGGGAAAGGTGGGTGGGAGAGGGCGGGGGTGAGCAAGCAGCAGCCATGGGAGATTAGGGCGGGGGTGAGGTGGCAGGGTTGGGACAGGCAGCAGCCAGGCTGTGGGACGGGGAAAGGGAGGTGAGGGGGCGGGAGTGGGCTGGCAGCAGCCAGGCTATGGGAGTGGGAATTGGAGGTCATGGTGGGGGTGAGGTGGCAGGGTTGGGGTAGGCAGCAGCCAGGCTGTGGGAGTGGGCAAGGGAGGGGATAGGGCGGGGGTCGGCAGGCAGCAGCCAGGCTGTGGGAGTGGGCAAGGGAGGGGATAGGGCGGGGGTCGGCAGGCAGCAGGCATGCTGTGGGGGTGGGAAAGGGAGGTGATAGGGCGGGGGTCGGCAGGCAACAGGCATGCTGTTGGAGTGGGAATGGGAGGGTGGGGGTTGGCAGCAGCCAGGCTGTGGGAGGGAGAAAGGGAGGGTAGAGGCTGGGGGTGGGCAGGCTCCAGCCAGGCTGTGGGAGGGGGAAAGGGAGGGTAGAGGCTGGGGGTGGGCAGGCTCCAGCCAGGCTATGGGAGTGGGAATTGGAGGTTATGGTGGGGGTGGGGTGGCAGGCTTGGGGTAGGCAGCAGCCAGGCTGTGGTAGTAGGAAAGGGAGGGGAGAGGGCGGGGGTCGGCAGGCAGCAGCCAGGCTGTGGGAGTGGGAATGGGAGGGTGGGGGTTGGCAGCAGCCAGGCTGTGGGAGGGAGAAAGGTGAGTGGGAGAGGGCGGGGTTGGGCAGGCAGCAGCCAGGCTGAGGGAGTGGGAAAGGGAGAGGGGGCATGTGACTGCCCGAGCAGGTACATCAGAGACCAATCCGAGGGTTGTGTACTTTTAATCGTAGCCAATACCACGCATGTTATTTTTCGAACCGTGTGACGGGGGTGTGCTCTTATTTCACACATCGGTCCACTGCCATCTGCCACCGTCAGGGCAACAGGCCCCACTCTCAGTACTCGCTTGGCCCCAGCCTCCCCTGCCCCCTCTCCCCCCCAGTCCTATTTGGCCCATTTCGCAGTAGTTGTAGTTCGGTGGGCAGTCCGTGCGGCGGGATACATTACAGCTCTGGCGGCCCCTAGAGTAGACACCTAGACTCGCCCACATTCCGTCCCGTGTAATGGAGTCAGCAGGCAAACCCTATGTGGGTAACTATGACGACGAGTGGCCAGAGGTACAACAGGCGGTGGGTGACACCCAGGTTCCCCAAAGCCCATCTGTACGTAGCCACAAGAGCCTCTTTGATGCGCATTCCCGCGGCTCACTTTCACAGGGCCCGGCGGGCGGGCGCCGCAGTGCTGGGGAATGCAGGCCGAGGACGGTCAGGCCCAGCCGAAGGGAGTCGAAAATAGAGCGCACCCTATTACTAGTTGGCAATGATGAGGACTCGGATTAAACTAGGCCAATACAAAAGTACTGCTTTCGTATAAAAAGTAAATGAAAAAGCTACAACGAGATCATCTCATAAAAAACAGCCCGCAACAAATCTTAGATTCCACTGCAGGGTTCACGAGGCTCTGGGCAAAGGCAGCTGCAGTGCGCGGGTTCCTACCAGAGGCGAAATGAGGACTGGACTCAACCCTATGAAGCGTTCTGCGTTATATCTTGAAACGACGGCGATCAAAATGCTCTTCCCACTTTAGAGACGAGGAGCTCGGGTGCAGTCACATTGACAGTATCAGGACAGGAGCATGATGAAAACAGGACCTAGCAAGCGAAGATAAAATCAGGAGCGATCAGTGCTTTGAATGGGGTTAGAAATCGAAGGAGGGAGCTGTGATGAGCGGGTGTGGTCGGTCTAAATTATGGGGGTGGCCTGAAGTCTGCCGTGCAAGGTGCGGGACCCCAACATTTTTAAAAATGCCTGGGTACCACTCCGGTGGCAGGGTACAAATACCTATAACAGTAACATCATTAAATGACCACCGCCCATTGTCCCTCACAGCAGGCAGTTTTAGGCAGCCTCCGGAGGAGAGACTGCATAAAACTGCCTGATGTGGGGGACAATGGCACACTTATGGTGATCATTAAAATGCAAATCAAAATGTAAGCACCCACCGCTCCCAACAGCAAGAACATACATTTCTAATTATTGTTCAGTGTTGGGGATTCCAAACCGAGCCCTGCCAATCACCAGCTAGTGTCGCATTAGCTGTGCTATTGGGTAGGTGCCAGCCTCTTTCGTTGTATTCAATAGACTGCCTGCAACATATTTGGCAAGCAGCCTATTGAATAAAACACAATAAATCCAGCGCCCCCAAAAAGCAGGGAGATGCTGGATTTCTTGCCTACGCAGAACTGGAGCAACGCTTGGCTGTGTCATCAAAACATTGCATGCTTATTTGTTTTATTGCAAGGACGCAATTACATTCTTGACTCCCCTGACCCCCACCCACCACCAATTTCGTAAACGCGTTACAACAGCTACTTAGTTACTTTCATAATTAAAGAGTTACTTTCAATAGTTAACACAGCAAAGGGGGTGTTTAGCTCGGTTCAGTGGTCGAATGGTGCCCTTTAGTCCCCCCCCCCCCAATTTGACCTCTGCTCTGCTTGAGTTAATAATTGCTCACTGGGCGGTTATAAAATCTCTAAGTACGGAAAGCGGGTGGGAGCATTTCCTGATCGGTCCCCGTTATTTGATCAGAGTACATTTTTTCCATGTTATCGCCCCTGGATCAAAGCTTCATCGGAATGCCTCCATCATCCAGGGCCGAAAATACATGTTCACTCAAAATGTGGGATGCGGCCCGGGGTTCAATGCCTGGTGTTTGCTTGAGCACTTCATGGCTGAACGCTTGACTTGAAAACCATTGTAATTGGAGCGTCCGCAATGGTTCCTTACATTATGTTTTTAGGTCTTGTCTGACATCAAGATTATGCATTATGACCGCCTGAGGAATGCTGGGCGAACACATGCGTGACTTTTGTCGCTAACAGTGCATGTTAGCGAAGCCTCCCGTTGCAATCAGACTGCAGTCTATTGGATAAAAGAAAAGAAAGGACATGCCTCCCAAACAGGGCGATGCTGGATTGCTTCCATATTATGCAATAGACTGCTTGCCTCAGAAAGCCCTGGAAAGCTGTCAATTGTATAAACCTGATTCAGTGCACTAATTACAATGCTTACATACCATATAGCACAGTAGATGTTACGCTGCCTTGTCATGGACAGCGCTCGAGGTTCTAGTCTCGGGAGTAAAGCAGGAAATAAAATATTTTTTTTAAAAGTGGATTTCATTGCTGAGCGGAGAAGGCCCAGCAGGCCCTGGCTCGACCAAAGTTTTGGGAAACTGCTGGGGTGGAGCCCCGGCTAGCCCCAGCCCAATTAAAGCGATGCAGGTACCCACAGAATGCCTCAGTTAGGGACAGAAAGCATCATCTACCAGACTCTGCTGCCAAGCCTCCCGTCGGGCATCCTTCTATCAAACTCTAGGCTCTTCCAATCGGATTCTTAGCAGGGCGCCATCTCTCAGATGAGTAAGACTTCCTTACACGACAGAGGAATAAGGTCCACATAGACTGGGATGAAGAAGAACAGGCTTGGGCATCAAGCAAGTGTCCCTCACTTGCTAATAGCAGTTTGAGAGTTTGAAAAGAAAACTATGCATTTTAAAGGACAGTGGAACCTTAACTTTACTCAAAACTACCGTTGCACAGTGCAACGAGTTATCGAACTGACATACACGGGCCCACAAAATCAGCCCATAGTGTCGTGTTGGCCAGCACTTCAGTCATCACCCTGCTGTCACACGGGGGTGTGTGCGGGATCAGCAATGCGAGGCGGACAACTTGGTAAAGGTTTTCCTTAAGATGCCATTTTATTAACTGAAAAGGGTTTGACAAACGCCTCATTATTCCTACCCCAAAGAGGATTTCCCCGTCTATCAAAATAAACAAAAGCAAACCCTCCAACCAAAGGAATCTGTCCCTCACACGTATACATACATCCAACTCACAAAGGGAGTGTATGGCAATTCAAAGATAACACAAATAACAGTTGTGTCCAACATAAACCTGATAACTGTATATCCAGGTAATCTGAGTCTGTTTTCTAACCAAGTTCTGCTCACAAAGTTCTTCTTTCTCCAAAGCCTTTCACTTGGACTTTGACCAACAGTTCAACTAGACGACAAATCTTTATCTCTCCACTTGTAGCAAAGAGTTCAACACACTTCTTCTTAGGAAACAAACATACTTCCACAATTCATCTGTATCAACAACAACAACAGGCTTTCTCCTTAAAAAATGTCTCATTAAAAATGTACAGTAACCACAGTGTTTTACGCGCTTCTGAAAATTAATACAAGCCTTACCAATCTGCCATTTAGACCTACCATGGCTGGAGCAGAAAGCATATTTGACCCACTAGCTGTCTATTTTGATACAGCCTTGCAACCATTGGTACAACGTACCTGTACTTATCTGAAAGATACTTCGCACTTCTTACACCTCTTAAGTACATTGGAACTTATAGATACAGAACTTATTCTATTTTCCCTGGAAGTCAGTACCCTCTACACATCAATCCCCCATGAGGAAGGGATTGAGGCCATGGAATAGTTCTTACTGAAACATGAGGAGGTTCAGGTTCAAAAGATCTTTGCTGTGGAATTGATCAACCTAATTCCTTACAACAACTATTTTAGAGATGAAGGGCAGTTCTCCCTACAAATATCTGGGGCATCCATGGGCTCTTCAGTGGCCCCAACATATGCCAACATTTTCATGTTCTATTATGAGACAAAATACATCCTTGAAAAGCAGCATTGGTTGTCAAGATGGATGTTTTGGAGACGCTGTATTGACGATGTCTTTGGGATCTGGAAAGGCACAAGGTTGGAACTAGACCAATTTTCCGATTACCTAAACAACTGTCATGATCGTATTAAGTTTGCCATGGAAGTAGAAAAGCCTAATATCCACTTCCTGGATGTTTGATAATAATGGATTTAACTCGGATGAACTTGGTTACACACTATTGTTCTTAATACTCTAAATGTACTTGAGTCAAAAGACGAATCACTTTGTATGAATATGAAGTACCGAGTTTACTCTGATACATTTTTTGTATGATTATTTTCTAGAAAAATTGCACCTGAAGAAGAGATATTGTTCTTCAAATGCTTTGGGCCTTATTAATAAAAACCCTTTTTGTATCAAATTACCACTGTTCTACAGTTGATATTCAAATTTCTGTTGACATCGCCAACAACTATACTCTGACTTTATATATTGAACACATTGTAAGTACATCCACATAAGTTATACATTAATGTTTGGCTGATTTGTTTCAGCCTATCATAGTGTGCAGGGGATGGGAGTTCCCTTATTTTTGGGAACTCTTATCTAATTTTCTTGACATTTCCGGCCCATGTGCCAGGGAAGGCTTTAGATTAGGAATTCCATCCTTAAATTACACCATCTACCATTTTTACTAACACATATACGGAGTGCATTGTATATATTTTTGGGAATCAATAACAATGTTTTGTCAGGATGATGCCACAACAGTTCACAAAAAACTCTAGTGGTCTATCCTCTTCTTCTTCATCACAGCCATTAACCACACAGAGTACTCCAATGACTTCTTCCTGGTCCACTAACCTGCCAGGACTACCACTACAAAGTCTCTGCCCTGGCATACTCACCTGCCAGGACGAAACGCTCCTAACATTGCTACAAGTGCTTCTGTGGTAAAAGTTTACTTCAAACAGTAAAGTCTTTTGATTTTCAACAACATCAACATCTACTACATCTTCTGGAAAAACATGATACACATTGGAGTTGTTTGTTCCACTCTTGTAATTTCCATGTGCAATGCAGGTTATGCTCCTCTCCTCCTGATTGCTTTCTATCAGGAGGGCTGCTTTCCTGCCACTCTTGTTTTCCCACTCTTACATCAACCACATTCTGATGATGGCTCTCTATCCCACTTGCTCTTCTTTGGCTTAGACAATGCTTGTTGAGGTCTTTTTCAACTAGTGCCTCTTTCTCACTCTGGCAATAGGGATTACAATTAGCTTGCTTCAAAATTGCCCTCTCTTGGCTTTGGAAATGAGGGTTCTTCTTAACTTGCTTTAGTATTGTTCTCTCTTGGCTTTGGCAATAATGTTTCTTGTTAAGTTCTTTTAGTATTCCACCTCTTGGCTTGGGCAATGATTTTTATAAGTACAATTACAACCTTCTTGTCTATTCACATCAGTTTGGTAATCAAAATTAAGATTAAAGGCCAACAGGCAATTACTGAGCGTACCAGGGTTACCCAACAGTGGTGAACTCACTGGTTGCTACATATGCGTCTGCTTGCTCCTCTGCCACTGTGTCTTCTGCTTCCTTTGCCTCCCTCTGCATGGCAAACTGCTTCGGTTCCCTATCCCACTGCCCGCGCCATTCGGGAAAGGATTGTTACTTGCTCCAGAAACACTCAGGTGCTAGCCTGCCACCGGAGCTCACCTCACAATGAGGAGAGCCGGGGGGCAGCTTTTCACAGCAACGCTTCCCGCCTCGCAACCTCTGCATTCAAGGCCATTAAAGTTGGAGATCTTCTAAGACCCGTCATCCGCTCTGTAGCTAGCGGCAGTTCTAGCGCCTCTGTTTTTCTTCTTCTACTGTCACTGCAACGTGGAGTCTCTTCAGTCGCTCCACCTTCTACTTCTACTTTTCATGGCTTGCACCTGAGTGGGTCTCATATACTGTCCCGCTTAGGTGTGGGTCATTAGAGCCACTAGACTGCACCATGTAGTCCAGTGCCTCTGTATCCCTCTTCCTCGTCCCAGTACTTTAGACATTTGGGACTTGAAGTCCCCAATGTTCAGAATACTTCATTTGTCCTGCACATTTTCCTCAATCTTACCTCACTCTTGTCATTAATTACACATTCAAAAGGAATTGTAAAAGGGCTCAATGGTTGGTTCAAATTGAAAGGAAAGTTAGTTTCATCAGAATGTAAGAGATTAATGTTCTGATGTCCACATGTAGCATTCTCCTGTTCATTACAAGTGTTTTTACCATCATAAATGTGGGCAACTTTGTGAAGGACAATCTTATTATTAATATATGATTGATTCAGTTTCCTATGTTGATTATTACAGTTTTCACAACTAAACAAGATGGATAACTTTGGGACAGGAAATCTCACTCTGACAACAAGCTATTACATATTCTGCATTACTGAAATCTCTCCCTCTGAGGATGACAAATACTGCATCACTCTTCTCTGTGAAAAGAACAGTGATCTAAAGACTTGGTTGAGACTCTCCCAGGGGCCATCCACCCAAGAACAAGTCAATGGGCAGTGTTTGTGCTGGTAGAGAGTTTCCCAGACCCAGGTCTGTTTTGCAAACCTGTTAAGCATAGCCTTGCAAGTTTCAAACAGCTCTACTTAATCACAGTCCACATAATGCCAGTTGCAACAGTGCCATACCTCCCTTGCCCAATGTTGCCCAAGCATGACATGTGCTGATGTAAGTGCAGCCTCAAATCCACCAATAACACCATCACATGCATGGTCTGCCACCAAATGTAATGTGTAGCCTTGCAGGGGCTTCAATAATATGCCAAGTGCAGCTTCAAATGCCCCCATAATGCCATTGTATGGTGGGTAGAGTCAACATATGCAAGGTAGAGCCCCACAAGTATAAACTCAAATGACCCAACACTGCCGCCACCCAGAGCACATGCCCACACCAGGCATACTACCCCCATCACCGAGAGCACAAGTCCCATACCTGGCATCCTGCCCACCACCACCCAGATCGCAAGCCCCATGGATGGCATCCTGCCTGCCTACCACTGATATTAGATTGAAATCCCTATACCTGGGCTGAGAGGATAGCTCAGGGGCAATGTGGTTAATCACACGTTGTGCTTAGAGCTGCTCTCCAGCATGAAGTGCGATATAAAAGCTCCCTTTATTGCTGTTTATTTGTTTTATTTATACCTGGCGCCCTGCCTCTCTAGCACACAGAACACAGGCCCCGTACCTGGCATCTTTCCCCACCAGCACCCAGAGCACAAGCCCCATATCTGGCATCCTGCCCACCACCCTAAACACATGTCCCATACCTGGCATTCTGCCCTCCCACCACCCAGAGCACAAGCCCCATACCTGGCATCCTGCCTCTCCACCACCCAGAGCACAAGACCCATACCTGGCATCCTGCCTCTCCAGCACCCAGAGCACAAGCCCCATACCTGGCATCCTGCCTCTCCAGCACCCAGAGCACAAGCACCATACTTGGCATCATGCACCCCACTACCCAGAGCACAAGCCCCATACCTGGCATCCTGCCTCTCCAGCACCCAGAGCACAAGACCCATACCTGGCATCCTGCCTCTCCAGCACCCAGAGCACAAGCCCCATACCTGGCATCATGTACCCCACTACCCAGAGCACAAGCCCCATACCTGGCATCCTGCCTCTCCAGCACCCAGAGCACAAGCCCCATACCTGGCATCCTGCCTCTCCAGCACCCAGAGCACAAGCCCCATACCTGGCATCCTGCCTCTCCAGCACCCAGAGCACAAGCCCCATACCTGGCATCATGTACCCCACTACCCAGAGCACAAGCCCCATACCTGGCATCCTGCCTCTCCAGCACCCAGAGCACAAGCCCCATACCTGGCATCCTGCCTCTCCAGCACCCAGAGCACAAGCCCCATACCTGGCATCATGCACCCAACTACCCAGAGCACAAGCCCCATACCTGGCATCCTGCCTCTCCAGCACCCAGAGCACAAGCCCCATACCTGGCATCCTGCCTCTCCAGCACCCAGAGCACAAGCCCCATACCTGGCATCCTGCCTCTCCAGCACCCAGAGCACAAGCCCCATACCTGGCATCCTGCCTCTCCAGCACCTAGAGCACAAGCCCCATACCTGGCATCCTGCCTCTCCAGCACCCAGAGCACAAGCCCCATACCTGGCATCATGTACCCCACTACCCAGAGCACAAGCACCATACTTGGCATACTGTCTCCCGCTAACCAGAGCACAAACCCAATAGCTGGCCTCCTGCCCCCGCACCACCCAGTGTGTAGTCCCATATCTGGCATCATGTCCCCCCACCACCAAGATCACAAGCCCCATTCCTGGCATCCTATCCTCCACCACCCAGAGCACAAATCCAATACCTGTCACCCCGCCCGCTCCACCCTCAGCACAAGCCTTGTACCTGGCATCCTAAACCATACCACCAAGACTGTAAGCCCCATACCTGGTATCCTGTCCCCCAACAGCCAGATTAGTAGCCCCATATCTGGCTCCTGTTGGTCCTGAGGCATCAGCCCAGTAGGGAATTCCTCTTCTGTTCTATGCTGGCTTTCTCCATAGAGGGCAACCCAAAGCCCACAACTGCCCATCACAAGCAGGGACTTCCTGGGAGTGGAAGCATCTCCTGGCAAGGGCAGCAATGCAGAGGCTCAGAATGTACTGGATTAAGTCAGTTACTACCGGTAACAACTTTGGTCTATCATACCTTTGCCAGTGCTTATAATTATAATATCCATTCATGCCACTGGCATAACAGGAGCCCCGGCAGCCCCCGCTTTACATTTCTTTTTGAAATCACTCTGCCTTAATAACAAACATTATTTCTGTAACAGAAATAATGTCTTTATGAAGGCAGAGTGACATCCAGGGATCCCCCCCACCCATGGCATGGAAGACCCCAAGCTGGAGGCCTCCATGTCATGGAGTGTGGGGAGTCCTATGACTTCAAAAAAGAAATAGTTTATTTTTGAAGTCACTCTGCCTTCATAAAGACATTATTTTCGTTACGGTTCGGTCCTTAACGGAAATTATTTCTTTATGAAGTCAGAGTGATTTCAAAAAGAAACAATTTCTTTTTGAAGTAATAGGGCTCCCCTCAACACCATGACGTGTGTGTGTGTGTGTGTGAGTGTATTGTGAAATAGTGTACACTTAAATGTGTAGGTGGCTGTCTGAGTGAGCTTATGGTGAAAGAGTGCATACAAATGTACGGGTGGCTGTGTGTGCGTGTACAGTGAAAGGGTGCACACTTAAATGTATGGGTGGCTGCATGGGTGTGCCTGTATGATGAAAGGGTGCACACTTAAATGTATAGGTGGTTATGGGTGGCTGCCTGGGTGTGCCTGCATGATGAAAGGGTGCACACTTAAATGTATAGGTGGTTGCCTGTGTGAGCGTATGGTGAAAGGGTGCATACAAATGTATGGGTGACTAGGTGTGCATGTGTGCATGTACAGTGAAAGGGTGCACACTTAAATGTATGGGTGGCTGCATGGGTGTGCCTGTATGATGAAAGGGTGCACACTTAAATGTATAGGTGGTTGCCTGTGTGAGTGTATGGTGAAAGGGTGCATACTTAAATGTATGGGTGGGTGCCTGGGTGTGTGTGCCTGTATGGTGAAAGGGTGCACACTTAAATGAATGGATGACTGCCGGGGTGAGACTGTATGGTAAAAGAGTGCACACTTAAATATATGGATGGCTGGGTGTGCGTGCATGTATATGGTGAATGGTGTGTGTGCTTGTGTTCAGGGGTGCAACAAAAGCTATATTTCGGGGTGCTGATCCTTCAAATGTTGGGAGAGTCGCTAACTTCACCGGCGGTGGGGAGGGGCAACCTTATTTGTGAGGGGGCATCTAACTTCTTTATGCATTTTAATGAGACTATTCTAGTGCAGCTTCAATGTTACAAGCAGTTAACTCTCTCCTTTAAGTGTGAAAGCACCCACTTATGAACTGCTATGAGAATGAACGGTCTCCTGTTCCTTTCCTACCCTTCCAATCACTTCCCTGGCATGAAAGTACTAAACCCACATCACAATTGCCTAACAAATGTGGCATTTGAATGCAGGTACTAACAGTGAAATGCTTTACGTTAGTAATTGCTGGACCCTTGTTAACAGCGAAACCCAGGTGCCGTTCAACATCTGTGTCCTGTTCTGTCCGGCAACTGCTCTGAAGGTCAGCCAGGTTGAATCAACATAGCCCAAAATATCTGGGGGTTGGTGCTGCAGCCCAGTCAACTCAATATTGTTAAGTCCCTACTTCTGTTTAATGCCTTAATTACTTATTGGGAATCGTCATTACTCCAAGCCCTATTCTTCCTTGTCCCTGTACTTGTGTATGAGGCAGTACTTGTGTGTGAGGCACTATGCTTCATACACAAATACTGGGATGAGGTAGAGGTACATGGAGGTAATGCTGACTTAGCTACCTGTATCTTCATTACTCCTAATGCCGCTCTTCCTCATCCCAGTACTTACCTGTGAGGCACGGAGCCTCAAACGTAAGCTCTGGGACAAGGAAGAGGGACGTAAAGGTAATTCTGGGCCAAGGAGCTGTTTTTGGAAGTTGGGGTAGGGCATGAGAGGGAGAGGCGTGTGTGGGGGTGGGATTGTGATATAAATCATAATAGTTGTCTATGCCCAGGATAAGCAGGCATGATATGTGGTATTAGTGTCTAGAGAGGCATTTTGGTGCAGCCAGTCTAGTTATTGCTCAGTTTAGTATGACTTTTTTTCTAACTGCGCATTTCTGATAAAGCAGACCTGCTAAGCGTAATTTCCTGGCTAGACTGGAATTTGGGTGCTGCCAGTCTAGCCATTTCTTACTGCGGCATTGTATATTTTTTTGGGCATCAGTGATAAAATGATATGATATAAGTCTATTATAACACAACTGGACACAAGTGTTTCTAGGCGCGACAAGCAAGGGAGGGAAGATAGAGGGAGGACAAGACAAATGATCTCATTAGGCCTTGTGTCATTCAGATTGTGCAAGTGCGAGAATTAGAAATGCAAGGAGAAAGGGAGGGGGGAAGTGCAAGTTAGAAGGGAGGGGAAAACAGAACAGTAATGCTTTGAGTAAGTGCAGCCAGGGCAGTACGGCTCTGGTTAGTGCAAGGAGAACAAAGGACTGTAGGGTTACAGTTACAGCCCCTAAGTGCGTGGTAGGCCGGAGGCAGTTCAAGGGTGACTGATCAAGAAAGAGCCTGGAGTCAGTGAGACTGTGAGGGTAGTCAAGCAATCAGTCGGTACAGCAGACAGGTAGGTCAGGTAGGTCAGCATGGGAGGGAGAGAGAGAAAAGCAAAGGAGAAGAGGAAAGTTTTCAGCTGCTTCCGGAACATCAGGTGGTCCACTAAAGTTTGAGAGGGGCAGGGAGGCCATTCCAGAGGGAGGCATCTGCAGAGGAGAAAGATCTACCCCCACTCTCTGCCTGAAGAAGTGTCTAGCCCTTAGAGAGTTGCAGGTAGCCGGGGAAGGGCTCAAGAAAAAAGGTATTTTGGAAGAGTGCATTGGATGTAGTGTGGGCCCGACCCCAGAAAGCCTTGTGGCAATGCAAAGGGTCTTGAACTTGATTTTTGTAACCACTGTGAGCCAGTGGAGAGATTTCAGGGCTGGAGAAATATGATCCCTGGACTGTTGGCCAAGGATAAGTCTTGCAGTCCTGTTCTGGATTAGTTGCAGACGGCGGAGAGTAGAGGAAGGCAGCTTGAGAAAGAGGCTGTTGCAGTAGTCCAGCCTGGAGAGAAACACCCCTGGAGACAGTGAGCTTCTGGGGGAAAGTGAGAAAGGGAAGAGTCACTTTGCGGAAGAGCAGCTGGTAGGTAATGGGACTTCTTGGTGACGTCCGAGATGCGATGAGAGAAAGGGCGAGTGGAGTTGAAATAAAAGGTTTTTTGCCCCGCAGGAAAGCGAAGGAAGAAGGCTCAAGATGGGTGGCCAGAGTCCGATAGAGAAAGCAGGGGGAGGGGTCCCAATGAGAAGGATCACCCTCTTAATGGCATTAAGGCAGAGATCGTTGGAGGCGCACCAATCCTAGATCACGGATAGACAGACAGGAATGAGTGAGAGATGAGAGGAGCCTGAAGGAAAGCTGACTGCCATCCGTATAACACTGAAAGTTAGAGGAGATGGTAGTGATCAGGTTGGCTAAAGGGGCCAAGTAGAGGTTGAAAAAACCAGGGTGAAAGGATAGAGCCCTGGGGAATACCACAGGTAGAGAGAGAGGTGGCAGAGAGAAAGGGACCAAGTTGGAACTGGAAGGGCAGTCCAAGAGGAAGCAGGTCAGCCACTCCAGGGCCTGATCCATGATGCCCAGGTTCTCACATAGTCGATTGATCAGGATGGCGTGGTTGACTGTGTTGAAAGTAGAGAAAAGATCAAGGAGGATTAGGAGAGAAGGAATGCTGGAATCAATGTTATAGAGCAGATCTTCACGGTTGTTCAGGAGAGCAGCTCTAAAGCCAGACTGATGGTCATGGAGATAACCAACAGATTCAACGTGGAGAGTAAGCTGGGAGATGGCCAGTTTTTTTCCAAGAGTTTGCCCAGGAAAGGGGTGATGGAGATTGGGCGATAGTTTGCCGGACAGGTAGGATCGGCAGACGGCTTCTTGAAGAGTGGGTGCATAAGGGAGTGCTTAAGGAGAAAGGGGAACGTTCCAGTGGTGAAAGAGTGTTTTCAGAAATCGGCCAAGGTGCAGCAAGGGTGTCAATATGGTCCTTGATGGTTCTGGAGGAGCTGGGGAGCACCTGTTTGGACGACACTTTCATGGATCAGACTTGCCTAGAAACCTTGTCAGGTGCTGTCAGAGAGAAAGAGGAGAAAGGAGGAGGAGAAGTAGAGAGGGCCTGGGAGGGAACAGGAGAGGTCGAGACCACAACAGGATTGACCAGTTCCGTGCAGATTTTAAAGAGTCTGGCCATGTTGATTGAGGCCACAGAGACCCGGGCTTCTATGTGTGCTCTTTTCTTCATGAGTGTTATTGCTTCGACTGGCATTTTTGTGCAACCAGTCTAGGTATGTCTAAATGTGGCCTGGCATGATTTACTGTAATATTATAACATGTTTACAATGGTCTACAATGGTCTACATTGTGCAGCCAGTGGGACATGTTTTCAATGTGGCATGGTATTTTTAATAGCAAAGCATTAATGTTCATGTGCACTGTAGGTGACTTGCATGTATGGGATTGGTGTTACCCTACAAAACAAGGGCAAACGCTCTAGCTTTTTAGCCAGTTTTTCTCAGAAAGTGTGCCATATATTGCATTAAAACACATATTTATATCTTTCTCCTAGTACAGTGTGCGGCATACAATTTTAGCAGCACGTTCATGCGTATTGTGTAAGCGTGATAATCTAGGCCGGCCCAGAGTATAGCACAACCCGTGATTTGTTGCCGAGTTGGGGGGGGGCTCATCAGCAGGGCTCGCAGGGGGGCCCCCACATTTTGTGTTACGCCACTGATTGATGACGCATACAACACAAACCCAGTTCACTCCTTTCCACTAATAACTGTTTTAAATCCTCACTTACCCAATGGCACAGACTTCATAAACCTCTGAAAATGAAATCCTCTTTTTGCCCTCTCGGGAATGAAACCTGTAAATGGCCAGTTACACACTGATTTGTGTAGCAGGTGCTTTAACTGAGTAATCCTGTTTAGGATTTAAATTTGCGAGATGCAATTTACAGACACTACACAGCTGCCAATGCACTTACACGCTGAGAAATCATACCAGGATACAGGGCTTGTGTGTTACAGACAGATTTCGACTTCAGGTGCAGTAACCCCCTCAACTACCTTAGGTGTTTTGGAATCTGACCTTTTAGGTGATACACAGGTATTTGCAGTGGATGTATTAGACCACTGGAATCACGTGGCCTGCAGATATAGCCAGAAAGATAGCTTGGTGGGCCAATGTAGCTGAAGTACATTTCCAAGCAAAGCAAGAAGGGTGACTACTTGAACCCTGGTTGTGAAGCTCTCATCTTTCTACCTTCGGAGAGCTTTAAAGTGCCTACGACTGAGCTAGGTATGATAGCATATGAATTTTTTTTATAGTGTGCCTATACACAAGTTTTTCAAGGAGCGACGAGGCATGGGAAGGGAACAAGGGGGAACAAGACAACGATATTACTAGGCCCAGTGACATTGAGATCACGCAAGTGCAGGGAGGGGGAAAAAGGGAGAAGTGCCAGGGGAAGGGGAGGGGCAGAAGTGCAGGACATATGATCTACAAAATACGACAAAGCAATAGAAAATATAAATAAAAAAGGAAGTGCAGCCAACAAGTGGCAAAGCAAGGGATAAGAGCAGGTAGTGGTCGGTCATAGCACCTGTTATTTGCAATGCTACAACTACAAGATGGTAGCAGCTTATTATTTTCAAATAACTAGTGCAAACTACGTGTGCATGTGCTTTACTGACTTTCAAATCATGTATAGAAACAGACACATATTTTTGCATATAATATCAGATCCCAGAAAAGTAAGATTCCACAGTTTTTTGCTTTTTTACATAAACACATATATTGTAGCAACAGCGACACTTTTGCATGCCTCCAACTTGGAAAGAAGGGTGTCGGTACATTTTAGGTTACTCTGCACAGGGCTGGCCCTAGGATTTGTGGGGCCAAGTGCAGCAAATTAAGTGCAGGGCCCATTAATTTGCATTTGATGACATCACAGGAAGTGAAATCACAAGGTAATGACCACTATATGTATGCAGCAGTGAAAAAATGAGAAATATATATAATGTACATAATTCATATATGTAAAAAATATGACTTAACCATCAATATTGCTGATAGTTTGCCGTTGCATTTTTTTAAAACAATGCATTTCATGCAAAGCATAAAACATAAAGCATAAAACAATCAGATCTGTCAGTATTCCCAAATGTATTTTGACTATTCCAAGATGTCACTCAGAGAAACATGTATTGTGAATAAGGAGTTTGGTCAATGGAAAGCAAAGTAGGACTTTTTCTATTTTGTAAAAGTGTTTAAAAAGAGAAGCCTGTCATTTATGTCTACAATCTGACGAAGCCCGTAAGGGTGAAACGCGTTGTTGTTTTGTTCTCTCCTGAGCAACTTGTCCACTGTATCTGTTAAATAAAGGACATTTGATGGAGATCATTTTTTAACGTATCCGGGTGTTTTTTACTACTGAGGAGAGTGCCGTCCAGAAAGCTGTAATTTGCTTTCAATTTTTTCTTTGTTTTGATATTAACGCGGCCGATCGCGTATATGGACAGGCACCCATGCTTTGCAGAACTCTTCAGCAAATAAGTAAGCAAGTCGCTTGCAAGTCGAAAAGGAGTGTTTGATTACCAAGGATCCGCGACGCAGCTGCCCATCGGAGCAACGTTCCACAGGGAAATGGGAACAGAACACATGGAGAACTGAGAAACCGTGCGGGCGCAGCTCTGCAACAATGCCATTCGAGTCGGAGGGCACGGGAGGCGTTTGTAAGGTAGGCGGTGCAGAAGCACGGTTAATTGTGTTTCTCCATAATTTGCATATGTAACTTGTATTCAACATATTCTTCCCGGATCTATATATATACACACATATTGTCAAGTTTCAATAATGTAATGTAATTGTGCGGGGCCCATTAATTTGCATTTGATAACATCACGGGAAGTGACATCACAGGGTAATGACCGCTATATGTATGTAGGCAACAGCGAAGAAATTGTAAAAAAATATATATATATATATCACATATTGTTGAGTTTCAATAATGTAAATGGGGCTCCTAGTACCTTCTATGGGTTTTCCCTGGGTCGGGGTTTACGGGATTGGTGGGTGAATGCCTACCTAAGTTGCCCACATTGTCAACAGCCTGTCATCCTGAAGGGTTGGGAGGGTGACAGGCCTGCACTGTTGACTGGAGGGTTTTATGGGGGTATTTTTAATTGGGCTGGAGGAAGGCACAGATTGTGGGCAGCTAACTGCTGCTTCGCATGGGCTTTCACAATAAAAATGCCCCTTTCCAGTTCTTAACACGTTCAGAACGCCTTTTCCAAAACAATGGTCTCTTAAATCGGCCATCACTAGTAAAACACTACCCGTTTAAAAGCTTTGCTTTAAGAAAGCGATTATCCATGCTTAAGAAGCCTGCCGTGCCAATTGGGCCGCTGGGAGGGGGGCATTTGTCTCGCCAGCGTCGCAGCAGGAGGTAAACAGGTGACAAGTTGCCTCTACAGAAGAAACAAAACGGGCCAAACTTGGAGGTGAAACAGCTACTCTGTCATCATGCATGCTGCAGCGTGTGCCGCCCGTGTGCTCAGAGTGCACTGCAGCAACATTAGGTACTCTGAGCACACAGCCTGACGCTGCAGCCTGCAAGAAGAGGGGGTCAACGGCACCCTCTGCGCGGGGCCCTAGGAGCGTGGGGCCAAGTGCATCCGCACATGCTGCACGTGCCTAGCGCCAGCCCTGGCCGTGCACATCAATTGGGGAAGGGGCATTGGTATTCCTTGCACTACCGCCCACGGTGACCTTTTATAAGACTGTTTGGGTGGACTACGTGCTCACCAAACATAGAAGTCCTCGGAATACAACAAATGTGCATTCTGCCCACTTTGGTTGAGTCTAGTAGCACAGAAATCTAGAACTCTGACTGAGCAAGGGCTTTTTTTCTTTCTCTCTCTCCCTATCTTCGCCTTGCGTGCATTCTTTCTCTCTATCTCCCCCCTCGCGCTCTCTCTATCTCCCCCCTCGTGCACTCTCTCTCTCCCCCTCATGCTCTTTCTCTCTCTCCCTCGAATTCTCTCTCTCTCTCTCTCCCTCCCTCTCTCTCGGTCCCTCCCTCTCTCTCTCGCTTTCTCTCGATTTGGGCGAAGATTTTGGAAGACAAGCTTCCAGTGGCCTGCCAGTCCCTGTGGAGGGAGATTTCACAGCCCCTAGTTTCAGAATATAGACCAATCATATACTGGATATTTTCTTGGTCCTAAGAAGGGCCGTGGCACCAGGAAGTTCCCTGACATCAAGATGACACTACAGCAAGTGGCACAGAGCGTGACATTTTACCAGTAATTCCCAGCAGATTATCCAGGTTTTTAAATCCTTTCATATAACCCGGCGGGCGAATGCGCCGCGGGACGCGGCATGGCAGGCGCCGCCCCTTAGTGGGGGTTGCCGGGCCAGAGACTCCCCCCCCCCGTGCCTGGTCTTCCAGGCGGCCCACGGGGGCACGGGAGGAGGGGCTAACTCAGGACCACGAGGGGGGCAGAGAGGGGAGGGGGCCGCCCCGGAAGTGGCTGGGGTACCTGGGATTGGTTGGGGGGAGGGGGCTGGGGGGATGCATTGATCAACTTGTTTGTGTAAGCTGCGGAGAATGCGGTAGCATTCACTTGTTTTTTTTGGCGATAGAGTCAAATCCAGGTATACACCTTGGCCACCTTGATCGAGTTTCCATCAATGATTATGGATGCATAGCACAGGTCTAATTTGTTAAGACATGGTTGAGAGTCGACAATCAACAGCTCAGTTTTTTCATCATTGAGATAAACTGTGGTCTGCCATCCACGCCTGGATCTCTAGGTATAGGCCATTAATCCATTTAGAGTCCTCTTCATAGCATCCTGAAAGCGTGATGAGAACCTGAGTGTCATTGGCATAATTCATATATGTGACACCCAAGTTGTCGAGACGGTCAAACAGGAGCTTTTTCAAAATATTATAGAGGGTAGGTGATGCGCACGATCCTTGTGGGACGCCGCAATAGATGGGGATAGGGTCTGCTGATGCCGAGAGTGAGAAGACCCTGGTCGTGCAATTGGCCAGGAAGGATTGTACCCAGGCGGAGGCCTCACTAGACAGGCGACTGTTGATGCCAAATGTTCGGCGAGGATCCAGTGGACGACAATGTCGAACGCTCCTGAGAGGCCAAGCAGCAGGAGTATGGCCAACTTGCCGTTATCCTTTGCCTCGTCCATCTGGATTTTAAAGTCCAGAAGGGCTGTTTCTGTTCCGTGCCTTGGCCTAAAGCCAGATTGTCTGAGGCCCAATAACTTGTTGTCCTCCAGATGTTTCTGGATTTGTAGATAGGCCACTCTATCTAGGATTATTAGGATGTAGGGAACAGTGGTGATAGACCTGTAGTTAGTGGGATTGTTAGGGTCTAAATTGTTTTTTTTAAAGAGGGGCATGACCCAGGCCTCTTTAATGCTGTTGGGTACTGAGCTGGTTTTGAATGAAGAGTTGATAATGGCTGCTAGGAAAGGGGCCAAGTCATTGGAGCCTTCCTGAATGATTGTAGCTGGGCATAAATCCCCTTGGCATTTGGATGGCTTGAGGCCTTTGCTGATATTTTCTACTTCTGTGGCAGTAACCGGAGAGAAGGAGAAGGGTGGGCAATTAGGGGTTTTGTGTGAGGGAGGTGGGGACGTCTTAGCATTTCTTGCCA
This sequence comes from Ambystoma mexicanum, assembly GCF_040938575.1. Lineage (NCBI taxonomy): Eukaryota > Metazoa > Chordata > Amphibia > Caudata > Ambystomatidae > Ambystoma > Ambystoma mexicanum. Next base: position 371,226,373 of record NC_090931.1, read on the forward strand.
AAGTATTGGCCTTCCTTGACTGGCAGAAGATGTAAGGCAGATTGTACCTTCAGGCAGGATCCAATGATGAGTTTTACTTGCTACTCTTTGCAAAGTCTTAAGCTAATCTCCCAAAAGAAGGGATCAGCCCTCTTGTTTAAGCCAAATGGGCCACAGTGATTGGTGTAGACCAAGCCTATCCTAATGAACCAATCCTGGAGTCCCCACCAACAATCTCCTGTATACGTGAAGTCATAACCAGAGTGCTTTGCAACAGGAAAGGTAAAGGGGTGAAAACATGTGATACTAAGTCCCACCCATCTTCCTGTCTGTTGTGGATCAAAGGATCTCTCCGGTTAATGGAACTCTCTGTGGATGCCGATTAAAGTGGAAGGTCTCCCTGGCAGGTCTCCCTTGGAGCTGCGGTGAGACCAGAGTATCTGGCCCCTGCAAACCACATTCTTGTACCGTATGAACCGGGTCCCACTGAGGGGAGGACTACTGTAAACACGCAGTCCCCCACATGACAGTTCACTTCCATTGATACTGAGGGTGAGAGCTGGCTTCTGGTGGACACCATTGAAATTGAAAGGTTGTTGGGGTTTCCTGCCTCTTTTGTTAACCTCTGCACCCAGGCCCCATGTGGGTCTGTTTAAAGTTCATTCTATTTGTATGATAATCGCTGCCACCAGCTGCAGGGCCATACAAAAGAACCGGTTGGATCCATGGAGACTTTGTTAGTTAATCAGGCTGGTCATGACAGGGGGATTGTTTGGTCCTCCCCCTTCTGGAGAGGCATTATGTACTCCTGATGTAATATCCCAACTAAATATGACAGGGCCGACTGGGCCTGTAGGCTATGTCCACCCAGAATACATGTGTCTACGTGTTTTTGTCATGCTGTGAGCATAGGAAAATGTGTGTGGATTAGCCCCATGCATTTTCCAGAGGTTGATCTACCATCATTATATTTAATACAACATTTCAAAAAAAGCCCAGGCGGGCGCATACCCACCATGTGGAGAGTCGAATTCCTCACAAGCTTTGTTGCAGAAAATATTCCCTCAAGCTTGACATTAAAGGGATTATCACCTGTCGGTCAAGGAGAGGGGAAGACAACCTAATGATGCTCTGGTGGCACTTCCAGATGGGGAAATCAAATAGAGAAGTCTGCTCTCTGCCACCTGCGCTAGACTGATTAAGGAGACTTATTTAAAAAAATATATATATATTCAGCTCATTTACACATTTGAAACTATGTTTTGTAAGAGCTGCACAAGACAGGCCATTATAGGTGTACGGTCTCCTTATATTAACAGTTGCTGCTCTGTAGAGAGTTTATGCTTATGAAAACAAAAATTTGAGCTTCAGTCACAAAACACAAGGGCCCAAGCCATAAGCCACAGTTTAAAAAAAGGGGGATGTTCTAGGAAAACATTCTAGAGATCAGCAGAATGAGGGTAGATTCATGCACTTGCTCTGAACATCTGCTGCCCTGGAAAGATACAGAACTTTGAAAGTTATACTGCCCAAGGGGTGCTTTATCTAAGGTGCTGTACTTTGGTTGACTAAAGCAAAACAAAAGAGTTGATGGCTAGAAGGTTTGGAATTAATGATAATTTCTGGCCTCGCTGCGGGCAACCCTCCAGACCATCGTTCTTCAGCATGCCAAGCCATTATAGAAAGGGGAAAGACCATATGCAAATCAGGCTTGGTCCCACCCCAGCACAAACTGCTTGGTAACACCCTTTCTGCACGAGACCTCAAACAACCCCAGACAGGTTTCGGCCTCATTGGGTATCATCAGTGAGGTGTAGCTTGGGTCTATAGGCCCAACAGTCACAAGACCATGTCTGGGCATACCTGTCCCACTCAGGGTGAATAAAGTAAAACAAAAGAGGTGATTGCTGGAAGGTTTAGAATTAATGTTAATTTCTGGCCTCGCTCAGGGCAACCCTCCAGACCATCGTTGTTCAGCATGCCAAGCCATTATAGAAATGGGAGAGACCAAATGCAAACCAGGCTTGGTCCCACCCCAGCACAAACAGCTTGGTAACATCCTTTCTGCACAAGAGCACAAACAACCCAGACATGTTTCGGCCTCAGTGGGTGTCATCAGTGAGGTGTAGCTTGGGTCTCTAGGCCCAACAGGCACGAGACCATGTCTGGGCATACCCGTTCCACTCAGGGTGAATAAAGTAAAACAAAAGAGGTGATGGCTGGAAGGTTTAGAATTAATGTTAAACTCTGGCATCACTTTGGACAACCCTACAGATAATTGGTTTTTGCTTGCCAAGCCATTACAGAAAGGGGAAGACCATATGCAAATCAGGCTTGGCCCCACCCCATAGGGGCAGTCCAGCCGAACTGCTTGGTCACATCCCTTTTGCACAAGACCACAAGCCTCCCCAGGCATGTTTCTGTCTCATCAGTGAGGAGTATCTTAATGTCTCTAAGCCTAGCAGGCACAGGACCCACATCTGGTCATACCCGTCCAACTCGCAGTGACTAAGCAAAACCAAAGAGGTGTTTGCTGGAAGGTTTAGAATGAATCTTAACCTCTAAATTGCTTTGGGCAACCCTCCAGACCATCGTTCTTGAGCCTGTCAATCCTGTCAATCCATTACAGAAAGCAGAAAGACCATATACAAATAAGCTTTGGTCCCACCCCACAGGGGGCAGTCCAGCCCAAATTCCTTGGCCACATCCCTTCTGCACGAGACCATAAGCCCCAGATATCTTCAGTCTCATTGGGTGTCATTTGCCGGTAGTAATTCCGCCAATTTTGCCGATTTTTGGTTGTACAGTGGAGGATTTACCTCCAGCAAAAAGCTGAAAGCAAATATTCCACCTTACCAGCTAACCTGTAGTATGGCAGTGCATTAATCCGGCAGTAACATGGTGCCGCATTACCACCATTTTTACCTGCACCAGCATAATTGTAATGAGGCCCAAAGTCTTTTTGGCCCACAGTCTTTTTGGCCCTTTGTAAGCAGAGTGTCTCCCTTGCTGGTTCCGCCATGATAAGAGTCACCCCAATACTGATTCATTCCTGATGTGCGACCTTCTCATTGACTGTGTTCTGCTTGCCCAAGGAGCAACCCCACACAACTTGCTGTGTCACACTGAGGTTGCTTGCTCGCTGCCTCTGGCCCGCCCTTTCTTGTTCCTTCCTGGTAGAAGTGCACCCCTCACTGCCACCTGCTGGTTGGTTTCCCACTTATAGTCTCGTTTTTAACAAGAATCTCCTCTTCCCTGACATCCTCCATGCCAAAAGGGAGAGGAAGCATAGTTCAGGGGCAACGTGCTTGTCTTGGAAGCAAGACAACGCAGTGCAGCACAGGTTTGAATCCTGATCCCTGTGCTTAAAAACCATACCTGTTATTAAGCACGTTCTAAAGGAACAATTATTATTATTCAACCCATACCCTTCATTGCCTCTCCAACCATAAAACCCACCCGAAAGCACAACGAATCTCCCGGCGTCTTGGCAGAAAGCTGGCAAATTGACATCTCTCTCCAGCCAGTAAATTATCCGGCAAGGAATGGTTTATTTCTGCTGTTCAAGGTCTGAGGAACACATGTGCATGGACAAGCGGTGAAAGCAAAGAACGTGGATTTAGTCTTAAAGCAACGTACTTAAAAGTGCTAACTTGTGATTCTCCTCCGAGTATTGGACCAATATACAACTTTCGCATCTATATTGAAAGGAATCCGCACAGAACGTATCCTTTCATATATATGTATGTATATGTATGTATGTATATATATATATCCTAATTTCCATAGGATAACATTTGGAAAAATGATAGGACTTATTCATGGTTTACTCAGGTGGAACTCATCAGTTTAAACTGGGCTCAACCTCCGTGAAGTTAGGTGTGTTGATGAGTGTGTAACTATAACTATGTTTTGCAACAGGAAAGTGTCTTTTCTACAGTGGCATTTCTATCCTATACATTTTTCAACTCAAACAGTTCTCATGGAATCAGATATTTACATACATGTTTCACCCTTATTCGTCAGTGCAGTACTGTCTGAACCCTTGTGGTTGGAATATAGGGGGGCCGCCAAATAGCTAAGATAAAACCTATTGGCCCTCAATACGAGGTTGGAGATAGCCTTGCTGGTAAAACTAAACTCGCAGCTGGGTCCGGCACCCACGAATGGCCAATTACTGTGGTATTCTGGCCCCTCCGGACCCAGTAATTGCCCTTTCCCGGGTGCCGCACCCAGTAGATCCCTATTCCCATTTGAGCCCTTTAGGGCTCAAAGGGATTGGGGACGTCGGATGCACGCCCACTGTTTACAACGGTGCCGGTGCATCCGACTTGCTGTGCTCGCGGATGCTGCTCTGGGACGACAGTCACCCGCGAGCACACTTCGTAGTATGGCGGTACAGTAGCAACGGTGCCGGTAGCACTACCGGCGCCGTTGTTACCTTACCGCAATACTTATAATGAGGCCCATTGACTTTCCCAAAATTCTATTGCTGATAACATCTGACTGGATGTCAAGCAGGGCTGGACTGGCCTATAAGGAACTCTGGAGATTTCCAGGTAGGCCTCTGCACCCTTGTCCTCTTTTGTGTGGTAGTCAATTTTATTTTCAAATGGCCGAATGGGAAAAGGACTGGGCTTGCTGAAACATATTTGCAGTTGTCTGAATCCTTGACAGCTGCGGTCTTGGGTTGAAACATGCTACATATAACTAGCAAATACATTTTCCATGATCAAATACTTCACATTTGGACATAAATTGCATACCCACAATGCATTGCTCCTTTGGTTGTGAACAGGAGGTGAACCTCTTGAAATGGCTACTCTGTGGCGCTGTGTGTGACTTGGCTGAAATGGCCAATTCTGCTTTTTTAAATTTCAGGTAGATGTTTTTTCCAAGTGTTTTAAACATATGCTGATGTTTGAGACACACACACACACACACACACACACATACGACATGTCAACTGTTAATCACCGATTCCAGGAGTTGACATTGAGAATTGATGATTAAATATTTTTTTTTTTAAAGAATACATTGTAAATTCAAATTAAAACTCAGAGAAACTGGATGGAGGGAGGCTTATCACGTAGTTTTGAAACAGAAATCTCTGTATGATGAAACTTTTTAAAGAATCTTTTCATAATGCAGCTATACTAGAAAACACTATATGGAACTGCTAAGCTTAATATACATTTTTTTTAAATTTTAATTTTTTTAAATTTGTTTTAATCAAAAGCATTTGGACTTATTGGCCTGTAGAGACCAATTACTTTGCTCGGAACACAGGCTATATTCTCTGGTGTATGCCAGCGTTATAAGCAAGCTGTTAGCCACTTTATATTGCGGCTCACATTCACCACCTGCTTTTATGGCTTTAGAAAAAAAAATTAAACTCACCTTCCCTCAGGGATGTTATTTAGGGGTTTCCAGAGGTCGCAACTGCGACCTCTGAGGTCTCCCTTGCGACCTCTGTGGTCTCCCTTGCGAGCTCTAAAAAATAAAAGAAGGAAAAAAAAGTATATATATATTTTTTTTTTGGAATGCAAGCTCCTGGGCTGAGGCCAGCACCATGTGGCTCCTTACTTCTGGAGTGACTGGCTTTCTTGTTCAGGCCCCTTAAAAAACAGGGTTTCCACAAGTCTAACACTTTCAGCATTAACCCTAAATAAGAAAGAATAGGAATACCAAATAATGTGTCTTTCTGGAATTCTATACAATAATTACTAGACTCATTAAAGGTTTATTTCAGGCACACTTCAGGGGGTGAGTCATTCTGTTCTTAAATGCCTCAACTCAGCCTTTCATCCTTCTGAGGTCGATAAATGAGTACCAACACAGGTTGGGTGATATTGGGTGAATATTTTTTCTATATAAAGCACTTAAGTGTAAGCGCTTTATAATAACACATCATTATCATTTGGTCATGGACGTCTGCTTGCATTCAAAGTAATTTGGTAATATGGGCCTATACACACTGATCTTAATGATACATGTGGTGATCCATTCTTGTATGAAATGGACATCACATTATAGAGATATTGTCACCATATTTTTCCTTGTCTACAATGCTATGTGATGCCACTTCCTGTTTTGTCAATGGGTGAAAGGTCGTGTTCCATCGCTACCTGCGATATCACTTCGGGGTGGGGTCAAATTACATCACTTCCTGTGATGTCATCAGGGGGTTCAAGGGTCGTGTGATGTCACTTCCGCTACCCCTGGCATTTTGGTGAAATGACGTCCCTACCTTCCCTGGAAATGTCTTCTCCACCAATGCCCAACAGGCCAGGCAGATTCATTTTCAGTTGTCATTACTTTCTTTTAATGAAGAGAAAAAGGGAACTTGTTCAAGCAGCACTGAAATCCCCGGAGAAGACGTGTTTACTGAGCGTTGGCATGCCTCCGCTGCTTTTTCAATAAAGCACGGGTGGAAATGGCAATAATCACCTGTAGGGCTGGCCTTCCCGGCCGTACCTGTGCTGTACTGTCCTCGGCGATGGCCCTTCTGTGCTATGTCTTAAAGTGATTGCTGTCCCAACCCTGCAGGCCGTTATCACCCCAATACCTGTGCAAATGATGGCGCATGCAAACTTTTCAAGGAGGGAAAGATTCACCAGTTATCGTAGCAAATAAAAGTTTCATGTACAACAAAAGGAAAGCGTTTTATAAATTCCCTTTGGCCGAGTCGATGTAAGCTGTGACGGTGCTGTACTTGGTCTGTAATTAAAGGCATGGTCTAGTAAAAAATTGTATTTAAAAAATAGATAGGCAACATAAAAAAAAAATACTAGCATTCTCTTTTTTAAAACTTCCTATGTAAAATTTTGAGCTATTCAAGCTCAAAATTCGCAAAAGCAAGCACATGGGCGCATCCATTTTGTGAAATGGATGCCCTGCTGTGCTGGCTTTTGCTTTTGCGGCACTAATGAAGGAAAAGCCAGCCAGCTGTAGTAAACAAAAGCTACCGCTGGGTGGCTTTGCCTTCACTAGTGCTGTACGCGGAGGACGGGGATCGGAGACCAGAGCAGGAAATCTGCAGCTGAATCTCAGTAAGTGCTATTTATTTAAAAAAAAAATAAGCACTAGCTGCAGTTTTTTTTCTACGTTTTCCAGGCTGGAGGAGCCCGGAAAACTTAGAAATAAAACCGCAGCTTTAAAAACGTCGTATTTATGTTTGCGGTCGCTTTTGAAGCGACAGCAAACATAAATACAACGTTATTGTGTTGGAAAACGCTGCGGTTTTTCTTTCCAAGTTTCTCAGGCTCCTCCGGCTCGGAGGAGCCTGAGAAACTCGGAAAGAAAAACCGCAGCGTTTTCCAACACAACCGCGTTGTTTCTGCCTGAATCTGCTTTCCCATTTGGGGCTCTCGGGCTCCGGAGCCCGAGTGTCCCAAATGGGAAAGCAGATTCAGGCAGAAACAACGCAGCATTGCGGAAAACAACCACGTTGTTTCTGCCTGAATCTGCTTCCCCATTTGGGGCTCTCGGGCTCCGGGAGCCCGAGAGCCCCAAATGGGAAAGCAGATTCAGGCAGAAACAACGCGGCACTGCGGAAAACAACCGCGTTGTTTCTGCCTGAATCTGCTTTCCCATTTGGGGCTCTCGGGGCCCCGGTGGGGAGCCCGAGAGCCCCAAATGGGAAATCAGATGTAGGCAGAAATACTACGCGGCATGTAAACACAACCGTGTTGTGTTTCTGCCTGCCTTGGCTTTCACTTTGGGTCTCCGGTGAGCACCGGAGACCCAAAGTGATAGCCACAGCAGGCAGAAACACAACACGGTTGTGTTGGAAAACGCTGCGGTTTTTCTTTCCGAGTTTCTCAGGCTCCTCCGAGCCGGAGCAGCCCGAGAAACTTGGAAAGAAAAACCGCAGCTAGTGCTTATTTTATTATTTTTTTAAAAAAAATAAATAGCACTTACCGAGATTCAGCTGCAGCTTTCCTGCTCTGGTCTCTGGTCCCCGTCCTCCGCGTACAGCACTAATGAAGGGAAAGCCACCCAGCGGTAGCTTTTGTTTACTACAGCTGGCTGGCTTTTCCTTCATTAGTGCCGCAAAAGCCAGCACAGGAGGGCATCCATTTCACAAAATGGATGCGCCCATGTGCTTGCTTTTGCGAATTTTGAGCTTGAATAGCTCAAAATTTTACATAGGAAGTTTTAAAAAAGAGAATGCTAGTATTTTTTTTTATGTTGCCTATCTATTTTTTAAATAACATTTTTTACTAGACCATGCCTTTAATTGTGAAAGTAGCAGGACTTTAAAATTGCCTTGAGCCAGGGATGACCTAATTTCCTAATACACTAAAGTAAATGAAAAGATGATGTGTGACAATACTGCTCTCTCCCAGTAGATGTCACTAACCGTCATGTTTAGAATCAAACCTTCAGCTGCAGACATTTGGAATAACATTATTACTTTTCAAACATTGAAGGGAAGGGAAAGTATAATATTTAACACATCTTTCATTCCAGGTACCAAAACTCGGCTGTGTCTGTTAGGCCATTCCTTTAATTATGGGTCTATGTATTTTTACTGGGCATTTATTCATTTGCAGCAATTTTTTCTGCAGTTTTTTTGTATCATGTTTTTTACTGAAAGTTACGAGGGGGGACCCCCTGCACCTCTACATTTCCCCAGAAGCCACCCTCTCCCACACCTTCTCCCACCCCATATTTCCTAACCCAAACACCCCCTGCATTTTGTGGTATACAAAAATATCGGTAAAAAAGATCACTGGGGAAAAATAGCTGCGATAAAATAAATGCAGTAAAAAGACTGGATCCCTTCATTTTATGGGACCCTCGTCTTTTAAAGGTTCTTGGGCTGCGTGAGATTCTGTGGCCAGGGCATACACTTCTAAGTGCCCCGCCCGCCAATATTATTTTGTGGAGGGTAAAGGCCTGTCTTCATTTCTTATCCCACACAAAGCACTGGATAGAAATCTAATTGGAAAAAAGATTATTAAGAAGTTCCTTTATAGTTGAAATCAGTTGAAAAGTTAAATAAGAATTTCTGTGGATTGCAGGAATAACCTGCTATCCTACACTGGTGCAAATAAGGCTACTCTCTTCATACGTGACAGTGTAGCAACGTAAAGGTGTTCCGCATTCACTTCTCCAGTAGGCAGCCTATCACCTCTCTGCGCACCACTCCAGGGAGTTTTCCCCAAGTGGCTCTGTGTCAGCCACTGGTCCCTTCAACGCAAATGCCCTGGCTGAATACTAAGGGCCTAATTTACAGAGTTTTCTGCATGCTGAAAAGTGACTTTATAAACTAATCACTGCGCAAAACTCCTTCCGTCGATTCATGGAATGGACTTGGCATGCATTTCCGGGAACTTGCGAGGACTCTGCGCAGGTCCGTCAACTCTTTGCGTGCAGTTGGGTGTCCTGCGCGAGACTCCACGCAAAGTATGAGATGGGCTAATGCAGAGAAATAAATAGGGGGTGGGACATACATATTCCCAATTTTTCCAGAAAAATGCAGAAGCACGTGGGAGTGTTGAGAGCCAGGCCATGCACTGTTATTGCACGCCCAGTCAAATGCAAACCAAACCGAATTCATGGAACCCAACGCGGAACCACATGTCGAGGAAAGTTACACGCAAACCTTGTGGACTCAGTGCCACATGCTAGGAGGCGCCGAGCACTGTACGCATAGGATCCAACGCGCAGAGGTAGGGTTCAATTTAGGGGTGACGGCACGTAGTTGAGGTGCTGGTTTAAGTTAGGGGTGCACTTTAGTGATATGCAGATTAGCGGGGTGCTGCCGTCATTTACTGGGGTTCGCACCCAGATCCATCAGGGGCCGACGTGAGTTACATGATATGTAACATTTTTTCAGGGTGCAGGTAGGAGATACGGGGGACCGTATGCAGTGTCATCAGAGTGCTTTCTTAATTGTGGGTGTATGGCCCGCAGTATTGACGGGGTACCTGATGGCGGGGAAGCAGAATGTGCAAAGCTTGCTTCTTGTGGCTGGATCTGCTTTGCATGGGGGCGTGTCGTGGCCATTCTGGCAGCTATCTGCACCTAGGGTTACTTTGCCAAATTGCATGAATACGCGGATCACGCATAACATGCTTTTGCATGCAGCTACATGCAAAGTGGTGTTACGCGCAGAGGACGTTGCAGGGCTTATGCTCATTTTCTGGTAACCTGATATGAACCTGCCCCCTGCCTGAACTACACTGGTTTGTTCTTGTTATTTTATCAACAATGATGGTCACGATCCAATGAACTGGGCAGAAGCGGCCTGCCACCTGACTTAAGAGCTCTAAGAGAAGCAAGGGCAATAAACAATGGTGAGCAGAACCATTACTGCCCAGTACAGCCTGCATTACTCTAAATATGCGGATGACAAAAATGAAAAAGGGTATAAAATGCTTTTGAGCCAACGTGTTTTCACAAATGAAAATGGCAGCCAAATCAAATGTACAAAATGAAGTCTCTTTTCCATTTCCATGGCAGAGAACATGTGCCAGCAGAGAGGTGCTGCCTCAGGGGGAGGGAGTTGGAGAGTAGGGCGGGCAAAGGACTAAAGCGGGTGACCCGTATGAGATGGGGCGCAGGGAGGGCTATTTGCCCGCTTTCAGCGAGGGAGTCAGTAGAGAATATTGAAACAAGAACTTTTACAAGTGCCTAAAGCCATTTCCTAAGCTTTCTGATTGGCTACAGCGGATCAGCAAGATGTAAATAAAAAATGTTTAAAATGTTGTTCTGTCTTCCTTATATTAATTCATTTATTGTATTTCAGTTCCAAGAGGCCTTTGAGGAAACTTTGCTCTCTTTACAAACATAGAAATGAAAGATGGTCACGAAAACTGCTGGTAGAGAAGAAGAAAGCAGAGAGGCGGGAAAACCTTTGGGAGCTTGATGGCAGACATTATATAACCATGCAGAGAAAACCTTCTTAAGAATGGAGTTGAAGTGCATGTACAGGAGTGAGGGACAACAGCCAGGATCAAGGACACTCACAGGAAGGAAGGACACATTGGCAGGAACACAGCAACATTCAAGAAAGAAGGGGCACAGTACAAACAACACAGAGGTACTCCAGGGAAGTGTCGCGACATGCTGTTCCCTCAGTGAGGACTCCTTCAATAGAAATGTCTCAGGACGATGTTTCTCTACCTCGGAAGTAATTGCAGCCTTCTTGCGGTTGGTACTGTTTGCTTGTGGCCACCATCTTGAGATTGGCAGCAAGCTGTTATGCAGGAGAGCAATAGTGGCACTGTAAAACCGGCCTCCATGGTATCCAGGCTGCCCTCCCATGTGTTGAACCGCAGGAGGTGCAGATTGCAGGATTTCTCCCCAAAATTGCCCAGCTCAGGTTAGTTTCAAAGTTGAACGTTGAGAAGGAGGCATGCGTGATGGCAAAGACAGGGGAGATGATGCCAACATTAGCAAAGGAAACAGAAAAGCAGAAGCTGCCCTGGCCGCCCATTCTATCATAAATTTCTTAGTTTTGTACCTGTATATTTTGATAGCGAAAGCCATGCAGTCAAATAACATAAAAGATATTAAGAACACATAAATGATGCTTTATGTTAAGATATGATGAAAATAAAATACATTTATAAAATATCTCATCCAAGTATTTGGAAGATCTGCAAAGTCTTTGTAGTTGTTTCGATGTGTCTCGCCCACAAATGAAAATCAGTCAAGAACTGGCAAAGTAATGTAGTAATTGTTAGAGTCTATAAATTGGCTGCAGATACGTTTTTCTATTTATTGAAGGTCTGTGGAATAACTACGTAGACAAGAGATGGCGTAGAGTCACCTTACTGCACCGACCTTAGATCTGGATGTTCTACTGCAGTGAATTTAGCACTTATGCACTTTGGAAGAGAAGTGATTCAATGATTAATGTAAAAGATGTATTGTGATTGGTATGGATTTAAAAAATATCTGCTTGAATATTAGAATATTGAAGTACATCATACGATTGTTCTTAATTATGTCTCTATTAATTATGCAATCTTGGTTGTGATGTTAATAATTGTGTACAGTGTATAAAAATATCTATAACTATTGGCAAACTAAATAAATACAAAGTTAATTTACCATTGTCTTCTTTTAATTCAAGTACCCTACTTTAATTTGTCCTAATTTGATCTCTTTTACTTGCTGTGCTGGGGTTATCATTTTCTTGCAATAGGGATGGGCATTGCAGAAAAACAAACCTTGCCTTGACTTTCCCTGCCCTCCCTCACTGGCCCCTATGGGGAAATTCAAATCAGCACCTGTAGCATTGTTTCTCCCCTTGGGTGTGCCAGTGTGGGCTATGGGGTTCTTGTCTGCCTGGTGGTCCTGGGTAACAGGTGTATCCTTGGGGGCTGGTGGCCAGTGCTGCAATGACATCGCCTTTCTTTGGGCTCTCCATGGCCGCTGCCTGCACATCCACTCTTTCGTATCTTCTTGCTAGATCGACAATCTTCTTGTAGTGGAAGGGGCTTCTTTAATTTCTTTAATAAGTGTTTCCTAAATTGCAAGGAGGTGCATCCTTCGATTATCGGAGTCTGATCGCTTCATCTTTGTTGAAATTAGCTAAGTCGCCGTAGGTAATCTTTTTCTGAAGATGGAGGATACGTTCTCCTATTGTGTCATGTGGCAGTTGTGCACACTGATTGAATGCATACCTCTCATGGTCTCTGTTGGGGAGGATAATTGGTTTCCTGTTGATGGCAGAGATTAGGCGTTGGTAGGTGGTTTTCTCTTGTGTTGGGATTGTCTTCAGGATTTCTTTGATCTCTTTCCTAGCTAGATTGGTGAAGATGTCTATTTTGTTGGGGGGATCTTTGTCCCCTATGGCTCTCATAAAGTCCTGAAATTCCTCCATCCATTCCTCCCAACTTTGCCCTTGATTATGGTGAGGCTGTAATGGGAATGGGTGTGGTCATCTTCAAACGGCTGCCCTGGAGGCCAGTCCTGTTCCGGCGGCAACGTGGGCTCCTGCGCCTGCTGGTGCCGCTAGCCATGCTTCTTCTGTCATGCTGCTTGTCGTGGGTATTTATGGGTGGTATGGGACTCCTCGTGGTCCTTGACCTGGTTAGGTTAATTTGCTGCAAACTAGCTGGGTTTCTTTGCTTGCTGGGCCGGGGGGGCTTCTATAAGTGGTTGCCTCACCCTCAGTCACTGATTGACATTTGCTGGCCAGTCTGGTAGTGCCCTGTTGGTAGTCCTGGCCAGTGTTCCTGTTCTCTGGGCCAGGCTTTGCTTTGGTGGCGTGTAGGGCCTTGGTAAGTGTCAGTTGTCCCTGGAGGCGTAAATGTGGCAGGCACGTGTTGTGTCGTGCGCCTTGTTGCAATATTCCATGGTGGCGTAGTAGGTTGGCCACGTGCGTTGTCCCTTTTGTGGGGTGTGTTTGCACCCTGTCGCCTGAAGTGGGCCGGGCCGCTCTCGTCATGGGCCCTGCACAGTCCCTTGTGATGCCTCCCTCGGTAGACGCGTTATGCGCACATATCCCTCTTTTTGCTTTTGGCTACGTGTGCTCTGCATTGGTCCCACCTCCCCCCCCCTGCTGGCGGGCATCTTATCGTCGACACCGTCCTCCTCCCACTGGGTCCTCCTCACCCTGGGTGCTGTGCTGGTGCTGCTTTCCGCAGGATTTTCCTTGCTCTCGCATTGGCTGGGGCGACCTCTCCTGCCCTCTTAAATATCCTGGTGGGTCCTCCTCAGCACTGGTCATTCCCTCTTCTGCGTAGTCCTTCTCCTGGAACTGAGCACTCGGCGGCGCTGGCAGTCAGCGTGCGTCATCGCTTCGTTGACAGCTGTTGTGACTCCCTCGTTTCCCTGACACACGACACAGGAGCCTTCGGTTGTAGGTCTACACTCCTTTATTTCCTTAACATAACTGCCCCTTCCTCCCAATACCCCTCCCCTTCCTCCCTCTTCCTGCCACCCTCCCAGAGTCCGTAGTCCCTCCCTCTTAAAGGGCTTCTGTCAGTTTCTCACCACAACACCCTCTCCTTCCTTCCTTCCTTCCTTCCTTCCTTCCTTCCTTCCTTCCTTCCTTCCTTCCTTCCTTCCTTCCTTCCTTCCTTCCTTCCTTCCTTCCTTCCTTCCTTCCTTCCTTCCTTCCTTCCTTCCTTCCTTCCTTCCTTCCTTCCTTCCTTCCTTCCTTCCTTCCTTCCTTCCTTCCTTCCTTCCTTCCTTCCTTCCTTCCTTCCTTCCTTCCTTCCTTCCTTCCTTCCTTCCTTCCTTCCTTCCTTCCTTCCTTCCTTCCTTCCTTCCTTCCTTCCTTCCTTCCTTCCTTCCTTCCTTCCTTCCTTCCTTCCTTCCTTCCTTCCTTCCTTCCTTCCTTCCCAGGCCAGCTCCTTGACTTTGTGTGATAAGAAATGGCCAGCAGGAAAACAGGAAGTATTGACAGCCCAGATCGGGGTAGTGAGTGGGAAGTCACACACAGTGTGTGGTGGTGAAGAGAAGGATAGAGGGGAAAGAGAAGAGCAGACAGTGTGTGTGTCTATATCGTCTAACTATCAACAACTCGGCCAATGCCTTATAGTAGTGGCTCAATGGATTACCCTCTTTCATTTTAATGTAAACCCTGACAAAGCCAAGATCTTGGTCTCTGGCAATGCTTCCTTCCTGCATGACTATTTAAACTGGCCACATCAGTGAAGGCCCAACCTCCCTCCCCCTCCAAGATGTAGGGACCCACAGCGTCCTCCTTGAGGAAACCATAACTCCAATTGCCTGAGTCAAAGCAATACACAAAGCGGCCTTCTTCCACCTCACAATGCTGAGGTGTATCTTCCATTTCCTCTCCTTCCCGCCACACGTCCACGTGGTCATAGCGTTACTACACGCCTGCCTTGAATATGCAAAGTGGCTATGCCGGAGCGCTCCTTCTGCATAATGAAAGCAGAGAATGCAACGTGTTGACACCACTTCGGGTACTCTCCTCCCCAAGGGGGAGCGAAAGCGAAAACATGTACAGCCCTCGGCGTTCTGCAGAGGTCCATCCCTTCATGCTCCATCATCTGCAAGGCACTTTGCCTCTCCAACTGGGAGCAGGGTCCCCGATTTAAGTAAGCTGGTCTGTCATCACCCTGGGCACAACCTCTGAACCACAGCAATTAACCGGCTACAGGCACCACCTTCTTAAGAGGATGTGCCTGAGGCAACTGCATAAAATCACTCCATCAAAGTACAGCTCGCTTGCAGAAAATAACTATCCCTTGCCCCCTCCCATGAACACCTACATGCTTGGCAAGTAGGCTTGCTCTCTGTGTAAAATCTGTACTGAAAGCCTCCTCGGGTTTCTGTTGATTACACTCCGAGACTAAAGACAATGGGCCTCATTACGACTGTTGCAGTGAGGCAACAATGGCGCCGGTAGTGCTACTGGTGCTGTTGTTGCCATGCCGCAAAATTATGAGTTTGCTCGCGGGTGCCGTTCTGGGTGCCCGGCGAGCAGACCAGGATGGTAGCAACGGTACTGTTATGAACGGTACCGCTGCTACCAACATCCCCATTCCCATTGAGCCCAATGGGGGCTCAAATGGGAATGGGGACGTACCAGCTCCGGGTCCCGCGAAAGGGAATTACCGGGCCCTCCAAGGTTGGAATGGCCCGATAAGTACTGTGTCAAGGGCTTGGCTACCTCCAAACTCGTAATGAGGCCCAACGTATCATGTGATGCAGAGAGTAGCTAGTGGGCAGGTCGGGCGGAATCCGAAGAAATGATCGACTATAAAATAATGAATGGGAGAAATTACCGAATTTCTCCCCCAAAGAAATTCACATTTTGGGGAAATGTTTGTATGATATGGGTATGGGGTGGTGTAAGGGTAATAGTTAAGCTAAGCTGGAGAGGCAAGGGAGCAGGGGTCTCCTCCCGCATTAAGTAAAAAATAAAAATTGGGTCATTCCTCCCATTCGTTTATTTCTTGGTAATCCAGTGGGGATACAACCAAAAGGCTAGCTAGCCCCGAGTCCCGACATTAGCGTAGCCCAAATCTTTTACAACTCTAGCAAAACCCCTGATGTGATGTGCATTGTCATCCACAGCATCTACCCTATCTTCACTGAACCATCGGCCTGAAGCAGACAAAGCGACACAAAACAGTGTAACATGGCACAATGCGGGCCATCACGCACAGCTCCCTGCTACATAGGCCAGAGTCTGCTAATCCAGCACTTAAAAGCGAATCCACTAAACGTTTTCAGGGCACCCCTACAAAAAAGATATTTGAATACATTGAATCTAAACAAAATAAAGCAGAGCTGTTGACACCGTAACATGGAGCAGGAGGTGGGTAAGGAAAGTCTCATGGGTGTGGTGAGGGTGTATTTGCTTAAGGATTGGTGTGCGTGGACTCTACTTTTTTAGTTCAAACGAGGAGGTAGTGCTGCCGGGTTGAGATGCGGTATTTTTAGGGCATACACTAGTTGGTAGATAGATCTGATACTCCGAGTTATGTGTTCTCTGAGGACGCGTGAGTGGCTATGTGATGGGCCTGAGATATGCTCAAGCAGTCCAATGTAGGTTGGAGCTCATTTGGATTGAATGGACTTCGTCTTCGCCAATGCACCCACCAGGAATAGTTTCAAGGATACCCTAGGCATAAGAAGTGGATGCAGGGTGATGGAACTTATTTATAAAATCAATAGTCACCTAGAAAATCTGGTGTGGTTCGAGGCCACTAGGTCTGGCATTTGAAATGCCACATATAGGCCAAACCTCGACACACTACCCTCACAATTTTACACTTCCTAACTGCATGCGCTGCCGCACTCTTGCTGCATCTAACATTCATCATCTGCTACACTCACATGCATGTCCCAATGCGACACAGGATGTAGCAGCACAGTCCGTGACAAGCTGCAGACCATCACACATGACAACACACTATGAATATGACACACACTACGACACCTGTGCCTCTATCTCAAACCCTTAGCTTAGGCAGCTTGCATGAACACTAACCTATAGACAAATATGCCCTTCCGATACACTTTCCAGAACAGAAATTCCACAAATAATCACTGCATTTATTTTATTTATTTGTTTATTACGTGCCAAAGCCTGCAGGCATTAGGGTGCACATCTACCCAAGGACATTTCAGTCGGACAAGACAGTACATATAAGTTGGCTTCATATCAACTGACTATTCAAATAGGGTTTTCAAGCGCTTCCGGAAAACCAGTAGCCGTTTTTCATGGCGTAGGTCCACGGGCAAAGTGTTCCAAGCCTGAGTTGATTGCACAGGGAAAGATCAGCTGTTGCCCCTGGTTCTTTTCACAAAGGGTATAATTAGGTCTTGAGTGGTACTAGAGGATATGGGGTCCACTCGGTTGGTATTGTACCAAGTTCTGTTTCAGGTACAGAGGTGTTTCCCCAAGGAGGCACTTGTGGGTCTGTGTGATTATCTTAAAACGCACCGTCGCAGCCGCTGGTAACTAGTGGAGTTCTTTCCTCGTGCTAGTTATGTGCTCCCTTCTTGGGATGTTACTAACAATCCCCATTGCCTTGTTTTGCATCACCTGGAGCTTTTGAATGCATTCTGTGCTTGTGCCACTGAGTAATGCGTTGCAGTAATCTAATCTTGGCATGATAATAGCCCAAACAAGGGTCTACAATTCCTGCGTGTTACCAGCGGTGTGGTCTGTCTTAGTACTCTCAGGTGATGGATTTTATTATGGCACCATCCACATGTGCATCAGCACCAAGGGAGGCTCCCATGAAGACTCCAAGGGTCTTTACTTTATCCAACACAGGAATACGATAGCCTTCCACCTCAATGTTTGTGTACTCAACCCCAATTTGGCCCTCGCTTGCCTAGATTCATAGATCAAAAGTTCTGTTTTGGCACTGATTAAGCAAGTTGAGCTTGAAGTCATCCAGCTCTTGAAGGATCCGTAGATGTTAGACATCTTTTCTGAGTATTGTGCGTGATTCCCACTCAGCTCCATCAACAGCTCAATGTCGTCCGCATGGTTGATAAACTGTATCCCCATGTGTTCCAGCTGATCCCAAAGGGGCCAGATGTAAACATTAAACAAGGCTGGCGATCACCATGCACCCTGCAGAACCCCATAATGTATTTCTGATGATTCCGAGGTAGAATTACCCAAACAGACTCTGGATCCTCTATAACTCAAGAACGATCGGATCCTATCAATGACATCCTCTGAACAGTTTGCTGCGACTGCTAATGTTTTGAGCAAGCGCTCATGGTCTAATAAATCGAAGGCTGCTGATAGGTCCAACAAGATCAGCAGTCCTGTCTTGCTTCTATCAAGGGTGCTCAGCATCTGTGTTTGGAGGTCTAAAAGGGCGCTTTCAGTCTTGTAGTTGCTTCAAAGTCCTAATTGTGGAGGGCCACTGAACTTGAAACTTTGCAGACTATCACACATAACACCTGACACCAATACACAGTACATAATCCTACAGAGGACACACACCAATCTACTGGAGAATTGGAGAATAATCTGGGGAACTACGAAGCTAAACGAAGCACTAAAATCTTATATCAATGGCATCTTCATGGTCTACAAAAGCTAATAACTTAAAGTAGGCATCAAAGTCAACTGTTTGAGGATAGCTCAGGGGCAACGTGCTCGCCTTGGAAACAAGACGATGTGGAGCAACACAGGTTTGAACCCCGGGTCAGCGCTTAAAAACCTCTGGGTATTAAGCGCATTAAATACAACCAATTATTATTACCAGTGGAGGTAAGATAGAGAACCCTTCAAGCCAAGAAGCACCAGCCAGTCCATGGTGCAGCCTCTGGAGGGGGTATAAGGAGGGCCATTTAGCAAGGTTAATGATGTATACCATTATGAGGCATACACCTTGTAGTGGGAAGATCTATCATATCCGCTGTAGACTGCTCACTAAGGGGTAAGGGGAATAGGCAGGTTCCCCTAGCTCGCTCTTGGGGATAAACAGAAGGCTGCCATTACTACACTTCAGGAATAGTTCCGAATCAAGATCTTACCTTTTATGCTACACAGGCCCATGCCACCTTTCAGCAGTTAATGGACTCAGCACTGAGACCATATTGCTCTTTCACCGGAGTAATATAGAGGACATACTCATTCATAGCTCCACATGAGAGGACCATAAATGCGATCCATCTCTGGTAGGACGGGCCATACGGAAAACGGCGCATACTGGCAAATGGGCAAAATGTCACCTTTCCCAATCCTCTGTGAAATAATTGGGATTTTGCATAGGGTACCGCCTGGTCATCCTCAAACAGATAATATAGCTGCCGTTCAAAGGGTACCTTGCCATACCAACAAGAAGGAGTTACATGTCTTTTTAGGCCTAGTAGGATATTACCACAGATTAGTTGCCGGTTTTCCTACCCTAGCATGGCCCCTTAGCAGCAAGTTAAGAGCACACCAACCTCGCACCTGGCGTGGGTATCACCTGAAAGTAAAGACTACCATGCTATGAAGGTTGCATGATGTAAGCCCCCACCACACTTGCCAATCATGCATGGCTACATCCAACCTTTGATATTGCAGACCGATGTTGCAAAGTTGATGTTGGGTGTGGTCCTGTCCTAGGAGAGGCAAGGATTGGAAACCTTTCTGCTGTGCAGACATTGCAAAGTGTTCCCTTTTGAGCACAACTATGGCTTCATCCAACGTCCCCTTAACCAGCCAGCCCATGGCATGGGCAGTAACCGCAGAATAACGCTCTGTTGTTAAGCTTCCAGCCATGTGTGTGCTATGCCTAATGTCAGGATGGCAAATGACCGAAAAATGTAGATTACTGAAGCCGAGAACCAGCATCTGAACCAGAAAGCAGAAGGAGGGGCAGTCAGAAGGGAAGCTGTGTTATGTGGTTCCCTGTTCACTAGACAGAGACGAAGGCTGGGAAACTGCCGGAAAATGGCAGCCATCTGGGCAATGACGCAACCTCCTTGAGGCGGTTTAAGGAGGACTCCCCTGAGCTCCCCCAGACCTGCCTTGTTGGATTCAAGGGTACTGGAAGCACAGCCAGACATTCTGTGCACAAATAGGTTGCTGTGTCCCGCAAACATAACATGCGGGACACAGCGTGCATGGAGCGTGCGCTCACAGGGCAATTCCATGTTCTGAGCAGCTAGTGTGTGATTTAATATAGACTGTCTACCAAAGCACTGCATTTTTCCATGGTTCGGTTGACAATATATTTAAGCAAACATAAATGTCCGCCCTGCAGGTCCCTACGCCCTGCTGGCTGTGGGGTATTCCTCAATTTTTCCAAATGGCATTTTACTGTAAACATTTTTGATCGATTTTTTACCACCCTTTTTACCGCAAATCTATATGTGGTAAATTGGGGAATGGTATATAAAGGGGAGAGAGCATAGAGGCGAAAAGGTGGGTGCAGGGGGAGGGGGCCGCCTGCATTTTGTGGTAGAAAACGTGAAAAAAATCGGCCAAAAGACATTCTGAAAAATGTCATTCTGCAAAAAGAAAAATCGAGGAAACCTAGTAGATACAACAGGGTGCTCCTAAAAGAGACTTGAACTCATAGCGCAGCGCAAAACGGCCGGCGCCAAAAGCGCTGCTCCAAAACGGGGCGTACCGACTGGAAGTGCCTACAGAAGTAAACAGCCACGAGTTGAATCTGGCGGAAAGAGGCTTCATGAATAGTAACCCCAAGACTGCAACAGGCCGGTGACTTAGTCCCAGGGCCTATCTCTGTGCAACATGAGGGAAAGGTCAGAGAGAACTAACCCCAGACAAAGACTGGTAGCAATGAGATGGGTAGAAGAAAAGGGGCTAACTAAGCCATTCATAATGTAAATCTGTAGCCATGAAATGGAGAGCGCCCGAAGGGGGAATGCAATGTAAACAGAATTCTACCATGCCAGTGCATTCATTCAACCAATCTGCCATAACATCGCCTCATCAAAAAAAGGTGACAGAGAGCAAGAGCGATTGAGGAAGTCAACATGGTCCACCAAGGACCATGCTACTGGGGCGGAGGCATCAAAAGGGAGGGAGAGAGGGGGTGCTTGGAGGTACATAAAATATAGTTTTTTGTTGAAAATGTGAAAATGTAATAAACACATTTGTAAAAAATAAATAAAAGGATTCAGATGAGCCTTTCAACCTTGGAGGTGGCTCTGGAGAGGATGACAGAGGTGAGTTCAGGAGCCTTTCACAGGTCAAGGCGGAAGTTGTTCTGTTGACGTTCTGCACAACCTGCCAGGTATGTGTTACTTATTAGCAATGTGTTGCAATCTGCCCTGCCCCCCCGTCCCTCCCCCCGATGATCTCACAGAGCCTGCAAAACACCAGCTGATACTGATGACTCAATCAATACCTGCTCTCATCCAGTGCCAGAGTAGAGACTCTTCCACTGGCCGAGCTACCACTTGCAATGACGTGCAGTAACATGTATAATTCATTTCATTATCATAGCTTTTTTATAACGTGCTTAACACCAAAGAGGTTTCTAAACGCGACCCTTGAATAGAACCTGTGTTGCTCTGCGTCTTGTTTCCGTGGCGAGCGTGTTCCACACTGAGCTATACTACCCCTGTAATGCAGGGGCGTTGCTAGGGGGGGGGGGGGCTAAGGGGGCTATAGACCCTGATCTTTTGGTTGTAGCCCCGGATAGAATCTCAGGAGCTACAGCCAAAAGACTAGCTAGCCCCCAGTCCCAACAGTTCCGACATCAGCGTAGCCCTGGGTCTTTTCCAGACCTAGCAACTCCCCTGCTGTAATGTATTCTATTAGCCCTGCTCCAGTCTATATCTACCGAACAATATTGACGCAGAGACCCCTGTCTTACTGCCAGAACCTCGCCTTTGGCAATCTATCGGCACTTCCGGTGTTATTCTTGCTTTTAGTTAGTCTGTAACTTCTGGGCCTTTCCCTTGGTATGTGAATTCATCAACCCCACATGCACAGGAAAGTATCTCCCGAAACTAACTCCAAGCACCTGCCACTGGTTCTGTCCACCAACAGAAGAGGTTCTGACAAAGCCAATAATGTGTTGTTGTCCTATGGTGAAAACATTTTCTGAGTTTATGCACACAGACAAACTTTGGGAGATGGGGGAATATGTCGAGATAATGCAGCCCGAGTGTGGGGAGACAGTACAGGTGGGATGAATGAATACACATGCAGGGACTGATTCATAAACGAGAGTGAGGGCCGAGGTGTGAATGAATAATTATGAGGATAGATTCATTTGTAAGGGTATGGTGCTGGGGGGTTGAATTAAATATTATGAAGAGCGAGGAATGAATAACACTTTAATGGCATATGATAGTATGAGAATGAATGCATTAATAAATGCAAAAGTATGGTATGCATGAATGGATTGTTGAATAACCATGTAGATATAATAATAATACTAAACATGTAGCATTAATATAGCTCTACAAACCCTCAGGCATCTGAGCACTGCTTATTATTACCCACGGTGTGTGGTGCTCAATTAACAACCTCGGAAAGATGAAAGGCTGAGTTTGGCCCCTGCCAGGATTCGAACCTGCCTCAGCAGACTCTGCACAGATGTCAAAGCGAGCACTGTGCTATCGGACCAGCTACAGCCCCCCACCTCCAACCCCACCTCTGTCGCTGGTGATCCCACAGTAAATAATTTCCATTGCCACCACTGTCAAAAAGTGACCTCACTGGCGATGCCCAACAAGGGCAAAACATGTGTCTGGGGTTGCTGGTGGTACTCTTGTTCAGAGGAGAATTGCCTAGGATTTTGGTGATGGACTGCCCTTGTGGGTGGGAGCAGAATGATATGTAAATGGATATTTTTACTCTGCTAAGGGTGCAGTGAGCTACAATGTGGTTGTAGGCCTTTCTAAGTGGAAGAAATTCCATAGAACAGGGTAGTTGACCAGTGGAGTAAATTTGCTGAACATGTTGGGGAGTACAACATCCAAAGGAAAGGGGCCCTGCCAAATAATGGGAACAAAATGGTGTGACAAAGGTTGGGGGGGCTAACAACCTTGTCCCCCCTAAAATTACACTGATGTATTTAACCCATGTTCGTTCTCAGTAGAGGGTCACCCACACTCTTGTTCAATTTGTCAAATTTAGGGGTTCACCCTAAGTAACCCGTGGTAATCCAGATGTGGACCCCTCACTCACTGTGCCTTAGAGGGGCTCAGCCGAAACTCACTGAGGAGGCCCTACAAGGCTGAAACACGTGCATGGGGTTACTGATGGTACTCATGTTCAGAGGAGAATTGCCTAGCATTTCGGAGCAGGACTGCCCTTCTTGATGAGACCAGATTGATATGCAAAGGGATATTTGTTCTCTGTTAAGGGTGCAGTGAGCTAAAACATGGTTGTAGACCCCCCTGAACAAGAAATTCCATAGAACAGGGTTTGACCCATGTTCGTTCTCAGTAGAGGGGCTCCCACACACTTGTTTAATATGTGAAGTGGCTGTCAGGGGAACTGTGGTGTGCAGGAATTATGGTGTGTACTGATGGATTGTTTAAATGGCTTTTAAGATTGCGAAAATGGTGGTTAGTGTGTGGGATATGGTGAGTTCCGGAGAATAATGCTAAACATTAGATTAAAGACGTGTGTGATGTGATGGGGTTCAGAAATGTTGGACACTGTGAGTGTGGCGGGTGGTAGTAAATAGTGGTATTCTGACAGGCACTAAAGTATTTAAATGGTGAGCAATTATTCAATGTTTCTGGAGTAGTGTGCAGATGTTGAAGTGGGCTATGAGACTATAATAGATTATGACGGATGTTGACGCACGATTTATAGTGGAAGCTGAGGAATGAGTATGTTGATTGTGAGGACTGCTATCATGGTGGTAAGTGAAGAAAAGGTATGGTGGTGTTAATAGCGGGTCAATTTAGAATGGAATGTGATGGAATTTGAACATTTTAAGAGACAAGGCCGAAAGGGCCCAGTGTCACTGGGTTTCTAGTGTATGGAGGGACCAATGAGAGTGGGAATCATGAAAGGTATCTGAAGAAGGGCAGACAAAACACACAATGGTTGAAACATGTCAACATCAGATTACCTACAGAGATTAACTTAATCTTTGAGGTTATCATTGGATTCTTTTAATGCGATTTCAGATTCATCTATATAGAAACAGTGGCTTCGCTCACAGGAAGGTGTTTAAGGCCCACATGCGAGTGGCGCTATGTAAGAAGTACAAATAAATAAATAATAGTATTATAGTGTGCTAAGGAGTTACTCCTACCACAAAGAAAAGCAATGTATGCATGAGATCGTGCCCAAAGCGTATTTTATAGCACTATGGCTCAACAACATCCATAAGGAAAAAGGCTCTGGACTGAAGCTGAGGGGCAGGGGTTCGGTGCTGGTGCTAACAGCTTCAAGCACAGTCCTGCGTTCTCCACCTCAGCGCGGGTGTTTCACCACTCTGAGTGAAGGGAAGTGTGAGGATGCAAGGCTGCAATGCAGTTAGTGGGCGAGGCAGGGCACCCCGGGAGGGAAGGAAACAAGGGTACCACATCTCCTCCCTTTCTTAGAAGATCTATCAAGTCCAGGTAGTGAGCTAGTGCTTTGCTATGTCTTCCCTGATGTCTTGGATCTGGCTCGATGAAATTGGAGCATGCGTCCTTTCTTTACTTTTGCCCTTGCGTCTTTTGTGCCTGGTATTACGGGCTAGGGCGTTCTGTGCTGATTCCCCTGTCCCCGTTCTGTGCGAATTCATGAGACAATACAGTTGGTGCCGTGAGACCTTGTGCGCCACAACGGTGTGGCAGGTCTGTGGCCGTCGGATCTGGGGTACAGGGGTGCCATTGTACATGTAGCCTGGACATTCCAGTTCCGGATATTTGACTGTCCGCCATTTAGGCCTATATCACCTTTATCCTGCCTGGATTTGAGACAGGCAGCTCTGGACATAGCCCATACCTAAACCATGACAGCAATCTCCTTTAATCTGAGGCACCAAAAATAGGGCCTTGAATTTCAACAGGGTAGCTTTGGCTTTACGCTGCCTCTTCACCTTGGCCCAATGTTCAATGTGGAATATAGCTTGCTGTGCATTGAAAGTCACGTTACGCTCCTTTTAGCGGTGAGGGACATGGCAAATGTGCCAAAGTGGTAATCCGTCTCCTATTCGCTGGTTTCCTCTCATTAAAATGAACAGGAAGAGCCCCTTGGGGGGATGAGCAGTGATGGCCCATTGTACGGTGACTTGACAGTCATTCGCTGATCGCTTTGCTGATATTACTCCTGGGTCTTCTGCAAGAATCGTTGCACTTGCTCATCTTGGCCATTGTTTCTCCGGTGGGACCAGCAATGTTGGGTCCCACGTGCAGAAAGAAAGAAGGTGATTTCCCTGGATATGCATTACATACTACCATTGTCAGATTCCATACACTCCATGGAAGATCTCTCACATGGTGTGAATGGTGGCAGAGATGGTATTTTCAGCCAAGCACTGGTCCTTATCGTCGGTCTGTAACATGGAATATCGCTGCACTGCATGGGGGTGAACAGGGGTCGAGCTTGAGGACCAGGGATCAGTGTTCATCCCACTCCCGGATGATGGAGCAGATCCTGGCGCTATGCTGCTTTCCAGCCCTTGAAAAGGAAGGAGACCAAAGGTAACCGACTTGATGGATATTGAGGCTCATGTACCCTTGTTGGGAGGGTGAAATGAACTGAGGCAGTCCTCAAAGGCTTGAAGGAAAACAGATTCCCAGGTGATGTAGTAGCCTGACTAGGAATCCATCAGGGGTTTGGGGCGGACAGGTATGTCGTTCACTGTGCAGTGGGGCCTGCTTCTACATTTTTGTTTTGGCCAGCGTGCAACACTGAGGACCAGTTAGTTCCTGTCGTCACAGTAGAGTGCATCATTGGAATGTTTGTCAAATGCAGCAACTCACCTTGATCATGTTTGTGGGACACACAGAAGTGAAATGACCACCTTTCTGAAAGAGTGAACATTCTTTGTTGTGTGGGCGGGGCAATCCCTGTGATTGGCAATGTGTAATCGGCTGCTGCTTCTCTAGAATCAAGCCTATCTTCATTGGACACGTCTCATGGGTTCAACCTCGTGTACCACCGACTTGGGTCTCCCATCATGACCGAGTGTGGCTATCAGCAAATTGGTCTTATATGGAGCAGGCTTCCTCTGTAGAAACTGATCTGGTTTATTGTGGCAAGAAGCCCATAGACGGCGGACCATAGTTACGAAGTCCCCGGGGGCATTAGTGCCGGCGTTATTGGACAGCCATCAAGGGTCTTATTGCCATTAGTACCCCCGGCCCGTTAGACCGGGGTACTAATAGCATTTTTTTCTGTTCCGAAACGCCGCTGCGTTTCGGAACAGAAAAAAAAAGAAACTTTTCTAAAAAAATGGCCACTGGGAAACAGAGTCCGTTTTCCCTTTCCATGGCGGCCATCGAGAGCAGACGTGCTAGGGTCAGAAGTGTTACCAGTGCGTTTGCTCCCGAAAAAGGTGAAAAAAGAAGGTAAGTGGGGTTGACAGGGCATAGAGGGGATAGTTTGGAGGGGAGGAAGGTGGAATAAGGAAAATACATACCTGAATCCACAGCGGGGGTTGATGGCAGCCTCCTGCCATGTTGAGCACCGGAGCAGGGTTTGACCCATTTCAAGCCTCCTCATTGGCTTATGGGGCTGCCACGCCACCGACCGGGAAGAAACGCAGACACGTACATGCGTCCACGGGATTACACTGTGGTATGGCTCGGAAACGAGCCAATCCACGTTCAGTGTAATCCTGTGGATTGCAATGCCGGGTACTAATGCTTCATACAGCGCAATTAATGATCTTTGGTTTAGGCAATAGTAGAGGCTTGTGCCAACAATGGGTCCTAGCCACCAGGCGTCCTGTACCACCAGCTCACGGTTATGTAGTAGGAGCTGATGCCTGATCGTTGGATCACTTACGTCACCAAGCGTAGACATGCTGGTCAGGTCACGCAGTGCGTTAAGGAAGTCAGTAATAGATTCTGTAGGTGCCAGAAATCTTCTGTAGAATTGTTTTAATTCTAGGACTATATCGATTTTCATACCAAACTGGTGTTCAATGCTTGTCATGTTCTTCGCAGAGAGGGAATCATAAGAAGAGCCAGTGGTTTCTTGGTTTCAGCTTCACGAGAGAGGAAGCGGTGTTCCCTGGCACCCAATGACGTCAGAGATGCCCCCTGCCTCTGGTGGCCGCAAAATCCAAACCACTTCTGGCCTCCCAAGTATTGACGTAAAAATGGGCTTCTCTTTTTTCCAGGGAATTGGAGGTATGCCTGGAGACCGGAGGGGGAGAGTTCACCTCCTGCCTTGGGATTACAATAGATGCTGGTGCAGGTGTCTCTGAGGAAAAAGGAAGGCAGGTCAGCAGTGGGGG
Source organism: Ambystoma mexicanum (assembly GCF_040938575.1). Classification (NCBI taxonomy): domain Eukaryota; kingdom Metazoa; phylum Chordata; class Amphibia; order Caudata; family Ambystomatidae; genus Ambystoma; species Ambystoma mexicanum. The sequence goes on from NC_090931.1 coordinate 371,253,651, forward strand.
AGTCAGGCTGGTCAGTGGGGCAGGCAGCATGTTGTGCTGTAGGGTTTAGGGGTGGATAGCTCCTAAGGGGGTTCCAGGATTCTAAATGATTCATGGATCAGTAATCATTGCTGGTGAATGTTATCAGCGCAGAGGCCTAAATCTTTAGCAACTAAGCGTAGCAGGGGAACACAAAATATGTGAGGAGGTTTGTGGGGTTAAATCGGCATTGCTGTGCCCTTCACCATACAAACATATGCCTGCTCACCCTCATGCCCAGACAGCTATGCACTCAGTTACAAACAAGCACACACACACAAACGCTAGCATACATACATGCACTGGATGTTGCGAGGTCTGGAAAAGATCTGGGGCTACGCTAATGTCGGGACTTTACAGGACTCAGGGCTAGCTAGTCTTTTGGTTGTAGCCCCTGATCTTCTATCCAGATATACCTAAAATAACTGGGGGTATAACTCCCTCAGCCCCGCCCCCAGCCTCTATGATGCACAGCTGCAAACCCACTCAAAGAATCTAGCATGCACACACACGCACGCACACACTGCATGTAGTACATTCAAATAAGCATGCAAGCATGCTTTACACAAAACACACTTTCCTTAGATCATCTTAACGTGCAATGAAGCTTCTCCCTTCAGGCAGAGGCACGGGCCCAGCACTAGGTGGGAATGGATACAGATGCATAGCAACAGCGCACGCTAGAAGGACTAGAGGGCCTGGGATGGGCTGAGTATGTGGTTGCTAAGCAACCCAGGGACAATCATGCCACCCATGTTGGCGTGCATGGCAGTTTAAAACAATAAATAAATAAATAAATATGACAAATGAGGTCTGGTGCTGAGATCGCCAGCCCTGCGGGAGACAAGAGGGGGCACACCAGCGCAGAGGAGAGACCCGGGGGTGTGGGGGTATCCACTGCCCCGCTGACACCCACCTGGCCCCACCACTGAAGCTTCTGATGCAGCGATAAGGTGGGGTGTAAGGTCTCAAAACGATGTCACTGTAACAATCCTATATAACTGGCCAGGGTTTCACTCCTACCACTCAGCAATATACACACAGGATTGAGCAGAGAACCTTTATTAGAGGGTGTTGCAGTGACACCCAAACAAAAGGGCACAGCAGCTGCTGACGTCATCACCCGCAGCACAGCCCTCAGCTGATCTACACTGAATACATAAATGTTTTGTAACATATTATTTAGTAATTGCCTGCATGCTTTCCTGTGCTAAGATGATTTTTTTTAAATATCCGCGACTAATGGCGGTAAAACGTGCATCATGTGTGACTCAATGCGGAAGACATAGGCAGCGCACCGCCTAGGAGTAACACGCGTTTGGGCATCATTGATCACCGAGGAGCTCTGCACAGGCAACTAATATTGTGCCTCTAGCCGCGGATGGCTATTGACATTTTCTTTCGCAAATGATGTCAGTCAGTTGTATACACAATCGCGTGACATATCGCGAGAATGACGGCAGAGCACACCCTCAAAGCCTAAGTGTTGTTGGAGTGGTGCATTAACAACAGCCCCGCCGTCTATGAAACAACAGCCATATGAGGACACACCGCGATTTGAATTAATTGCTGGGCAGCATGTAGCGCTCTACAAAACACCTACATCAAATACATGAATTGATACATGTATGTAAAGGGCACTCAGCCCACCAAAAAGGACCTTGTCTAATTAGCTGAGTTTCAGGACTTTGCTCATTATTCAGAACCTTTCCTTTCTGCGTTTCAGAGCTATACTCGTTATTCAGAGCCTCGTTATTCAGAGCCTTTTCTTCTGAGTTTCAGGACTTTGCTCATTATTCAGAATCTTTCTGCTTTCCTTTCTGAGTTTCACAACTATACGCGTTATTCAGAGCTTTTCCTTTCTGTATTTCAGAACAATGCTCGTTATTCAGAGCCTTTCCTTTCAGAGTTTCATAACTATGCTCGTTATTCAGAGCCTTTTTCTATCTGAGTTTCAGGACTTTGCTCATTATTCAGAGCCTCATTATTCAGAACCTTTTCTTCCTGGGTTTCAGGACTTGGTTCATTATTCAGAACCTTTCCTTTCTGCGTTTCAGAGCTATACTCGTTATTCCGAGCCTCGTTATTCAGAGCTTTTCCTTTCTGAGTTTCAGAACTATGCTCTTTATTCATAGTCTCTTTTCTGTATGTGTTGTTTCAGAATTGTGCATGGGATACATAACCATGTCTATCTTTCATAACTTGGCTCGCTTTTCAGAGTCTTGTCTGTCCATCTGTTGATCAGAACGTTTCTCCTTTTTCAGAAACTTGTCTGTCCGCATGAGTTTTAGAATTTTGCTCAATGTTCTTTGCTCGTTATTCAGAGCCTGGTCTGTCTGAGTTTCCAAACTTTTTTCATTATTCATGACCTTGTTTACATGCTTGCATTCCATGTTTCGGTCCTGTAGGACTGTATGTCTTACTATGCCCACCTGCCCCAATTGTGGCCCTTCCTTTGGAAACTTGCTCTGCCTGCCTGCAACCCCGATCCTGGCCATGACATTTCCTAACCGTTGACTATCTATTTTCTAATTTTCTCCAGTAGACAATCCTTATAAAGGGGATTGACACAAATCCATCCTTACCAAAAACACTTCCCTTTGCCCAATTGCCTCTTTACTCTCTGCCCTCTTGCATTCCTCAGTTTTGCTCACTATCCCTCAAGCAGACTTAAGTCTGGAGCACCCTGGGTGGGGCCTCAATATGCCAGGGGAAAGGATAAGGTGCTCTGAAATGACTGCAGTGGTGATATGGCATAGTATAAAACCAGAGTGACATCCCATTACATGACATAACATTACACCTAACTTTGGGAAATATAGGGCTTACATAAAAAGAATCGGGGTCTGCAGGTTCTTATTGTGGTGTCAGCACTGCTATCCCCCTGCTCCCGTTATGCTGCGCCTGCACATTCCTGTCATTTCAGCACGCAGCAATATCCAGCTGTGAGACAACGGGAATAAATGAATTCGGGAGCCTCGCAAATAATGTCCTCGAGCATCTAGCCTACAGCGCATGTGCTACAATCCAGGCCTCCTATAGGCCATCAGCATTTCTGACGTCGGAAACCTAGCTCCGTTAACTGTGTCCTCGCTGGACATGGCATCTTCCCTCTCTGACAAATTAACAAAATGTTCACTCACAGTTCTATGGTCATATTTCTTCAATGAAACGTAGTGCACGCATGACACGCCTCCACCGCATGTGCTACAAACCAGGCCTCCTATAGGCCATCAGCATTTCTGACGTCGGGAACCTAGTGTCGGGGGGAAATTCTCCCGGGGTCGGCTGGGCCGTCCGCGGACCTCCGGGCAGGGAGGCCCCAACTCCTCCCTTATATCCCAAAAGAGATAGAGTATGAGACACACGCAAGAAGCAAGGTGATTCTGCTGTTTATTAAACAAAACGGCAGGGATGGGTCAAGGATCGTACGCATCCGTCCTGACACTCTCTCAACATCGTGGGGCTTGCAGGCCCTTTTTACCTTAGTATGACGCGCTACTTGCGTCACCTGAGAAAGTTAGCAAAAAACCTATCGCCACTCTGGATTGGTTCCCCGAGTGGTAGGGTTAGTATAGCATACGTATAGAGAACGTTGTTATTGGTTAAGGGTCAGTCAGGTGGTATACTTGGGTTGTCCCTTCAGTTTGATACATAAAAATTGTTACATGAAGACCCCTGAGGATTGGTCAATGTTAATGGCGTCAGTGATAAGGGCCCCCTGTTCTGATTGGTTCACCCGCGAGCCCCCCAGTCTGGGACCATCGCTGTTCCCAGCTCGCGGTGCACCTGTCACTTGCAACAATGTTTCACTATGGGTATGTGCAGACAATGTGAGGGTTTATTCATAAGCAGGAAGGCCGACTACTCCCACCGCTGCAGATGTCCATTGAGTCGCTTAATTGTATCTGCCTGTGTCTTGAGACGGGGGATACAGGCGCCTTCTTCCTCCTGGGCTTGGCATCCTATCAGGTTTGGCTTGGTCACGTGAGGTGGGACCGTGGTTGAGGCAGAATTCTGCACAATTAATATTGCATTTTTCACTGTGTGCCTGGCTTATCTTGCAGGTGTGACCTTGGCGTCGGCTTGCGGTATGAGAGTTTGCTACGTTGTGCCCTTGACTGTCTGCTTTCGCTGGGCTCATTCTGCAGGGTCAGCACCCGAACTCTTGCTCATTTAATGTTCATGGAAGCTTTTGCTTGCGGCCTATTTGGGCCCGGTGCATGGGTGGAACCGTTTGATACAGAGCGCTTTAGGTTATGGTATCATATTGCTCTATCCCCAGTATCGTGTCTTCGTTATATTTCTCATTATGATACGTGGGTTTAGAAGAAGCGTGAGCAAGCCTTTTTAGATGAGTTCATTATGCGTCTTGCGTTTCTGCATTTTGAAAAGCCTATGTGGAAAATAATAAAGATGCACGTCCGTGGGTGTGTCCGTCGCCTACGTCATAGCACTGAGTATGTTCTTCGTGTGGATTGGTGTGGGAGTGTCCGGTGTGTATGTTTGCACAGGTGTGCTGACCGTTGGCTAGGTCGTCATGGCATCTCTAACGATGTGTTGATTTGGTGCTGGATGGTTCAGTCGAGTCCATCCATGCCGCAGGTGTCGGCATGTGCAGGGCAGGCTGGTGGGCAGGCGGGTGGGCACGCGAGTGGGCACATCCGTATGTTCTTGTACCAGGGTATTTGGTCGTCTGGGAGATGGGCAAACTCCTCTCGTGGCGGGTGTCTGGGCGGTGATCCTCTAGGCCAGGGTTGAGAGGGGATTGGTGGGAGCCTTTTGTTCACTTTTCCCACTTCAGTCCCCCCTCTGGTCGACTTGTCGACCACAAACATATCCTTTTCAATATCTCCTCTCACTCTCCATATTTTAGTTACTCCTTCCAAATGCCCATAGTGGTTAACATGGTCTTCAAATGACCAGTACACATATATACAGGTCCCTCCAGGTGTGCAGTATACCCATTTCCCTATGTAGCTCCTTGGGTTTCTTGGGTTTTCAAGCTTCACAGATGGTGGGTCCAGGTGGTTGGTGATGATCTGGTTGCGCAACCTCTCTCTCTCTTTTATTATTGTGCCTGTGTGTTGGCCGTCATCTGCTGGCATCAAGGGGTGCATACCGACCATTTCGATCATCTCGTCTGTGGTGCGTGCCTTCCGGGCCTTCCAAAAACTTATTATGATAAGTGCAGCTCCAGCCAAAATAATGCATCCAACTATAATCTTCAGTCCATCTGACAGCCAAGATGGCATCCATGCCCATAGCGTCGAAAACCAGCTCTCATCCTTTTTCACACCTTTACTTTCATCCATCATTTTGGAGTGCATCTGGGCCAATTGTGATACCGCTTCTGTCAGTGTACCATTGTCAGCATCGTTAGCAGGAATGAATGTGCAGCATGATTGGCCTATCTTTGCGCAAACCCCTCCTTCCATTGCTGTGAGGAGGTCCAGTACATATCTGTTCTGTAGTGCTACCATCCTCACTGCTCGCAGTTCCTCTTTTATTGCGTTGAATCCATTTACTGTAGAGTTAATTGTCATCATTAGTTCCCATCTAGTTATCTGGAGCCATTTTGCATTTGCGTAAGCCTGTAGTCCCGGATGTATTATTGAGGAGAAGAACATTGCTGCTCTGCTGAATAGTCTGTGTTCTGGCGGAATTGAAGTGAGTGCTGTTTCTGACCTTCCCCACAGGTAATTTCCTGTCAGAGGTTCTCCTTGCCTTTTCTTTCTATTCAGGACAGTGTTGTTGCCGTTGTTTCGGTTCTCTGGCCCCTTCTGAAGCTGTGCAGATCTCTTCTTCCTCTTGTTTCTTTCATCCATTTTGGGGAAGTTCGCCACATTCACATGTTTCTGGGGCACCACTAGTGATGGTACATTAACGTGTACTATTGTGCATACACCATTCCACAGAGGGGGCAGTGTGTGGTATGCCTTGTCTCCACAGGCCCAGTAATGGTCCATTACTACTGCTGTTCCTGCTCCCCCCTCAGGTAGCTCTATCACGCTTGCACAGTTGGTGTTGTATCCTACGTCCACTTCTCCTTTGTGTTGGTAGCATACCTTCGGTGCAGTCATCAGCAGTATTGTTATTGGGTCTTGATCCTTCTCTATCGACGTTAGCATGGGTACGTACTTGACCCAAGTCATCCAAAATCTGTTGTTGTGTTCAGCAATAGTTGTAGTATCTTCTCTCATTACCATTTTGCTGCCAACCACTCCCGTGCCCCATTTGTCACACAGGTACACCTTCCCTGTTATTATTATCAGTGGTCTTTCCCAACATCCTTGTTTACCAGGAACTTCAGTGGCGTACCAATCACATGGTAGGTACTGTAGTGTAACTCTCTTTGTTTCTCCTTTTTCAGGGCCACTTGTTATGTATCTGAATGCTTCAGCATGTAAACTGGCCTTGTGGTAACTCAAATAACTCTTAAGGAAGTTATTTTCGTACGGGTATGTGTCTCGTGATTTCCATACCAGGTGCACCGTGTTCCCTTGAAATCTCCCTTTCGTTTGGAACAGTGCCAGGTATATTATACACCGTGCTGTTTTTTCATCTATTTCCGTGGCAACAAAAGTTCGGGAAGCACTCATGGCGTATGGGATCAATGAGCAGACGTAGCAGCTGTCTTCTGTTGTTTGTTTACCTATTTGAGTCATGTGTTGGTACCACATGTTGTTTGAGACGTGTGCTGAATTTTGTACGTAGTTGTCAATATCTTTATTGTCTGAGTATGTGCTGCGTTTAACTCTATTTCCCTTGTGTGGAATTTTGCTAGTACCACCTGACGTAACACCTGTTGCAGCTGGGGGTGGGGATATATTAGGTTTGGGTACAGCAAAAATATTGATAGCATAACTGTTCTGCCATACAGAGGCAGCCACAAACCCGGTGATCATCAAAATCCCTATCATCTTTATTACAGAGGCTAGTCTCACCAGCATTTTGCTCTTACCTTGCTGAAGTCCGGCAGCTAATTCTTGCGACGTTAAAGTTGCCCGCCTGAAAATTCTCAATATGCTTGTTATTAGTGTTAGTTGTTGTTTTCAAGCTCTCCCTATCAAGTAGTCGTTCAGTGCCCAGGCGAAGAGCTGTTCCCACGCCAATCTAAGCGATCTATCTCTTAGGACAGGCAAGTATGGGTGGAGGTGGGGCATTGATTGTTCTATGGCCAAGAGAAGTGCTGTGTAGTAGACACGTACCCTCCTCCTTTTCAGGTACTTTGGCCTTTTTATGTAATAGACAAATTGGTGCGATAATTCTTCAGGGTAGTTATTGTCTAAGGGTATCATCTACTCCTGGGCAGTGAACTTTGTTAGTTATCTGTTTTCTTAGCAGTACAATAATACACCGTACCTGCATGTGCGAGAGAAAAAAGAGAGAACATTCAAGTGTTTACATGTGTAGGTGCAAAACAATGTCCTTCAGTTGGGTTATTACTGCAGTGGGTAGGGGGTCAATGGGCAGAGGGTTTGGGGCTCAACTGGTAGAGGTTTCTTTACTCTTTGATCGTGTGACCATGGGGTGGGCGGTATGGTAATTACCCCTCTCTATTTCAATAGTTGTCTCTGGGGAATCAGGGGGGTGGCAGGGTATGGGGACACTTTGGCCGTTAGTTGCGGTAGAAGTCCCTTCCTCCGTTGGCGACGCTGTTGCTGTTCTTCCAATGGCCCTGTCGGTGACGCTAGGGCGGGTCTGGAGTTTGCAGATCTTTACGTCGTGTAGGTGATTCCAGGCACGTTTGTCCTGTAGCTTTACTGCTCTCGTTGATACTTCCTCTACCAGGAGGGGGCCAGTGAAGCGTGGGCTGTTCCACTTTCTGTTGAAATTGCGGAGTAGTACGTGGTCACCTTTGGCAATTTTGCACAGTTTTCCCTTTTCCAATTTTTCATCCGCGTCTTCTTGTTGATCACTCTTAGACCCGCCCCGCGTGCGCTCGAGCTGTTGAGACACAAACACTACACTAGTAATCAAAGAAGACACATATTGGTACATTTCATCACCAAGGACAGTTGCAGTACTCTCATGGTCGGTGAATGCTCTTGATGTTGGCGTCAGAGGAAGGCGCATTTGGCGTCCGGTCACCACCTCGTGAGGGGTGAGGTGGTGGTCGGAGCCTGGTCTATTCCTTAGCTCAAATAGGGCTAGCGGAAGGCAATACAGCGAACTCTTCTTTGTTGTTTGCTGTATTTTTGCAATTGCCTCTTTTAATAGGCCATTCAGGCGTTCGCATATACCGTTGGCCTGCGGGTGATATGCACATGCAAATTTATGCTTGATGTTCAGTAAGGATGTGATATGCTGGAACATTTCATTGGCGAAATGCGGCCCATTGTCTGACCGCAGTATTTCGCACACTCCCCACCTGGGGAAGACCTCCCTCACTAGGAATTTAGCTGCTCGGAATGCATCTGGGTGTGAGCAGGGCCCTGCCTCAATCCACCTCGAGAATTGGCACACAACTACAATCATATACCTATTTCCTTGACATACGTTGATCATATCAACATAGTCAATATGGATGTGTCGGAAGGGTCCCTCTGGCCGGGGTATAGTACCTTTTATCACCTTCAGCGTGTGACCGGCCGTGAACTGCTAACATGTGAGACAATTGCTGATAAAATTTGACACATGGGAATTTAACTCGGGGCAGAACCAATCTTCCCTAATTCATGCTGCGATGACTTCCTTGCCTGTGTGGGCTGGGTGGTGTAGTTGGCTCAGGGTGGTGTTCAATAGTGCCAGTGGCATTACCATCTTTCCAGTGCTACCCTGGCGCCATAGTGCGTCAGTTGGCGACATTGTACATCCTCTTTTTACCCATATTTCTTTTTCTGCCATTGGTGCAGCCGTTTGTAGCTCCATTATCTGTGTGGCTGGGAGATGGGTGTACCCTTCTTTTATTAACATCTCCTTAGCTATTCCCCTCCCTCTCCCTCTCTCTGACTCTGGGGGGTTCCATATCTCGCCAAAATATGCAGCATACTTCGCGTGTGCGTCTGCTGCTGCATTCCCTTTTGAAATATGGTCTTCTCCATTAGTGTGTGCAGTGCATTTGACCAAGGCTACTTCTTGGGGGTCATTTATTACTTCAATTAGTTCAGCCAATAAGAGGGCATGTTGCACTGGGGTGCCGTCAGCTCTCCTAAACCCTCTTCTCCTCCACTTGGACAACCCTGAGTGGACAGTAGATGTGACATATGCACTGTCGGAATATATGTCACTCGTTTGTCAAAGCTTTCCTTCAACGCCAAGATCAGTGCAACTAATTCCGCTGCTTGGACAGAGTAATGCTGTGGTAATTGTACGCATTTCATCGCCACACACACCGGTACCTCCGTCATTTTTACCACTGCTGCCCCAGTTCTCCTAATCCCGTCACTTTGGTCAATTGTTGATGACCCATCAATGAACAAGAGCTCACCTCCGTCTAGTGCATTCTCTTCAACCCTTCTAGTGCATGAATATATTTCAGTAGTCTTTGTACAATCGCGTGCATAGTCTCCTTCCTCAATTGCTTCAGCTATAAACCTTGCAGGGTTGACCGTGCTGCATCTAACAATTGATAGTTCAGCTCCAGATAATATTATCTCATAACCTGACGCCCTCTGCGTTGTTAGTGTGGACTTAGGCTTGTTCAATATTGCAAATAGTGCATGTTCCACAAATAGTGTGGTTGGGCACCCCATGGTGATTGCTGATGCTTTCTCTACCGCAAAGGCAGCTGCGGCGAGACCTTGTTCGCAAGGGAAATGACCTAGCATCACAGGATCCAAGTGGCCGCTGTAAAACGCTACTGGTTTGTAGCCCATGCTTGTTTTTTGAGCCAACACTGCTTTCATTACTGTTGAGTCGCAATGTGAAAATATAAAAAATTGTCGTTCATAATCTGGGGTGGCCAGTACCGGAGCGGTTGATATTGCATCTTTTAGTTCATCAAAAGCCTCTTTCATTTCCATTGTCCACCCCAACTTTTTCTCCCCTTTGTTAGCTTCTTTTAACCCCTCAAGTAGGGGTCCTATGTATGAGCTGTAATCAAATACCCATGCTCTGCAGTAGTTGCACAGGCCCAGGAACTGCTGTAATTCTCTCACTGTTTGTGGCAATGGCGTTTTTGAAATGGTCTGTGCTCTTTGTGGTGCAATCTGTCTTCCATATTGGGATATGAGCTGTCCAATGTAAAGTACTTGTTCCTGACAGTATTATAACTTTTCCTTGTCTACGTTGTAACCTTTTTCAGCCAATATTGTCAGCATCTTTAATGAGTCCTCTCTGCATCTTTTTTCGTTTGTGCTGCAAATTATTATGTCGTCAACATACTGTAACACTGTGCTTTCTACTTCAATGTTACCCAAATCCATCTCTATTACTCTGTTGAATATTGAGGGTGACTCGCAGTACCCTTGTGGCAATCTGGTGTGTTTCCACTTTGTGTTTCTGTAAGTGAAGCTTGTCAGATCTTGTGAGTCTGGGTGCAGTGGTATTGAGAAAAAGGCATTTTTAAGGTCGATCACTGTAAACCGTGATGCTTCTGCTGGAATGCCGCACAATATTGTGGCCGGGTTTGCTGCTATGGGGTATTCTGCTTCCACTATGTTGTTCAAAGGCCTGAGGTCATGTATGAAGCGCCAAGATCCACCTTTAGCCTTGCGCACTGGGTATACAGCTGTGTTGCATGGAGATTCTGATGGGACCAATATGCCATTATTTATAAGGGCCGTTATTGTTTCATATATGCCCTCATCTGCCTCTTTTGATAGTGGGTACTGTTTCACTCTGGGGAGTATTGCACCCTTTTTCAATTTTATTCTTACTCCCCCTATGCTTTTTATGCACCCCACGTCATAGGGGCTAGTAGTCCATAATGATGTGGGTACTTTTGCCATATCCTCCTCAAAAAAGGGAACTGGGGTAGACGTGGGTGCCTCAAGTGCCATTGCAATTTTCTGTGCCACTTGTTTGTACGTCACCCTTAGCCATATTTCCACACTCATCATAAATACCATTTCACCTTCTTCCTTTTCTCCTGAGAAGAGCTCCTCATCTGACACCTGGGTGAGTCTACATCCCTCTGCTAGTGCTATCACTGCCCTCCATGCTCTTCCTTCTCTGTCTTGGGCATGCACTGCAATGTAATCAGCAGTTGCTATAATGCTCTCTATGTCCACTGAAATCACCTTTCCTTCTGGTTCGTTGGCTGGTGTTTCTTGTCTAAACAAGTAGGCTGCTGGCCTCCTCCAGATCTTTCCCTCTATCCCTGGCATCCATGCAAATGCCATGTCTGTCCCGTACTGGAACAGTTCACCATCTACTGGCTCAGCCCTAATCACTGTCTGTCCACAGTATGCCTGCATAATCTGTCGTGCAGTGAGCATGTTAATTCCTGGAGTGGAGCAAATTATGCCGTCCTCCGTAAAGGAGATCGTCATATTCAACCTGCTCATTATGTCTCTCCCCATTATATTTACTGGTGAGGCCCTAGAATATAAAAGTGGGACTGACATGTCATAATCCCCTATTGATAAGGGAATGTTATCAGTAAAGGGAACCAACCCCCTAGCCCCAGAGAATCCTTGGGTGTTCATGGCTTCACCTGACATCTTAAATTTACCTTCCCTTATGCAAGACCGGGTCGCCCCGGTGTCAACAAGGAATGATAATTGTTTGTCACCTATCGTTACCTCTATGCGTGGTTCCTCCGCACTATTAGGTGTTACCGACAGGATGGGACACACCAAGGTCGTCTGTGGGCTGTCCTATTGGGGGTATAATGATTGACCACTTCCCGTGTAAGGGTTGTGTCCCAGGACTGTCACCCTACCCAGTTGTGTTTGCTGTAGTTGGGTATTGGTTGAGGTTATGTTATGGTCTTGGACTTGTGCAGGTGGCTGTACTTGCTGTGCTTGGGGTTTTTGTGTAATCGCTACCTGTTGTTGAGGCAGTGGATATGTCCGTGGCTGTTGTTGTGTTACTAGTTGTTGCTGTCCATTTCCGTGTTGCAATGTCTGCTGTTGCTGGAGGCCCTGCTGTTCCTGTGTCAGCTCTTGTTGTCCCTGTTCACTCCACAACGGTGTGCCTGGTCTCACTCTACACGTACGTGACATGTGTCCTACCAATCCACAAATCCAACACACCAGTGGTTCCCTGTTCTGCCATGGAAAGCTTCCTGTGTTGTCCTGGTATACTGGGTGCCCGGTGGGGTAGGAATTTCTAAGTCCCCCCACCTGTTGTTGTGTGTTATATCCGTATCCTCTCCCTCTCATTATTCCTCCCCTTCCCCGGTCGTAATTATAATACCCAGCTCCTGGCGTTGAGTATCCTCCTCCCATGTTAGTCATGTATGGTTGGAGTGGCGGCATCTGTTGTGTTACAGTCTGCGATGATTGTATTTGGGAGGGGTCTTGTGCAGCCACTACTTGTGTGGGGCTTTGAGTTATTGTGGCAGGTGTAGTTATTAGTGCGCCTTCCATCGTGTATTTAGTGAGTTTCTTCTGTACTAGTTTAGCCTCTTCCGTTTTCCTATCCTCTTCCTTTTTTTTCATTTTTTCTTGCCATGTCCTGCAATGATGTACTATAGTCAGTTGTATTTCTGGCCATGCTTTTGCTTCCATCCCCACTACTTTCTTCAGTTGTTTCTGGACTGCTTCTGGGAGCCCCTGTACTAGTATATGATAGAATATTGCTGGTGTTTTGTCCCATTGTTCTCTAGTTTCCATACGCCACTTCTCTTGAATTTCCTGGATATAATCAACAGGATCTTCGTTCTCACGCATCTTGCGCGAGGTAATTGCTCCTATGTCTGATGTGTCTGGATACTGTACCCTCAGTGCCTGCCATAATGCATGTCTGCAGTTTGCAAATGGTGCCCCATCGTGAGATGTGTTTGTTATTGTGACCCCGGGGAAGCCCGCTCTCTTCCAGATGTCATCCGCAGCATCCCCTAATATTGATATTAGAAGGCCCTTTACATCTCCCACTGCCAATTTCTGTCCTGCGGTGTGTTTTTCCATTTCATATATCCATTTACCCGCACCTCCACTTAATGATGGGAGTCTGCACTTTATATTTTCCTTGTCTGCATGCTTCCAAGGGACGTATTGTGGTCTAACCCCTCCCCTCTCTAGAAGAGGCATTAAGTTGTGTCCCGTTTTACCCCCTGGGTTCCACAAAATGGAGTCCTCACACCCCTCCTCTTCTTCCGTCTCTTCTACATCGTCAGTTTCGTCCATATTTCTCCTGGTCTTGACTCTTTCTCCTCCACCACTTCCCCTTCTTTCATCATTTCCTTTATTTATTGTGGGCCTGTGTATTCGTTCTCCCTGCCTGCGTCCAGGGAGGTCTCTAAGCCTTCCTGCATAGGGTGTCAGTTCGTTTGTGAAGGGCGCGAGTTTAGATGGGCATGTTGCGCGTAATGAGCGTGAGGTGGTGGAGCATGTAGGACGGGACGGTGACGGCGTGGCTTCACGTGTCTGCCTTTCCGCTATTCCTTGCTCTTCTTCCTCACTTCTCTGCAGTTCTTCCTTTCTCCTGCAGATCCATGGTGAGTCTCTATTTGTCCGGGTGGTGTATAGTTTATCTAGGCTTTCCCTTTCACTATTTCTTCCTTCCTTCTCCATTCCTTCTTCTTCCTCACTACAAAAGTCATTCATAAATGGCAACCCCCAAACTGTCTTTTTCCCCCCAATCGTTACTGTTCTTAAGTCTATTAGGTCCGTTCCTCCCTTTTCTTCTTTACTAATCGCTCCCCTTTGTGCCGATGTTGTTGCTACTTCTGTACCTCTATATACATGCCTCCTTACTTCACTCTCCCCCCTCCTATCTTCTCTTTCCCCTTCATTTCTCTCTGCTATTTCTCTACCAATTTCCTCTCTTTTCTTTTTTAATTCTTCCATTACTTCACAACTCATTTTTTCCAATATCTTTTCATCTTCTTTCTTCCTTTCCCATCTCTCCCTCTCCCTTTCTAATATACTCTCTATCATCCTCCCTTCTTCGTATTTCCTTGTCGTTTCTGACAGTAATCTCTTCTTCCATATTGCCATTTCTTTTTCTTTCCCCTCTTCCTCTTTTTTCCTGTCGCGCAGTGCTGCTCTTGATACCCTTTCTGCTGCTGCCTTTAACCTTTCGGCTTCTCTCCTTTGCTCCTCAGTTCGTTCTCTCATTCTTACCTTCTTTCCTTTCCCGTGCTCTCTCTCTTTCCCCCCTCTCGAGCTGCTTGATCAGTGCATTCTGCTCATCCCTCAATTCTGCTAATCGTTCCTCCAAAGTCTCTTCCTTTTGTCTTAACAGCTCTTCCCCCTTTCCTTTCCCCTCTTCCCCTTCCATTTCACTCTCCCTGGTATTATCCTTGTCCATTTTCCTTACCACCTCCTTCTCTTCTCCTGTTAATGAACCTCGTAATTTTAATAGTATCTGCGCAGCTACCCACTCATCATTTCCTACGTCCGTAGTCTGCTCTTCTTCAGTCCTCCCCTCCCGTGCTAGCATCTTCCTATGGGCTGATCCCGTTGTACTAGTCCGCTCCCCTCCCGTGTGGCCACCTGTAGCTGTATATGGAGGCGGGATGTATGCCGGGTTCGAGTACCCCTCAGCCGCCCTTAATTGTTCTCTTGCTATTTCTCCTAGTTCTCTTAAAGGATACAACCCCCCTCCCTCTGTTTTCACTACCTTCGCTAGAGGTATATCGTCGCTCTGTTCCTTTTTTATTTCATTTTCGGTTGAGTTGTCACTCTTTTCTTCTCCCTCTTGTCCTTTCCCCGTGTTCTGTGTGCCTTCACTCTCCTTTTCCCCATTCTCTCCCTCCTCCTTAATCTCCTTATCTCCCGTTTTTTCCCCTACAATGAACATTCCGTTTGGTCCTGGTCGGGACCCTTGGAACATCCTCCATAAGTTGAACACCTCCACGTGGTGCGTCAACTTCTTCCCCTTGTATGTATTGTGCAGATGGTTTAATAGTGAGTGTTGGGTATATGGATCGAAGCTACCATTAGGCGGCCATGGTGTCGTCATTTTGTTGTCCGTCCCCTGTGTCCATTCTATGCTGTACTTGATCAATTTCTCCCTATGGGGTGATAGTGTTTTACATATGTGTTGCAGCGGGGTAGTGAGGGTGTTCCCCCACCCCCCGATCCTGTCCCGTATGACATAGTAGCGCTCCACTTGTTACCCTTCCCCTATTTGGTAGCGGTTATCTCACTAGCGGTTTACAATATACAGCCTTATATCTTTACCTGGCCCCGTAAGTTTGGGGACTTGCGATAGTCCGCTAAGGAAAAATTAGTAAAATATAGTATTTACATTTGTATATTCTTTTCTTTTGTTTCTTCCTTTATACAACACCCTTACGGCCCCCTGCGGCCGAGGCGCACGTAGCCCCCTGCGGCTGCGTGCCCCTTGTGACGATCTTATACTGCCGTCCTACTTTCACTTGCTCCTCCTCCCTCTTCTACACTTGCCGTGGCCGGCGTTCTCCGTGCGCAGCCACGTCCCCCTTTTCGCCTTCCCCCGATCAACTCATTACCGTGTACCTCCGTTTCCACGCCCTTAGCACAGCTCTCCTCCCCGCCACTCAAAACTAAAGATGCCTGGTTCTCGAGATGTCCTATGTAAGCCCTGCTGGTGACGTCACCGATCTCTTCAAACTACTGGTGAGTTCTTCATATATTCTTTAAGTCCAAAATACACTTGCAATCTACCCCCGTTAACCCCACAGCTGTCTTCCTGTCACTCCTGGAACAAGGTAATCAATAATATAATCGGACTGCGCACGCTGCATCGCCTCGCATGTGATACGCCCCTCGACAGGAGGGCTTAACCAGCCAATTATCTTCCGTATTGGGCAACTAGCTAGCTACCGCTACAGGGAAACGTCATCTATCTATCGAGTTTCCTGCTCGATCAATAGGGATCCTCATCTACTCATTGATCAATAATTGCCAAATCGTAGGAAACCACGCACACACACACACCCTTACACATGGTCGCGACCTAGGCCAATCAGTTTCTATGAGCGGCCGCACGTGATGTTTTTGTGCTCCGCCCCCTTCTCTCCCGTAACGTAGCAGACTGCTCTCGCACTCGTCCGGCTACCATTCATTTCATTGCCAACACTAAATTATCAAACCTTCGCCGCGCACCTGTGTAATACCTCCTGTATTCAATTCCTCCCCCTCCCTCACAATTTCACATTGCTTGTTGTGTGTGGCATACTCACCAAGTTCTCTTGATGCGGGGCCGCTCGACTGCGTGCACCCCTCCAAGCGGCTCGCCACCTCCCCTCGTCTGGACTACGTCTGGACACTCGCCAACCGCGGGCGGGATACTTCTCAACTGGCTCCCGAGGGCCAATATCCGGATTGCGCTGTCCGGTCTTCTCGCAGTTCCGCGATGGGCCTGTAGTCCTCAAAAGGGGGCAGCGGCAGAGGGGGCCGCGCCGCCGGGCCTCCTCGCAACGGGAGTACTTGGAAAAATAAAAATAAAAGCGGACCTTAAACAGATCTCAGCAGTGCCTCCAACTTGTCGGGGGGAAATTCTCCCGGGGTCGGCTGGGCCGTCCGCGGACCTCCGGGCAGGGAGGCCCCAACTCCTCCCGTATATCCCAAAAGAGATAGAGTATGAGACACACGCAAGAAGCAAGGTGATTCTGCTGTTTATTAAACAAAACGGCAGGGATGGGTCAAGGATCGTACGCGTCCGTCCTGAAACTCTCTCAACATCGTGGGGCTCGCAGGCCTTTTTTACCTTAGTATGACGCGCTACTTGCGTCACCTGAGAAAGTTAGCAAAAAACCTATCGCCACTCTGGATTGGTTCCCCGAGTGGTAGGGTTAGTATTGCATACGTATAGAGAACGTTGTTATTGGTTAAGGGTCAGTGAGGTGGTATACTTGGGTTGTCCCTTCAGTTTGATACATAAAAATTGTTACATGAAGACACCTGAGGATTGGTCAATGTTAATGGCGTCAGTGATAAGGGCCCCATGTTCTGATTGGTTCACCCGCGAGCCCCCCAGTCTGGGACCATCGCTGTTCCCAGCTCGCGGTGCACCTGTCACTTGCAACAATGTTTCACTATGGGTATGTGCAGACAATGTGAGGGTTTATTCATAAGCAGGAAGGCCGACTACTCCCACCGCTGCAGATGTCCATTGAGTCGCTTAATTGTATCTGCCTGTGTCTTGAGACGGGGGATCCAGGCGCCTTCTTCCTCCTGGGCTTGGCATCCTATCAGGTTTGGCTTGGTCACGTGAGGTGGGACCGTGGTTGAGGCAGAATTCTGCACAATTAATATTGCATTTTTCACTGTGTGCCTGGCTTATCTTGCAGGTGTGACCTTGGCGTCGGCTTGCGGTATGAGAGTTTGCTACGTTGTGCCCTTGACTGTCTGCTTTCGCTGGGCTCATTCTGCAGGGTCAGCAACCGAACTCTTGCTCATTTAATGTTCATGGAAGCTTTTGCTTGCGGCCTATTTGGGCCCGGTGCATAGGTGGAACCGTTTGATACAGAGCGCTTTAGGTTATGGTATCATATTGCTCTATCCCCAGTATCGTGTCTTCGTTATATTTCTCATTATGATACGTGGGTTTAGAAGAAGCGTGAGCAAGCCTTTTTAGATGAGTTCATTATGCGTCTTGCGTTTCTGCATTTTGAAAAGCCTATGTGGAAAATAATAAAGATGCACGTCCGTGGGTGTGTCCGTCGCCTACGTCATAGCACTGAGTATGTTCTTCGTGTGGATTGGTGTGGGAGTGTCCGGTGTGTATGTTTGCACAGGTGTGCTGACCGTTGGCTAGGTCGTCATGGCATCTCTAACGATGTGTTGATTTGGTGCTGGATGGTTCAGTCGAGTCCATCCATGCCGCAGGTGTCGGCATGTGCAGGGCAGGCTGGTGGGCAGGCGGGTGGGCACGCGAGTGGGCACATCCGTTCTTGTACCAGGGTATTTGGTCGTCTGGGAGATGGGCAAACTCCTCTCGTGGCGGGTGTCTGGGCGGTGATCCTCTAGGCCAGGGTTGAGAGGGGATTGGTGGGAGCCTTTTGTTCACTTTTCCCACTTCAGTCCCCCCTCTGGTCGACTTGCCCATTTTTAAGCACTGTTGGAGGTTCTTATTTTGGCCTGTTTTGCATTCCTGGCAGATTACCTTTCACGTGGGAAGCCAATTTAGCTGTGACAAATCAACTTCCAGAGCACCAGTGGTCCAGGGATGAACCTCGGTTTCTAACCCATCAATCAGCCCCACACCTCTAGTACACCAGAAGGGATCCGAACAGATTGGAAACACATGCAAATTATAAACCTCCTTGTCCAATTTTGGTAACGTGGATGGAACGGCAGGCTGATCTCCACAAGGTAGTGGATTGTTGGGTAGCTGTAACACAGCGAACATACAATTATTACCAAATGATAAAAGGGACTGTCCAGTCAAAGTTGTATACAAATATCTACTTTATTATTATCACAACAGACAGTTCTAGCACACTACAAAATACAACCCACGCTGTAAAGGAATGCAGAGGACAGATATTTTCAAGAAAGAAAGGGGATGCACTCTAGATACTGACAGGAGGGTAGTCGGTAAAGTAATTAATCGCAATAGTTCAAGGATACTTTGTTTCAGCACAAAGGGAGCAATGGGTTGTAAAATGTCATTAGGGGACTTCTGAGAAGGACCAGGGGGACAGAACCACAATGTACCTTGTGCTTGAAGAAGTTCTTGGTGCTTGACAGTGTAGAGTTGGTTTCAGGGGGCTTTGCCGCTTCTACGACAGAGTTCAAGGTGGGAGACAGCTATGGGTATCAGGTGGCAGGCAGTCTGGTGAGCGAGGCTGGATGGACGGCTGCAGGCTGGCCTACACGGTGGCTCGGGGTCAGGAAGAGTGTTGTCAGTGCTGGTCGGCGGGACTGAAACATTGGTTGAGGCATCTCATGATGTTAGCGACTGGGACATCACAACAGTCAGTGGTGCAGTCAGTGGCAGTTTGAGGGGCTCGACTGTCTCGAAAATGTCCTTTCAGGTGTACGCTGGCTGATGCTTGTTGATGCACTCCTCCTTGCTTCTTCGGCTGGACTTGTTTCGTCCTTTAAGACAGACGGCCCAAAGCTGCGGAGAGTGTTGCAGGCAACGGCCTTGTCCTTCTTTCGGTTCAGAGACTTTCTGGCACTTCCCACTGAGGAAGATTGCTTGTAGGGCTTAGCAGGGCACACTGGGTGCTGGCTAGGTACTGGTTTTGGAGCTGCTGGGGGGTCCTCTGGGTCCAGTATCTCCCTCTCTTCCCTAGGAGATGTTTAGGGGAGGGATTCGGCTTCCCTCTTGGAAATCCTGGCCTTCCTTCACTGGCAGAAGCTGTAAGGCAGACTGTACCTTCAGTCAGTGTCCAAATGAGTCCTTCTCGTTACTCCTTGCAAAGTCTTCAGATGATCTACTAAGAGAGGGGCTCAGGCATCTTTTAAAGCCAAATGGGCCCCAGTGATTGGTGCAGGCTAAACCTACCTTAAGGAACCAATCCTGGGTCCCCACCAACAGTCTTCTGTTATGTGTGAGGTCATAACCAGAGTGCTTTGCAACAGGAAAGGTAATGGGGTGAAAATATATACTACTAAGGCCCTCCCATCTTCCTGTCTGTTGTGGATCAAAGGGTCTCTCTGGTTAATTGAGCTCTCTCTGGTTCCTGAGCAAAGCACAGTTCTCACTTGAAGTTAGTGGCGAGAACATACATTCTGTCTCCATCAAATCATATACTTCTTCCCTCTGAAACGGGGTCCCCCTGCAGGAGTTGGTTACTGTAAAGAGCTATCGCAGACATGACATTCACTGCCCTTCATACTAAGGGGTGGGAGTTGACTTCAGGTTGACACAGATGCATATCAAAAAGGTGTTCGGTTTCCTGTCCCTTTTGTCAGCTCTGTGACCAGGCCTCCCGCACGCCTGCTTCAATTAACTCTCATCAGTATTTACCGCCACCAGAAGACTGTCAATGGGCATGGCAGATCCATGGAGCCTTTGATATTTAATTAGGCTGGCCCTGGCGGGAGGAAGGTGTTGACCTCCTCCTCTTTATGCTTTCATGCACCCCTGGCTGTCACATCCTAATTAAAGGTGACAGGGAGGACTGTGCCTGTAGGCTGTGTCTCCCAGAGTACACATATCTATGTTTTTGTTGTGTGGTGAGCATAAGAAAATGTGTGTCCGGTTTAGCCCCACACATTTTCTGAGGTTAATCTCCCATCATTCAATTTCTTAAACAAATATCAAAAAAGCCAAGGTGAGTGCACACCCACCGTGCAGATGGTCAAATTCCTCACAGCCGCCAAACCACATACTTGTACCTTCTGAATGGGGTTCCCCTGCAGGGGTTGCCTACTGTAAACACATAGTCCCAGACATAACAGGTCACCGCCCTTGATACTTAGAGGCAGGAGCTGGCTTCAGGGTGACACAGTGCATATCAAAGGTTGTTGGGCTTTCCTGTGTCATTTGTTAAACTCTCCAGTCAACCCCAATGTGGGCCTGTTTGAATAATACTCTATTAGTATGTTAATTTTGTTAATTGCTACCACCATCTGCAGAGGGTAAACAAACAGACAGGGCAGATCCATTGAGCATTTGATAGTTAATTATGCTGGCCATGGCAGGAGGAAGGCTTTGGCTCTCCCCCTTTTGAGATGCATCGTGTACTCCACCTGTCAGATTCCAACTGAATATGACAGGGAGGACTGGGCCTGTAGGCTGTGTCCACCCGGAGGACATGGGTCTATATGTATTTTGTTCAGTGAGCATAGGACAATGTGTGCGGATTATCCCCCAACACTTTCCAGAGGTTGTTCTTCCATCATTACATTTCATATAAAATTTCAAAAAAGCCCAGGTGAGCGCAGACCAACCGTGTGGATGGTCGAATTCCTCACAGCAGCTCACCTCTTTTTTTCCTTTTACCTATGGTCCACATTCCCATCCTTTTTTCCAATGGACTTGTCCCCTTTCTCCCTGTTTGCCGTGTACCTCCCCACTGACACATGAACCCGTTCTGGTCTCACTGTAAAACCTTGTTTTCATGGAACCCTTGCTCTTGGTATCTTGCCCTTGACAATGTTGCTCCCTTCTTATGCAAATTGCCACATTGTCAGTTGCAACATGGCCCGCTGGTACCCAAAGTCTCAGTTGGCCTTAGGGGTGCCAAGGCTACCTACCTTCTATGTCATTGTATCTATCTAAACGTTTCTTGGTGATTGTCAAAATATAGACCAAGGTGTGGAAGATGAATTCTCTGATATATGCCCATAAATGTTTCTTGCACAACCCCCTAGAAAATCTTTATACTTATGGGGTTTTAACCCATGCACAACAGCCCTTTCAGAAACATCTGGTCTTGAGGCTTTAGGTCCAGCTCAGGAAAGGGGCCGGCACAAGACAGAGCAGCACTCTCTGAAGAATTGTCTTGCCGGAGCACTGCCCTGTGCCCAGACCCAGGGGCTAGCACATGACACACACAGATCTGTTCTGAAGCTGAGTTATGGCATGCACAAGCAGCCCGCGCTCCAACGAGCGCCTCCGAGTCTTCTGAAAGCCGGGTTGCTCGTGCGTGCGATGAATCAGCTTCAAAACAGATCTGTCCCCAGGCCCAAGGGCTAGCACAGAACACTCCCTGCAAGATCTGTTCTGAAGCAGGCTCATTGCATGCACACGTTTCAACAAGCAGACGGCTTTCTGAAGATTCGGCACAAGAGACTGAATACAGAAACAGCCAAACACTCACATAGTTCTGGCCGCTGTTAAAACTGGTACATATATGCCTTGCCATTTACAGAATTGTTTTGGTTGGGGTGAGTATTGTGACCAATCAAAACCGCAGAGTACAACTTCCATTATTCGCTCAAAAAGGGTTTCTTACTGAATCACTTCAGACATGTTTCAAATTTAAAATTGTGGGCATTCATATGGTCGCATAATGCTCTGTGCTTCTTTGCAAATCGCCAGAATTGGGTTCCATGAAGAGATACTGGGCCTCAGTATGACCCTGCAGTCTAGTAAAAAAAGTGCCACTTTACCAGACCCCCAGAGTACAAGTTTGCCGGTGGGGGTAACCCGACTTGCCAAGAGCTTGAGGTAACTCAATCCCCCACTGGCATAAAACACCTGCTAATTATATCCCTGGTGCCGAAAATACTTTCAAATCCCCCATGGAATCTTATGGGACTCCATGGAATGGGGATTTACCAGTGGTCCTGCGCCTGTTATATCTCGGTTACACCGGGATATCAGGCGGTGGAAACGGTAGGTGCGTTTGCTGGTATCCTGGCGGCAACTTGGAATGAGACCAGCTGTGTTGCGTCATGTGGCCTGGGGCCACGCACCAGGGCCCGCCCCCTCGTCTCCACAACCCTGCCCCTCCAGGGAGGAAAAGGTTCCCCCAGTACATTTTTGCCATTTCCAGCATTGCTCAGAACTGGACAGACCCTTGAACAGAGTGACTTGCTAGCAAGCACAGACTGGCGAATGTCTTTTTTTGAGCAAACGCGGTAAGCCAAGTGCTTCTCTGTCGAATGCCTATTGCCCTGTAATGGGACTATTATTTTACGTCAGTCAAATGTGATGATAATCAGATACATTTTCAGTGCATTTTTAAAAGGCAGATGATATATTCCTGCCTTTCAGGATACATAAATTCCCCAGTTGTGGACCATGGGTAAACTATCTGCTCCAAACTTGGGAGGGGATGGCAATATCCATGTGTTCTCGCTGAGGCCCAGGACTGAGAATGCTCTTTAGTGGAAGACCAAGCAGAATGCCCCAGAGGAGACTTTTACACTTCCTAGGCACTCGTGCATACTTCTCTTTATCCGTTGCCCCTCCACCTGGTTTGGCCAAAGCCAGGGAACCCCCAGACCTACCTTTCTCCCATAAGTGGGTTTCAGACTTGGAGACCACACAAATACCTACTATCCACTTGCTTTTCTCTATCACTCTCTCTCACCATACACTTATGGCACACGCTCCAATGGCTAGCGAACTACCCTGCTACACACCCAAACCACACATCCCCCCCAAACAAACTCACAAACACCAACAGCCTCCGACACGCAACAACACAAACAATGGACGCTGCCATCAAGAAACAATAAGCATCTAGTGTAAAAAACAGAGCACACACACACCTTTTACTCCTGGTTCTACACGCATCAAGAGCTGAGCACAAAACCTTCCTGAACCAGTGCCACTATATATCCACTAATTGCAGCTTTCCCTTTGGTTAAGGTACTTTACCTACTTCTTCTTTTAGTTATTGTAAGAACTAGGATAAAGGGCAGATGGAAGATTATTGGACTAGAAGGCTGGTGTGACCGAGAAAAGCCCACAAATGATAAAGAATTTGCCTTTGGTCCAGGCATCGCTGTCGGATGAAGGATGACCATCTTGGCAATCTTTATGAAAACCATAACAGATGTCAATTTTTGTGTGATTGGTGTCACTTCTCTTTCAAAGAAGGGCTGCATTATGGCTGTCCAACTCCAGGTCTCGAGGGCCTGAAATCCTGATGTGTTTTCAGGGTATCCTTCATAAATATTCATGAGAAAAAATGTACATACATTTAGAATCATGGTATGCAAATGTATTTTATGAATATTAATGAGGGGTATCCTGGAGCTAAGAAACACTGGAGCTAAAGTAGTTGTCAATTTTTGTTCCGAACTGAGAATTGTAGTCAGTGGATTGTCATCCGTATTTGACAAAGAAGCTTTTTGAGAGCCATTAACAGCAACAATTTCAGAAAGGGGAGCAGATGAGAAAAGTTTTAAAGAGTCATCAGCAACAACATTAGCAGGATGAGGAGTAAGAACCACAGGCACAGTTGGTACAAAAAGCTTTGAGAGAACTATATCAGTATGGGTGGTTTGAGTACCTTGATCAATACGGTTAGAGAAGCACTTAGAATCCATTTGTACCTTCAAACCTATCTCTCGAATGATATAGTCATAAGATTGTAACATGCAATCAGTTTGGTGTTGTATTTTGTCATCTAACGTTTCATATAGCTTGGCCAGTGACAGTAAAGCTGTGTTCATAGCAGTTAGGGTGTTGTTAAGGGCTGGTGCTTCAGGGAAAGATAATCTATTATCTCTATTCAAGGATTGAGGATCTTGGCTGAAATATGGATGGCCACCAGCAGGTTCATGAAACTGAGAACGTCTGGGAGTGGGAGCTATAAAGGATGAAGACCGGTTAGATACACTAGAAGATTTATCAAACATGACTAGAGATGTATACAGTTCTTGTTTGTCATTATCTTCCGGCTTACTTAAAGAAACAGGATTGGACATGACAATCGGAGAACTCAACCTGCGAGATCTATCATCTAATTGTATCAAGTCACCAATGTTTGAACAAATATATTGCACATCAGGAGTAGAGGGATCATGAAGAGAGGAAGAATTGAATAACTCAAGTGCCTCAGCGTCTGTTTCACCCGTTAAAGTATATTTCTCATATTCCTTTCTTAGTAAATGTTGAGCTTGTACCGAACACAATGGCTGATTTGTCGGTAAAAGTTCAACTGCTGTCTGAAGTGAAGCAGCATGATTTTCAGGTATTTGGGTAACGTATATCTCACCAGATTTACATGCTAGAGCTATGGAAGCATCAGCAATTTCCTTACTAGACACAATTTCAGGAGTCGCATTTGACACATGAACTTCACTCTGCACTATAGATTCCCTCTGCAGTGGTTCAACAGTCAATGGACACACTGATGTTAACTTTGGAATGGTATTTACAGTCATGGGGTAAACATCAGGTAAACAAAGGGAGCGAATATCAACAGTCAAGGAAATTGATCTTTTTTTTCTCTTGGTTCTCTTTAAGTCTTTTAGCAAGAAAGACTTTGCGAGATTCCAAGGGAAAAATCTGATATGGACCATTACCAATTTTTGGCATTCCTGATTTTAAAGAGATTATTGATTTAGACATATTGCATAAGGAAACCATAAAATCAGGCGAATAACACGTACCTGATATGTCAAGAGTCTGGCACCTGATGCGTGTATTAGGGTAACAAAAGATGATGTGACAAAGTCTCAAACACCACTCAGTACCCTTTGGTGCTATAAAGCACCGGATCCTGGGCAAATCGCTCAAAATAAGAAAAACCAGTAGAAGTAAAAATGTAAAACAAATGCCGGGGCGGTCCACGCCGCGCACCGCGAACATCAAACAGTATTTAGCTGTACTTGGCACGTGGCGCGGGTGCGCCTGGACGTGTGTATTTGAAGGAGACCGTTACTCGTCACAGAGGCTAGTGGGCGGAGCCTCGTTCCAGGAAAAGCCTTTAAATCAAAAAAACAAAAGTACACTTAATAGTTGAAAGATTTACGTGCAAAAAATGCAAAACTAGTTCCACTGGTGAGGAGACCAAAGGAGTCCAAAGGGGTAAAGCACAGTGAAGGACGTAATCACCTTCTTTCCTGTTTGTTGCAGATCAAGCACACCAGGTGTCACCAAGAAAGACGTCCTCCTGGGCAGTTCACTCCGTGTTAACACGAAAAGACAGGAAAACTACAATGATTCCAAAAAAGTCAGCGAGCAATAGATTCCAGCACCTACAGCAAACAGTACTTAGCTGTACTTGGTGCGCGGCGCGGGTGCGCCTAGACGTGTGTATTGGAAGGAGAGTGTTACTCATCAGAGAGGCTAGGGGGGCAGAGCCTCGTTCCAGGAAAAGCCTTCTTTCCTGTTTGTTGCAGATCAGGCACGGCAGGTGTCACCAAGAAAGACGTCCTCAAGGGCAGCTCACTCCGTGTTAACACGAAAAGACAGGAAAACTCCAATGATTCCAAAAAAGTCAGCGAGCAATAGATTCCAGCACCTACAGCAAACAGTACTTAGCTGAGGGGTATCCTGAAAATCCAACATGGAGTTGGACAACCGTCTTGAGAGATCTTTGCATTTTGGGGGTGTCATAGAGATTTGCTACCACTGTCCAAGCATCTACGTTTCTGATTGGCTCTCTTAAAGCATGCGTTCTTTCAACTGGGCATTACGATAGGCTATGCCAAAGTACATTCCAAAGCTTTGAGGGGCTACATTGAGGCAATCGCACAGAAATTTCTCTACCAACCAAACACTGCCACAAATTAAGTGAACATCACAAATATCAAAAGAAGATAAACTGTTGATCGCAAAGCCTTCACTGAAGCCGGAACCATTATGGATCCATCTCGGCCAGGAGAGTGGCCACAGAGAAATATAATGGGCCCTGTTCACCAGGAACCCTTTGCTTCACAGTTATACCACATGCCTGCAACCAGAGCATGGTTTACTATAAGGTCTCATGTACATGAGTTCATGGGGGCGGGGCCGAACGGTACCATGTGCACGTTCACTCCATGCCACTAACATGCAAAATCCTGATGGCACATCAACAGTGGTGTACAGATGCAAAGTGGAGAACCTTTACACATTGAAACTGGGTGATAGTGCAGATACTCTGAGCATAGAAATAGTGGAAGGTAGAGGCTTAGTGGCCCTTTTACTCTGCGAGGTGGCCAACCTCCGTGGCAAGGCTCGAGCTGTAACCTGGCTGCAGATGTGGATCACAGTCCCTGCAACGCCCTATGCCAGGCATGACAGAAGCAGCCGATTGCTGCAGGCTAACAGTGCCAACCCCACCTCCACCCGGGAGAGAGCAGCTGCTGGGTCCAGCTGCCAGGTATTGGCTCTTTACATGTGCATCAGATCATGGCTTGATAATTTGTGTGTGATTCTTTCTCTCTGGGGCTAATGAAGCAGGTCTCCACGGGCACTAGATATTTGCCACTTATAGCGTAAGTCAGTCCTGCTGGAGATGTCACGTTTCACATAAAATTACTGAGACCAGAATCCCTTAACAGGAATACCGAGGATGCCAAAACAAGTGTGAGTCTACTACACTGTGGAGTAATATTGACACAATAGCACATCCTGTTTATTCTTTTATTTTATTTATGTATTTCCTTTATAAAGAGCACAAACAACCCAGAGGCACTGAGGCTCTGTTACAGAGACCAGTTACTTGCATTCAGCAGATGAATTACGCAGGCAGTACAGATACAGGTGCAGAGAAAAAACATGAACAGTCTAGTCAAACAAACAGGTTTTGAGGGCTCTTTGGAATACCCGGTATGACAGTTCCGCCCTCAGTCGAGGTGGCAGGGAGTTCCAATGTTTGGCTGCAGTATCTGGGAAGCTTGAGCCTCCAGCTTTAGCACGTCTGACTTTGGGTTGGAGGATGTGATGAGCATATGGTGTCCTGGTTAGTCTGGACGAGTGAACTTTGGAAATGTTCTGGGAGAGGTGGGGGCAGTGTTTGATAGGCACTTATGGGTAATAGACAGGGTTTTGCAAATGATACCTTCATGGATGGGCAGGAAGTGCACTGCTCTCCTGGCTGCAGTGATGTATTCTTTTTTGGGAATGTTAAGTGCTGCTCGATGACCATTATTTTTTATGACTTGGAATTCCGGAAGGATTTTGGATGAGGTGCTAGCTAAGCGGACGTTACAATAGTCAACCCTAGAGCCAGTGACTACTCGAACGATGGTTAGGCAACTATCTATGGATAGGAAGGGTCTGGAAGCATTTAGCAGTTTGGTCGCGTAGGCTGCAGAGGAGGCAATAGCGTTCACTTGGGGGACAGTGAGATGGTGGCGTCAAGGTAAACACCTAGGGTCTTCACTGAGGATGAGACAGGGACCAGGATGCCGTCAATATAGAAAGAAGAGTATTGGTCATAGAGATTTTTTAGTACCACAGGGGGTTCTACCAGCAGGTTTTCTATCTTGTCCCCATTTAGGCAAAGGCGGTTTGCCGCCATCCAAGCCTGAATAGTGGAATATGTGCCATTGAGGGTATTAGAGTCTTTCGCATAATTGCCAGTCAGAGGGAGTAGAATTTGTGTGTCATCAGCATAGTTTGGTAGGCTATGATGATGGAGTCCAAGATGTCAAAAGGGGGGCCTGGTAAAGATGTTATAAAGTGTAGGTGATAGGCATGAGCCTTGTGGAACACCACATAGGGTTGGAGATGGCGAGGCACTCGCTCTCTCCGCAAACACTCTCATGACTCTTCCTTCTAGAAAGGAGGAAATCCAGGTTGTAGCTTCAGGGGGGAAATTAACTGAGGTAATAAGGTGGTGACAAAGGATTTTATGGTCGATCAGGTCGAATACGGCTGACAGATCCAGAAGGAGAAGAAGGACGGGTACTGTGCATCAGTCCCTTCCCCTAGCCGTTTCTAATGAGACCTTACTAGTGCGCTCTATCTTTAATAGAGAAGCACAGGCACTCCGTGCGAGAACCCGGGACATCGTGAAATATCAATTTGAAACCCATATCAGTAATATGAGCTCATCACCAGCAAATGTTCAAGGCAGATCACAGAGAAGCTTGTCAACACTAACACCAAACCAAGGTCACCCCACCTCTCAGACATAGCATATCATGATTAGGGAAACGGGTGCTGGCGTATTAGAAACATGCCAAATCACTCAGATCAAAACCATAGCACCACACATGACTGACTCTGATGACCCACCCCAGGACATGGCCAGGAGTGCATCATCACTAATGGCAAAGCACAGTACACCCCCATAACTCAGGAATAACAGAACCTGCACTGTACTGGAGCACCATGTCCACTCCTCCACACTGAAACAGTAGCACCACCTCTAACTCGTTCAGGTAAATCATCCCGGAACAACAGGTGATTTCCACTGCCACCACCACGACCAAATCACTACCCATTGCCATCAATCGGAAAGAACAGAAAACATTGTCTGGGGCCAGAGCACCATGCATATTCACACACTCACACCAAGACAATAGAATCACAGTATCATTGGTTAACAAAAAGCAGGCAAAATACAAGGGTGTGTGGCAACACTGCCATAAAAGGCTGCCAGTTACCATCACCTATACTAGAACATGATTGGGAAAGCACTGCTCGTGCTGTAATCAGACATAAGCACACACACCAATAGCATCCTACTACTACACAGTCTAATTACCCTCACCCCAAACACCAGGAGATTGGGAACATAGAACCGAACACACTATCCAATCCCATCAACAGGAAATTCCACAGCATCATCGGAAAAGCTCTCACTCATTCACTCACACCAAACCAATAGCACCTGACTATTGCTGATTCTGACAGATCACCCCAGAATAGAAAGTGTGGGCCAACACATATCCCAAAACACTATGCATCGGCATCAATCAGAAATAACCGAAAATGATCAGAACAGCTTTGCTCTGCTGAGATAAAATGCCCGCTGCTCACACCAAACAATAGTCCCACCTATTACTGATTAAGCTAGTCACCCCAGAATACCCACCTCAAAGCACTAGCCACCGCTATTAATCAGAAATATCAGAACATGTTGAGAAAAGCCCTGCTGAGATAAAATGCCTGCTGCTCACACCTAAACAATAGTCCCACCTATTACTGATTAGGCTAGTCACCCCAGAATACCAACCTCAAAGCACTAGCCACCGCTATTAATCAGAAATAACAGAACATGGTAAGAAAAGCTTTGCTCTGCTGAGATAAAATGCCTGCTGCTCACTCCTAAACAATAGTCCCACCTATTACTGATTAGGCTAGTCACCCCAGAATACCAACCTCAAAGCACTAGCCACCGCTATTAATCAGAAATAACAGAACATGGTAAGAAAAGCTTTGCTCTGCTGAGATAAAATGCCTGCTGCTCACACCTAAACAATAGTCCCACCTATTACTGATTAGGCTAGGCACCCCAGAATACCAACCTCAAAGCACTAGCCACCGCTATTAATCAGAAATAACAGAACATGGTAAGAAAAGCTTTGTTCTGCTGAGATAAAATGCCTGCTGCTCACACCTAAACAATAGTCCCACCTATTACTGATTAGGCTAGTCACCCCAGAATGGCAAGAGTGGGCCCCCATCAACCTCAAAGCACTATCCACCGCTATTAATCAGAAATACCAGAACATGTTGAGAAAAGCCCTGCTGATGCCAGTTCTCATGCCGACTCAAACATGGCAGAAGGGCACAATATAAGACCCCTTTTCATTACATTACACTCACACCAAAACCATAGTCACATACTATTACTGGCTCTGAAAGGACACCCCAGAATTCCATAAGTGTGTCAACATGCACCCCAAAACACGATCAAAGCCGAGCAAAAAGCAATAACAGAACAGGCACTGTATTGGGACACCCCATCCAGGAATCCACATAAAAACAGCGGCAACACCTGTAACTCGTTCAGATAAATCATCCCAGAATAAGATGAGATTGTCAAAACTACCACCAACTCCCTACCCAATGCCATGAATCAGAAATAACACCAATGTAATTGGACTACACAATCATTGATTCAGATAAAGCACCCCAGGGTTTGTTGAAACTGCCAACAAAACACTGTGCATCGCCATCAACCAGAAATACTAGAACATCATTGGAAAAGTTTAACTGGTGCTGGATAAAATGTCTATGCACTCACACCAAAACACTCTACTGTTAATAACCCCAGAAACCAAGGCTATGTCAACACAGACCCCAAAACACTATCGAACCCCATCAACCAGAAGTAATGTACCAGAAAATGAACAGAAATGCATTCCTGGCACTGGATGCAATTTCACTCAGTCACGCACACCAAATCAATCGCACTTGACTGCTTCCGTGTCTGACAGCCCACCCCAGAATAGAATGAATGTCTCTACGCCGACCCCAAAACACTATACCCTGCCAGCAATTCCCCATAGCAGAACATGCTCACTAAAGCTTTGCTGGTGCTGGGATGCCATGCCCGCTGCCCACTCCAAAACAATAAAACAACAGTTCCACTACTACTACTCATCTGATAGCCCAGCTCAGAATAGCAAGAGAGGGTATATACACTGCCCCGAAAACACTGTCGATTGATTGAGAAACTTCAGATCATGATCAGAACAGGTTTGCTGTTGCCAGTTACCATGCCATTCAATGTGCAGCGTGGCTAGGGTGACCAGATTTAAAAAGTAAAAAACCGGGAGAGGCCAACTAACATAGCAGTAGGACTAACTCTTGAAAGTGGCTGTCAAGTCACTACGCTTCAGTAGCAGTTGGAGGGGGAGGGGGTTTAAGTGTTACTGTTCAAAGAAACACATATTATTATTAATTTATCACAACTGACACTATCTTAAGTTGTAAAATGCAGCATTTCTAATGTGTGAGATTGTGCTTTCCTGGCTGCCAGCCATGAAGACCTATTACAAAAAACCGGGACCACTGCAGTTTCCAATGGAAACTTAATCTTGAGAGAGGGGGACAGAGCACCAAATACTGGTACAGTCCAGGCAAAACCGGGACGTCTGGTCACCCTAAGCGTAGCCAACGCACAATCCAGAAGGTGGGTGCCTACATAAGACCACTTAACAATGCACTACATTCATCTCAAACCAAAACAATGCCCCCAAGCTGTTTCCGGTACTGGTACAATGCCCCATAATACCAGGAGTGTGTTATTTTTTATTTAATTTATTTCTAAAGCGCTGGAACAGAACTAACTTACAAGAAACATAAACCCCTTATGGACCTGAAAACACTACCAAACCCTGTCGGCCATAAAAGACTGTGTTCAGAAAAGTTATTCTGGCAAAAGGTGAGATTCCCAATCACTCGTACAAAAGCAGCAACACCTCAACATTTCCGATTCTGATCGCCCACTCCCCCGATTATGAAATGAGGGGTCTACAGCTACCCCAAAACCCTATCCACTGCCGCCAATCAGAACGGGCAGAACTAGGTCAGGAAAGATTTTCTGGTGCTGGCAGAACGCTCCCACCACTCCCAACAAAACAAACGCCCCCGGCAATTTTTCTGGTTCCGACAGCCCACCCCGAAAAGAGCAGGAGTGCGTAAACACGGACCCGAAAACACTGTCCACGACCCAGAACTAACCAAACAGAAAACATTCGCGGGGAAACACACTCACTCAGTTACACCACAAAAAGAATAGGGCCAGACTGTGACCTATTCAGGTAAAGCGGCCCAAAATAACTTTTATAAGCCGATGCCTATCGCCGGGCATGTTTTTGGCAAGGACGCCGTGGAGCAATCAGTGGCAGGCAAGAGCAGGCTGTGCCCGCCGTTGCCTTTCTAGGTGCAGAACACATCAGTATTCTGGTAAAGCGATGGCACGTTAGCGCCGCATCCTGCTCCCGGGAGATGCTTATCAGTGGGTAGAGCTGAGTCACAGCATACTAGTCCACAGGCAGAGTTTTATCCCCCCAGGACGGCAGGTGAAACGAGCTGAATGTGCTTACCTGAACAGGTTAGGCTGGAAGCTGGCAGACAACGAGAGAGCCGCGCGCAATTTGCATAGTTTCACCTGAGGGCAGGAGAGTGGGGAGGGGGGGGGGCGCCAGGGGAGGATGCTGTTGCTGGGGCCTGGGCGGCGCGGATACCTGAGGGGCAGTGGAGGGAGGCGAGAGGCAGGTGCAGCCACAGGAACTCCTTATAAGGAAGCCGCCGGCTTCGTTGGCAGGGCCAAGGCGGCCTTTGGAGACGGTAAACAGAAGGGGTGGCTAGCTGAAGGGGCTGATGCAAGCGACGTGCGGGGCACGCGTCAGACGCGCTCTCTGTTTGGGTTTCTATAGCGGGCCTTCCAGTGATAAGACTTTCGGGAAGTCTCCTGACGTCCTGTGACTTCGGTGTCATTGTCTGACCTCATTTTAGAAAACGGATGAATAGGAATGCAGTCACCAAACTCCCCTCCTGTAAACAATGGTCACATACGTGGCAACAAAACTAGAAATACCCTACATCGCGCTTATTTTCGATACTAATTATGTACATATGTGTGTGCCATGCGAAACCCCTTACAATGTTCACCCAATAGTCAGATGCTGTGGTTCAATTCCACCAATGTCACAAATATGGTATTACCCAAATTGTTCGAACACAATTGTTCGAATTAACAATTGACCTAATTTCAGGGGTCCGAATGGACCTTTTCACAATTGACCGAATATATATCAATTGTGAAAAGGTCAATTGTCATTCGAGCAATTGTGTCTCGAACAATTCGTATACAACCACAAATATACCACACTCCCACTGGCTGGGGCAGTATGTGAAGCCTTTATAAAAATGGGACTGGCAACCGGCGTTTCTCCAGATTTGTTGGACTACAACTCCCACAATACCTCGCCATTGACTAGACTGGCTAGGGTTGATGGGAGTTGTAATCCATAACATCTGGAGAGCCCCAGGTTGCCCACCCATGCTGCAAACGATCAGCGGTCATGAAATATGAGCGAAGTGGCTGGCTTTACGTCTAACATGCCAATCGGGGTCATTCCACGGGCCTAGTCATACATCATAGTGGGGTGGCCAGGATGTCATGACAGGATGAGTCTTCAAACTGTACTCTATGGCCCCGGACAGGGGGCCCTGTGTGTTGTGGCTGCCAGGTCATACCCTGTTCATGGTACTGGTCACATTAACCACCCTTTCCTCCAAATATGAATGATGGAGGATGCAATCGAAAACTAAGAGAATATGGTTAAAGCGGTGTCGTCGACGCAGTTAAGTATAAGGACCTGAAGAAAGTGAAGGCCACATATACCGGAAGGACATAAGACCGAAACTGGTTGGCCGTTGTTCAGTGATTCATTTTGTGGATGAAATTAGTGCGCTAATTTAGAAGAGGGGTTGTTTTTTTACTCTCTTTCTCTTTCCCAGCATTTATTTTAGGTTTATGTCACGTTTGTATGCCAGTGACAGCCCCACTGATTTGGCGCTGTTACCCTGAAGATATTGTGGCTATGCTGCTGCCTTTTTCAAGGATGAGGGGTTATTCTTTTGTTGTTGCTTTTTTCAGCAAACCTTTTCTTGCCCGCTTTGCCTACTTACTCTAATCCACCCCACCTATCTTTTTTCCCTGCGCCCCCGCATTACATCAGGAATTTTTACCCACCAGTCATGCCATTCTATCCACAGGCCACCGTCATTTTTGTTGTGTGCTGTATTTTGCGGTGGATATGTATTTCCCAGCCTATTTGGTGTCTGGACTTCATGTGCTAACATATTCCCTTAATACGTTTTCTTTATTTGTATTTATTTTGTCCATTTGTGAGTTTTGAAATTAGTCTTTGGATTTTGTAGGCTGCCCATTGTGATATATTACTGAATTTCTGTTGTGTGTGTTCACAATTAGTCATATTACCTATTATTTTATGTGATTTTTTTCAATATCTTAGTCCGTATCTACTAGAAAGTTGTTGTAGAGGAGCAGTTGGGTGCATTTCCCTAACTCCTGCACCCTCATCGCCATCATACTGGAACAGCAGGAAAGGGGCCCTATGTGAGACTCCATGTGTTATGCCTATACCGCATTGTGTGTACAAGAGACTGTATGAACTCAGACAACCGTATCAAATGTACCCTCGCACTGAAAGTGTGGAAGGATGCCGTATGGAAGTATGTCAGCACACACCATTGGACATCATGGAGCGCTGAGTGATACCTGGCAAGGGCAGAGAAACATGTACGAAACGATAAAGTAATCATGAATGTAAAATAAGATAAAGTAACTTGCTGACCAATAAGAGTGAATATGCAGCAACGCAAGGTAGAAAATATACACAGAAGCTTGCTATAGAGAAATATATTACATGGCAGGACGGCATAGTTGTAAAATGGATGCTGGCTCATGTAAATATTCAATTCAACTACCTCAGAAACAGATCAGGGTTGGAGAGTCACGAGACGCTGGAAGAACAGCTTTGTGTGGAAAACAAAGAGGAGTCTATGTTGGCTTGGGATCAAGGATGGTATTTTTAAGGAACAGCTGCAAAGCATGAAGGGAGGAAGACAGATAAGCCTTCGATGAGACATATTTCTCTTAGATTAAAGAGAAGAAAACATCTGCAAGAGCCAAGTAATGGACAATTAAAAGAAAGTGTACAAAGTCTTTACAGGATAGAGTAATCAAGTCTCTGGAGGCGAAGTGGAACCATGACACCCAGTATAATTAAATCAAATAGCAGTAAATTAGAGGCTCAAATTGACACATTTGTGGTCTCTTCACATGTGACTCAGAAGTCAAAAACAAGGGCTATTAATTAAGCCTTGTATTAAGATAGTTATGCGCCTATACTCCTTTGAATGTGCTAGCACAGAGAGGAGGCTACAAGGTCAACTACAGACAGGAAACGTTGGCTCGTTGCCATATTGATGAGAGATGATGGACTAATTGGGAAAGTAGGGAGTAATCTGACGTGATTCAAGCACCTGGGTTTCAGTTATTTTACGTGCTGCTAGCCAACAATTAAGTCCAAGGCTGGGTGTGAATGCCAACCAATCAGAGGGTCTATTGGGCAACCATTTATACAATGTTGCATAGGCCAAACCGCTGCCATTCTGTTCACTATAATCAGTATAAAACGTATTTAGAGGTAGTGCAAGGTGTGTTTTACAGATAAGAGACATCCAATGAAGTACTACCCCATATACATTCTACAAGTAGACATGTTCCCATAACAAATCCCTCCCGCTAATACACTTTATGGTTTGCCATGTAGGATGACATCATAGATGATGCAAATTGTGTTATAAGACCTCTGTGTAATCAAGTTTGTGTTTGAGTGTGCAAGTATCCGTCTGATGTTTGCCAGTTGACCCTGCTTTATTAAACTGAGAATAAAGTAGTACTTTGCCATATTGTTTGAGTCTGACTGGTTATTTGGTCTGAGATCTTTAATGGTAATTCCATCTAGCACAAGAGATGCTTCAAGGTGCTAGAGCACATTGTGATTGCCCTAATAGGTTTGAAATGCTCGATAAAGCTGGAAGAATAATCTTAAATACATTTTTTATTCTGCATCTTAAATGTTTTAGTAAATGCTTTAGTCACATTATATAAAGCATTTCTCCTAGGTAATTTCTATACAATGAGGCATTATTTCAGTTCCCATTGCAATTATATGTGAAGAGTCTGGGGGTTACTCTTAGGGACAAGCAAATGTGTTCCTGTTGATACATTGGGAACAAATGTGCTTATAACCAGTACTGGAATTAGGCTGCATTTCCTTGCATTCAGATTCCAGTAAAAATTGTTTCCTCGGGTACCCAAACCTGTGCAAACAAAACATCTATGCATGAGCCACTGTATGAAACTACACCCGTAATAATCATCTGTTCCCAGCGCTTAAAGACTTAACTCACGAACTCAGAAGATATCTATTCTGCTTTATTTTTTTATTTTTTACATTTTAGCATGATTAACGTTTGATAGTTGCAGGCACAGCATTGCATGGGTAAGGGGGGGGGGCAGCATGGTCTGTGGCATGTCCCATAAGAGGTATAAATGGTGGGAGTTTAGAAATGGGAGGATTTCATAAAGCTGCAAGCTGCAGTGGAATGATGGCTACAATCAAGGTGATCTTCAGATGCGTTTTCTGATAATGTATCTATACAGTTGTAAAATAGAGATCGTTTAGGCTCATTTTATTTTGTATTCTGATAAACATAAAATATTAAGCTAGAATTATACACTTTTTTGTCATTCTGTTAATATAAAGATGTATGCATTGGTGGGTTGGTTTAGTATGTGATTTCAGCACATTATAAGTAATCGCTATAAAAAATCCATGTGCTTTCATTAACTATTTACATGAAAATCCATAACTTGCCTTTCATGACTCCAACCCTACCCCATCTTTCCAGCAGTCTCCTCCTATCCCCAGTTGGAATGCCCATACATTTGTTTTATTTCTTGCACTGCTGTGCCAAGTGACTCAAGCTACACTCCCTGATGATTGCCCAATGAGACTGAAACATGCCTTTGGTTTCTTGTGGTCTTATGCAGAAGGGATGTCAGCTAGCAATACAGCCTGGACTGTGCCTTTTTGGTGGGACTAAGCCTGGTTTGCATGTAGGACATCCTCTTGTGTAATAGCAGAGCATTCTGAAAAAACAGTGGTTTGGAGCAGGCCACAAAATGTGCACACACCACTATCTATTGTCAAAAGATCATTGTTTCTTGGCGAGTAAGAAATGGGGCCTAATTCAGAGGGTTTACAACCACTTTTACTACTGTACCAAATACAGCGTTTGGCCTTGAAGTAGAGGAGTTAGAGGTACATTTCCCACCTTACCACTGTTAAATCAGTAAAATCTGCAGAATTACCGCCAGTGGTAATTCCACCAAAATCCCCATGGAGTCCTAAAACTGCATACTTAACCACCTACCAATACTTGTAATCCTGCAGTAACGGTAATTCAGTTGGGGAGTAGTTCAGCAGAATTACAGCTGAACTACCACCAAACTCATAATGAGGGCCATGGGGTATTATTTGCATATGGGCAGTGCAGGGGTGAGTGAATTTTTATGTGACACTTCCAACTTGAAATATTTAACCCTACTTTGGAGCGTTTCCTAGAGCAGTTCCAGTAATTTTAATCTTTTCAAAACCTTCCATCCATCACTCTTCAGTGTTGCATGGTACGGGTGAAGCCATCAAGTCACTTTATGTTACAATATTTCATTTGGAATGTTTGTACAGTACTCTTCTTTAGTTTGAAGCACTTGCCCCCTCAGTTGATGTTCTCCTTATAAGCCACTATTTTCTTATATTTGTATTGTTTGTTTTGTTCATGGTGTATGCCCCACTTCTTTTATACCCTCATCAAATGGTTCACCACTTGTTCTTATATTTCTTCGCGGCAATGCCTCTGGTCATCTGTAAATGTGTTATTTTAAATAATTTCTGATTGAAATTAGCTGCCCTGTACTTCAAATAAAAATAAAAATAAAAAAGTGCATACGTTATGGCCTAGCCACCTTACCCCATACCATACAACCAAAATATTGTATTTATTTATTTATTCATTCATTCATTCATTCATTCATTCATTCATTCATTCATTGATTTATTTATTTATTTATTTATTTGCATACGCACTCAATGCTCTTTTGATCACAAAAGAACGTACAATGGATAAGATATCAGATTTGACTGGAAACAGTGAACCTCTTGCAATAGGGTGAGTTGGAGTG
The DNA here is from genome assembly GCF_040938575.1 of Ambystoma mexicanum. Lineage (NCBI taxonomy): Eukaryota > Metazoa > Chordata > Amphibia > Caudata > Ambystomatidae > Ambystoma > Ambystoma mexicanum. The sequence continues at coordinate 371,291,740 of NC_090931.1, forward strand.
ACATTCTGATCAGCTTTTGAGGGGATTAATGGAACAGTCACCGGGCACAATACATGAGTGGATTTACATAGATTATGGACAATCAACATTAAACATTTTTATGTGCAGAAAGGTGGTAGGGGAGCTGTGTTAGGGATTTGATCATGATGGGTGACATAGTACAGTGGAGATACAGAAAGTGAGGGTCAGAGGCAGATGAGAGGCAAGGGAAAAATATTAGCCAGAAGGCAGATGAAAGGTAGGTTAGGAGGGTACCTCAGAGCTGAGCCGGTAGGCTTTTAGTTTGATTTTGAACAAATTGGTGTCGCCTGTTTCTCAGATTACTGGGGGAAGAGAATTCCACGCAAGTGTAGCAAGAAGAGAGCAGAAGCGAGAAAAAGCACAAGGAAGGCGAGATGCCACAAGGCTAGTCAAGGAGACAGAGCAGAGATTACGGGCTTGAAGAGTTGGATCGAGGAGGATAGACAAAGCTCTTAGCTCAAAGTCTGACAATGTTAGCTCGATCTGGCAAGTTCCTAAACCACCGCCTCTACATTGGCATTGCAATACCCTATTTTGGAAAGCAATTGGTAATCTCAAAGGATGGCCTTGTAGGTTTTACTGGATTACGTGCCAGTATCCAGTTATATTTTCGAAAACACATTTTCAACATGCCATTTTGTCGACACAAAAATGCAGGAAAAAAAAATTCTGAAATTCCGAATGTATTCTTTTTATTTTATGTTTTCTTTTTGTTTCGTTAGTTAAAAAAAAAAGTGTCAATAAAAAAAACAGGGCTTTGGGGGGGAACGCCCCGCATAAAAAAATAAATAAAAAAAATAACCATTCGAAAAAAAAAAACATTCTGGCATTTTTGTGTTGACAAAACGGCATTTCTAAAATGTGACGTTCGAAAATGTCACTATAAACCTTGCGCGCCATAATTGTTTTACAGCTAACTCTCCTGTAGCAAGAGACCGATACCTGTATTTGCTCCGCCATTGTCCAACCGAGAGTCCCACGCGCAGAGCTTTCTCTCACCTCTACCTGCAGACATTTTGAGGATAGGCATGGGCACAAGAACGGTGGCAGGGCCTTTTATACTTTTCACTTGAAAGGGACCCCCGCATTTTGTAGTTATCTGTGATTAAGCCAAAGGAAACGCCAAGCTTTTTCTCAAATAGTCATTAACAGCTTCCGCTCCGACGCCGGCTCCTTTTCTTGGTTGAGCTGCGTGGAGGATAATAAATATGGCCCTTGATATACTGCGAGCCAAAGCCGCGTCATTGCTTTAATGATGATTTTTCCACAGAATCAAGAACAATCGGAGTCATTGCTTTAATGATGATTTTTCCACAGAATCAAGAACAATCGGAGGCTGTTGGCATGCACATATTTGCTTAGGATTCCACAGTCTTATCATTATGTTGATCTGGGAGGCTTGTAATCCAGCAAGGAACCAGTTAAAAACATTGTGAAGCATGAGACACAAAATGTGCAACTTTCCGAAAATTCTTCCCATAACTTAATAAATATTGATTGAGTAAATGGATGAGTACAAGGGGAATACAAAAGTGCACCAATTGAAAATGTCCCCCAAAACACATCTATGACTTTAATTGCACTGGTCTTTTGCTTTTCAGCTTTAAAGTAACTCACATCAATGTTTTTTTGTTACTGACCAATGGTGTCAGCGTTTTCCAGTTGAAGGTAATTGGGCCCCCAAGACATCATTTTCAAATGTGCCCTCCCTTCCCGAATCTTTAGCTTGCCCAGCGTGAGTACATTCTACTTTTATAGTCAGTTTCAGGAGAAGCCAAAAAACTGCCTAGATCTATTTCCGATTCGCAGGCGCCGTTGGGACGCAGGTTGGATTTGCACCGTCAAGCTGCATCGGCCAATGCCTTTGCAGTGGGAGAAATGGGCACGAGAGATTGGGAGCGGTGCTCCCCTGCATACTTACTGTTCCTATACTTTTATTTTAAAAAGAAAACGTTCCCGAATGGTTTACTTTAAAAAATAAAAGTGTATGAAGAAGTTTAAACTTGCACTTCTTTCCTTTAATCGGCAGTTGTGTTTGTTTCCGGGTTTGGATTGCGTGTGAGAGGGGGCGTGGCGATGGAGCAGGGAACATAGTTCCACTATTTCTTTTCGTACACTTTGAACACTGTGCCTTTATCTGTGCAGGTCCAGAGCTGTCTGCTGTCTGTCCCCAGGGTGACTCATCTCACCAGTGGAAAATGCAGAGAAGTGACTCCCTCTGCTTCTCACATGTCACTCACAAAAAAACCTCCTGTGAAGACATCACTTCCTTTCTACCTTCCCTGAACAATGCTCCAAGGATTAGCAGTGTAGATGCCCCGGTGTCTGGTGATTTGCAGAAACAGGTGTGTCAACAGGTACCTAGATTACAACAAGCTTCCCACACACACCCTGCCATAGAAGTCACACCTGCCGCTCAGAGAATGTTCCATCCTCAGGAATGGCACCTACCAACTTGCATTGCTGCTTTTGAAGTGTTGATGAAAGGCAACCACTCCAGGTTTTGGGGGGTGTTGGGCATGGACCTGTACATCCCCTGCAGGTGTTGACAAATAGTGTGGTGCAATGCTTTGAATACTTAACAGTAATCTTCATTACTCTTAGTCCTACTCTTCCTCGTCTGAGGACATGAACCAGAGACTGAAGGCACACACCTTGCTTATGTGTGTCTCCTGCTCAAGACAAGCAGGGGCGGGAGACAAGTAGAGGTGCTGTTAAAGGTCCTTACTGTTATAACCAGTGTTGGAAGCCCTACAGCTCAAGCCCTGATCCCAAAGTCCAGCAGTAGCGGGAGCAGGGTTAGGGTAACGCTTATGCTCGCTGATGTTGCTTTTGAAGCAGGGACAGTGGAAAGATAGGAAGAAAACTTGACCTTGCTTGCCCGGCCACACGTGAAGTCTTACCCTATCCCTTGATCAAATGAAGATCTGTGTGTCTGCCCAGGAGGCTCCAAGTCTCTAAGTATACAAAAAGAAAGAAAATGAAAACATTGTTCGAAATAGCAGAGCTTGACACCTTTGCATTAGGTGAGGGGGACAGATTTTTAATAAACGCGTTTGGCTGGGAGGATAGCTCAGGGGCAACGTGTTTGTGTTGGAAGCCAAAGAAACACAGGTTTGAATCCTGTTTCCAGGGTTAGAGACTGGTATTCGGTGTTCAGCGTGTTACAAAAGATTAATTAATTTAATTAGAACACTCATACCAGGTGGCATGCTACGACAAAAAAGTACTTGGGCGAGGAAGAGGAACTTGGAGATAACATATGGGTGGAGGTTTCTGTCATAGCCCTTGGTATTTCCGTCGGGTTGCTTCAAGGAACTGTAAGTGATGCAGAGAAAGGCAAAGGGAAGTGGGAGGGGGAAGACAAGAAGGGGGAAGGGAATAGGATGTGGCGGGGCGCGGAAGGAGCAAAGACAGTGAAAAGAAACAGAATCCAGTTAGGGAGCACGGTGAGAAGGGGGCTAGGACTGGTATGTCTGGTCCTTCCTGTGACCAGCAACAGTGCTAGCTGAGAGGCCCTGGCTACTTCCTAGCTCTCTCTAATGAACACATTTAAATTGCAATTTATACAGTACATTTGTCCCGGGAGGATAGATCAGCGGCAAAGTGCCCGCCTTGGAAGCAAGACGACATGAAGCAACACAGGTTGCTTAGAAACTTCTGGGCGTTTAAGCGTGTTATAAATATGCAACTGCGTAACTAAAAAACAAACAATTCCTGTAACAGCGCCTCGATGCCCGCGGGCTGTGTGAGCACTTTAAAAATGTTAAAAAAATGTAAAATAAAAGCCACAGCTAAGGTGAGGCGATGGGAAGAGCTTTGGGCCCTACCAAGTGCAAGCCCTATCTTTTCCCTGGTCAGATGAGGCATCTGGGGGGGCGGGGCGGGGTAATGGGAGATTACCATTTACGCTTTGACAGTCTCCAATCCCAGGGCTGCCAGTCCTAGGCTCCCGATCCCATTGCCTTCCCTGGGCTTCAGCTGTGAATGTTAATGTTAAAGGATATTTGTACCGTGCACTATCACTACCGGAGTGGTCCCTTGGTGCTCAAATGCCCACTGGAGACAGGGTTGGAACCAACAAGGGCTGTGGTGACGTTTCCCAGCATTATGGGCAAGTGCGGAAATCTGCCCGTTTCCCTCCCTGATACTTATAGCTGCAGAGCAGGAGAACAAAACCCGTGGTCGGAGATGAGGATGGCTTGGATTTCACAGGCATACAAGATGCCTAAATACATACATACGCACACCCCCAAGAGACCCTCATTTGGAGGGTCAGAGGAAACATTTTTAAAGTGTAAAAAATGACTAATAGTTGATGCAGGTGGAGCAAAGGGGCCAGAGACACAGCTCGAAAGTGCATCATTGCCCATCTGTTTGCAGTGTTCATTGTCCAAAACCGATTTGCCAGGACTGCTGCTCACATGGGTGGACAGATGTTTACCCAAACATTTCCACATTCAAAGACTTGATTCGGGTTTGTGCCCCAAGTGAAATGTTTTCCTGCATTGTTGTTTTTCACTATTCAAGGGACACTCTTGTATACTCTAAAAGTGTTCCTCACAGCGTGGTACTTTATAGGAGAAGAGCAGGAGCTTGGATTCTTGTCACCCTGGGCAAAAGGTCATTTTATTATTATTTAATGTTTCTAATATGCATCCGGGGATCAAGCAGAAAAGAAACGGTACTAGTCGCTCGCGTTAAAGAAGTATGTTTATAATGCTTTTTGAAAGCTAGCAAGGCTAGGAAGATTGCCAATGTGGGGGGAAAGGGAGTTCCACAGACGGTTGTTGAGGTACCAAGGGGCCTTGTCAGCCATGCATTTATGAGTGAGGGTAAGTCTTTTATGGGGGATTTGATGGAGTCCTGGGAGCCAGTGTTGAGATCTTCTGGAATCAGAGACATGATCCCATGGCTCAAGGTTATAGTCAGCTCTGACAGCCCCATGCTGGGCTGTTTGAAGGATTTTCAGGTTGGTTTTAGATGTGCCTGCCAAAAGGCTATTGCAGTAATCAAGCGGCAAGTTTACAAGCGCAGTAACCAAGGATGAGAGGTGCTGAGATGATAAGTATGGCTTGATTTGTCTAAGCAGCTTGTTAACATCGGCACGGGACGTTTTAACATGCAACACATGTTGTTTCATGGTCAACCCGGAATCAAGAACAGCTCCTAGTGTTTTTACAGTAGAGCTTACTGGAATAACACAGTTAGAGATTGTAAAGTGACTATATCATGGATCTAGCTTTTTTGTTTGCTGACTAGAGCCAACAATCAACTCATTGTGTTCCTTGTTCAGTGCTAAGGAGTTGACTGACATGCAATCTTGAATCAGGTTATATGTATTGTCAATGAGGACAGAGTCAGTTTCAAAATCTCCCGAAAGCTCAAAGACCAGCTGAGTATTGTTGGTGTAGTTAGTGTACTTGACGCTGACAGTATTCAGTAGGTCGAAGAGGGGGTGTGTGTATACTTTGAACAAAGAAGGCGAGAGGCAAGCGCCCTGTGAAACTCCACAGGACAGATGCTTTGGGAGGGCCTGGAATACACAAATGGCAACTCTGGGCCTTCTAGGACCAAGAAATGAGGCAAACCAGGCAATGGTAGACTCAGATCAATTTATCACTTAACCTAATCTCTCAAGCAGTAGAGAGTGATCGACTAAGTCGAATGCGGCAGAGAGGTCAATAACATGGGCAGTGTGACTCTGCCACTGTCGACAATTGCAGCGAGGTTAGCTTGAAGGTCGAACATGGTTCTCTCTGTGCCGTGCATAGTACGGCATCTGGACTGATGGATACTTAGGAGACTGAGTTTTTCAAGGTGCTCTTGGAGCTGTAAGTATGCGGCCTTGTCAATAATTTACAACAAGAATGGGACATTTGTAATTGGTCGATAATTGCTAACAGCCTCTGGATCGAGGGTAGCTTTTTGCAGTATCAGGGTGATCAAGACCTCCTTTAGGCGCTCTGGAATGAAGGAAGTGATGATGGATGAATTGACAATATTAGTAATCATAGGTCAAAGGCAGAGAATGGAGTCCCTGATAATCATTGCAGGGCATTCATTAACAGCACCTACTGTGGGTTTAAGATCTTTTCAGAATGTCAGTCAGGGACTGTTGGGTCAGAGGGTTCAGGCTGAATTCTGTAACTGTGTTGCTCATATTGGCCGTTAAGACCGCCTTGTAAGTCTGTATTTTGTAATTGTAGTCCGATGGTACTTCATTTTATCAGAGAAGCCATCTTGGATTCTTTGGCACCATGAGTCACTTACGTGGACTGTAATGGCAGTACTTTTGCTGCCAACCAGTTCCCTTAAGATGCCAAATCAATCTTTTTTGTCGGATTTAGCGCTGATAATCCTTTGTTCAAAATTCAGCTTTTTTGCCACTAAGATGGCTTTTTTGTAATCAGCAGGAGCCAGACGATAAGTGGCGAGTGAATTGGAGCCACCTACATGTCTTGCCCAAAAGGAGCTATTCTTTGTCACATGCACACAGTACCCCTCACACATGGTGTGAATGACCTTCTGCATGCTGCCTCACAAGAAGCAAGAGCTGCATACATTTCAAGTTTCACTCACACTTAGAAAGGAGACAGCTGGTGATGGTTAGCGAACGTTTAAAGTAGTGGGGCATCATTGTTGGATAGGCGTTAGTATATTCTTAGTACACAAATAACAAGACTAGATTGTTGTATCTCCTGTAGGTGACAATACTATGTGGTGCAATACAGAAACACTCTGCCACCTAATTATAGGATGTAGAGACTTGTATATCCCCCAAGGATAATAATTATAATAATGTTTTATTTATATGGCGCTTTTATCTAAAGTGCCTTAGATAGGACATATTTACCTACATTATTTGTATTATTATGAAACTCACAGCAGTGTGATGCATTGTCTGAAGATCAGACCCCTTTCCCACCATACCGCACCCAGGCTCCTGCATATGGTACCTCATTGATGATAAAGGGTCATTATGTCTCGCAGATCTCATAACTATAGAGTGAGGAGAACCTGTACCTTCTTCAAGTGCTCACTCAGAGTGGGATGTGTTATATGAAGAAAAGATCCCTATGCCCTGTGAGTGGTCAGTAATGCGAGGCAGACAACTATTTGATGATTTGTTAAAACACCACAAATAAAATATGGTCCAAAATGCCTAACTGTCCCTACTCTTCTGAGGATTTCCGTGCCTAGCCAAAGCTAAGGGAAAATACTTTGAGACAGGATAACTGGCCTTCACACTAAGCAACAAATACAAAAAGAAAATGTATGTCAATTCAACATGACATGAACAATATTCACAGTTTCCGAATTACCTTCTAATGTCCTGGGCGATTTCCCTTCCCCAGGATTCAAAGTAAATTCTGCCAATGTTCAACCAAAGAAAGAAATCTCTCAAACCAGTTCTTGATGTTTCAAAGTCAAAGTAGAAGTGTGTTAACCAAAGTTCCATTGATAACAAATCTCTTCTCCTTGGTAAAATATCCACTTTCCAATTCCACCAAATAGCACCAATGGTAATCCCAGACACAGTGCTTTATTCTCTCTTCAAGAAGACTTGCCACAATTTGAAATACATTTTAATGTCCACAATTGTCAGTGATACACAGTTATTGGTTAACAGTTAGTATTTCCTTAGTTACAGTTTTAGAATTCACAATGATATATTTATCAGGATGACTTCTCAGTGCTGCTACTTCCACTTCAACAACTTCACTTCTACTTAATTTACCATGAGAACAGTCACCTTTGTCTCACAGTACTCCACCTCTACTGACACTCGGATATACCACCAAAGCTTCATTATGTTAGACTACTACCACTGCTTCAGTGATTTATACCTTTAGGCAAGCTTCAACAAGATACACCTTAAAGGACTGCAACACCTTCAAGTAGGCTAGGCACTCCTCCTCTGAATATCTCTAAATATCGTCAAAAAGGGCTAGCCTATTTGCCTCTCTTGTCTGTTTGCACAATAACAGCCTCGGTTTGCTTTTAAGACTCACTTCTCTCTGTCTTCTACAGCCTTTGGCACTACATGTTGTGTCCACTTCAAAATAGTCTTTACAAGCAGCCAGTTTCCCTTCCCCAAAATTACCTGCACCTTTCTGCCAGTTATCAGCTCAAGTAATTACCTAGAAGCCCTGTTGCCACTCCCTTAGCTTCAGGTAATGCTTGCACACTGGTATCTTTGGCCAATTGAACTGTTAGTAACTTCACAGTAGAGTTAGATTGCTTTTCAACACATAGAAAGGCTTGTGTTGCTGTTAATATGGGGAGTCTATTTGCTTGGGCAGTGCTTGTCCTCTTCTTCAGTAATATATACACTTTAACGTCTTATATATGAAAGGCATGCCGTGTTAAAATAAAAAAATATAATGCAGTCTTTCTTTAGGAATCACAATTAGGCACACGCGACCACTACTTACTATAGTTTTCAAAGTTTAAAGATTGGTATTGAATTGTATTCCTTTGTGACAGTGAAGGGATAGAGTTCAGACCTCCTTCGGGAATCACAATAAGGCACGCATGACCACTCCGTGATGTAGTATTCACATGTTAAAGGTTTCAACAATGATGTTATCAAGGTTAGGTATTCAGTAATGGTCTTCGGTATTCGGTAATGGTCTTCGCAGCATTCACTCTTCTCAATTACTGACACGCGACCACTTCTGCAGACAGTAACAGTCTTTTCAAAGTTGAACAAAGGATTTAAGCAACGTTTGCTTTCTACATGAGTAAAAGAACTTCGTAATAACATGCGAGTGCTAAATTTCCATTATTCATGTATTTCAGCTTCAACAAACAACTTCTTCTCGCTTTAACCCATATGCAAGTGAACAGAAAACTGGATACTGTTGCCGGCAATGCTTGCACAAGGCATTAGAACGCTGTGCTTCACTTACCGGCTTCATTAACACTTGCTCTGCAGGTCGCAATGCTTCCATGACTTCTTCCATGACTTCTACTGCTTTTGGATTCTTAGGGACCCACACCCTTCCTCTGTGAAGGTGTCTCTGGTACGGCCACAAGTTTATGCAGCCCCTCCCACTCCTGAAATCCACGACTTGACAACTGCTCCTCGCCTCGGTCTCTGAAAAGTTCTCAGCATGGCAACCACAGGAATCAGGCTCACATGAGGAAAGACAGCTCAACTGCACGCCTTCCACCTTGCAGCCTCTGCACTTCAGAGTTTAAGGGAACAGGAACCTCTCAGCATAAGCAGGTGAAATCTGCTGTCTCCATGTGCCAGTGTCTCTCTTGTTCTCACACTTCTGCTTGGTTTGTCAGCCTTGTGCTTCTTCCTTCTGCTACTACTGCTACTACTGCTACAGCTTGTATTCCTGTCACAGCCCCAGCTCCTTCCTCTCCTTCCTATTGCCTGCACCTCAGGGGGCCTTTAATGCCACCTATGTTCCTTCAGGGGTGGGCTCTTAGGCTTAATTGCCTGACTTCTGCAACTGCATGCCTCTTCAACCCTCTTCCACATGCCAGTACTCCTGGGATTATGGGATAGTCCCTTTCAGCAGAGTTAGCTTTTGTAACATTTAAACTCATTTTAAGGGTAGATTTATTTCCCTTGAATTCATTAAAGTATTGACTGTTAGAATGAGTTGTTACGGAGGAAGACATTGAAATTAAAGCATTTTCTCTAGAACCTTTTACATTATACGTTTGGGAGTAAGAAAGGTGTTTATTCTGAGTTACCTTTAAATAACTTTCTGTTAATAAGGCTTGCCCAGATTTAACAGAACTTGCATCCTGGGTCACAGATCTTATGTGTGGGTCAACGACATTATAATGGCAATATGCCATTACCTGTATTGGCATTCCAGAAAGGGACTTTCTGTCAGAGGATACATACTGTGTCTCATCCCACTAGATCTCCTCACCTCCCTGTACCCTGTCTCCTCCCACAAGATCCTCCCGCAGAACACCACCCCCCAATGTCGGGATCAGGAAGCGTCTGCTTTTCCCTGGCCACCTGGGAGGAGACTTAGGGCAGGGTTTCAGTGAGGGATCCGTAGGATTCTTCACAGCACCCTGCGGGTGTCCGCAGAGTGTGATTTTGTAGGTAAGTTGATCACTCTATCTGTACTGGAGCTTCTGACTGTATGCTGCATATCAGGAGCAGAGGCCCTATGTCTTCTTTAGTGGACTACTACAATGTCATTCATGTTGACAGTGAACACTCTATCTCCTACAGGTGTCACCATGGACTTGCGTATTGTACAAAGAGGAATCCCATGTGTCTTAGGCATGTTTTTCCACAATGCAGTGCATTTTGAGAAAAAGAAGCCATGTATGCCCACCAGGTGCCAAATCGAGCATACCCTATTATAGGACGATAAGGGCCATTGGTTCACGTTGTTGCTCAAAACGGGGCACAGTGTTGTTGCAATTCCAGACCCCTGTGTCTCCTCCACACACTCACCACAGTGTGCTGCATTATGATAGGGTGTTACCCCCATGTCTTTTACATATGCGCAACTGAGTATATGATGCCTTCAATGAAAATTAGATCGCTGTTTCTCCTCCATATACAAACCACAGAGTGGTGCATTATAAGAAGATGAGACCCCAGTGGCTTCTGCGTAATCACACCAGAGTTATGATTCCTTCACTTCAATGAAGAGGTCAGCATTGTGTCTGCTCCACATACCAGTCTGGTCTTCTGCATATGCTCATCGAGTATGGCGCACTATAAAAAGCTGATACCCCTGCATTCCCTCTATACACTCAGCACAGTGTGGTGTATTACAAGAACATGAGGCTTCTGTGTTCAAGGAAGATGAGACCACTGTGTCTCCTCCATATACTCGCCACAGTGTGATCGTCTGTATATGCATCTGTTCTACAAACTCTCCAGAGTGAGGTTCATTATATGAAGATGATACCCCAGTATTGCCTGCATATGCTCACTGGAGTATGATGCTTTCAAGGAAGATGAGACCACTGTGTCTCCTCCATATACTCGCCATATACTCGCCACAGTGTGATCGTCTGTATATGCTCACCACATGCATCTGTTCTAGAGTGAGGTTCATTATATGAAGATGATACCCCAGTATTGCCTGCATATGCTCACTGGAGTATGATGACTTCAAAGACGATTAAACTCTGCATCTCCTCAATTGACACACCACAGTGTGGTGCATTAGAAGAAAAGTAGACCTCCATCTTTTCAAAAGTTTCTCACAAGAGTATGATGCCTTTAAGAAGATCAGGCCCATGTGCTTCTTTCATGCATATACTCACCACAGTGTGATGCATTATAGGAAAATGAGACCTCTATCCCTTCAAAATCTGCTCACTGCTCACAAGAGTGTGATGCCTTCAAAAAGATGAGATCTCAACATCCCTTTCATGTACTCACCACAGTGTGATGCATTATGAGAATATTAGACCTCCTCTTCAACATTTGCTCACAAGTGTGATTCCTTCAAGATGAGACTCCCGCGTCTCCTCCATGAGCGCACCACAGTAAGTTGCATTATAAAAAGATGAGACCTGCGTGACTTCAGCACATGGTCACCAAACTATCATACCTTCGACTAAGCTGAGACTCCATTGTCCACTCCATATATTCACCAAATTGCGGTGCGTTAGCAAAGATGAGACCCCCTGTGTCTCCTGCTCACTATAGTGAGGAACGTTGTGACAAGTGGACACACTCCACCTAATTTTACATGGCCATAAAAATGTCCGGATCTTAGTTCACAAGCAGAAACACGCACCTCTAGAGAACAATTCATACTATTTTGGTTGTATTTTCTGCACGGGAGACAGAGCTTAAAGTATGTGTTGCCTCCCAACTACATCCACAAAATACAACTTCACCTTCCTCCACGTAGAGTTTTCATGTGGGTGAAGATGCTTGATTAGCTATGAATTCAGCCTGTTAAACCAAGGGGTTACAATAGGGATTCATTGTCGTGTCAGTCACCGGGCACATAAATGGTGGTCATCGTCCATCCGAGGTTTGTATAGACCGTGAGTCGTTTACTGTGGGGGTATTTGATAAAGGGCGGAGTGGGGTATAAAAGCAAGGATTAAGATATTTACAGCTCACTTTAACACTTCAGAGGATTTTCAATGCATTTGAAGGAGAAGTAAGGGGACAAAATCGGTTTAACATTTCTGCTAGCAATTCCTCCTTCTCCTTCAAATGCCTCCTGGCTTTAAGTCTCTATGAGATTTTCATGCAAGCTTAAAATGCATGGATTCATGTAGGGTCCGTCTGCATTAATCCATTAATTAGGCGCAACTAGCCTGGCAAGTTGTCCCCTCGCTTATCATGGCCAGGACTGACAGCCTCTAGCTCCACCCAGGACGTTTCTTTGGACATACCAGCTATCCTTAACTTGAACCTATTATAAAAACAAACAATTGGCAACTCTGAAATTGTTATGAAAAATGAATTGGAAATAATCAAAGATACTCTTTCAAGGAAGCCATTCCTTCTCCCGATGAAACACATCTCGAGAATAAAACTAAGGCAATTGTAACTATGTGAAGTACAAGGATTGGAATCATTTAACCCACTTTAAGAATTGATAGCAAGAACCCTTTTGGAAACGATCAGGTGTGAAAATAACACTATGATAGATACTAATAGTTTTTTCTATTAATCGCAAAAATAAAGTATCCCAAGTGAAGCAACAAAACTGAATTTAGTTATTCTTCCTGAAGATGAACACAAATCATCACAACCTCTACCGAAGGCTCTTTTTTGGCTCACCAACGAATACTACTAAAGTAGGCTTGGCGCATTTGAGTAAACTTTTTCTCATCTCTCTTTTTCTTTCAACTCGTTTGTGTGCAGCCACACAAACATTTGGGAATTACTCATGCTGACAACCGGATTATATTTTTAAAATAAGTAATAAAAATGATTTGTTTAAGATCTAATCACAACTGATCAGAGCTGGCGCCAAGGGAGAGCTTTTTTCTGCCTGTAACATTTCCTCCGTCTGCATTAATCACCTGCAAAAAGCAAACGGGTTCCATAGGAATTGAGTGTTAATGATGTATGCAAAGTGCAATTTAAAGGTAGCATGACTGTAATTATAATATTTCAGCCAATTCAACTGAAAGGACCCGTCCACCTTTGGGCCCTCTGTGACTTACCAGTAGCCTACAATGTGTACCTTAAGTGACTGTTTTGGCCGATGTTCCTGGTTCTTCAGAAAAGTTAACAAGAAACATCCTTCATGGCAGTCAGGATTTTACGAGATTTTGTGGTTAGACAATCTAGAATTTATTAAAGATATTGAGGTGTACATTATGAGAAATCCCTCTTTAATATCACTATTCTTCACAGAATTAGATACTTTGAAACGTGATGAGCCTGCAGGACAAACGGCAGTACCCATCACTATTCAGCCTCTTCTGATGGGAATTCAAAGTAAAAAAGAGAAAAAAGAAAATTCAAAATAGCTATGAGGATATGATATCCGGAGTCAGAGCCATGAGGCATTGCAGAATGAAACAAGGAAGCAACAAGAAAAGAAAAAGGCATCCCCAAAAATGTACGCAAAAGAAGGTAAGGACAGGTGTAATGGATAAGGAACCCAGTGTCGAGAGCACGGGTCAATGAGATCTTAGGGTAAACATCAACTTTGATAATAACCAGTGTAATACAAAGGAAGCATCCCAAAAGTCGTCTGATGCTTGGCATTGGGCGGGAGCATGATGTGGGATATAATATCTGTCGCTATGCCTTTAATGAAATCTTGATGCTTTTAATGCAGGAGCAAGGACAATCCTTTTTTAGGGCAGCATACTCGGCATATATTATATTAAAATTCAAATGCTATTCATCACAAAGTTGAGACATGGCCGCTTAGTTCAAAGTAGAAGAAATCGAAGGTTGACTAGGCCTAAGATTGAAAGATCTTGAAAGTCATGGACATCGAAAATAGACATTCCTAGACCATAATCCACCAAACCCCTTGGGCCAAAGTTTGAGAGCAGACAGGCAGAAGGCCCCATGAAGGAAATCAAAAGTTGAGAAGCAGAGGTAGTAGATCTGGCCGCAGAGGTCACCTCTTCATAGAAATATAGGCTACTATCCATAAATCAGGAAAGGATGTTGAAGTAGGACAGAGGATTGATACTAGGTTGAGTTTAGTCCTCAAAATGATTAAAAAGATTAACCTCTCTTCAGAGAAGGACTTGCAATCTAGGCACAGTGCTTTTAGGTCAGAACCCTGAACTAAAGGAGATAAGGTAAAAAAGCATGGCCAATGTAATCAAGAGTGGGGACAATCAGTAAGTAAGAGAAATCTTAGAAGAAACATTCATTCAGTCCTCTTCTTAGTTCAACCACATCACCCACTTTGGAACTTCGGGTTACATCTGCATAATCTGGGTGGATGCACCCCTTTGCTGGGGTAGCATCAGTGGATTCATGTTGTTCTCTGTGTCACCCTGCTTGGTTAAAGCATCTTCACACTTAACATCATTTGTCTACAATTTTGTGCATTAGATTTTGCAATCTGTATGTTAGCTTTGACCTTTGCGATTTCCATTGTGACCAAATACACAGATACACTTGTAAGGACGGTAGTTGGGTTGTGCACCTTGACCAAGTCCACAACTCACAACTTTTGTTAATGCCTTTTATTGGCATTGTATTCTCCAAATTAAGCCAGAGAAAGGTTGCTTCGACATCATACTTTAACTTAGAAAAAAAGTATTTAGAAGAGTAAATAGTATGTGCCAGCTGATCAATTAAACAATAAGAGAGCAAAAGAAAGAAAAATGAGAAGAAAATGAAACAGAAAAAAAGGATGTCATATACAGTTAATCAAGAATACTCATTAAATTGTTTAATTTCCAGATTGAAGAATATAGAAGGGCCCATTTAATCAGAAATATGTCGGTTTGTCCCTGCAGGGAACATATCTTCTCTACCCAAAACAACAATTAGGAAGAAAACCTTTCTGCATCTCCAAATTGATGGCTTCCCAGCTGGAACTGTTGACATAAAAATCGATGATGGTCTTTACCTCTGCCTCTGCTATTAATGTCAATGCCAGAAATCTGTAATTAGTCAAAGTCTCAATTTTCCTGCAAATGATACTCATCTTGAAAGATGTTATCACAATTTTGGTAAATTTAGAGTATATATTGATATAATTTCTGTCTTCATAATCACACTTTGGATATTTTCTGTTTTACGGAAACAAGTTTCCTCAATGTAATTTACAAATCATATAAAACTTTATAATGTTTCCTCCTATATCTTGCAGCAAATGGCTCTTTGTGAATAATGTTTATCACTAAACTACTCTGTGCTATAGAATCTTTTCAGAGCACAGAGCTGAAAGTGTCTGTGCCTGTTGTATCATATCATTACCCTTCTTGAATATGAACAATTTGCAATAAGTACTATTTTACATTTGTTCTGTTAGTTCTCATAATGTCAAAAATGTATGTTTCTCTAAGGCAGATTTATTTTTAGCTAGTTAGCTTTTTGCAATATATTCTGCTCGACAAACCAAATTCATCTGGAGACGGGTAAAAAAGAGTCCTCATCCGAGTTGCTTCATGTAGTTAAGGTAAATATTTAAGACCTCTACGATACCAGGATTTGAAATTTGCCTCATTGAGTATTGAGAATAAGTTCAGATTTCTCAGCATCATTTCATCATAGATAAGCTTAGAAATGTTCAGTCAACCAATAATATCCAGCCACAGCAGGAGTAAATCCTGTGCAATCTTAAGATAAACTTTTTTCAAGACATTTGTGAGTTATATTTAACTGTAAATCATGGTACTTTTCTATTGTTTGTAGTGCAGTCTTTATAATTGGTTAAAATGTTTCAGTCTTTCACACCACACGGCCCAATAGTAAAGGATGACTTTTACAAGAGCCCTACATCCTTCTTTCCGACTTTAAGTTTCTCATGTCCACATTGAAGTTGCTTCTCTTGCCAAATAAAACCAGAACAGATTCAGTCTATTCTTGTATTATAATCTTGTGCGCGAGTTGGCTCCCGCTGTTACACCTCACGCGAGTCATCCCGGTGCACCGAGGCTATGATGTAATTGACAGTTGAACTATCATATTGTATTGGCCCCTCCGCTGACGAGAGGGTCTTACCTTCTTTATAACCTATAATAAATATGTTACCTTGCCATCCACACAGAAGATTGGTTATTTCAAGTGGTGACGAAGGTGAGGGACGTGGAGGAAGCCGCCAGTCACCATCCTTTATCAGGACCCAGGGTGAGTCTCCTCATCGGCCACATCCTGGTAGTGGCTCACAGTGGCCTGGTGTCCGATCGGGCTGCATCTCAGGGTAATATACACTTCTGTCACTCACGGCTGGTGCAGGCGGTGCTGCAGCAAAGGTGAGCCCTTTGATGTATGCAGTCCGGGTAGACAGAGCAGGCGGCGGCAACTTTAGAAAGACATGGGGGAAAGCAGGGAGGTGGACTGGAGGAAGCGAAGCACAGCAGGGTTTCATGCCGGAAGATTTATGGGCATCAGCATTAACAGTCCACGCTGTGTAACGTCAAGGATACGCCCCAGACTGTGGGAGGTTTTCCTTGATCATGCGATGGACATGCTCCCCCTAGTGGTGGTTACAAGATTACACCATCTATTTTCGGGCTTTATACCTTATTTTTGTGCATGGTAATTATGAAGCACACAGGAGGGAGAGTGCAGTCTGGGTGACTTGGTATAGGTGTGTAGATTAAGGAATGAAATTGTCACCACTTTATGGTTATAGTCCGTGGATATTGGTGAATCAAAGGATCTGCATCAAGGGATCTGTTCTTGAGGAACCTATCATTGCAAATATAGTCTCTGCATCCCTGGGAGATTTGATGCTGTGTAAGGGACTGTGCCAGCACCATCTGGAAGTGACAGTGGCAGGTACTCCTGTCTGAAGAATGCTGGGAACTGTGTTTAGCGCCTGGAGGGAACTTTTAAGGTACTTTGAGGGACTGTCCCAGCTCCATGTGGAAGTGACAGTGGGAGGCGCTCCTGTCTGAAGATTGCTGGAACTGTGGGGGTGGAATTGCTAAGTGGCATCACCATGCAATATTTAGAGCCACCACCCACATTTTTGGCCGCACCTGGAGAACCTTTAATTCCTTGGTAAGAATGGAGAGATTTGTTTAAGTTTTATTTTGTGGCATCTGGAGGAAGATGATACTCCGTTATTTTGGGTTGTCTGGGGGCTGAATCTGTACGCATTATCAAAAAACTGCCTGATGTTTTGGATGAAGGTGCAGCTGATGGCGGGAGGGGTGATGAGGAAAGTGAATATTCAATGCCAATGAAAAAAATGCAGGAACAGTTTGGCAATCAGATTAATATATTTCTAGAGAGGTACACGTTGTTCTCAAGGAGTGAGGGGACAGTCGACTCATGTGTAGCAGACTTAAGAGTACTATTGGCATCATGTGAATTTACGGGAAATGAAGATGAATATATTAGAGACCAACTTATGATCCATACGTCCAACCTTAAAATTCAAGAACATAAGAGTAAAGATTTATATAGCTGTCAAAGGTGATTGCCTATTAGGTTGGTGGCACCAAGGGAAATCGGGTCTTGAATTGACTTGCACAAGGTAGACGGAGTCATCTCGCGCACCGAGAGCATACTACAATTCTCTTTAAAAATGTCAGTAGTACGCAAATAGGTAACCTTCTTAAAAAGTATGGACATGTAAGTAAAATCACCTCTTTTACAATGTTGCACTGACTAATGACTCTTAAATGATTGGAGTTCCAATTTTTTAAGAAGTTTAGTGCACATTTCTGTGTAGATTCCCATAGTTTAAATCAAACATACAATTCTTGTCGTTAGTAATGGTCCCTTCCAAATAGTCAGCAGGTTTTGAAATGGTGGAAGATTGTTTATCGAATGTGGTGATTGTCACTGTTTATTTATATTCAACTTCAACCCTACATACATACCATATTGCATTGTAATGTCTTCAATATATCACACGTTCTGTGGTAGCTTGGCACTTAGTGCAGCAATAAGTCTAATACTTGGAGAGTCAAAGGAGCACAGGTAATTACAGATATTATATCAGATTGAGAATTTCAGCCTAATGGTTACAGATATTGGCCCTCATTACGATACAGGCGCTAAACCAATGGCGCTATTAGCAGCATGGTTGGTGCCGGTATCGTAACGAGTCCGCCAATGTTCAATGGGGAATTACCACCCCATTCCAAGGTTGGCGGGGCGGTAATTCCCCATTAAACATTGGCCCTTCCCCATTCCCATTTTTGCCCCATAGGGCTCAATGGGACTGGGGAAGGCGGTAAGTACGGTACCGCAAAATGCATTATCGTACTTACCTCGAGAGTCCCTTTGCGGGTTCCTACTTTAACGGCTGGTCTAGACGATGGATGATTCTATTGGGGATCAATAGAATATGACTTCCTTGATAGCCACTTCTCTCACAAACTATTTGACCCACTGTTAATAGTAATTCACTGATTAACTAATACCTGCCTCTATAGTTGGTCCCTCTCCTGCACATGGATAGGTCCTAAAATGTCCACCCAAACAACCTGTACCCATGGAACGCCAGGTACACCAAATGGGGACAACAGTAGATTCCTTTTAGACCTGGACTTGTCACTCGCTGCAAATACCTACACCATCGAAACATATGTCCTACACGGTCTTGTTGGTAAATCCCCTACCGAGTTGGCCCACTTGAACCAACTTGATGAGTTGATTTCTGGCGCCTCGAGGCAGAATAATTCTAGGGCTGTGCATGTCCTAACAATGACTATACCCAATACCTCTCTGAGCGCTCCGCCTGGTGATGCCAGTAGCATGAAGGCGCGGCACTCCAGCAGTAAGTGTTCATTATCTTTATCTTAAAGTGTAGATACACGGTAACAGCAGCCTCACCTTCGCTGCCTCCTCCTGGCCCCTCCCTTCTCTCTTCAACAGTGTCCATCTGAATCAAAACACTCCACTTCTACACTCCACCTTCCAATCTGGAACCTCCAGCCCACATTCTGCAATACCGTGCCTCATGGCCCACCAGCACACATAGACCATATCATTAATTATATTTACAAATCTAACAGCCAATTTAAGAAAGAAGGTAGGTGTATAATCAACCTACCAGGTGTCTGAGCGAAACTTGGCTGAAATCGTCCTATTAAATTTATTTGTACCCCTTCAATCCGAGGGTCTTAAGTCAGGCTCTGATCATTCACTAATTCCCCTACCCATAACTCTTCATAAATTCTGCTAGAGATGGAACTATACAGTGACCCCCCACTTCCCCATGGCCTGACTGCCCCGCCCCCTTTTTGCTTATGAAATCCTATAGTCTGTCTTCTTACATCTGGGGTGGGGGCAGCGCCTTTTCTGATCCCTCCTCATTATCTTCCATAACGTGGATATCATTTTGCAAAATAACTGGATTATCTAGCAAAATAACACTTGCAACACGTTATTTTACGAACAGAGAATATGACACAATTTGCTCCATGTGCTAGTTCTGCAATGGTGGACAAATCAACCAAATGAATTTGTATACAATATGTTTTTAGGTCTGTTTTATAGATGATGTGACAAGGCTGCTAGGACTATCACTTTGCTCCGAGAACTGTGATCAGACACCATGATGTGTTTCAAGGATTTCTATTACCCCTTTTATTGTACAACCGAATACATACCATTTCATCGTGATGGCAAAACCCAACCAGCAGGTGTCAGGACGGCAATAGTGAATGATAAAAAGGGTGTCAAGTTTGTAGATTCAAATGTTAGGATCTAACATGAGAGACGGGTCCTTGTCTCTCAACAACAGGGTCAACAGAATAATAAGGAACGTCCTCCCTAGCTCCTAAGGGCAAGAGGGGAACAAACAAATAACCCAAGCCAGGTGTCCGGTGCAAAGCAAAGTGTTCCAAACAGTTCCTTCGAGTTCCAACAGAAATTAGAAATTAAAGTATAAGACAAAAGAGTGCCCTCCTCAGGGAGGGTGCTGTCGCACCCCACAAATTGCCAAATTGAGATTGCTGCATCCTTGAATCCTCTCCTCAGGCTGGAGGCTTTCCCAACCACGGGTCCCTGGTACCCAACTAGATTGTTTCTGGGGTTCTCTTGAGTGCTGTTTCCTAGAGGTTTTCCTTCTCAGGCCAGCAAGGACCAGCTGCCAGGTTAGGCCCAAAGGTGGCACACTCGGGCTTGGGTACCATGCTCTGGTTGAGTTTGGAAGAGGGACAAGGCTATACCCTTTCTTTCCACCGGCTTCTCTTGATGTTCTCTCACTAGCCCTTCACCACCCGCCGGCCCAATCGTGAGCTGTCCCCCCAGCTCCCCCACATTGTGTTGACATCTTGATCCTCCTCTACAACCCCCCCAGGACCACTGGGGCCCTCCAGAACCTTGTTACCCTTGATACCTAATGGAGTGGTATCTTCTCTCCCCAGCTTTAGGCTGGTCCTATTTTATTCTTCTCTCTAGCAATTTGGTCTCTGTGCCCTCCCGAGGTAAGTCTTTTTTCTCCTCCTGCCAACAACGTTTGTCCTTCTGATGGTATTTCTCCTTTCATTTTCCCTGGAACCTTGTTCCCCTTGCTGCCTAAGTAGGTGATCTCTTTGACTCTCCTCAGCCTGAGCTGGTCTTGGTCTACCCCTTTCTCTAGTGACTTGGTCTCTTCCGATCACCCATGATTGTAGTCTTATTTTCTCCTGTCAACAGCAGTCTATGCTCCTCTTCCCATGGGGCTCCCCAATCTCTTCTCCCAGTGATGTCCGTTTTCCTCTGCTCCTAAAAAGAATCGTTGCCTTCTTGCACAGCCAAATCTCTCTCAAGCAACTCTTTGCCCTCTTTCTTCAGCAAACCACAATTTCCCTTATGCACCGTACTCTTACTACTGCTTCACTCCTATAACATCAAATCTATCCATACATCCAACAGCTTTTCCTCCTCAGTATGCCATGCGTGTCTCTTGCCACACCCTATTCTCTGCTCTCTCCTGGTTAGGCCGTCATGCTTTACTCAGTTGTGGTCTCCAGGAAAGGGGACTTCCAAGGGTCTGCTCTCCCAGTGGCTGACACTGGCTTCCTAAATGGGCTGGCTTTTAGATCCTGGTCTCTCATCTGGGACTTAGGGACATTGGCTGCACCTCGGCAGCCTGGGCTGATCTAGAAATGGGCCATGGGGGCTGGAATTTGGTTGGCCTAAATTTATATTGAACCCTTATGTCATTTTGGTTTTAAATGTGGCTTGGACATATAGACATTCTTCACTCGCATCCATGAAGCCCGGCTGCCACTGCCTGCTTCAGTCTGGATCCCCCTGCCTTCTCAGCATGCAAATATAGAGTTAAAAAGAAACAGTTTGATACATATGTACCTAGTTAATTGCAGCAAAAGTGTACATGTGTATCTCCTGTGACTTTCTTTTGCGTTCAACGCGTGTCAATCTTCTACTGTCCGCAAGCAGGAAATATATGTCCCTGCTCGAGGTATAGTTTGAAATATTGCAACATTGTCCTCTAAAAAGGGAATGCTTTATTTCCTATGTTTGTGTATTATGTCCGGCTGGAGGGAGCATTAGGCTCCCTGAATACAATGGGGTTTTTCCTTTAGTCCCTGTGGCGCTGGAGGTCTTGGAACTCAGGTGAGGCCAAAATAGCATCTGGGGACCATTTCTGTGACAGGTTCTTGCCCAAGTAAAGGGGACTTTTTTTAACAACTCTGATCTGAAATCAAATATCGATTTAGTGAAAGTTAAGTTTAAATGAGATTTAAACAAAGCTTTACAGGGTTTAAAGAGGAACTCCCTCATGCTTTGTGGTGGGTTAGATGGCTGGAAAATGGCAAGTTATAAAGCCTATTATGCCATTAACTTTGTTATAAATTAGTACCATTTAAATACAAATGTACGGGGTGGTTGATGTTAAACGCACAGCCCATTGTTGGAGAAATGAGTGACAGATGGTAGAGTGCTTAGCAGATTAGGCAAGTCATATAGGTGGCATTGGATAGATTATGGAGCCAAATTCCCAGGGCATGTGTGCATGTTCCCCCATGGAATTTCCAGGGAATCAGTGGCAAATGCTAACATTTAGGGTGCGGTAGATGAAGTCCATTGGTCAAGACTGAAGCAAACGTGACAATACATTGAATCGGGTCAGGGAATGTCTGGAGAAATGATTAGGTGAAGGTTAGCTTTAAAGTACAGACAGACATGAAATGTAACTTTAGGGGGTTCTGAGCGTTTCCCCCCACAGAATTTCTCGGCACAATGTTTCATTTTAAAGCACAATGGGCCAGAAACATAAGTCAACAATGAAAAGAACATACACGGCTATTCAATGAGGAATGCACATGTTTCAGATTCGCCAATTCCAAGAATAAGCTCTTAAAAAAACACCACCGTCGAAAATCCATGTGGCATAACATGTGATTGTCAGACAAACACAGAGATCGGAAAAAGTGATTTTAGAATCCCGTACAGTGCAAATATTACCCATTGATGTAACCATGTTGTCGAGTGCTGCATATTGCTACGTCTGCAGGGGAACGAAGATTCACATCAAGAGGGCACCCAATCCAGATGCAACCGCACAGCAGCCGAGCAGATAGTCCTATGCTCTGGTGCTCTGGCGGAAGAGTCCTGTCAGCAAGAACCTTTCCTTCCATCAAGTGCAACTAATGAGGAGAAGCAGATCACTAAACGCATGACCAGTTGACTTAAGATGCTTCCATGTGCACAATATAGAAAAGCTGGCCTATTTGCCAGGGAAGTTGGGTGTAACCTGGGCTTCGAAACAAACAAAGGATGTCCTACTTGTCCAAGGATAAGTAGTCGAATCATGTGGAGATGCTCCCTCCCAATGCCCCCTCGCCCCCAGACCATGCATGGTTTAACTTGGTCACATTTCTAGAGTCAGTCCTAGGGGTAGGGTGAGAGCAACTCCCACATGACCTAGTGGCATGACAGATAAATAAATAAATAAATAAATAAATAGAAGGTTTGATGGCAAATATGTCAGGTGGAGGAGTAATGAAATCTAGTGTGAGGGTCTACTGCACAAGGACTTAATGTCTTAATCCCAAAGTCGACTGCCCTAATCTAATTCACAGGATCTCAGGAGTGTCACCCCCTGAAGGTGTTCTTCAGTTTGCTCACAGTGTCATGATACTAAAAGCACACAGCACACTTCTGTCCTGGCTTTGGGAATTGTTGCAGATGTTGTATTGCCTCCTGGAATCTGCAGAAGTCAAACACACACTTCTATCAGGGAAAGACCCTCTTGCTGTGGTGTCTTCCCGTCCTTTCGGTGGGGCTTTTCAAACTCCAGTTATTATTCCCCCCGAGTCAAGTGTAGCCTTCGTACGCTTGAGCCCACAATAGGCCTTGTCCAATTCTCAATGTTGCCAACACCTGCCAGAGTCCAGCATCAGGAGGACAGCAAGGATTCTTCTCCTCTCTCCCTCTCTATTCGTCTCTCTCTTTCCCCTCTCTCTCTCTCTCTCTCTGTCTATCGCTCTCTTTCTTCCTCTCTCTCTCTCTTCCTCTCTCTCTTCCTCTCTTTCTCTCTCTCTGTCTCTCTCTCTCTCTCTGTCTCCCTCTCTCGTCCTCTCTCTATCCCCCTCTGTCTCTCGCTCTCTCTCTCTTTCTCTCTCTTCCTCTCCCTCTCTCTCTCTCTCTCTCTCTCTCTCTCTATTCCCCTCTTTCTCTCCCCTTCCCCCTCTCTCTCTCTCTCTCTCTTTCTCTCTCTCCAGCCTCACTCAGGGCTACCACCAGGAGTAGGTCTTTAGCCTCCAGCAAGCTGTCAAAAGTCTGCTCCTTCTTAATTGCCAATGCCTCATGCCAGCTTCTAGGTGAAAGCCCAAAGCAGGCTCCTCACTGCAGTCTCTCTTATCCTTCTCGGGAGCTGGGCTTGCTTGCTGAACCACCTGCTTAACTCCTCCTCTCTATCAAAATACCACCTCTTGGGGTGGCTGTCCTAACTCCCTCACTATAGGTCTACTTCCTCCTTTTTTTGCGGTTGCTTTATGGGATTAAAATGATTTAGAAATCTTAGTGATTGGTTAGGCGTTTTCCTTGGTAGCCCCGCGTTGCAGGATTGGCTATTGTTTCATGACCCATCCTCCTATGTGCAAGTTGAGCACTCATTTATTGAGGGTGACTACGGAAACTGAGGAAATAAATAGACCAGCTGCCATCTTAGAATCAGGCAACTTCAAATCTGCCTCTGTGCTGTCCCATGATCCTCCTCCCTGTTATGTTGGTAAAGGACGAATTCCTCTAATGCTTTGTGAGCATCTTGTGGGCTGTCCTCGGTGCAGAAGCAACATTTCCTGTTCCCCAAACCCATGTTTTTGATCACGCCTGGGTCTCCCAACAATTGGGGTGCACAGCGCGAGACTCTGCCACTCCGAGTGCAGGTTCACAGTTTTCGGCTCAGGACAAATAGGACAGTCACTGTTTGGTTAATCTGTTCTCAATATTTCCTGGTATTGATGTTCCTCACTCTGCTGGCTACTCAGACACCACCATTTCTATGAAACTTCTTTGGGGGTCTATGAGTGTAATGCATTGAATGATGGGCTATGGAGGGAGGGCGTTCCTCTGTAGGTGACTGTGGGGCACCTTGCATGTTAGGTGTTGGGTGACTTTGTGGACTCTGGGGATCTCTCTTATGCCGCCACCAGGAATTGCATCAACAGTGGGTGGCACCCTACGGCCCCTGGAAGACCCTCAGTTCCTCTCTCTGTCCCCTAGGAATGACTCACACCAGGCTCTACTTTACACATTTTCAAATAGGCAAAGAGTTTGCAGGGAGGGGCTGTGAAGGCTTTTTCCCAGCACAAGATGTAAAGCTCCCCTCAGAGGGGATTAATGGGGCCAGGAGGAGTGCTGCCGCTCACATAATACTTACTTGTACTTTAAATGGGGTTGGCTGCCTTCTAATTAAGAAGGAGGGTCCCCTACACAAGCAGGAACTGGGGAAACAAATCAGAAATAGAAAAATATGTTCCTGCTGGAAAATTATTCATGATAACTCTAAAGTCCTTCCTTCGAGAATATCTTATTTAACAATTGTTTACACATCTGTTAAGGTACAACATGACTATTGAACTAATCAAGTCATTTTATTCTATAGAAAATATATTACATAGAGTGTTAAACATCAACAAATCTCATTAAAAAAACAAAATCACTTTTTCAAGAAACAAAACAAAAAAGGAAATTACATAACAACATCGGTATAAACCATAAGCAAACTCAACGCAAAATACATGGTCAAAAATGGCGTCTTAAAAGTTACAAGCCAGCTATTTGCACAATATCCCAGGGTCTTTAATTGAGAAGAATCTTGCAGGGCCTGTCAGGACACCGACACAAAAAGGGAAAAACCAAGCACACCATTATTGCACAGCCACATCGAAAGATATAGCTTTCCAAGTCAGGATGGGGAAGGAAATTGTCTTTTTGTAGAGGGAGGTTATGGAAACTCCTGGATTTATGCTGGAACGCTTGAGGATCTTTCAATGTGAAACAGTTAGCATGATTCATGGCAAGAACGTTGCCATAGTGTACAGTGTCTGTGAAATGGTTATTAAAAATGAAGGAACAGGATATACTGTAATGTGCCTTTGAAAAATGTATTCTGATTTATAATCTATACAGCATGCAGCCACCTATTCTTCTCTAACTTTTTTATAAATATATGTTATCCTAGATTCAAGCTACAAGTAGGTAGATATTGTGAACTGCCTCCTATCAGGAATTAGGGCCCAACCAATTCTAGATTTGCTCTTACTCTGTATTTATATATTTTGTTTTAGGCATTTATTCAGCACGCACTTAGCTTCTCTATATAATATAGATTCACAGTTGCGACTTTAGGTTACATAACATTTCATGCAATGAATGAAACAATGTTTTCTGGTATAACTTTGTGTTCATCAATAGAAGTGACCAAATTTGGCATACAGCTGAGCAGGCTAGATCCAAACACTCATGCCAAGAACAATGAAAAAAGGTAATTTTTGAATTGGGATTTCCCTAGAATTGCAGACAATATGCTTAACTCAAAATGAGCCGCTTAGTTTTTGTAGGTTTCCTGTATACACCTAGCCCTTACATTAAACGGGTCCACGTCACAAAAGCGTGAAAATTGAACCGCTAAAATCCAGATATTCATTGTTTTAAAAACCAAATGTGTCGATATATTCGTATATAGACAGTGGGTCCGGAATGGCAAAACAAATGCGCAAAATGGAGGGTCAAGACAACACACACACAAACAGACACAGCCACGCCAGAACACACAGCATATCAAAAAAGTACACAAGGAACTTGGCGTCAAACATAATTTTTTGATCAGGTGTTGAATGAAATAAAAGGCGCAACACACTAAAGATGAGACACGACAAGGAAGTGGCAGGTGTTCAGTTAAGCAGAAGCAACAATAAATGACAACTGTTGGGACTTGCCAGGATCTCAGATAAAGGCATGCGTGCAAGTATTGATTTTCCTCCTACGTTTATCAATTTTACTATGTGCCGCTGTGCCTCTGAGCCGCGATGGATCAGCCGCGATGGAGACAAACACCACAATGTGGCACGATTGTAACCTTAAGAATAAGAGACTGTAGGTCTGTCCTCACCTCAAGGACATCCTGCACTCCTTTCCACTCTTGATCTCAGGACAGCAGAAACTGCATAATGATGCCCCTTTAAATGGCACACTGTGCTGCCAAGCAATGCCAAGCAATTTGACAGTGTGCAATTGCTTTTCGCCCTGAAGGTCCATGGCAACAAAATAGCAATGGAGGCACGGATAATTTACAAGATGTGGAACATAGCAGCATTCTTGAAATAAAACAAAAAGAAATATTGCCAAAATGTATTAAACAAATCATGTGCCAAAGTAAGGTCATGGTACACACCATAAAATAGAATGCATGCATACAATATATGGAATAGCTCCACTAAATACACTTATACATATTCCCAATAAAACATGCATTGAAGAAAAGACCAGGCACAGCCCACAAAAGCAACACACACACTGTGACGAAGTACCCATCCTTATTATAGGAGGACTTCTAGTGGACTGGCCAAAGTGGCCAGAGACATATGCAGGCTAGTGGATCTGGCCCAGCAGGGTGAGGGGAGGATACCTGCTAACCCTCATTTAGCCCTTGTCACTGGACAGGAGACAATCACTTGCTGGACAAAAGTGCTACTGGCCCTTGAAGTGCTTTGCCTAAAAACAATCGAGCTCATGTGGAACAGTGCACCCCCTCCAAAACTCAGTTTCAACAAGATGCAGACCCGACCCCACCAGAAACTATCATAATACCTCCTCAGCAATGACAACACTTACTGGTCCCATTGTCAATGCAGCTCCACTGCGGTGCATAGACACTTGCACGCTACCAGAGATGCACACATAGAGGACATCCAAGATTGTGCATCAGCAGCTTAAAGCCGCAGTCCAGCCACAGCTCACATAACACACTAATCCATATGCTGCATGCTTGGGTGGGGAGGGGTGATGCCTCTGCAGCCAATCATACAGCACCAGGATACATGTGTGCAGGACCTAATACTTACCCGGCTCAAAGGGAGGACCGGCAAGAATACGAAATGGATGTCCCAGGAATGAGGGAGGTGGGCGGTCGAAGAAGGAGGTTGTGGCAGGAGTTTGGAATGAGTTGGCAATTCAGCATGGGAGCTGTGCAGGGAGTTTTGGTAGTGGTAGGCAGGAGTGGAGGGGTGGAGGAGGATGGAAGCAAGAGGGGGAGAGTAAACATCAGGAGGAGGTAGGAGAAATATATCAGAGGGTAATGGGATGGAAAAATGGGGGTGATAGAAGAAAGACTTGGTGAGGTGTTAAAAAAAAAGACTTCAGGAGCTGGTAGGCAGGAAACATAAGCAGTGATAGGAGGAAGACACCAGGGGTTAGACGGAAGATACTCAGATAGTAGGAGGAGGAGGCTGGGGGGGAGGCCAGGAAGTGATAGGATGAAGCCATCAGGATGTTTGGAGAGCAAGACAAAGCACAGAATTGTAGCAAGGTGGTGATGAGGAGATCAAGACCAAAAGAGGTGTAGACAGGTGTCGAAGAGGGTACATCTTTGCTAAAGAGAAGCCAGAGAGCTCGTAAGCCCCATTGTGGAAACTGGGACAGCGACCCAATCGGCTCTTGTTGCAAATGAAAGAGAAACGCTACATGTTTCTGCAGCTTGAGGTGAAGTCACCAAAAAGTCTACAGGACCTGCAAGGGAGATTGGAGGTGGTTGTTTCCCACCATCAACCAGAAGAACAGTTAGAGATAGAGAACTAGAGAGACTGTGGCTGGCAGGTGTGGCCTGAAGTCCTTTGAGATTGCCAAGCGGTACTCCAGAGAGAGAGAGAAAGAGACCGTGCAGCTCTCATGTTTGGTTAGATATCCTTAGGAGAGGAGAAATTAAGTTAATCAAGTATTTGGGTTTTCTGTACAGCAATCATAAAGAATAAGACTAAGGGCCTGATTCATGGGAAAAGGTGCATTTAACTCGCAAAGCCTGCACGCTGAAAACAGATTTGTACGCCCCTGTGCAAATAAGAAAGGCTGCGCACTCTGCATATTCATAGAATGTCCAACACAAAACAACCCTATGCAAAAGGAGCGGCCGGAAATGCCCACGACATGACCCCATGCAAACCACACAACAACCTCAGTGCCTACCTCTGCCCGACCATCTAGCACCCCAGAGAAACTGCGTGCAATCACTATGTAACTTGTGTGCACCCTGAAAGTTACGAGCACCTCGTAACTTATAAGTTACAAGGTGATGCTCGTAACTTGGGTGTGTCCTGGCGATTGTACATACCGTCAACCGTATGATTGGTATTTTGTGGGTTCGTTTTCTCCTATTGTCCTTTGGACTTCGCCTGCTATCATCTGGGGTATGGGCCCTAGGATTTGCATGTGCTTTTTTGTCACCTGACGCACTGAGTTCAAATCCATGAATATGGTTATATTTGCGTGGCTATGGTTCGTGTGATTGCTTGGCCATGTACTGTCCCTCAACACGCCCATATTTTTGCAAGTTCTTCCTCATTCTGCATATTCCATCCCCTATTTTGGTTGATGCGTAGTCCCGGCCCACACTCTGTGTGGAGTCTCCCGCAAGGCGCTCGTCGACTCGCACAGACTTGCCCGGCAAGCACGAACTCCACGCAAGTCCCAGGAAAGTCCTGCGCAGTCAGTTCCGTGAATCGATGAACGGGGATTTGCATGCAGATTGGTAGGCAAATCCCAGATTTTCCACGAAAATATATCCATGAATCGGTCCCTTAAGCTCCTTCTACACTTACAACAAACTTGGTCTAGTCTGTTGGTCAGTGATCATAATATAGCAGCATGCAAAATAACACCACTACCAAATCTGGGAAAAGCATGCACCACATATCAAAACTTACACCATACATTGACACCACGCATGCACGTCTAAACATGCCTAAGGTAATGATGCCTCGGTATGACCATGCCGCCATAGCTAGCACTTGTGACCCAAACGCTCCAGACTTTAAAGTGAACAATAGCATACATGACTGTGACAGTTGAAAATAAATGAACGTTTTAATTGAATACTTACAACACATTTACATAAACACAGATGTATACATACAAAGCAAAACAAACAAAACAATTCACTGTATTCTCCCTACCTAGTACACAGGCTGGTAGTGCTATGAATTGTAGAGCTCCTATATTTGAACCC
This sequence comes from Ambystoma mexicanum, assembly GCF_040938575.1. Classification (NCBI taxonomy): domain Eukaryota; kingdom Metazoa; phylum Chordata; class Amphibia; order Caudata; family Ambystomatidae; genus Ambystoma; species Ambystoma mexicanum. Next base: position 371,321,517 of record NC_090931.1, read on the forward strand.
TCCGATAATGATGCAGATAGAGGAAAGCATTGCATTAAAGTATAGTTGAATATGACAAACTGCTTCCCTAGGCACACATGCATATCTGTAGATGGCATAACACACAACAAAAATGAACTAAGGCATGTGGTAGACCTTTGACACATAGTGATTAGCTCCAAATAACAAGAGACAAAGGCAGAAAAGTGATGGCCCCGGTTCACATGCATCACCCTAAAAAAAAAAAACATCTAGCACAAAAAATGAAAGACATTGTTCTGTCAAGTTAAACACTGTAAAGTGCTCCCATAGCACTGACATACGTACTACCTAGGAAACATGCCCCGACATATAAAACTCCAAAATATCACTCGTGAGAAACAGAAAGGCAGTATGTCAAAAAATGAACCACATACTATTGTGTGTATAATGTACTGAAAAGGACCACCCAGCATAGATGCACACCACTCAGACACAGACTATAAAGATATAGAGAAAATCATATATTAATGTTAAACTAGCCCAAGTGGCTATCCCCTACCTTATGCACAATACCCAGAAACATGCCATATGCAGGACCCAGCACAACCGAAACAACCATCACATATTATACAGCAGTGAGTGATAACTGACAGCCAGCTGTGCTTTCATACCACAATATATCAGTGTGCAGACTAAAGCCCAGCAGCAGTACAGGCATAAGCATGCAATGCACCGACATAGACTGCACGCTGCATGCACACGACGCAGCATTTGGAAGTCAACGAAACATTTCGCAAATGCATGTAACACAAGGCACTCGCAAGCCAAATGGTATAGGCTTAACATGTTCACAATTAGCAAATGGCGCATAGCAAAAAGTACTCTTTGTGGCAGCACACACAGGGATGCCCCGATAAAAAGAACTGTCAGCCCTGCCACCCTCGAGAAGCAAAGCATGGCCATACCTATGGGTATGCAGCACACAACCAAAACAAAAGATTAACCTTATCTTTTTACACACAAAGTACATACAATATTTATCTCAAATAACAAATATACTAGTACTAACAAATAAACACGAATCAGATCCTCAAAGCACTCCACTTTCACCCAGAAGCTGCACTCCCTATACCCATGCCCAAAGCCCCACCAGCAGAAGACCCGAAGCAGCATGCATAGTGCTACAAGAGAGTCTGGTAAGATGCACATGTGCACATATAGTGTCAGCACAGTCAACAATGTGTGCAATTATGCACAACTGCAGGCCCTATTTAATTACAGTTGATTGCGGAAAAGAACATCCAAAGGATACAATTTGAAAATGGGTATCAAAGGAATTTATTAGACCTGATACATCTTTAATATGACTTGAATCATGATTTAATCTGCACTTACTGCGAAAAATTACATAGCAGGGAAGAACTTTTAAGAACACATCTATAAAATACAATTCATACTATTCGAACGTGCAACCATTCATCCACAAACATCCGTCAATCATCAATTCACTCATCCAAAACAACAATGAATATAAAATATAAAATCTATAAAAATCATGACATATAATTCATGGCTATATTGATTTCACATTCTTTCTATAAATCTATTTGTATTGCTTTGCTCCCGCATGCTGTTCCCTTCACCACAAACCGCCGCCCACAGACACACACAAAGACACACAAACACAATTGCACTTACCTGCTCCCCGTATCCTTTCCAAACCCCACCCCTCCAAGTTACGGACATTACCCCGCCCCCTCCCTTCCACATTAGACAATCCACCTCAACCCCACACAGACACACAGACATCCAAACACAGAGACACACAAACACAAACACTTATCTCAAATGCCCCCAACTTCCATCTTCTGGTCTAGCTGCGTCTGTCAGCCCCTGCGTGTGCGGCGAGGGGCATGGCTGGTCGATTTAGAAAGACGGCTGCGAGCAGAGTCAGAGCAGTCTTTCTAAATCAACCATTTAATTCAGACTTTTTACAAAGATATTTTCACTGCTTATCAGATAATGAGGTTAGTACATGTTACATCAAATACATTAGCACCCCGGGTGAACCACCGGTACAAGCCCGCATTCCAAGCTGCCTGACGGCTGGCTCGCCCGACCGCCCTCTTCCCCCACCCCCGTTTGTTTTCTTTTTTATCCCCCACTTACCTTATTTCGGCTGTGGCAGCCCTTGCTGCCGCATCACACCTTCCTCTCAGCTTCCCACGGTCGCCATGGAAAGGGAAGAGGGGCTCCGTAAAGGATTTTCTTTCCTACAATGGGTCATGCGCGGCGTCCCGTGTTAGGAAGGAAAATGCTTTTTTTTTAGCACCCCGGGTTGCAAATTGGTTACCCGGGGTGCTAATGGCGTTATGTACCCGTTCCACAGAAAACACTGGAGGGTAACGTCCCTGGGCCCACGTCGCTCAGGGCGTTAACTGGGGCCGCAGGCCATTACTCCCCCGTGTTGCGCCTTGGAATGGGTACATAACACCACATTACTCAGAAGTACAACATCACTATTCATGTATTTACTGGTTCAAGTCATCGTAATCCGCAAAAAGCTGCACTGGGTACACTTGCTGAAAAGAAACATGAGATATAGGATGGAGAATGAAACTACAACCAATTCTGTAATTTGTAGTAGGCACAACAAAGGAAACACACCACAAATACACGTAGCTAACTACTTTTGTAACTGTTGTGACAGGGCCAATGTTGTGGCCCTGTAAGGGGAGAGAGAGGGAGGGAGAGAGGGGAAGTGAGAGGGAGGGAGAAAGAGGGGGATGGAGGAAGCACACCCAAACTCGGCCAAGGTACCTGAGTGCGGGCAGGACCCCACCACCTTACCTGCACAGATGGTAGCAACAGAACTCAGGATGACCGCTAGCTGCGCTGCTAGCACCAACGCCAGAGCCACAGGAAGCCAGAAGAAGCAGAGTGCACCCTGCCGCTGGGTGCAGAGAGCAACACAACACCAGCCGCCCAACACCAGAGGACGCAGCAATGGGATGTGCAGCACCAAGGGATGCTGCGACAACCACATCACCAGTCATCAAAGGCGCAAGGCTCCAGCTGACAGTGTCAGCTGGATCCAGCGTGGGGACAAGTCTCCACTAAACCACCAGGGAAATAGTTTTTACATAAAGTCCTCAACAAAGGCCTTTACCCAACTAAACATCCATGGATTGTATTATATTAAAAGGCCCCATGGAGAGAGGCCACCAGGGGGCACACAGGCGATGGCTGCCTGAAGACGCTGCTCCCGCGAAGCTGGGCCGTATCGAGGGACTGAGCCCCCCAGTTACCCCCCCACGGAACATTTGCAGCCCGTAGGTGTGGTGAAACCCAGGGCCCCCCCCCCCAGGCGAAGGAGCGACGTCCAGGGTCCCTCGGGTGCCCGAGAACGGGACCTCGCGGTTCCAGGAGGGGAGCCGCGAGCGGCCCTGTTCGGCCCCGAGGCAGTGTGGAGAGCCGCGGCGTGGGAGGGCCGCGGAGGCCCGTGGGGGCGCCTGCCCCCTATCTCACATAACACGCCGGTTCTGGCGTGATTTCCACCGGCGCGGCCCCGTTGCACAGGAGGACGGTGCCGGCGGGAGGCGGAGGCCCCAGGCAGCAGAACCTCGAGCCGCGGGCCCAGTCCCGCGGAGGGACCACAAAGTCAAGCAACGGGGGCGCCGAGGCCCCTTCCAGCGGTCTCTGGAGAGGACCGCCCGGGTGGAACACGGCGTGACGAAGCTCCTGGGCCTGCCAACGCTTGCGGAAGCGAGGCAGGTGAGAGGGACCCGGGCCCAACCTAGAACTCGCGGGGGCCCGAACGGGACAGGGCTTGAGCCCACGCGCCCCCCCCTGGACACCGGGGGCCTGCAGAGGGACTTTTTGAGGCAATTGTAGGGCGTGACAGCCCCAGACCCCCCGAACAACAAGACCCCTAAGGGGGGGGGCCCAGAGCAGGGTCTCCTCATGCAGGTGGTGGCCCCTGGGCTCCTCCCCAGGGCGTGTGCCTGCCTCACGGCGAATTCAGCAGAATACACGGCCAACAGAGACGGATCAGCCCGCAGCGGACCCCGCACCCCCATACCCCCTGTGGGTCTAGCCTGGAATTCTACTCGACCACAGACATTGAAATATATCGTCGCCACCCCCCCACCACGGCACTTTGGGTCACAACATTGGCCCCCAGCCAGAGGGTGGGCGGCGCAGAACCCCACGGCCGTGGGCACAACAGGGGCAGACCCCCAGGGCCGCCCCCCGGAACGAGAACCCGCTGGACAATGGTGGTTCCCGAGGCCACCACCCCGGGGGAAGACAGTGAACAGACGGTCCAAGTGTGTGGCCCCCGCATTTGGTAACTGGGGCCAGTGCCGCCTCGGGGGCTGCCCCAACATCTATAAGGACTGAAGCCCTCACCCCGGAGACATCCACAACTCCACGGCCCCGGGTCAGCGCAGCACAATTCTAGGGGCCGCGGGGCCGCAGCGCTCCACGCAGCTGGGGGGCGTTGAACAATTAAAACCTGAAGAGTGACCCCACGGTCACGCCGCTCAAGGGCATTGGAACACACCTTTGGCGTCCCTCACATCATTGGACCCCCGGCCCACCCCGAACACGCAGGCTGCCTGCTACCCAGGTGAGAGGCCACCGTCCTTGGCTGGCGGGGCGAGTGCCCGCCTGAAGGTCTACTCCACACCCCGCAGGAGACAATCCATCGCCTGCAAACCCCATTGGTGCGACGTACTACGGACTGGCCCCGGGACGGTACGGTATTCTCCCCAAAGGCCCCTCTGACCACAGCAGACCCCGCGGCAGGGGATCAGCAGAGCCCCATGAGCTGGAAGAAGGCCCTACAAATGTTTCGCTTACAAGAAACAGAGAACACCACCGAGGTCTCCACCATCTCCGGAACCATGGCCCACGCTGAATCAGAAGGCCAATCCGCAACGGCAATGGGGAGGGGCTTCGCCTCCATCCTCCAGGAGATCAGAGAAATGAGAGCCGACATTGCCCAGAAGTTTGAGAAAGTAGAACAAAGGGTAGACAAAATCGAGGACAGAGTCCTACAAGTGGAGAATTATAAATCGTCCTCGACATCTCAGGAAATCCAATTCGAAACACGGCTTGCGGCTCTGGAAAAGAGGGCTGAGGAGAGAGCCAGGATTATGGACGACTATGAAAATAGGGAAAGGCGGAAGAATCTAAGGTTCTTTGGCATCCCGGAGACGGAGGGTGAGACGGAGAGGGAGCTGACCCGAGTGGTGAAAGACATCATCATCCTCCTGTTTGCCGAGGAAATGACGACGGAACTCACGTTCGACAGGGTGCACAGGGCCGGGGGAAGATCGGGGAGCCCCAGATCGGTTCTGGCTCGTTTCCATTATTACACGGAGAAAGCTAAAGTTCAGGAGGCTGCGAGGAAGGCGGGGGCGATAACTTATAACGGCGCACAAATCGCCATTTTTCAAGACCTCTCAGCTTACACCCTAGCTAAACGAAGGATGTGCCGCCCCCTGACACAACAACTGAAAGAGAAAGGCGTCCGTTACAGATGGGGATATCCCTTCTCTCTGTCCTTTGAATACCTAGGCCAACGCACTACGCTGGTAACGGAAGAAGACATTAAGGGTGCTATACAAGACTATGTGGGTGCACCCGCTCCCCGGAGTGGCCCAGTGGGTCCGGAGGCGCTCCACAGGGGCACCCCCGGGCAGCCCAACTCCAGAAGGAGAAAAACCGGTGCAAGGAAGTTCAAGAAACTGAACACACCACCAACACCAATGGAGGACGACCGCGCCGACTCAGAGGGGTGACACCAGCGACCCCGCGCAGATCACTGAGATTGAAAATAGGAGGACTCTGGGGACGCTTCGTTCGCTGCACCCCCTCGAACTGCAAGTATAAGGGGACTCAGGAGGGAACACAACTGTGGGAACCGAGAGAAGCATCAACCAGGGCCCGGGAGAGTGATCAAATTGAGAGGTTCGGGGGAGAGATGGGATGGGGAAGGGGGGGCTCACGTTAGCGCGCTTTGGAACTGACGCCTGGCCGGGGGGAACCGGCTGGTGGTCCAGCCAACAATCCAGGAATGGAAGAACTACATGGCGGGACGCCGGGGGGGGAATGGGGGTTCGTTTACAAGTTGGGGGTTCTAGGGTGGGGAAAGCGTGGGGGGGAAGTTGGGGAACCGTTTCAAAGAGATCCAAACAAGAAAACACAGTACGCAGGGAGGGAGCGCCAACGCGACACTGGTGACCAAGGGGAAAGGCGACAGCGATGATGGCTGACGACCGACCGGCCCTAGGGGTGGGAACCCTGAATGTACGGGGCTTGAATACTCCCACGAAAAGATCCCTAATCAGTAGAGAATTTAGGAGGGCTAAGCTGGATCTACTCTTAGTGCAGGAAACACACTGGGCTAGGGGGAAGGAGCCCAAGTTGCGGGGTGGCGGTATCGAGGAGATATTCTATGCATCTCACAAAGGAAAGAAAAGAGGGGTTGCGATTTTGATCGACCTCTTCATACGAGGCTCCCTACAGGGATCGCTCATAACCCTGGCGGTAGTATACGCCCCAAATGAAGGCCAGGCTCAATTCTGGGAGGGAGTGGGGGAGAGGCTGAAAACCTTTGTCCAGGGCCCATTGGTGGTGGGAGGCGATTTCAATATGGTCCTGGACCCATCCAGGGATAGACAACGGGTGGGCGTACCAAACCCCAAACCCGCTGGTAAAGTCACGTCACGCTGCTTCCAAAGGGTGAATGAGGATTTGAACTTGGTGGACACGCTACCCACCCCCGAACGGGGACTCCCTCTTTCTCATACTATTCCTCTGCCCATAAAGCCTTCTCCAGAATAGATTACATCCTTGCGGATGAGGTACTCCGACCACACATAGCGGGGTACAGGATAGACCCTGTCCCCTGGTCGGATCACGACTTGGTTAGGGTCACTTTGGCAAGGGACTGGTGCCGAGAACGGAGGGGACGCTGGAGGTGTAACAATGCCATTCTGAGAGACGAGGTTCATGCCCAGACTGTACTGGAGGCCATTACAGAGTTCTTTGAGATAAACAACAATGGGGAAGTGGGTACGCACACTCTCTGGGACGCCTTCAAGGCGACACTAAGAGGAGTGCTTATAAAAATAGGTTCCCAACAGAAGAAGGAAAGGGAGACCCAAGAGAGGATCCTGAGGCGAAAAATAGCACGCCTCCAACCGGGGGCTCCCCGGTACAGACCCTAGAGCGAGACTGCGTGGCCACCCTGGAGGACTACAGGCTCCAATTGAAGGACCTTCTTCTCCACAAAACGGAGAGGAGCCTCCAAATGGTTAAACAGAAATACTATGAGAAAGGGGACAGAGCGGATAAGATCCTGGCCTGGAAATTAAGGAAGGTCCAAAGAAGCAGGATGGTGAAGGAGGTGAGGGACAGCGGGGAATGTTAGGTTATGACACCCCCCATATATGCAAAGCCTTCCGGCAATACTACGAGTCACTTTACACCTCCGAATGTGATGGGGGAGAGGGCCAAATCAAGGAGTTTCTTGACTCCATTCAGATACCGTCCCTCTCACGAGAATAGGCAGAGGGGCTGGAGGGGCGGGTGACCGAGGAAGAGGTGGAGAGAGTGATCAGCGGGATGAAGGTGGGGACTTCCCCGGGGGAGGATGGCTTCTCGGTGTATTTTTATAACAGATTTCGATCCACCCTATCCCCATACCTGGCGAAAGTTTTCAATTCGGTACTGGAGGGGGGCACTCTCCCTGACACCATGATGGGAGCCATTATAGCGGTCCTCCCCAAGGAAGGCAAAGACCTGAGGGAGTGTTCGTCCTACCGACCCATATCATTGCACAACATCAATGTCAACATTTTGGCCAAGGTGGTGGGTAGGCGGATGGAGGGGATAATGCAGAAGCTAGTCCACGGGGATCAGGTGGGCTTCATTGGGGGCAGACAGGGATCGGATAATATCCGCAAAAAGATAGACTTGATTCATTTCGCCCAAAACTCAAACCTCGATGCATGCATCCTGTCCCTGGACTCCGAAAAAGCTTTCGATAGAGTAGAGTGGAGATATATGACCCTCCTCCTCTGACGAATGGGCTTTGGAACACACATCCTGAGCTGGGTTGCTGGCCTCTACAGAGCCCCTACCGCAAGGGTCCAGGTGAATGTAGTGCTGTTGGAATCCTTCCCTCTTACCCGAGGGACTAGGCAGGGTTGCCCCCTTTGCCCCCGCCTTTATGTCCTCATGATGGAGGCCTTGGCCATAGCCGTCAGGTCTCACCCAGATATCAGGGGTATTGCAAGGGGAGAGGTGGAATTCAAGCTATCCCTGTTTGCAGATGATATTCTGTCATACCTGGTGGACCCGGGCTCTTCGGTCCCTTCCCTCCTGTCCCTGGTCAGCTCTTTCGGGAAATTCTCAGGCCTGAAAATAAATACTGCCAAGTCCGTTCTCCTTCCGATACGCCTGGTGGACCCGGTACTAGACCCCCTGACTAGGTTTCATGGGATAGCGGTGGGCAAGAACACCATAAAATACCTGGGGGTTCTCCTCACTAGGGACTTAACAAAACTAGGGTCTTCCAACTACGATCCCATGCTGACTGAGATCGCCACTGACTTGCGGAGATGGGGTGGAATGATCCTCTCATGGTATGGTCGGATGACGGCCATCAAAATGAACATACTGCCTCGGCTTTTATACCTCTTTAAAGCCCTCCCTACCCGGGTACCCGCTCAAACCTTCATAGACCTACACAAGGGGGTCCGAGATTTCATTTGGCAGGGGAAAACTCCGCGGATTGGTAGGGCCACCCTGACGCTCCCGAGGGAGGAGGGGGGTTTTGGTCTCCCAGACTTCCAATTGTATTACCACGCAGCACAACTACGGGTCCTTCTAGAACACATGAAGGAAGGCTTACGGACATACTGGTCTTATCTAGAGGACATGGACGTTCACCCCCTAAAAGTTCGGGACCTCCTGTGGGCCCCTCGCAGGTCTATCCCGAAACAAATACTGTCCCACCCCACCCTGGGTGTTCTCTGGGACATCTGGAGGGAGTGCCCCCGGACAGCTCATCTTTCTTCATGGCCGTCCCCCATGACCTCCTTGTGGGGGCCCCCCCTGAAATTGGGCAGCAGAGGGTTTAGACAATCCCAGCGTTGGTCTGATGCGGGACTGGAATGGGCGGGCCAGCTGTTTAGGGAGGGAGAATTCTTGAGCTATGAGGATCTCGGGGAGGGTCTGGGTGATGGGACTCTCTCCATTTTTGAATACCTCCGGCTCAAGGGCATTCTCAATGACCCGACATGGGGCCCAAACCTGCGGAGACAACTAACTCCCTTCGAGAAGCTCCTTGATTCAGCAACCTCTAGAAAGGGAGCGGTCTCCAGTATGTACTCTGTCCTAAACACCCATTACCTCCAGGCTAGGTGAGGCTTCTGGGGTTTTTGGAATGATCTGGTGGGGGAGGAGATATCAGAGGACGTCTGGGCTTGCATTTTCAGGATATCGTTTCATGGCAATCTTTTCACCTCGGATATGGAACACAGTTTTAAAATCCTGCAGGGGTGGCACAGGGACCGGGCAAGACTCTCGAAAATCTTTACAGGGGTATCACCTGAATGCCCGAGGGGCTGTGGCCAGATAGGGACCAGAGGCCATATGTGGTGGCTATGCCCGAAGGTGCAAACCTATTGGGAATCGGTGAGAGACTGGATAGCGGAGGTAACAGAGGACCCTCTTCCCCTCAACCCGCTGACCATGCTGCTGGGCCTCCCCCCGGAGGAAGCAGAAATACACCGGTACCCAAGGATGTGGGAAACTATATTGAGAGCAGGCAGAGTGGCCCTCGCCCAGAGGTGGAAGAGCCTGGAAACACCTTCCAAAGAGGAATGGACAAAAAAACTTAAGAACATGTTCTTGATGGACAAATTGACTGCCTTGGTGAACAGAGACTCAGGCTCATTCCTCGCTGAATGGTATGGGGTCCAGCAGACATGGGGATGGGATGTTCACTGATTCCGAGACAGCGCCCCTGGATGGTCGGGGCATGATCACCGCTGCGAAGGACGGCACCCTAATGGGGGGTGCCCACGACCCGGGGCGATGTCGGCTTCAAGACTGTAACTGAATTGGTCACAAGTTGCGGCGCTTCACAGACCTAGGAAAAGAAGTACAATGTTTGGTCTCTTCTCTGCTGTTATGTATGTATTGGACACGGAGGGGGGGACAGAGGGGGGAGGTCACGAAAGGGGGGGGTGATGGGGGCTTTGGTTATGCCCCTTTTTCTTTCCTGTTTTTCTGTTTTACGAAATGCTAATAAAAATCAAAGTTTAAAAAAAAAAAAAAAAGGCCCCATGGAGGCGTGTTGGAAAAGCAGTGGGGCTAACCAGCCCATTTGAAGCCTGCCATGCCCCACCCATGATGCACACCTGGAGCCAGGTAAGCTATTGGTTAAGGTAAGTGACCAATCCTGGGAGGGGAGGGGTATTTAAGGCTATTATAAGGAGGGGGTCTGTGTGTGTGTGTGAGAGTGCAGAGAGTGAGGAGTAGAGGCTGAGTAGGAATAGTGTAGTGGTAGTGCTAGTAGTAGCAGAGGTATTAGTAGGTGGGAGTAGAGGTAGTAAGAGTAGCAGAGATGTGAGTGTGACAAATCGCAGAAGAGTGGTAGTTAATAGTAAAGGGCGATAGTGCTCACTTTGTTAAACGGGAAATCATATTGTGCCTCCTTTCTAATATATATTGGCCTAAACCCAGTCGCTCTGCTAAGAAAACCGCGTTGCAAAGTTCTGATTTTAGATCGACTTTGCTGCCAATTTGGGATCATCCGCCATTTTGATTTCTGTTCAAATGTAACTCTGTGTTCTAAAATGGTGGACTGTGTTTCCAACTTGTAACCCAGCCTTCCCGACCCTTGCACTTTAGTTAATGTTTAGACTGTCCGCGGGCCGAATGTTTAGACTGGGTAAAGAGACCTTGTCCCATGCCTGACTTGTGGTCCTAGGATTGTGTGCACCAACAAGCCTCATCCACGAACATACATCGAAAACAATGTAAAGTAAATGTCGAACGTGGACACTGGCTGAACTGCATTGTGAAAGGACATGTGCTAAGGCTTACTGTTAAATCCGGGAATACACTGTCGCCATTGTAACTTGTTTGTATGCAAACCAAATTTAATCCGTGTGCATATTGTCGTATAAACCATAAGTGAACTCGGCACGAACTCTAGACCATGGATTATTAACTTGCAGAGGGGCTGGACATTATTACTGAAATTGTATAAATGTACGAATGTCCAGATGTCCAGTACCTCTCACTTCTCACACTGAAGGGCTGGTATTCGCTGTGATGTACCGAGGGCCAGAAAGCTAGCTGATTTTGTTCATTGTAAACTGCGCAGTATTAAAGATCTGTGAATCTTTATAAGCCTGTGTTTGGTGTATTTCCTTTTGTGGTCTCAGCCTCGATATTTCCTCTTGCTTTTACAGATGGTGCCCGAATAGGGACCCTCAAGATTGATGAAATCTCATTGAAGGTTGACGTGGCTATCGGACCGGGATCGGACGGTGAAAAAGGGGGCCCCTTTCTTGGATGAGAAGCGATACCTCAACAGTACTGCATGACCCGATCCCTGGACGGTGAGCCCGTGGTCCGAGACGGCATCTTGACGAAGGTCCAAATATCGAGGCGGGCAGTTTTGCCGAAATCACCAACCACATGGGTCCTTTGTGTTCTTAGATATCCGATCGGACCTCCTTTGTCCTTTGGTCAGGTAAGTCATGACCCGATTCTTAAGTATCCTGATAATTTGTTTTGGGGCATTGTCCTCGCGAGTACAATTATTGACCAGGTAACACCAGTAATCTGACATGCCTGGGAAATTGTCTGCCTGCTTCAGGGCATTATTCCACAGTGTCAGACAATCTTTGGAATTTAGCTGACCGGCACCAATGGAGGGGTCTCCGGCGTGTACTATGTACTGTAAGCACGGCATTGGTAGTATAGTTTTAATGATATTTGGCACAGACAAACTAGACATGCTTCCGAACTTCAGTGGCCAACCAATGATAGTTTTGAAATTCCCCATATAGAATATTTAGAGTCTATATTATTAAAGAAAAAGGTAGACCTGCAGCATTTGATGTATTACAGAATTGGAAGAAAGATGCTATGCAGCAACTTAAAAGCAGAGAAAAACATGCGGGCCGTCACATGTCCAATGCCGAAAAAGCATTGTCGTACGATCAAAATAAACAGTCTGAGTCAGTTAGGAGTATGGATAGGGCTTTTCAACTTGGTATTCATAAAATCTATCCGTCTAAATATTTTCATGTATCTGATGAACTAATTGACAAACTTCTAAATGAACAAAGGTCTGGTGCCACTGCGCCACCTCCGTATGTTCCTATTCCTGCTGTTTTACCTCTTCCTGCTGTCGTTCCTTCTTCCATAGTAATTCCTGCTCTTCCTATCGCTCCTCCTATTGTTCCTCTTCCTCCGGCTGTTGTTCCTCCTCTTATCGTTGCACCTCCACCTGCTCCGCCGCCTTTGCCTGCTGTTACGGGTTTGGTAGATTTGCCCTCTGCACCAGTGATAGCACCTTTGTTACCGATTGTACAAGATTTGTCTACTCTTTCTCTTCCAAGTGGTTCCGTACAACATGTAGTTGATAAGGGAGCGGAATCAAAGATTGTAACTCGTAATACTGTATCTAAGAGAGAAAGCGCGATTTGACTGCATGGGCTAGACAGTGCATGGAGAAGGGTGAACAAGCTGATGTTTTTGCCACACTCTCTAATCTAGACAGTTTTCCTGAGAAAAACGTTTTTATTGAAGGGTACGGAATTCATTTATGTGTAATGTGGAAAATATTAGATGATATAGATCTCCCACAAGGGTTGAGGGATCTGAATGTTTTAGCATATTCAAGAGATACTGCCGAGAAAGTACATGAGCACATCAAGAGGGTTTTTGAGTATAGAAGGGAGTTGGAAAGGTTACAGAATGAAGAAATTGATGGTGATAGTTTGGGTGTTATGTTTGTAGAGAAACGGTTCCTTCCTTGTTATAAGTCAATAAATGAGGAAACGCAAATTTGCACAAAGGATCCAATTAGGTGGATTTCAGACATGTCGATAACTCCCATAGAAGTATATGAGACGTATAGTCAGTATACGCCAGAAATGCAGAGGAAAGTGATACAGGTAATGGTAGAATACCTGCAGGATGAATGCATAAAAAGAAAGATTTGTTGTCCCGCAGAATTATTGAATATCTATAAGAGAGCTTTTTCGTCTAACACTCCTTCAGCTGCTTTAGCGCTCGATTTAGCTCTGTTGCTCAGTAAGCGTTTGGAGTTTCCTATCTCTCAGTTGCCTATGAGAGAGGTTCCTCCGACATTTGTCCCAAAAGTTGAGATTCCAGCTAATGTTGCAACGGGTACTGCTGGTCATGAAATTCCTGCACATTATGTGTCGCAGTTCGATCACGTCCCGTTCTCAAGACAGGAAGTGAACACCATTAAACAATCCATTCCCGGTATTAGGAAGAATCCGACAGGGTTCTACAAAGAGATAGAATCTGTATTGCAGTCATCAGTATTTACTCTGAGCGATATACATTTGTTATTTCCAGTGCTCCTACCTGTTGATTTGTGGATTAGGACTGTAGACGATGTACCTGGGTTAGGGGATACATGGGTAAATATAGTTCGATTGGACAGAGAAAGGCCAGCTGGCGAAAGACCGCCACAGGTAATACTGATTTTGCCTGATAGGATAGTCACAAAACTAAAAGCCATAATTCCTGAAAGAAGGATTATTTGGGACAAACTTACTGCTTGTGTCCAAGAGAAGTCTGAGGGTGCTACCGAATTCTTTAATCAGTTCGAACAAGTGTTTTCGGATTTCAGTGGACAAGATTTGAGCACAGAGTCTGGGAAACGACTTTTTGTAGACAAATTTGTGCATGGATTGTTGCCTCACATCCAGTCGCAAATTGTGTCTTCTGAGAGCGCTTGGCAAGCTAAGTCTCAGTCTGAAGGGTTGCATATGGCTCAGTACTATGAGAACCGAGTCAATAATGAGAAAGAAAGAATTGAAAATAGAAAGGGAGACCTGAAAACTAAAGTTCTGTTACAACAAATTGTTAGAGGCCCTAGAGCAGTGGTATTCAAACTGTGGGTCGCGACCCCCTAGGGGTCCGCGGGTGCATCCCAGGGGGGCCCTGAGAGCTCAGCATGAAAAAAGATTTTTTTTTCTTTTTTTTTTTTTTTTTTTTTTTAGATTGGAAGAAATGGGCAGGGGTGGCCCACATGGGCGGGCTGAAGCATGAAACTGTCTCAGGCAACAATGAAAAAGTGGCCCACAGTTGTAAATGGATATTCATTCCTTTAGTCACAGACTGGGCCTCATTACTACTATGGCGGACCAGTAACAACGTGCTGGTAAGCTACCGGCACCGTTGCTACCGTTCCGCCATAGTAAGAGTTGTGCTCGTGGGTGCTTGACAGCCCCCGCCAGGTCTGACCTCAGCTCGTCGGATGCACCGGCACCGTTATTAACGGTGCCGGTGCATCCGAGCTCCCCCTTCCCATTTGAGCCATATGGGGCTCAAATGGGAATGGGGATCTACCGGCACCTTCGAAAGGGCAATTATCATGTCCGCCTAACTCGGCATGACCTAGTAATTGCCCATTCGCGGGTGCCAGACCCGGATGCAACTCCAGTGGCAGCCGTGCCGGTTTTACCGGCACAGCTACCGCCAGAGTAGTTATGAAGCCCACTGTTTCAATAGTACCCAAAGGGGTGCTTTGTGTTAAAATGTAAGTAAATTGTGATATATTCAGCAACAATGGTCAACATTACTAACTGCATAGTGGCCCCTCACCCATTATGGAGGAGCTAAGGAGCCAGCCCAGTGAAACAGTGAGCACTCCCTCAGCTGCTTTATCCAGCTAATGGAGTGCTCCTGGGCTGGCTGAACTGTCAAAGGGAAACACTGTTTCCCTTTGACAGTTCAGTTTAGTTCCCCAGCCGCACATGCTCACTGAGCCATGCAAGTGCTGGGGCGTTTTGCTTCGCCAGCATTGCATAGCTCATTGGAAATGCTGGCTGGGGCACTGCATGTCTGTATGTCCGAGGGGGAGCTCCTGCGCCTCCTCGCACATACGGACAGAGCAGCTGGAGCAGCACCCACACACAGGCCAATGCAGAAGGTACGTTTATGTTCATTGTTTTTATTTAAACATGTGTATGGATGCGTTACGAGTGAGTGTATGGTGATGGATGCTCATGTGAATGATAGAGTGATTGCTGGATGAATGTGCAGCACCTTGCATATACACATAATCATGTTCATTGTGTTAGGACCAGTGGGGCCCAGGGGACAGGGATGGTATCTTTTTACCGGACATCTATCATTCAAAACCCTCTGCCTTGTCCACAAGGCTTTCTGGGGCCTCGGTCCAAAATACCTTCAGCTATTCCTCCGCAAATACCTCCCCTCTCGAGCTCTTCACTCCTCTACCTCCAACTCCCTCAGGGTCAGTCGTTTATCAAAGAAACGAGCTGGGGGTAGATCTCCGTCTTCGGCTGGGGCCTCCCTCTGGAACAGCGCCCTGCCACTCTAAAACTTGAGGAGAACCATCTTTCTTCCTGCACTTATCAGACCTACCCTGTCTGCTGCCTTAAACGTAGCACTTGCAAATTGCTGGCTGCACTACCACTGTTTGTTGCCTTTATTATTTATTTATTGTTATTTATCTGTTTCTCCTCTGCTTCGCACTTTCCACTTCTCTCCCCTTCCATGCACTTTTCCCCTCACACTTGCGCGTTCTCAATGTCACTGGGCCTAGTAAGATCGCTGTTTTATTCTCCTCTGTTCCCCTCCCTTGCCTTGTCACGCTCTGAAACACTTGTGTACGAGCGCGATAGAAATAAAATATCAATGCCTGCCCCCTGGACTCCCAGCAACAATTGCAAACTGTTTGGCTATTTACCCATTTTTTGTTAAAAGTATGCTCTACAATGCAACATTTTAACCTATTATTTAAAAAAAAATTCACAGGGGGAAACCCCCCGAACCTCCCCTTAATGCCCCTCCACTTAAAAAAGATTCACCAGCCGCCACTGGCCCTCAGACTGTGTTGGGAACGGGATGGGGGAACCGAGGGACTATGGTGGGAGCACAATGGGCGGGAACCATGGGATAGTGATGGGAGCAGAGTGGGGAGAGCCCTGGGTGTGTGATGGGGTGGGGAGAGACCAGCGACTGGGTAGGAGTGGGATGAGGGAGCCCAGCGACTTTGATGGGAGCAGGTGACGGCGCGCAATATATACTGTCCATTTGGCATTTCTGGGGGGTCCCGACCTGCCCAAATTTTGCTCAGGGGGGCCCTGGCCAAAAAAGTTTGAAGACCACTGCCCTAGAGGGGGTACTTCACAATTTAGGGGACAATATGCTCCACAGGGAAATGTGCCGTTGGGTCCTGTAAACGTGAACCAGTGTACTTATTGCAGACAAGAGGGTCATTGGCAAGCACAATGCCCGATCCTCCAGCAGAGGTCGAATAACGCATTTGGTAACCTGGGTAGACGATCCAGAGGCCGCCCTGGGGCAGGGGGTCCTGGGCGAAGTCAGTTTTCTCAAAATTTGCAACCTTTTTCGCAGGATAATCAGGCACTGAGTGTGGATAATAGAAACATTTTTGATCAACCTTCTGCTGCATATCTCTCTGAAGAACTTCCTTTTGATGACATTCTGTTTCGCTAGGATTGCCCAAAGCAGGGTTTGGAACCAACGCCTATTCCTGTTAATCAAAAAGGTCCCTACGTTGAAATGATAGTGGGAAATAGGAAACATCTATTCTTGATAGATACAGGAGCACAGAAGTGTTCCATTGACCATTCACGGGTTCCAAACATTCCACTGTCAGGGCAAACTAATGTTTCTGTAGGGTTTTCTGGCACGCCACTAGTTTGTCCAGTTTCTTCACCGGTACCGATTACATTGGGTCCATTCACGGACCACTGTCCATTTCTTTTGACTATGAACTGTGGAGAAAATTTGTTGGGGTTGAATCTGTTGAAGGAATTAAATGCGGTAATTCATTGTTCTTCGGATGGAATGCGTCTGACGATTTTACCACAGCAACTTTCTGTCTCTCAGTTCTTGACTAGACCTTTGCCACTGGAATTTAGTGATGTTCCGGAGTGTTTGTGGGCAATTGATGACAATGATGTCGGTGTTCTACAAATTGAGCCTGTTAAGATCATTTTGAAACATGAAGTAAAATTGCCACGTATTCCGCAGTATAAGATTTCGGTTGATGGTGAGCAAGCTTTGAAATGCATACTCTCTGATTTTGTGCATCGTGGGGTAATTGAGGAAATTGCAGGTAGTTTGTGCAATAGTCCGATTTGGCCTGTGTACAAGAAAGGCGATAATGCAATTCCTTTTCATTTCATCATTGATTTACGTGCCATCAATAAGATTGTTGCTCCACAATTTCCATATTGTGCGTGATGTGACGACAATATTAACCATGATTCCGGCTTCTGCTACTCACTTTAGTGTTGTAGATGTTAAGAATGTTTTCTTCAGCATTCCTATACACAAGGATAGCAGATACCTGTTCGCGTTCACCTTAGGGGGACGCTCGTTTACATTCACCCGTGCGCCGCAAGGTTAAACAGAAAGTCCGAGCATCTATAGTAGGGCTTTGAAAGAGTAGCTCGATACACTCGAGTTGCCCACCACTTGTACACTGCTTCAATATGTAGACAATCTACTTTTAGCTGCTGACTCAGAGAGTGCCTGTAAGGAGGGCACCGTGTTGTTGCTTATTCACCTAGCAAAACATGGACACAAAGCTTCACTCAAAAAGTTTCAGTATTGTCGACAGGAGGTCGCCTATTTAGGCTATCTCCTGTCAAAGGAGGGAAGTAGGTTGATGCCTGAATGGATAAAAATCATTTCTAGCATGTCTGTCCCAAAAACACAGAAGGAAGTCAGAGCCTTGATAGGAATGGCTTCGTACTGTAGGCAGTGGATCCCAAACTTTTCGTTAACGATTAAACCAATGTTGCATTTGACAAAGAAGGGCATTTCTTTGCCATTGCCATGGAACTTGCACTGTGTTCGGCACCAGTTTTTGGGCACACCAAATTATGAAAAGGCCTTCGTGTTGTATGTGCATGAACGTGATGGATGTGCTTTGGCTGTATTAACGCAGGAACATGGAGGGAAGAATAGGCTGTGCGGCTACTTTTCTTCCGCCCTTGATCCTGTTGCATGCGTTTTGCCAAGATGTTTGAGAGCTGTCGCTGCTGCTGCTGCATCTGTAAAACAGAGCGAGGGTATGGTCCTAGGCCATGCTTTAACCCTGATGGTACCTCACTCTGTAGATGTTCTATTAAACAGAACACAAACACAACACCTCACCTCCGCACGATTAACGAGATACAAATTGATCTTGTTTGCTCCGCACATTAAAATTCAGAGGTGTTGGGTTCTGAATCCGGCTGAACTTTTACCTTTCCCGCAAGGTACTGCTTGCAGTGACGAAGCGTCGCATGACTGCCTTTACACCACAGAGCAAGAGACTAAAGGCAGAATCGATTTGAAAGATACTACTTTGAACAATCCACAAGAGGAGCTGTTTTGTGATGGCTCCTGTTTCAAACTTCCGGATGGTACATCCACGGCTGCTTATGCAATCACCACATTGAGCACGGTTGTGGAGACCAAAAGAATCACGCATAACTCTGCGCAGGCCACAGAGATTATAGCATTGACTCGAGCTTGTGAACTTTCGGAAGGACTTACAGTAAATATATTTACTGATAGTCAGAATGCTTTTGGGGTGCTTCACAACTTCAGTAGACTTTGGGCAGAACAAGGTTTCTTGACCTCACATGGAACTAAGATCCAATATGGCTCCTTGATAGTACGGTTACTCTCAGCGCTTGCACTCCCCACTCAGCTAGCAATCATGAAATGCGCAGCTCATCAGAAAATCATAGATAATGTGGGAAAAGGGAAGCTTTCGCTGACCAGATAGCCAAACAGACTGCCACTGATCTCTATTCAAAAATGTATATTTCAAGGGAAGCCACAAATGTTTGTACTTTGGATGAGGGTAACGAATCTGTAAAAAGTATTCAAGCTGATGCCACATTAGAAGAATCTAAACAATGGACTAAGGGTTTTGCAAGATTGGGTGATGATGGGTGTTGGGTGGACAAGTTAGAAGGAAAATGGTTGTCGCCAGACGCGTACATTACAATGATGGTTGCAATGGCTCATGGCCCCACCCACATTTGTGCGAGGAAGGTTTCCAAAATGTTACAAAATGTCTGGGTGAATGATAAAATCTCCAAAATAGCTGAATGTTTTGTTCAGACTTGTTTGATCCGTCTACAGCATAATATGGGAAAGGGCACATCGAATCCAAGGAGTAGTTTTGGTCCACCTTCTGTCCCCTTTGAGGTTATAAACTTTGATTTCATTGAAATGGAGCGTTGCAACAATTACAAGTATGTCTTAGTTGTTATCTGCGCCTTTAGTAAATGGGTTGAAGCCTTTCCTGTTAAAGATGCCACAGCAATGACAACGGCGAAAACCATGCTTAAGAATATTTTCCTAGGTTTGGTTTGCCAAGGGTCATCTCGTCAGACAATGGTCCATATTTTATCGCTGCTGTAATTCTGCAGATATGCACGGGATTACAGATCGATAAACAGTTCCATTCAGCTAGACATGCTCAAAGTGCTGGATTGGTAGAGAGACACAAGGACACCAAGCTGAAATGGCCGGATGCCTTACCGATCGTGTTATTATCAATGAGAACGACCCCACAGACTAAGACTGGGCTCTCCCCCTTTGAGGTGGTTATGTGTAGGCCAGATAACATTTGGATTCTGCCTAAGCCGAGATCTTTGCGGGACATTGAACATGTACTTCTTTCCGATTACTGTGACCGGTTAACTAAAAGTCTGTATTTGATTTATCAATAGGTGCAAGAAGCCCTCCCACTCAAGTACAAGGACCCAGGTCACACCATAAGGCCTGGAAGCTGGGTGCTGATAAAATCATTTAAAAGAATATCCTGTCTCGCACCGTGTCGGAGGGGTCCACATCAGGTCCTATTGGCCACACAGACAGCTGTACGAGTGTCGGGACGAAAGCATTGGACCCACGCGTCGCATGTCCCTTCCCTTTGCCACATGATACAGAAGACACAGAAATCCCTACCTGCGCTGCTCCCAACGATCACGTAGCATCGACCAGCATCAAGAGTGCTTCAGAGACTCTCCCTGAGCCCTTGGGGCTTGGGGAAACAGCCGCTTTATCTCCACACTCTCCTATAGATCCTTTTTCATCATTGTCAGAGTCAGTCACAAATCCACCACTTCCATCAGGAAGCAACAACATGCTGTTCGCAGATCACGCAGTACCAGGAGTCACAAGGTACGATCTGCGTCCGCGGAACTAGACTTACTGCACGATTCGGCTGTGCCACCAGGAAAAATCATCAAAGGGCTTGTCTTTTGGCCCCGTTCTTTTTGCACATAAGGAATTCTGTTGGCTAGTGTTAGGGAAGGACTAAGAAGACACGTTATCAGGAGATCGCCAGAAAATAAACTCTGGAGTGTTCGTTTGAAGAAACAATGCCTGCAATTGCTCCCACTCGTATGGAACAAATAAGTGACTGTGTGCCCGATCGTAACAATGAACAATCGAACGCGTCTCCGAAAACGTATTGTTGTCTTGTGATTATGTTAACCGGCTTCACTATAGTAATTGCCTTAGTATTTTGGTATTTGGAAGAAGTACATCCGCTTGAAATTCTGTTACCCACTGAAAATGTACCTACTGCTTCTACACCTTTCGTGCATCTGCACACTCTATCTCCTAGAGACTCTCAGCACAGACAGAGTTACTACAATAACACTTTATTACTCATAATGAACGCCACACATGCCATTTTTAACAAGTCTAATTGTTGGGTCTGCTCGCATTTACCGCAACACATAGATAAGGGGCTGGGTTGGTATATTCATCCTTTACCTTTGACTACTGCATGCTATGCTTCTTTAAGGGCACTATTCTTTGACCGATGGAATGATAGCATCTCGGGGAACTTTGATGGAACGGATTTGAATGATTTTGAGAAACGGGTTCTAACGCCCCTGGGATGCTCACTCTTTGCGAATAGGGGCAAGATTAATGTTGCTTCTATTAGGCCTTCTGATAGACTGTCTCGTCCTTTTCAATCTTTGATCTCTTTCAAGATGGCTCCTATAGGCAATAGGGATGCCACGCCACCTTCCTATACTGTTAACCACAGCCCTGATTCAGTGGAATGGTACTCAGTCAATGGGTGATTTCAAGGGCTGCACCAACGTTGCGAACTTGACCAGTGAGGACAGACCTTTCTATGTAGGCGAACCTGTCTACTTTGTTTGTGGTAATGAAGCTTTCCCATGGTTACCTAGGGATTGGCAGGCAACCTGTTATTTAGGAATTCTGTTACCCGGGGTATTCATAGAGATCTCTAAGGCTTGTCCAAGGCGGGACGAGAATTGTGATACTTCAGCACAAGTTCTGGGTGACCTAGCTAAATCCTTTGTACCTTTTTGGGGGCAAATATTAAACTCTGAGGATATCAGAAGACTAACGAGAGTACTGGAGAGGACCATCAACCGGACCACTGACATACTCTATAGCATGACTTTAGAACAGAAAGCGATAAGGTTAGTGGCACTTCAGAACCGGATGGCATTAGACGTCATCCTGGCTGAGCGTGGTGGAGTATGTAAATTAGTGGGGTCGGCTTGTTACGTTTTCGTGCCCGACTCCTCCCCAACCATCTTTAAGGCAATACAGAATCTGCACGTCCTTAGTTCAGAAGTGCATGTTCCCGAGGGAAACTGGGATCTTACCGCTTGGTTCTGGGACTTCTTACGATCTTGGGGATGGAAGATACTTTCAGTCTTGCCGGTTATTTTGGGTATTCTGTTGTTTTTCTGTTGCTGTATACAGTGTCTTCCTGGCATATGTTCGGTGTTAGGAGGATGTTGTGCACAAGCGATGGGAACATTAGGACACAAGGTGCGTGCCCCGGAGAAAATGACAAACGAATTTGTGTTGAAGGAAATTTCTGTTTCTGACCTTATGGCGATTGATATCTCTGATGATAGTGATTCAGGGTGTATGGACATTGAGACATGGAGTTACTCTTAAAGTGACTAGTAGTTTAGCGCTTGGCTTAGGCCAAAAGGAGGGTTTGTTAAATGGGAAATCATATTGTGCCTCCTTTCTAATATATATTGGCATAAGCTCAGTCGCTCTGCGAAGAAAACGCGTTGCAAAGTTCCGATTTTAGATCAAATTCGCCGCCATTTTGGGATCATCCGCCATTTTGATTTCTGTTCAAATGTAACTCTGTGTTCTAAAATGGTGGACTGTGTTTCCAACTTGTAACCAAGCCTTCCCGACCCTTGCACCTTAGTTAATGTTTAGACTGTCCGCGGGCCGAATGTTTAGACTGGGTAAAGAGACCTTGTCCCATGCCTGACTTGTGATCCTAGGATTGTCTGCACCGACAAGCCTCATCCACGAACATACATCGAAAACAATGTAAAGTAAATGTTGAACGTGAACACTGGCTGAACTGCATTGTGAAGGGACATGTGCTAAGGCGTACTGTTATATCCGGGAATACACTGTCGCCATTGTAACTTGTTTGTATGTAAACCAAAAGTAATCCGTGTGCATATTGTCGTATAAGCCATAAGTGAACTCGGCACGAACTCTAGACCATGGATTATTAACTTGCAGAGGGGCTGGACATTATTACTGAAATTATATAAATGTACGAATGTCCAGATGTCCAGTACCTCTCACTTCTCACACTGAAGGGCTGGTATTCGCTATGATGTACTGAGGGCCAGATAGCTATCTGATTTTGTTCTTTGTAAACTGCGCAGTATTAAAGATCTGTGAATCTTTATAAGCCCGTGTTTGGTGTATTTCCTTTTG
The DNA here is from genome assembly GCF_040938575.1 of Ambystoma mexicanum. Classification (NCBI taxonomy): domain Eukaryota; kingdom Metazoa; phylum Chordata; class Amphibia; order Caudata; family Ambystomatidae; genus Ambystoma; species Ambystoma mexicanum. The sequence continues at coordinate 371,344,533 of NC_090931.1, forward strand.
TGGTACTCAGCCTCGATATTTACTCTTGCTTTTACAACTAGTAAATAGAAAGATAAATAGATTTACATTAGTAGTAAGAGGAGGAGGTAAAGGAAGTAAAGGGAAAGTGTTAGTAAGAGTAAGAACAGATCAGAGGAAAAGTAGCAGGAGCGACTGGGAGTGGGAGGGAAAGGAGTAGCTAGTTGTAAGAGTAGAGATAGAGAAAATAACAGAACAATAGCAAGAGGCAAGTAAGTAGATGTGGGAGGAAAGGAACAACAGAGGTAGCAGGAGGTAGTGACAGTAAGAAGTGATTGAATTGAAACGTGAGAGAAGTCAGATCAAAGGGTGGAGGTGGAAAGGTGGAGTGAGAGATTGGAGGGGGAGAGTATCTTGGGACATAGTGCAGGAAGGGTCAGACGAGACTGTATATGCAAGACAAGCAGGTGGACCTGGGTGGTAGGAGGCATCATCCCATAACACCCCTAGAACACTAAACGGGGCTAAGAGAGGGAGAGTTAGAAGATCCCTAGGCAGGGCCATCTTAAGCACTTTTGGGGCCCTGGGCACGGACATCTTTGGGGCCCCCTCCACCAAAGGAATTAAGGGAACAAGAATACTGGTTGCGCCCCTGGCACCCGGGGGTGCAACCAGTATTCTTGTTCCCTTAATTCCTTTGGTGGAGGCGGCCCCAAAGATGTCCTTAAGATATGCTGTCTTGCAGCATAATAAGCATGTTTACTCCCTTTAAGTCCCCTTAACCCCTTCATTCTTGTTCTTATCAGAATGATAAATAAATAGCATTTGAAGACCAACATTATCAGTCTATGAAGAGGTTACTGTTCTAGTACATACAGGATCATTTGTATCAATAACATCCAGGAAGGTATGCAGCCTTTAGTATTAATGCAGGACTTATGTAAAAGGTACATGTAACCCATAATAGAGAACTCACATTAGCTGCCTCACAGAATGCAAAGTGCTCATGCATGGATAGAGGAGACCAATTGGAAGGAAGGAGAAAGCTACACATACCGTAGCATGGATAGTGGATGCAGATTAGAAGCTACCAGGAAGGTGTCTTTATCCAGACATACTGAGATTAGAAGTGGGATATGGTTTTCAAATAGTATTGCCGTTAGCTATCAAAAGAACAAATGCCTGTGGTGTGTGATATAAATATGCTCACTATTAAAGTGGAAGCAACCCTATAGCCAGTGAAACCATGAATAAGTATTTTATACAGATGATACCATGCAAAGGAAATCATTTTGAAGGACTGACAATGTTGAAAAGTTTAGGGACTGGCACTATTGAAAGATTAGGCAATGCAAGATTAAATGAGATGCCCAGGATCACACATTGGTTAAGGGGCGAAGCTTTGTGGCAACTCTGCAATTTCCACATTTGAACACTTTCTTTTCCAGTTCTTACCATGAACTGAAACAATCTCATTTTATAAAAACGAACTTGGAAAGTACACCAATCACATTACCAAACATGACCATTTTTAAACAAAATATTATGCAAGGGTGTTATGCAAAATGGGAATGGTTCTAGCTTCCTTCTCTCCATCATCAAGCGATGTATACAAGTACCAGCATACCAATCAATGTGATTTAACACATTTAATCTGGGTTTGTCTTTTGTATTTTAAAGCTTTAAATACTTCCATAAAAACCTTTGACTTTAACCAAAAAGCAAACCGTTTTTTGTGACAAACAAGCATACCTTAAAATATCCTTTCCTGAGGCCTGCAACATTTGGTCCACTCTTTTCTGTCTACCAACCCTTACACCCACATGGCTTAAATAAGAAGAAAGATCAAGTAATCGGCTAAATGATACCAGCAGCATGCAAGAAGGCCTACCTCACAGAACACAGCACAGTAATGTAAGATATATTAGATGGTTTGTCCATGATCACTGTATGAATTTGAATACTTATTCACCTCTTGGACTAACAGTTTATGTCATTGTTGGAGGCGATTGCCTAGGTTTTACAACACCCCATCTGAACAAACCAATTTTTAGACCTTCACCATACGGATGATGTTAATTTTTATAGCAACCCATATCTGCTGCAGGTACATTGCTGATAATAGCAGATGTTGTTCTGCAAAACCAAGTACATATGCAGACAGGTTTATAAACTTCAGACATAGGAAAGGCTCAGCCAGCCTTGCTGGAATGTGATACCCTAATTTTTCATGTGAACACATATCTCTGCAATGGGTGCTTCACACACTGAGCTAACTTCTGAACCATTGTGGTACTCAATTTATCAATATGCATTTCACCGTTGCCTATTGCACATGATCAACATAATTCCCACAGGATGGAAAGAATGCTACAGAGTTGTGCCGTAAGGAACACACAAACTATGCATACCACAGGGAACACAGAAAGAAATACATGATTAATTGATCAAGGCAGAATGTTGTTGTCAAAACAGAAAGGCAGTGGGTTTAGAGCCTCAGCAGCACCCCATAAAATATCCTGACATGTGCTATTTAAAACTGGTGAACAATTGAATCTTACTTCTTCAGATCAGGCAGCCTTGTGCCCCCCTCCAAGGTGGGGGCCCTGGGCAAGTGCCCCTTTTGCCCTCCCATAAAAAACGTCTCTGTCCCTATGGAGTCAGGTAGCCAACACCTTAAGTAAGCCACACTTAGGGCCTCATCATGAGTTTGGACTCAGCCCTTAAATGCAGCGGTAACACTATTAATGCTACATTTAAGGGTTGGCCAAATCTCAAGTTGCGTGGTAAGTGTCAGTTTTACCTCCTGCTTTTTTCAGGAGGTAAACATCTGCACTTACTGCCTGTTTTTGGCTGTATTCTGTGCTATAACCGCCAGTGCAATTACTGCCAGAGGTAATAGCTCTCCCCAAGCCCATTGGTTGCCATAGACCCAATGGGGAATGGGGATTTACAGCCCCCCTGCCACTCTGGATCTGCTGCAAATTGCACCGGACCAAGTTGCGGTAACGCAAATTCCATTGGGCGGTATACCAGCGCAATTAGCGACGGCATACCACCCAACTTGTGGTGAGGCCCTTCGTCTTATAAGGAACAAGAGACAGTAGGGTGTCAACGGCCGCTAGCCACTAACTTCCCATTATATGTGCCTGGATTTGGGAGGTTTGGAAATACCTGGGAAGCAAAGAGAGAGAAGGACGGCCCTAGCACCAAATCTCCCCAGAACCTGGTAGGACCAGAAAGACCTTGTATAAACCCAAAGCCATTCTAGTACCTGTAATTTTAATAAACACCCTTGGAACGTGTTCAGTCTCCAGAGTGGTTATTTGGCAGGCTGCCCCGTCGCACTGAATTACAAAACTGATGAACCCATATGCATGCATACTGTAGGCCGAACCCCGACCCTCGCCCGAAATGATTTGTCTCACAACATTTTGTCAAGTGTTGGCAATAAAAGGCCGTAGGATTTTATTGTACAGATATGGTTATGCAGAAACACAAATAATCACATATCATAATAATATCATACTTTTGGGCACCGGGTCCTGAGGTTACCCCCTCTGGCCCGTGCTGCCACACATGGGCAGGTTACCGGCTGGCCGTGTTCCCCCGAAGGTATCTCCTAATAACAGCCTCTAGATGCGAGAGTTGCCGTGATCTCTCGAATGAAATGTTGCATGCCTTGGATTGATAGGTGGGTGCCGTCCTTGTGAAAAAGATCCGGGTCACCCAGGGTAATCGCTGGGTGTTTTATGAACCCCAGCCCTCTCGCTGTGCAGAATTTCTCTACTCCCCTGTTGAGTTTTCTTCTAGCAATGTCTACGGCTTTGTAAGAGTGGGCCCCCAGCCATTTCTTTCTGGGAAGAATGGCCGAAAAATATATTTCCATTTCCCTCCAGTTATGGGAAATGCCCAACAATGAGGAGCAGATTTCCTCCAATAGGTTTCTCCTTCCTGAGTTCACCAGGTCATTACCCCCTAAGTGTATTATGAGGAAATCGGGCGGGTCTCTGTATGCGACCAGCTCTGCGAATGTTTCATGGATGTCGGTCCACCGTAGGCCCCTGTAGCCCCACCATGAAGCGATGGTGTTTCTAAAAGGCGGACCTTCTTTGGTTTCTTCCGCCTATCGGCCTGTTCTTAAAACGTATGAGTGGCCGACAATCCATGCTGAGTTGAGCGAGGTCTTCTCGGCGCCTGTAGGTTCTGCAGGGGGGACGGAAAGGAAGAGAAAAAGTGGGGATGGCTATATTAGCTGTGGTCTGATGTATCTTTTGTAGCAATCAGACTTCCATCCCCCTATGTTTTTTAATTGTGAAGGAGCCAGGCCTCCTTGCCATATTGAGGTGGCTGCACCTATTCTGAAGGAATGGGTGCCAAAGTGCTTGGGGTCCCACCCTGTGGTGCTGATTGCTTTCATCAGTACCCCTTTAAATTGGTAGCGGCTTAGTGCCGAGGCATCCCTGTGGATCAGGAACCTGCCCACAACCTTGGGCCTTTGTGCGTAGTAGAGGTTGGTGATGCATACTGGGCAGTTTGTTGCATCGTCGACACAACAAATGTTAATGGTTCTTTTGGCCCCAGTTTTTGACTGTTGGATTTCTATGTTGACGCTGTGTTGTCTGACCCTGACCTCCATGACTGTCATGCCCGCGCCGCTGGCGCACGCATTGGCAACCATCATGGACTACTTGGTACTCATTTATCCTCCTAATACTCCTTGGACAACTCCTTTTCACGCCTTGGTCTTTTATTTCCATTTGCTCAACTTTGGTTCTTTCTTATTTTATTCAATTAACTACATTTACCATAATGCACCTGGCTGCAGTCCTCAATTCCTGGCTATTCTCATTCATCGTTATTGGGACCACAATCCCCAGAAGCCCTAGTGGCCAGTGCTGCTTCCACCTGCTCAGGACCAGAGAGGGAGGAGGCAGATTGTCTTCAGGTGTGCTGCTACAGGTGCTGTCAATTAGCCTGCCTCAGAACAGGGCAGGGCTGTATATATGCAGCTGCCTGCAGGAGTACAGTGTCTTGCATCTTGAGATCTCCCCGCTCCTGTTTGCCTTGACCCGCTACATTGTATGCTGTTCCTGTTGCTGCATTATCCTGTTTTGATCCAGTGCCCTTTCTGGGCTCCCTGACTTGCAGCCTATCTCGCTCCGCTGCCTTCTACCTACAGCCCTTGTCCTCTGGGCTCCCTGCTCTGCAGCCTGCCTCACTCCGGCTGCCAACAGTCCTTGTCCTCTGGGCTCCCTGCCCTGCAGCCTGCCTCACTCCGGCTGCCTACAGTTCTTGTCCTCTTGGCTCCCTGCCTACAGCCTGCCTCACTCCGGCTGCCTACAGCCCTTGTCCTCTGGGCTCCCTACCTTGCAGCTTGCAACCCTCTGCTGTCTCCAAGCCCTTGTCCTCTCGGCTCCCTATCTTGCAGCCTGCACCTCTTCGCTGCCTACAGCCCTTGTCCTCTGGGCTCCTTCCTTGCAGCCTGCTCCCTCCGCTGCCTACAGCCCGTGTCCTCTGGGCTCCTTCCTTGCAGCCTGTCTCCCTCCGCTGCCTACAGCCCTTGTCCTCTGGGCTCCCTGCCTTGCGGCTTGCTACACTCCTCTGCCTTACAGCCTGTTTTACACTTAGCTACCTACGGCCCTGCTCCTCTCGGCTCCCTACATCGTGGCCCTATTCTTTTGGGCTCTCTGTCTGTCGCCTACTACTAATCTCTCTCTGTCCTGTTCTTCTGGACTCCCTGCCTTGCAGCCTACTACAGTCCTCCGCAGTCCACTACAGTTTGCCTGCACCTAGTGCCACTCTTGACTGCAGACCTGCTTCCTACTTTGCAGCCCTTCTGTTTTCCTGACTGCTGCTCCCTTGTTTTCTTCCTTGAGTCCTCTGTACTCCACCTTAGGTTATCTACTTCAGTCTAACTGCCTTTCCTTCATTTCCTTCTGCTAGATTGCTCATTGACTTCCTTTTCGCTGGATATATCTGTTCTTGTCTTCTCATGTGTCTTATGTAATCCCTTTGTACAGAGCTTGCCTGTTGGTTTCCGGCAGGCAACCTCTGCCACTTCCCTTGTCCCGTTTTCAGTGTTACAGACACCCACACCCACTGCTGTTGTTCCCAGCCATGAGCATACAGCGTGGGCCTCTGTTATAGCAATCTGTGCAGAAGGCTGGAGTTTCCTAAGATTCGTGGAACACTCTTTCCCATTTCAGCATACACCCCAAGAGGGAATCCAGTTTGTTTGTACCTTTGTATCTTTTGCCCCTTTTGGCTCACAGCTACAGTTTCCTACTCTTCTTTCTTGTTGAACTTCCTGCTGTGTGTGCTTATCTGCTACCTTACTTCAGCACAGCCACCCACAACCTACCAGAGTACCCTGTGCCACTCTTGACAGAGTGCCATTCCTGACAGAATGCAAGACCCAAAGGAGTCTTGTTCCATAGGCAGGAAAGGCACACACAGACCTAAGATGCCTTCTTTTCGGTTCAAGAAACCTCTACAAAAATCTAAAGTTTTCCCAAGGACAGCAAACAAAACCCTAGTTTAAAGGACAGACTCGCCCTAGTAAACAAAGGTTTACAAGCACAGTAGTACACTCACTGGCTCTCTGACCCTTCTATGTATAACTACTATGACATTTGCAACTGTGATCCACAGTCTCTATCTGCAGAAGAACTACAGCAAGATAACGAATTCTTGCAGATTTTGTTAGCCCAGCCAGTGGATAACACTCATGCGCTTTCTGGCATTACTTTTGACACTGCTTCAACCAAAGATGTTGCACTCATTGTGGCAAACTCTCAACCAGAGTACGTTATTGCCAAAGTGACAAACTCAAGATCAGCTTGGCAAGCTACACAACCTCCCCAGACTACCGATACCACTCATTTAATAGGACAAGACATTCAGTATCCTGAAGTTAGAGCAGCTGGTCCTGGGTACAAAGGACCAATACTGACCATCTATTGTCTTAATGCTTCCCCTGTAACTACTAACCCTGATAACTCTAAGGTCAGTCTTCCTATTGCAACACCCGAATTTTCTGCTGCACCAGATTCTGAAGCTGTAGAACAGGCTAATGGAACATACCTGTTACAAGAACAACTCTTAAGCCTTAAACGACAAACCGAAGACCTCTATGATGAATTTGTCTATCTGCATTGTAAGAATCTAGCTAAGGGACACCATTTACCAGACCATCTGACCCTATGTCCAACACCCGACATTCTGTCTTTAGAGTTTAACAGATTAAGGCCTGTACTGGTAACACAGAAGAGGATACAGACTTATACAGAGCAGTTGGAAGACCTGAACTTGGCATATACATACCAGTTAAAGCTTGACACCGCTCATTCACTTACTAGCCACAGTAACACAGGCTGTCGTTCAGATAGTGAAGAATGGACTCCTCCAGTGGGCCAGATCATTCACACGGCCATTACACCAAAGATCAAGTGACTGGACATTCCGCTGAGTCAAAGGATTGTTCCATTCTTGCCCTTGATGTCAGTCCTTTACTCCCACTTACAGCCTCTACTGAAGTGACCAGATCTGAGATGTACTCTGCTTCTATGAACATTGGCACTCCTGACCATGAGTCAGATCCTGAAACATACCCAGTACCTGTCTGGAATCCAAGTTTGCCTACTGTCAATACCCCAGATCCATGTATCAACTTGGGCACACAAGACTTTGCAGGCCAGCCTTCGGAAGGCTTACCCTTTCCTGGTCCTACATCCACCATGCTACTTGTTACAAGATCTGCTAGCCCAATCTCTGCTGCTCCCCCTGCTAGTACTCCTGAATCTGCTACTGATGCTTCATCTCAGATCACTCCTACTGCAGTCGAAGCACCCCCTTCCTCTCTGCCTGCAAGGACACTACCTGTTGCAAAGCCAGTTAAAAGTTCTCCTATTAAGGCTACAGCTCCGGTAGATCCTGTTGGTGCCTCTGCAGCACCTAAACTACCAGTCACGACGGCATCAGTCTCAGTTGCGTCCCTGTCGGCTGGTGCTCCTGTGACACCTATACTTCCAGCTATTACAGCATCTGAACTTCCTACTGCCATTCCTGATCTTCCGGCAACTCATGGTGCTCCGGCAACATTTGTTACTCCTGAAGTCTCTGTCGCAAATCTTCATGTTGCCATTGCTGCTTCTGACTATTTGGACGACGGTCCTATAGCAACCAATTCAGCTGAATCTCTGGTTCCACCTTTCAGCACTGTATCGTTGCCAGTCCTAAGGAAGACCACTTCTTTCAAAGCAATATATGCCATGGAGTCTGCAGCACATCTCCACAGTTCCTCAGTTCATGAACGCACTGTTGGGTTTTTGGTCCCTAAGAAGTTGTCTTTTCTGAATTATACCTCAAAGGTTTGAAACATTGGTAATGTCTCCTCCCTTCAAGACTCTCACCTTGCAGCATTAAACAGTTTTTGGTGCTTCATGAGGTGCCTTTATGGTATAAGACTCTCTCGCGGTGTAACAGGCCTTGAACGTGCTCTTCTTGTTGGTCAGTCTTCAGGGGGCCTGGAGAGGGGCTTGGAGAGGGGCATACTGCCATGCCCGTGCCGCTGGCGCACGCATTGGCAACCACCATGGACTATTTGGTACTCATTTATCCTCCTAATACTCCTTGAACAACTCCTTTTCACGCCTTGGTCTTTTATTTCCATTTGCTCAACTTTGGTTCTTTCTTATTTTATTCAATTAACTACATTTACCATAATGCACCTGGCTGCAGTCCTCAATTCCTGCCTATTCTCATTCATCGTTATTGGGACCACAATCCCCAGAAGCCGTAGCGGCCAGTGCTGCTTCTACCTGCTCAGGACCAGAGAGGGAGGAGGCAGATTGTCTTCAGGCGTGCTGCTACAGGTGCTTTCAATTAGCCTGCCTCAGAACAGGGCAGGGCTGTATATAAGCAGCTGCCTGCATGAGCACAGTGTCTTGCATCTTGAGATCTCCCCGCTCCTGTTTGCCTTGACCCGCTACATTGTATGCTGTTCCTGTTGCTGCATTATCCTGTTTTGATCCAGTGCCCTTTCCGGGCTCCCTGCCTTGCAGCCTATCTCGCTCCGCTGCCTTCTACCTACAGCCCTTGTCCTCTGGGCTCCCTGCTCTGCAGCCTGCCTCACTCCGGCTGCCTACAGTCCTTGTCCTCTGGGCTCCCTGCCCTGCAGCCTGCCTCACTCCGGCTGCCTACAGTCCTTGTCCTCTGGGCTCCCTGCCTACAGCCTGCCTCACTCCGGCTGCCTACAGCCCTTGTCCTCTGGGCTCCCTACCTTGCAGCTTGCAACCCTCTGCTGTCTCCAAGACCTTGTCCTCTGGGCTCCCTACCTTGCAGCCTGCACCTCTTCGCTGCCTACAGCCCTTGTCCTCTGGGCTCCTTCCTTGCAGCCTGCTCCCTCCGCTGCCTACAGCCCGTGTCCTCTGGGCTCCTTCCTTGCAGCCTGTCTCCCTCCGCTGCCTACAGCCCTTGTCCTCTGGGCTCCTTGCCTTGCGGCTTGCTACACTCCTCTGCCTTACAGCCTGTTTTACACTTAGCTACCTACGGCCCTGCTCCTCTGGGCTCCCTACCTCGTGGCCCTATTCTTTTGGGCTCTCTGTCTGTCGCCTACTACTAATCTCTCTCTGTCCTGATCTTCTGGACTCCCTGCCTTGCAGCCTACTACAGTCCTCCGCAGTCAACTACAGTTTGCCTGCACCTAGTGCCACTCTTGACTGCAGACCTACTTCATACTTTGCAGCCCTTCTGTTTTCCTGACTGCTGCTCCCTTGTTTTCTTCCTTGAGTCCTCTGTACTTCACCTTAGGTTATCTACTTCAGTCTAACTGCCTTTCCTTCATTTCCTTCTGCTAGATTGCTCATTGACTTCCTTTTCGCTGGATATACCTGTTCTTGTCTTCTCATGTGTCTTATGTAATCCCTTTGTACAGAGATTGCCTGTTGGTTTCCGGCAGGCAACCTCTGCCCCTTCCCTTGTCCCGTTTTCAGTGTTACAGACACCCACTGCTGTTGTTCCCAGCCATGAGCATACAGCGTGGGCCTCTGTTATAGCAATCTGTGCAGAAGGCTGGAGTTTCCTAAGGTTCGTGGAACACTCTTTCCCATTTCAGCATACACCCCAAGAGGGAATCCAGTTTGTTTGTACCTTTGTATCTTTTGCCCCTTTTGGCTCACATCTACAGTTTCCTACTCTTCTTTCTTGTTGAACTTCCTGCTGTGTGTGCTTATCTGCTACCTTACTTCAGCACAGCCACCCAAAACCTACATGGGTACCCTGTGCCACTCTTGACAGAGTGCCATTCCTGACAATGACACCTAAACCGTTTGTGGCCTTGGTGCTGGAGGCGATAAGCTCTCCCACCTGAAAAGCCCCAAAATAGGCCAGAACAAATGCTGTTTTTAATAATATGATCTCATAGGGGTGCCAGCATATGCTTTCTAACTGGTCTGCTATTTTTACCTGTTTGTTGAAATCAAGGGGGCGGCGGGTGTCTACCTGGGGCCCTTCTGTTCTGGCCCATCCTTTCATGGCATAGGAAATTAGGGCGTTCTGGGTGGGGTCTGAGTCACCCCGTGATTTTGAGAAATTTGAGATTGCTACTAGGTGTCTTTTAGCCCAGTCTCTTTTAAAGCCCTGTACGTGTGCCCATTTTAAGAATGTTTCTATGTCTTTAATCGTTATTAACTCTACATGGTTTAAACCTGTGCCCCTAAATACTGTTTGCAACCATTACTGTACTAAGCTGCTGTAGTGCTTGCCAGGGCTTTCTCTGCCATCTCTATTAAGAAACCTGTGCCAGGGTTCTTATTTTCTATTGGCAGGGGGTTGTTGGCATCCGTCTTAAAGGTGCCTGTCTCACGTTGGACATCCCGACCTAGGCTCGTTGGCGCTGGCGTTGATGTCAGTATTTTGTTGGCACCTGTTTTTGAGGTGCTTTCTTTTTGAGCACCCCGGCCATTGCTCTTTGGCGCCGGCGTTGATGCCAACATTTTTGAGGCCCCCATTTTTGAGGTACCTGCTTTTTGTTGAGCACCCGGCCATTGCTCTTTGGCGCCAGCGGTGATGTCCACATTTTTGAGGCCCCCATTTTTGAGGTACCTGCTTTTTGTTGAGCACTCCAGCCATTGTTCTTTGGCGCCGGCGTTGATGCCCTTATTTTGTTAGCACCCGCTTTTGGGGTGCCTGATTCTTGATGGGCAACCCGGCCATTGCTCTTTGACGCAGGCGTTGATGCCGTTATATTGTTGGCACCTGTTTTTGAGGTGCTTCGTTCTTTTTGAGCACCCCGGCCATTGCTCTTTGGCGCTGCCGTTGGTGCCGTTATTTTTGATTTCCCATTATTGCCCAGCATTCTGCTGGTATTGGTGTCATCTCTTCCTGGGCGTGTGGCGCTGGCTCCCGGAATCTTGGCCACTGAAAGTGAGATAAAGCATCTGCAATATTATTGTTTTCTCCTGCAATGTGCTTTGCTTTCACCACAATGTTTTCTTGTAGTGTGACCGCTGTAATGGCTCGTAGGACTTTCAGTACTAAAGGGCATTTAGTGGATCTTCTGTTTATGGAGCCTACCACGGCCATGTTGTCGCACCAGACCAAAAGTTCTGAGTTTGTTAGCTGCCTGCCCCAGATGTGTAAAGTAAGCCAGATGGGAAATATTTCTAGGAGGGTGATATTTCGTATCCACCCTGCAACTTGCCATGTTATGGGCCAGTGTCCTGCCACCCATTATGCTTCTAGTATGGCTCCAAAAACCCCTGCTCCTGGCTGCATCGGTGAAAAGGACCCTTTTTTATCAAAGTGTTCAATGGCGCACGCCAAAGTGTTGTCCCGTTAAAATCTTTAAGGAAATTTCCCCTAATTCCTAGATCTTGTTTCACCTCTGCGCCTAGTCGGATGTGTAGGTGGGGTTTGGTGTAAGATTTGATTTTTAGTTCCAGACTTCTGGAGAATACCCTCCCTTGAGGGATAATTCAGGCTGCGAGGTCAAGGCTTCCCGCTAGTGACTGGATTTCTTTCACTGTGCCTTTGTCTTTTGTTGTCAAGCTTTGTATTTTTTCCAGGAGTTCTGCTATTTTTGTTTCTGGAATTTTGCATAGGCTTTTCGCTGAGTCTATTTCAATGCCTAGAAAAATTATGCTGGTGGCTGGTTTAGTTGTTTTTTCGGCTGCCAGGGCTCTGCTGCATTCTTCAGAGTTTGTCGGCCTCATTACCATGAAATCGTTGCGGTAGTGTACTACCCTGGACCGCGGTCTCTGTTTTTGTAAGGACCATTGAAAAAAGGAACTGAATTGTTCAAATAGGACGCAAGATACTGCGCATCCCATGGGGTGGCACCTGCCTACATAGAATTTATTCTTGAAATTGAAACCTAGCCATTGCTGTGAATCTGGGTGGACCGGCAGCAATCTGAAAGCGGATTCGATGTCCAGTTGGCCATCAGGGCGTTCGTGCCGCATTCCTGTATGAGTCTTACCGCTTCTTGAAAGTGCGTGTACGATACCGCTGATTCCGTGTGCGGAATGCCGTCGTTTAGTGATCGGCCTTTGGGATAGGGTAGATGATGAATTAGCCTCATTTTCCCAGGTTCTTCTTTGGGGACCAGACCTAGCTCTGATATTATGTAATCTTTGAGGGGCATGCGGTCCCAAGGTCCCGCGATTCTGCCTAGTAGTAATTCCTTCTCAATTTTGCTTTCGACCATTTGTGGGTTGTCCCTGGCTGACTTTAGGTTGTTTGGGACGTTCGGGGACCCGCTGCCCTTGAAAGGGGTGACAAAACCCTGGGTGAAACCTTGCCGGATTGTTTCACCGGTTTCTTTGTCTGGGTAATTCATGAGAGCCTCTCTAAAATTGTCTGGATTGATGGGTGAGCAGCCTTGGGTTAGACAAAGGGTTGGCGAGATGCATTTGATGTTATTCTTATGTATTTTTGGCTGGATGTTTGGTGCAGTTAGTCGCTGCGTGGTCATCGTTGCAGTTTGTACACGTGTGCTTGTACCAGCATTCTTTTCCCCATGTGCACTGGTTTTTCCCAAAGTTTTTACAAGGAGTGTTGGCTTTCTGAGAATGGTTTTTGTTCTGTCTGTGGGTATTAGATTTAGCCCCCCATGGCTGGTTCTTCCGAAAGGGGTGCTCCCCTTTTTGTGGTTTTCATTGTCGGGCGGTCTGGGGCCCTGTGAGTTTTTGTTATTTTTGTGGGTTAACTACGCGGTCTCTTCTTCTGAAGGAGGCTCTGCAAAAGTAATTCTGTACCTTGTCCCATTCTATTGATGGCCTCTCTGACATGCTTCTCCTGAATCTAATGTTGTATGCTAGCCAGGTTTTCCCTTTTTGAGCAACTTTAACTTATCTGATTTTGTCCACGTATGCCCATATTTTTCCGCCATTCATAGATAGTTGCCAAAATGGTGAAAGCCTGTAGCCAGTTGTCCCAATTCTGTAGTTACAACTGTGACGGCTGATGTTGGTGTTGTTGGCACCTGTGCTATTGGTGTTGCTGGCAATGGTGGTGCTGTAGCTGTTGTTGGTGGGGGGGTGGTAACTGTGATGTCTGGTACTAGTGGTAAGATGGGGTCTGCCTGCCTGGACTCGGCTGTGGGAGGTGTTTGTTTGCCCCTAATTACTAGCAATAATTGCTGCATCTCACTCATGTTCTCATACAATTTAGACAGTTTTTTGTCACCTTTTCCCATGCCTTCTGCAGACTTCCTTTTCTTTGCCGGTTTCGTCTCGTCCTCATGCCTGGTTGGTATGGGGACCCCTTCTTTTGGTAAGCCGTACATATTTTCTCGGACACAGGGCCAGCCGTCGTGCTCCGCTGCTTCCATGGCTGCAAGCAAGTGGGGTGATTTCGGTTTCTGTGCCGGTGCTGGAGGTTCCTGTGATTTTCGCTTGGGACCCATGTCTTTTGGGTCTGCAAAGCTGAAAAAGACACAGATGTCTGCCTCTGTGCTCTTTTTCTGTTTCCCCCACGGTCGTTCGTGCCGGCCTTGGCTCCTGCTTCTACCGCATTCTCCCCGGGGTGTCCTCTGTTTCAGCGCGGTTTCTCGCTGCTCGCCTGCAGTTGAGAGTTTAAGAACAGGATAATGTTCAAAGGGGGGAGAAAAGATGTTGCGTAAGCAGTGAACATTTAAAGATTGCTAAAGAAGTAAAGCGTGGAAGACACTGAGTGAACAGCGAACCTCCTGTGAGTTTGGGTCCCCGTTCAGGGTCCACAAACAGATTGTGTTTTCTTAGAGCATTCTGCTCTTATTTATAATACCCAGGGAAGCCCTGGGTCTTTGATGTGTATAGCAGTGGGGGCTGTGCGCCAGCCCCCGGCCGGATAGCCGACATGTCTGGCCCCCTGAGGAGGGGGCAGGTCTTTGAACCTGGGCCCTGCGTGCCTGTTGGTTTTCGGTAGGTGCTTAGCACCTTGTTGTTTGGAGGAAGGGTGAGGCGCATGTTCGCACCTCACCCTTCCTTGGCATTGTGTGACAGAGACAGCGTGTCTCTGCGCTTGTGGGGGAGAGCAGCAGGCATGGGGGCGGGAGCTGCCCCTCTCCTAGCCTGCCGAATGGTAACATCATTTACTCTGCCTCGACTTGGGCGGCCCTGCGTCACTGCCCAGGATTGACGCATACCTCCTCCTAAAGCAAAGGTACAGAAAGCACCCCTTTGATCAAGCAACGCAAGAAATGTCATGTCCACAAGCCCAAAAACCTTCAAGCCCATGAATCGGGTGCCCATTAAGTAAACTGTTCACTTACTTACTAATCCCCAAAGAAACCCACAAATATTTAATTATGCAATCCTTGCTTTCAATTTACAACCAATAAATCAAAGGTGGGTTAGCAGCAAGCTGAAATATTTCCATGAACTTGTATAAATATGTGCACATTAAGGTATGCTTTTAACATTAAATTAGTCACAATGCATACAATGTAAATGTAAAACACTGAAAACTAAGAACTTATGTACATTTATCTACAGAATCAGCTTCAAATGTCTGCCACACCATCCCATATATACATACACAGAGATACCATTCACAAAATCCCCCTCTCTGCAGCACAAAAGGCCACAGTGAGAGCAACAAATGAAGTGGAAAAATCAAATATCAACCTTCGAAACACTATGTACCTAATTAGTAACTGCCTGAAAGAAAATAGGGATATTGAAGAAGCAACTATGACAAATTAAACATAAGAAGATTGTTTAAAAACATTTATAACTGTGCTAAGCGAACACTGAAGGAATCATTAGTATTTACAGAATATTAACAATCACAATTATAAATAACAACATATATGCATCTCATTCCTGATCAACCTTGATGGGAAACTAATTTGCATACCCAAAATGCATTGCACAGTTGCTCTGAACTGAAGGTGAACTTCCACAGATGGCTACTAGGTTGCTCGTCCGTGTGTTGCTTGTTAGCTGAAATGGCATATTCCACTCGCACATTTCGGGTAGAAGGGTTTTTCTCAAGCATGTTTTTTTTTAAACCCATCATAATTTTCATGGTGTTTGCTAGACATGCCCCAATGCCCTATTGACAAGGATTTCAGACGGCTATGGTTCGTTTCTCGGATGGACAGAAGTAGACACACTGGCGAACCTAGACACGTCGGAGGAGGAAGTTGTCTGTCAGCCTGGTGCACCGTTGCGCGCAGACACAGTCGGAAGTGAGGTGCTCACTCCTCATGTGAGCGGACAGAGATTGCGAGAGGAGACACTCAGAGAAGGCGGACCCAGGCAGGGCAGAGTGGTGACTGGGTGGAGGGTGCTGGGCTCGAGGAGGAGGAGCGGACTCTCGAGACGGATGCAAGGAGCGAGTGTGCTTGGAGGAGGTGGTAAGAATGGGTAAGGGGAAAGGGAAGGATGGAAAGAAGGGGGAGGTGGAGGAAGAGGCAGAGAGGGGGAGGAAGCCGACAGTTAAACCTACTCCTGTGGAGGGGGGAAGGAGGGAAGTAAGGGGCAGCATCGCAGCAGGTCTCCACGGAGGGATGATGGAGGGGGGATGGTCCGGGGCAGTTCTGGGTCGGGGATTCATGGAAAGTGCGCTTTGGAGGGGCTGGAAGCCTCAGGGAGCGTTGTGTCTGGGGAAGAGAGGATGCAGTGTGACAGTGTGTGGAAGGTGGTGTTGAAGCCTGAGAGTCGAGAGAAGACGTTTCTGGGGGTGAATTCGTTGGAAATTGCTAGATGGGTGGAGGCGGCTGTGGGGGTTGTTACTCGGATGCTAGTGGTGGCTGGGGGCCGGTTGTTGGTGGAGGGGACGGATGCTGGTAGCAAGGCTAAGATTCTGGAGGTGCGTTGTCTGGGTAGGCATGCGGTGCGAGTGATTGATCAAAGTGGTGTTTCGTGTAAGGGAGTGCTGTATGGAGTGCCAGTGTCTGTGAATATGTCTGAGGTGGAAAAGGAATTGGCGGATGTGGGGGTGGTGGAAGCATGGAGGATGGGGAGGAGAGATGCACATGGGAATGTGGTGTCTACGACTGTGGCAGTGAGGTTTGCAAGGACGGAGTGTCCGGAAGTGGTGGAGTTGGGATATCAGAGGTTCCGTGTGAAAGTTTATGTAGCGTTGCCTTTAAGATGTTATAAATGTCAACAGTTTGGTCATGTGGCGAGAGTATGCAGGAATGAGGACGCTGTGGGAGGTGTGGTGGAGATCATGATATTAAGGAATGTAAGATGGAGACCCCGGAGAAGTGTGTGAATTGTGGGGGGGGGGCATTCTTCCGCGTGTAGAAGGTGTGAGAGTCACAGGGTGGCGAGAGAGGTGGTTCAGCTGGGGGCGGCGGAAGGTTTGTCTTATGCGGAGGCTGTAGCAAAGGTGAAACCAGCATGGGTAGTGAGTGAGGTGAGTGAGAAAGAGTTGGTGGTGGATGAGGCTGTGGGAAGGAAGAAAGTAGTGGGTGAGGTGAAAGACGTAGAAATGGTGATTGTCCCGAAAACTGAGTTTATGTGCTTCATAGTGAGTGTGCTGGAGTTGATTCAGGGGAATGTGTCGGATCTTACGAAAGGAGTGGTGGAACCGGGGAGGAGGTATTTGAGTGTTGTGGATGTGGTGGAAGAGGATGTGTTTAAGATGGTTGCTAAAATGCGGAAGCAGAGTGGGGTCCCGGCATGAGGATTTTGCAGTGGAATGCGAGGAGTTTGTTGAGGAATGGACAGGAGTTGAAAGCGGTGTTGTGTGGGGAACTGAATGTTGACGTGGTTTGTATTCAGGAGACGTGGTTGAGGGGTGATCTGAGGTTTGTGATTCCGGGTTTTGAGTTATTTCGTAAGGATAGGTTGGAGGGGATAGGGTGGGGGTGTGGCTCTAGCGGTTCGAAAGGGGTTGGTTGCAAGGGAGATTGTAGTGGATGGAGCAGTAGAGGCGAATGGGGCGGGGATTCGGGTAGGAGGATCGGAAGTATTGGTGCTGAATTATTATAATCCGTGTGAGGTGGTGGAAGTGGGTGTGCTGTCTGGAGTGATTAGGGGACATGTGGGACCTTGTGTTTTGTGTGGTGATTTTAACAGTGCCAACACGTTGTGGGGTAGTGATCGAACAGATACGAATGGGGAACTGTTGGAGGACATGGCGGATGAATTGAGCCTGGTATTGCTGAATGATGGTTCGGGTACGCGGTTGGATGTGAGGACTGGAAAGTTGTCGTGCTTGGATTTGACCTGGGTGACTGCTGCAATAGCAGGTGAATGTGATTGGGAGGTGCGTGTGGATGGGGACATGGGGAGTGATCATTCTGCTATTTTGGTGACTGTGAGGCGTGAGGTAGGGATCAGGTCACGTATGTCTGGAAGTCGGTTGAATTTTAGGAAGGCTGATTGGGAGGTGTATAAGGGAGTGTGTCGGGATTTGATTGTTCCATGGGGAAGAGATGGGGGGTGAATAATTGGAATGAGCATCTGGTGCAGGGAATGAGAGCAGCGTCTGTGGCTGCAATTCTGGAGATTGAGAAGGGGAAGGGTGGGAAGATCGAGGTTCCATGGTGGTCGGTGGAATGTTCAAGAGCAGTGGCGGCACGGAAGAAGGCTAGGGCGAGGGCAGTGAGAACGGGAATGTTGGTGGATCTGAAGGCATACAAGAAGGCTAAGGCGGTGGTGCAGAGAGTGATTAGGGAAAGAAAGCGAGGATATTGGAGGGGCTATTGTGGGACCCTGGGGAGTGATTCTGGTGTGGGTGAGGTTTGGAAACAGTTCAAGAGGATGTCCGGATTGATGAGGCCGCAGGGTGGTATGTCTGTGTTGTTGAAAGGAGAAGAGGTAATTAGTGAGGATGGGGATAAGGCAAATTTGTTGGGGGAGTATTTTGCGGGGGTGCACAGTTCGGGGAACTTTCCAGAAGCACTGAGGCTACGAATGGATGTGGTAGAGGAGGAGATGCGGGAGGTGTTGGCGAATGTTGGGCCTTGGGAGGAGCAATATGAGGTTCCGTTTTCAATGGTGGAGTTGGATGGAGCGATTCGGAAGGGGAAGTGGTCTAGCCCAGGGGTGGATGGAGTTATGTATGTATTTTTGGAGAAATTGCCTGTAGAATGTAAGTCAGAGGTATTAGCGCTGTTCAATGAGATCTGGAAGAGTGGAGTTTTGCCGAAGTTGTGGAAAAGAGCGATTGTGGTGGCGATTTTGAAGGGTGGCAAGGTTTCTACGGAGTGTAAGTCGTATAGGCCGATTGCGTTGACTGTTGTGTTGTGTAAGGTCATGGAACGGATGGTGGTTGAGCGATTGGGGTTTTATTTGGAGTCGAATGGATGTTTGAGTGACTTTCAGAGTGGGTTCAGGAGGAATCGGTCGGTGGCTGATCCTGTAGTGAGATTAGTGGCTGGGGTGGAGGAGGCATTATGTGATGGAGAGTTGGTGGGAGCGTTCTTTTTGGATTTGGAGAAGGCATATGATATGGTGTGGAAGAATGGGTTGTTGGTGAGATTGTTGGAGATGGGTGTGAAGGGGAGAACGTTTCGGTGGATTAGGGCATTTTTGGTGGATAGGACCTTTCAGGTGAGAGTGAGGGGGGTGCCGTCTGAAGTATGGAAGATGGAGAATGGGACGCCGCAGGGAAGTGTGTTTAGTGCAATGCTGTTTAATGCGATGGTGGATGGGTTGATTCGGGCTTTGGCGGGAATCAGGTGTCAGGTGGATTTCTTCGCAGATGATGGTGTGGTATGGGTAAGAGGGCGGAATTTGTTGTTGGTGCAGAGTCGGTGGCAAGCTGCGATAGTACTCATGGAAGAGTGGTGTGGGAAATGGGGCTTTTCGGTGTCTGTGGATAAAAGCGTGAGTATGGTGTTCTCGAGGAGAAGAGTGCAGCAGGAGTTGAACTTGGTTTTGAAAGGTGTGAGGGTGAAGAGCGTGGAGGAATTTCGGTACTTGGAGGTGATTCTGGATAGAAAGTTGAATTGGAATGTGCAAGTGGATGGTGTGGTGGATAAGTATAAACGCAGGCTGAATTTGTTGCGGGCGGTGACTGGGAAAGAGTGGGGTGCGCAACAGAAGTGTTTACGAATGTTGTATAAGGGGTTGATTTTGAGTGTGTTAGATTTTGGATGTCAAGTGGCAGTCGGTTTCACAGTGAGTCAGAAGTTGCGATTGGATAGGGTGCAGGCGAGGGCATTGAGGGTGTGTTCGGGTGTGATGAGGTCCTCTCCAGTGAATGCGGTTCAGGTACTTGTGGGGGAGATGCCGTTGGGGTTGAGGAGAGATGTGTTGAATATGAGGTGGTGGGTGAAGTGCAGTGCGAAGAGTGTGGCTCATCCGGTGCGTGAATGTTTGCTGTATAATTGGAGGTTTCACTATTATGGGGACCGGTGGAGGAGGAAAGGGGGCACTTTGGGGTTTCACATGTGGGAGAAGGGGGTAAAGTGGGGAGTGGGCGAGTTGATGGCTGTGACGGATATGGATTTGGTGAGATGTCCGATGTGGATGATGGGGTCTCCTAAGGTGTGTTTGGAGTAGGCAAGTGTGGTGTCAAAGAAGCGGGGATTGCGGGGTGAGATCAAAGCTTTGGGTCAGGCTTATGTGGCAGGGAAGGAAGGATGCAGGGTCTTCACGAGTGGTTCAAAGGATCCAGTGTCTGGGAGAGTGGGTATGGCGTATTATTTGGAAAGCACTGGGGAGTATAAAGTGGGGCGTATGACGAACGATGTGTCAATTTGTACGGCTGAGTTGGTGGCGATTGCATTGGCGATTGATAGGGTGTGCGAGTTGAGGTTTGAGAAGGTAGTGGTGTTTTCAGATTCATTGAGTGGGTTGCAGGCGATTGTGGCAGGGGATGGTAATAGGAAGGATGTGATTTTGGATATCAGGAGAAAGATTGATCGGTGTGTTCGTGGGGGGATGAATCTGGAGTTGCCGTGGGTCCCCAGTCACAGCGGCATTTTGGGTAATGAGTTGGTGGATCGGGCGGCGGGTGAGGGTATGAGAAGGGAAGCGGTTGATGTGAGGTTGCCTTTGAGTGTGGACGAGGTGAAGGCTGTGATGGTGAGACGGGTCATGGATGAGTGGCAGGAGAGGTGGGTGAGTGGGGTGAAGGGCAGGTGGATGTTTGGTGTTCGTGGGAAAGTGTCGAAGAAGGTAGATGCGGGAAGTCTGGAATGGAGAAGGGTGGAGGAGGTGATGCTGAATCGATTGAGGATAGGGCATGTGGGGCTGAATGTTGTTCCGAGTGGGGAAGCGAGAGTCGAGGGACTGTGTGGTGTGTGGGGTGCCTGAGACAGTGGGACATTTTCTACTTAGATGTGAGAGACATGTTGCAGAAAGAGAATTGATGAGAGTTTGGATGTCTGCGCTGGGTGTGGCTGAGTTGAGTGGGAAGGCTTTGTTGGGAGGTGACGGGGTGAGTGGCAGGAAGAAGAGCAGTGTGTTGTTGGATTTTGTGAGGCAGACGGGGAGGTGGGAGGAACTGTGAGTTTATGTAAGTTAAATAATGATTGGTGGGTTAGGTGCATATCATCCATTAGGATGGGGAAGCGCCTGCGTGGGTCCGCCCATGCTTTCGATAATTTAAAGGAAAAAAAAAAGAAGGATTTCAGACGTATTACACTGAAGATCCCTAATGAGGGTTCAATGTCTATGTGGTGATCGGTGTCCTTGAGGTGTCTGACTTGGGTTAATAATATTTATGAAATAATATTCTCCCAGACAAACACAATTTTCTGGAACACAAATCTATGCATTTCTGTTTATTTGTATACCTACAGCGCACTGTTCAGTTGGTCTGAACTGTCAGCGATGGCTACCGGGAAGCAGTATGGCATGAGCAGCTTATTAGCTGAAATGGTCCAATATACACCTTTTTACTCCGTGAAATATCTTTAGTTGAACTACCATTAAGGATTTTATTCATTCATATTTATATACAGGGAAGAACAATGCTCTTTGGACCAAAAAAGAATGTACAATAGAAAGAATATCGGATTTGGTGAAAAGTAGTGAGCTTCTTACAATAGGATGAGTTTGAGTGACATTCTGGCCAGGTTGTGGAGGGGAGTAAATGGAAAAGTCACAGGGGCAATACATGGGTGGCGATATATAGATTAGCTAGAAAGACAAACAGGTGTCCAAAAACTTGTGGAACACTCTCGTACCCAACAAACATTTCATACCTTCTAGGCAGTCAATAATAGTTAAGGCTTCCGGTTTTATGTTATTCATTTTTCTGCCATTTCCATCTGTTTTTATCCATATTTTTTTTTGGGCCTTTTTTTCTGGATGTATCCACATTTATTTTTTGTCCTAAAAAAAAAGATAATGCACAACCAGTATTTTTCTGCATGTAGTCGAATAAAAAATTGCATTTATTAAAGCATACGTGCAGCCATATAGGAAGGAAATGCTAGCTACATTTTTTCCGTAACAACAAACAGTTGCTCCTCTGACTGCGCCTGCCTTAAGATATATGCTGGTAGCAATTTGAAGAACTTTAATGCTATTTATATACAACTTTTACACTCTTCATGCTGTCAATCTGTAATGTGATTGGCCTGCGATGTATGAGTGACATCATAGAGAACCAGAAAGAAAGACTTGTTTTTCCGATTTCTTCCATTTTTATAAATAAAAACAGACGGAAAGTAGATTGATTGCTATCTGAATGTATTTGTAAAAATCAGTAAAAACGGAAAACTGGAAGCCTTAATTATAGTACTAACTATTTGTTAGCTTATGGAAATAATTTCACTTCAATTGTTTGTTTTGTATACATCAACAATCCTGATTGTTTTATGAAACATGATAAATTGTACACAATTACTTTTCAAACAACAATAGTTTTAACACAGATCTACAATACATAGATCATGTGTTGTGCTCTATGGGTTTCGGGATTTCGTTTCCCTTCCTCAGGAGGTATTCTTGATGTTATTTGTGGACACCTGTTTGTCTTTCTAATTGGTAACAAAACCTAGTGTCAGGGTTGTTTTCTCCCCAGCACCCTACTACTTTCTTAAAGAAAAAACAAACTTTGAAACTAACACATATGTGTGCTCCTAGACAATAGAAATAAGCATACATAGATTAAGGACAACGAACATTAGACATTTTTAAGTGCAGGTAAGAGGTACGGCAAGCTGTTTTTGGGATGTGACAATGACGGATAAAGTGCTAGAGTGGAGGCAGAGAAAGTGAGGGGAAGAGGCAGGTTAGTGGCGAGGGAAAAATGTTAGCCTGAAGACAGATGAGTGGTAGGTTAAGAGGGTTAACTTGGAGGTGAATGGGTAGGCTTTCAGTTTGGTTTTGAACAAATCATTGTGGACTGCTTCTTGATTGTCTGAGGGAAAATAATTCTTTGTATGTGGAGCAAGAAGCGAGAAAGAGCGGAAGAAAGAGGAAGCACAGAAAGGGTGAGGTGCCACAAGAGTAGCGGAAGAGGCAGAGGAAGAGAGTCAATGTGGATGCGTGTTATGGGAAAGTTGCCTCTAAACTGTGAGCATGTGCGCTTGCCCAGCTTGCTTCTGGGTGCCGCTCAGAAGGTTTTTAGCAGTGCACACAGATCATTCTCACCTATTCAAAAGATTTAATAAGGTACAAGCAACAACAATTACCTGACATTTGCTTTCTCTTAAAATAATGAACTAGTCTTAATATTCTGGTATAGCTCATTTGCATTACCCTACTATGCACGTGTAACCTTAAAAACCTAAAAACCCCAACAGAATACACCCACAAGAGGGTAAAATGAATTTGAAAAAGTGTCGCCATGAACAGCAAAATATGACCAAGATATGCCTGGACACATTAACCAAATAATGTTCCCCCGCCACCCATGACTCTGACACTTGACTGTACGACGCTTTTACCTTGTGTCTCTAACTACTGCCCAAGAACACATTTAGATATCAACCTTGACTCTTCATCTCTTGGCTCTAGGAAAGGTTACCAGACTTGTACCTACATCCACTTGTTTTATATTTGTTGTAATATGAATAACGTACAAGCGCCAGAATTTCTGTTGCTCATGGTGCCTTAACAAAAGCGTCACTCACACTATGTAAACCAACTATCAGCCAAAAATTGGATACTGACTTTCAGTAAGCAGGCTACTTGGATGTGTAGCCTCATCCGATGCTTCCTCTTCTTTGTACATACGTCACGCCAGTGCTTTGCAGCACTCCCCTTGCAAGTTAACACATTATGAAACTCAAATGTTAATTTGGCATCCAAGGATTTTGAGTAGACACATGTCATCCTCATCATCTCCTACTTTAGAAATGCTAAAATTGCCCTATAAGTGGAGAACAATGTTGCAATATCATTTTCTTGGCCTGCAAAAGATACTGGGTATGGACTATGCCTGGGATTACTCCTTTATAATATTAGGGCAATGGATATTCAGATTGCAGACTGCTTTTCACACAATCTGCATCCTTTCCAAGTGTCAGAGTTCCATTGGACATACACCGTAACAATGTATGTGGTAACACACTGCTATAGAGAAACAGCTTCACTGAGCATGTGTAAAATATAATAGGGTTGTAGGGGTGGGGTATGTTGCAAGAAATCTGGTATGCACTGCAAAATAATTGTGCAGATGCAGATTTACTTAAAATGCATATAATATTATAATGAGACATTAAATATGTATAGCTTCTAAAGTATTTTTGTTATGAAAATATCCCAGTGAGCGTTTATTGCTACAATCCCTCACGTTTTACAGTGCTCTGTCAACTAGTCTTGGAGGCTAGCACAGAAGACGGGGATACGGGAGTACTGGTGGAAGGGCACAGGAGAACACTTCTTGGTGAACAAAACAGCAAATTTCAAAAACCAAGTCACGCGTTTTGGCAGTACAGAGAAGGAAATGTGTTGTTTGTCTGCTAAAGAATATGAAACTGCCCTTTCAGTTTCTATTCTCCGCTGTTGAGGATTTCCTATATTGTGGAATCAGAAAAATACAATATCAAGGCTTTTACACCATGCAGAGGAAAATACACCGACACGGGCTTGTAAAGATCCCCAGAATCTTTATTTCAAAAACTGAACAGTATTGAACAAAGTACACAAATAGCTATTTGGCTGACAATACATCACAGAGACCACCAGCAGGGTTCAATGTGAGCAGTGAGCAGAATTTGCTAGCTGGACATCAGCGTATTTATACAGTTTGTTATAATGATGTCCAGCCTCTTACAAGTTAATTATACACTGGGCTAGGGTCGCGCCAGGTTCATTTCCTAATTTACATATCTCGTGCATGTGGTTTACTTTTAAATACATTTACTAACAGACATTATTATTCTCTAATTTAACGTTACACTCTTTACACGTTGCTTTAATACAGATCAAACAAATGTTTTGCATGTCGTATTTGGATAGCATTATTGTTCTTGTATACTTGTAGGTTAACATTGCTGATTCAAGTAATCCCCTGATCCGGAGGTCAACGAAGAACAAGGTCTACATGACCCTAACATGTAGCCTGAAGACAGGTTGGACATTAACCCTCCTACAGAGGTTTAAGAGGTTAAGGCAAGAACAAGAGCACACAAGACGGCCATTTTAGACTACAGGGTGACTTTGTGCAATAAACTAAAATGGCGGTTCTAACCTAAAATGGAGGCTTGATTCACTTGAGCTCACAACCTTGTAATACGGATTTCCTCGCAAAGCGACTGGGCATAGGCCAACATATACTATGAGGACGAAACAATATTATATCAGTTCTAACAAACCCTCCTTTTGGCCTATGCCAAGCGCTAAACTACCTTCAATCACTTTGCGACTAACTCCACATTTCAACATCTATACATCCCGAATCATTGTCTGACATATCTATTGCCATTAGATCAGACACCAGAGTTTCTTTTAACACATACTCTTTGGAAACCTTCTCTAGGGCGTATATTTTATGCCCTAATACATTTGTTGCTTGCGCGCAACATCCCCCTAATACTGAGCATATACCAGGGAGACACTGTATACAACAGCAAAGAAACAGAAAACTTCCCAAGATAATCAGCAGGGCCGAAAACAACTTCCATCCCCATGACCGTAGGAGGTCCCAAAACCATGCACTAAGTTCCCAGTTTCCCTCAGGAACATGTACTTCTGAACTAAGAACATGTAGATTTTGGATAGCCCTAAAGATCGTTGGAGAGGAGTCTGGTACGTAAACGCAGCAAGCGGACCCCACTAATTTACATACTCCTCCACGCTCGGCCAGAATGATATCTAATGCCATCCGGTTCTGAAGAGCCACTAATCTTATCGCTTTCTGTTCTAAGGTCATATTATAGAGTATGTCAGTGGTCCTCTTGATGGTTCTCTCCAATACTCTCGGTAGACCCCTGATATCTTCTGAATTCGTAATTTGGCCAAAGAATGGCACAAAGGATTTCATGATATCTCCTAGAGTTTGCGCTGGAGTATCTCCTTTCACACCTCGTTGTGGACGAGTTTTCGAAACATCTGCAATACTGGCAATAAATACCCCAGGTAGTAGAATCCCTAAATAGCAGGTTCCTTGCCAATCCCTGGGCAACCATGGAAATGCCACATCACCGCAAACAAAATAGACAGGTTCGCCTACGTACAGCGGTCTGTTCTCCCTAGTCAAATTCGCAATGTTGGTGCACTTTCTAAAATTACCCATTGACCGTGTTCCATTCCTCTGTATGCAGAAGGATACTGAATCGGGGCTATGGTTAACAGAATAAGATGGAGGCGTGGCATCCTTAGTGCCTATAGGAGCCATTTTGAAAGAGATTAAAGACTGAAAAGGACGAGACAATCTATCAGAGGGCCTAACAGAAGCAACGTTTGGCTTACTTCTATTTGCAAAAAGCGAGCATCCCAAGGGCATCAAGACATCTTTTTCAAAACTATTTAAATTTGTACCATCAAAGTTCCCTGGGATGCCGTCATTCCATCGGCCAAAGAATAGTGCTCTAAGAGAAGCGTAACAGGCAGTTGTCAAAGGTAAAGGATGAATATACCAACCTAGCCCCTTATCCCCATGTTGCGGTAGATGTGAACAGATCCAACAATTGGTTCTATTTAAAATTGCATGAGTGGCATTCATAATTAACAAAAGGGTATTATTCTGAAAGTTCCATCTATGCGAAGAATCTCTAGGCGATAAAGTATGCAATTGCACGGAAGGAGTCGGGATAACAGATACATTTTCTATAGGTAAAAAGTCCGCAGGCGGATATGCTTCCTCCAGATACCATAACCCAAAACCAACAGTTACTAAAAATCCAGTAATTATCACAAAAAGGCAACAATACACTTTGGGGGTTCCCTCACATGCTAGATCATTGTCTCTGCTAGTCACATATTTATCTAAAAGTTCGGTACGAGCGGTAGCGGTTGCAGGCATTGTATTCTTCAACCGAAAAACACCAATTGTTCGTTTGCTGGCGACTCCAGTCGCGCATCTTCTTAATGTCTTTCCCACAACCCTTAGCCAACAGAATCTCCCCGTACAGTCGGGCCAAAAGACAAGCCCTCAAATTATTTTTTCCAATTGCACAGTCAGACCATGCAGTACATTTACTTCCTTGGACGCAAATTATATTTCACAGTTTCTGGTGAAGACAAAGTGTCGTCACTTTCTCCTGGAAGTGGCGAATGAACGGAAATGGGATCAGAAAAGGATTGTCCGGAAGTTCCACTGTTGGGGAGTGCGGAGACAAGATGGCCGTTTTGTCTGGCCTTGCGGATTCTGGAGCGGTCTCCGATTTTCCCTTGTTGGTTGTTGCTGTTTCAGGTACGCTAGTTACAGCAGTGGGAAGGGATTCTGTATCTTCTGTATCCCATGGCACGGCTGTGGGATCCGTTTGGTGTGCGTCGCATGGATGTTAATGTTAATGTTAAAGGTCATTTGTACCGCGCACTATCACCACCGGAGTGGTCCCCTGGCGCTCTAGCGGCTCTGAAAGAGGGAGGGAGAGGTGGGTTAGTGGGTGGAGGCTGGAAAAGTGCAAGATTGCAGTGATGTGCTGTTGCAGCCTCAGCCCGGTGGTTCCGTCGGCTGGGCCTGGGGTGTATGCGGCCGGTAGTCGTCGTGTGCTGATGTGCGAGTCTATGTGTGTTTTTTGTTTTGTTGCTGCAGTGTAGTGAAGGTCGTGCGGTTTGCTGTGCTGGAGGTTTGTGGTTATGTTTGGTTTCGAGTTTGAGAGGTGTATGCAGAGAAGGAAATTGTTAGTGGTATTGGTTAGTTGGTATCTATATCCTGGATTGAATCGGTTGGGCTGGTGTAATCTTACACGACGGGATGCTTGTGCACCCTGTGCCTCAGGAGGTGCATGCCCGTTTTTGCATTTGAGGATTTAGCCGTCCCCTCTGCCTGCTCCCTTAATAACTTTGCATTCTCCTCACCCCCACCCACATGACTAGCGCACCTGCTAGTGTCTATACTTCCGATTGTGTGGTGATTGGTGGTATCTCATCCGCTCCACAACCCCGTGGTATCTAGTTGTGGCTGTACGGGCGGTGGGGGATGGTAAGGGTTGGCTGGAGTTGTTGCCTCCGTCTCCCTGGGTCTCGCAGGTGGACCCCTGTGTCCAGCGTCAGCCCTACTGGTGCTCAGAGTACTTCTGTAGGTTCTAGGGGCTTGTCAATGTCTTTTTCTGTTGAGTCATTTGTTTTATTGTTGTTTCGGTTTTAGTCTCTGGTGTTGAAGAGCCAGGTTTTTAGTAATTTTCTGAATTTAAGGTGATCTTTAGTGTTCCTTATTAGTTTTGGGATGTTGTTCCAGGTTTTCGCGGCGAAGTGGTAGAAAGCGGTGCCTCCGAGTTTCTTCTTCATGTAAGGTTTTTGTTCCAGTCGGATTTCATTGGTTGACCTGAGAGGTCTCGTTGGCTTGTAGATCGTTATTTTCTTTTGTAGGAATTCTGCTCCTTGTCCGCAGATTGCCATGTGCGTTATGCACATTGTTTTGAAGATGATACATTGTTTTACTGGGAGCCAGTGTAGTATTTTCAGGGCCGGGGTGATGTGGTCTCTTCTGAATAGTTTGAGGAGTAGTCTGGCTGCTGTGTTTTGGATCCGTTGTAGCTTCTTCAGTAGGTATTCCGGTATACCGAGGTAGAGGCTGTTTGCATAGTCAATACTTGACATGATGAGGCCGACGATAGTGAGTGTTTTGTGTGTTAAGGAGAGGAAAGGTAGTATTTTCCTTGCCGTGTGGAGGAGGAAGAAGCATTTCTTGACTGTTGCGTTTATTTGTGGTTCTAAGGTTAGGGTGTTGTCCATCAGGACTCCCAGATTTTTTACTACCTTAGATGGTGCGGATCCCATTTCTGTTGGCCACGGGATGGCGGTTTCCTTCTCTTGGTCTTTGGATATGATCATGATTTCTGTTTTTCCTGGGTTAATTTTCAGGTTGTTGGCATTCATCCAGTTGAAGACTTCTTTTAGACAGTCGGTTAAGTTTGAATGTTCGGCTTGGGTGTCTTCGATCTTGTAGATGATTTGAGTGTCGTCTGCGTAGTTGTAGCTCTTACGACCCGCTACCCACACAGCTGTTTGGTTGACTAGCAGGACTTGGTAGGGACCCCTCCACCGAGATGCAAGGCAAGATGACCTCTCAAAAACCTTCGTGAGGATCCAGTCCCCCGGTCGTAGACTGTGACCGGGACCCTCGTATCGTACAGGTAATGCCTCTCGCACCTGGTGATAAATTGAAAACAGATTTTTAGTCAACTGGTTACAGTAATCTGAAAGAAGCACATTTTCCATATCCCGTGAAGAATTGCTTTTTGGCAAACCCCAAATATTAGCAGGTCTCCCCATTACCACCTCAAAGGGAGAGAGCCCATTCTTAGTGTGAGGGGTTGTTCTCATCGACAGTAACACGATCGGTAAGGCGTCCGGCCATTTTAACTTGGTGCCAGCACAAGTCTTAGCGAGCTTGTTCTTTATAATGCCGTTATGCCTTTCCACTAATCCGGCACTTTGGGCATGTCTGGCCGAATGGAACCGTTTGTCAATCTGTAATCCTTTGCAAATTTGTAGGATTCTAGTAGCGATAAAGTGTGTCCCATTATCCGACCAGATGACTCTCGGCAGCCCGAACCTAGGAAAAAACTCTTTCAACAGAGTTTCTGCCATGGTTATGGCCATTGCATCTCTAACCGGGAAGGCCTCAACCCACTTACTAAAGGCACAAATGACAACCAACACATATTTAAGATTGTTACAACGATCCATTTCAATAAAATCAAAGTGAATAACCTCAAACGGGACAGAAGGTGGAGCGAAACTTCCTCTAGGAGTCGCGGTACCTTTTCCTACATTGTGCTGCAAGCAGACCATGCAGCCTTGGACAAAACGCTCCGCAGTTATGAAAATCTTATCATTGGCCTATACACTGTGTAGCATTTTAGTCAATTTAAGTGCACAAACATGTGTCGGACCATGAGCCATAATAACCATCATTGTAATGGAGGCGTCAGGGAGTAACCATTTTCCTTCAATATTGTCCACCCAACACCCATCATCATCCAGTCTCCCTGCACCCTCGATCCATCTCTTAGTTTCCTCTATGGTAGCATCTGCTTGAATGTCTTTTACAGTATCGATACTTTCACCCAAAGTGCAAATATTTACAGGCTCTCTTACAGCATACATTTCTGAACTGAAATCAGTGGCAGTTTGTTTAGCTATCTGATCAGCGAAAGCATTCCCTTTTCCTACATCATCTGTAACCTTTTGATGTGCTGAACATTTTACAATACCTAACTGAACAGGGAGTGTGAGTGCTGAAAGTAATCGCACTATTAAAGTGCCATGCTGAATTTTCATTCCGTGCGAGGTCAAGAAACCTCGTTCTTTCCAAAGTCTACCGAAGTTGTGGACCACCCCAAAAGCATACTGACTATCGGTATATATATTTACTGTAAGCCCTTCAGAAAATTCACAAGGTCGAGTTAATGCTATAATTTCTGAGGCCTGCGCGGAATTACGTATAATTCTTTTGGTTTCCACAATCGTGTTTAAAGTAGTGAGGGCATAAGCAGCCGTGGATGTACCGTTCGGAAGTTTAAAACAAGAGCCATCACAAAATAGCTCTCCTTGTGGGCTTTTCAAAGGCGTGTCTTTCAGATCGATTCTGCCTTTAGTCTCTTGTTCCGTCACATAAAGGCAATCGTGTGACGTTTCGTCACCATCAACAGTGTCTTGCGAGACAGGTAAAAGTTCAGCCGGATTTAATACACAGCACCTCTGAATTTGAATGTGGGGGGCAAACAAGATTAGTTCATATCTTGTCAATCATGCAGAAGTGAGGTGTTGCGTTTGAGTTCTATTCAATAAAATATCTACAGAGTGAGGTACCATTGGGGTTAACGCATGACCCAGGACCATTCCCTCACTCTGTTTTACAGACGCAGCAGCAGCAGCGACAGCGAGCAAACATCTTGGCAAAGCGCATGCTACAGGATCAAGGGCGGAGGAATAGTAACTGCACAGCCTATTTTTCCCTCCATGCTCCTGCGTTACTCTAGCCAAAGCACATCCATCACGTTCATGCACAAACAATACAAAGGCCTTGTCATAATTTGGAGTTCCTAAAACCGGCGCTGAACACAGCGCAGATTTGAGCAAATCAAATGCTGTCTGGTGTTCCAAAGTCCATGGCAATGGCAAAGAAATGCCCTTCTTTGTCAAAGCCAGCATTGGTTTAATTGTTAACGAAAAGTTAGGGATCCACAATCTACAGTAAGAAGCCATACCTATCAGGGCTCTAACTTCCTTCTGTGTGTTTGGGACAGACATGCCAGAAATAGTCTTTATTCGTTCAGGTGTCAACCGTCTTCCCTCCTTTGACAGGAGGTAGCCTAAATAGGCGACCTCCTGACAACAATATTGGAATTTTTTAAGTGAAGCTTTGTGGCCATGTTTCGCTAGATGACAAAGCAACAACACGGTGCCTTCTTTACAGGCGCTCTCAGAATCAGCAGCCAAGAGGAGATCATCTACATACTGTAGTAATGTGCAAGTAGTAGGCAACTCGAGAGTATCGAGCTGCTCTTTCAATGCCCTAATATAAATACTTGAACTCTCAGTGTACCCTTGTGGTGCACGAGTGAATGTAAACGATCGTCCACCTAAGGTAAACGCGAACAAATACCTGCTATCCTTGTGTATGGGAATACTGAAAAACGCGTTTTTAAGATCAACAACGCTAAAATGAGTGGCAGAAGCTGGAATCATGGTTAGTATCATTGTAACATCAGGTACAATAGGAAATTGAAGAGCCACAATTTTGTTAATAGCACGTAAATCAATTATAAAATGAAAGGGACTCGCATTATCACCTTTTTTGTATACTGGCAAAATGGGGCTGTTACATAGGGTACCCGTAATCTCCTCAATTACTCCACGATGTACAAAATCAGAAACTATACATTTCAAAGCCTGTTTGCCTTCAACTGAGATCTTATATTGCGAGATGCGAGGCAATTTTACACCATGTTTCAAAATAATTTGAACAGGTTCAATTTGATGAATACCCACATCATTATCATCAATTGCCCATAAGCATTCTGGAACATTACTGAATTCCGGCGGTAAAGGTCGAGTCAAAAACTGAGAGGCGAGTGATTGCTGAGATGAAATTGTTAACCGAACTCCGTCCGGAGAACAATGTATTACTGCATGCAATGCCTTCAACAAATTTAGCCCCAGCAAGTTCTCCCCACAGTTTGTGATAAGTAGAAATGGACACTGTTCCGTGAAGGGACCCAGTGTTATCAGTACCGGAAAAGAGACCGGACAAACTACAGGTGTGCCTGAAAACCCTACGGAAACGTTGGACTGCCCTGACAGGGGAATATTTGGAACCCGTGAATGATCAATGGAACATTTCTGTGCTCCCGTATCTACTAAAAATAGATGCTTCCTATTTCCCACCGCCATCTCAACGTAGGGGCCTTTCTGATGAACGGGAATAGGCGTAGGTTCCAAATCCTGCTTCGGGCAATCCTAGCGAAACAGAATATTATCAAAAGGAAGCTCTTCAGAGAGGTACGCGGCAGAAGGGTGATCAAAAATGTTTCTATTATCCACATTCAAAACTTGCTTATCTTGTGAAGGAGGTTGATGTGATTCTGGTGCAAACTGACCTCTGCCAGGGCCCCCTGCACCTGGGCGACCTCTGGATCGTCTACCCATGTTCTCAAATTACCTTTGCTGCAAGGTCGGACATTGTGCGCGCCAGTGACCTTCCTGCCGACAATAGGCACACTGGTTAATGGTAACCTGAGCTAAGGGCGCACTTCCCTGTGGAATGTACTGACCTCTAAATTGATTACCCCCTCTAGGGCTCCTAACAATCTGTTGTAATAAAACTTTTGTTTTCAGGTCACCCTTTTTTTTCTCAAGTTTTTCCTTTTCAGTATTTACACGATTTTCATAGTACTGAGCCATATGCAGTACTTCTGATTGAGACTTCGCCTGCCAAGCGCTTTCAGAAGACATAATCTGTAACTGGATGTCAGGCAGCAATCCACGTACAAATCTGTCGACAAACAGCCTTTTCCCTGACTCTGTGCCTAAGTCTTGTCCACTGAAATCTGAAAATACCTGCTCGAACCGATTGAAGAAATCGGTAGCACCCTCAGACTTTCCTTCGACACAGGCCGTAAACTTGTCCCAAATGATTCTTTTTTCAGGAACTATAGTTTTCAATTTTACAATAATTCTATCAGGCAAGGTTAATATCACTTGAGGCGGTCGTTTGCCAGCTGGTCTTTATCTAGCCTAACCATGTTATCCCATGTATCTCCCAACCCAGGTATGTCATCTATAGTCCTAATCTGTTTCCACAAATCGACTGGCAGGAGTACGGGAAATAATAAATCAATATCACTTAAGGTGAATACTGACGACTGTAAGACCGACTCTATTTCTTTATAGAACCCGGTCGGATTCTTTCTTACATCGGGAATAGATTGCTTTATGGTGTTCACTTCCTGTCTTGAAAACGGGATGTGAACAAACTGTGATACGTAATGTGCAGGGATGTCCACCGCGAGTATTCCTCGTGCAGCATAGGCCGCAATCTCAACTTTGGGGACAAATGTCGAAGGGACCTCTCTCATAGGCAACTGAGAAGTAGGCAGCTCCGAACGCTTACTAAGCAACAGAGCCAAATCAAGCGCTAGGGCAGTCAAAGAAGTATCAATCGAAAAAGCTCTCTTATAAACACTCAACAATTCTGCGGGACAACAAATCTTTCTTTTTACACACCCATTCTGCAGGTACTCTACTATCACCTGTATCACCTTCTTTTGCATTTCTAATGTATACTGACTATATGTGTCATATTCTTCATCTGGAGTTATCGACATATCCGAAATCCATTTTTATCGCATCCTTTATACAAATTTGCGCTTCCTCACCTTTTAATTCACGGCGAGGAGAAAACCGTTTCTGTAAGTACATAATACCTAAACTACCACCATCTGCTTCCTCATTCTGTAACCCTTCCAACTCCTTCCTATACTCAAAAATCCTCCCAACATGCTCATATACCTTCTCCGCAGTATCTCTGGACAACGCTAAGGCGTTCAAATCCCGTAACCCCTGTGGGAAATCTTCATCGTTTAATCTATTCCACATTATACTCAAATGAATCCCTAATCCTTTGATAAAAACATTTTTCCTCAGGAATACCTTTTAAATTTTCGAGTGTGGAAAAAACATCAGCTTGTTCACCCTTCTCCATACAATGTTTAGCCCAAGCAATCAATTCACTCTTTTTGTCTGGGGACACAGTATTACGAGTCACAACCCTTGGTCTCGCTCCCTGGTCTACTACAAGCGATGCAGAATCACTTGGAAGAAGAAGAGTAGGCACATTCTGAATATCAACAGGTGGAGGCAAGGGGGCAGGCAAAGGAGCAACGGCTGGAAGAACAACAGGAAGAACAGCAGGGAGGACCAGAGGAACTATAGGAGGGGGAACAACCACGGGAAGGGGCAAAGCGCCGGGAGGAAGGACGTACGGAGGTGGCGCGGAGGCATCGGGCCTTCGTTCATGCAAAAGTTCATTAATCAATTCATCCGACGTATGAAAATCTTTTGAAGGGTAGATTTTCTGAATGCCTAGTTGAAACACCCTGTCCGTGTTCCTAACTGACTCCAATTGTTTATTTTGATCATATAACCGTGCCTTTTCGACACTTGTCATATGTCTACGCATATGTATCTCTCTACTCTTTTGTTGCTGCAAAGCTTCTGTTTTCCAACTGTGCAATGCGTCAAATGCTGCAGGTCTAGCCTTTTTCTTAACTAATACAGACTCTAAATAATCTATACGAGGGATTTCAAAACTACCATTGGTTGGCCACCGAAGATTAGAATTATGTCTGGTCTGTCTGTGCCAAATGTCATTAAATGCTATACTACCAAAGCCTTTCTTACAGTACATAGTACAGGCCGGCGACCCCTCCTGTGGGCTATCTTCCAAAGATTGTCTGTCGCTGCAGAATAATGCCCTAAAGCAGGCAGACAATTTCCCAGGCATATCAAAGTTCTGGTGTTACCTGGTTAAGTAATTGTGCTCGCGAGTACAATGCTCCAAATTCAAATTGTCAGGGTTAGATTAATAATCGGGACACGATTCACCTGACCAAAGGACTGGGAGGCCCGATCGGGTTACTAAGGACAATGCTAAGGACCCACGTGTCTGGTGATTTCGGCAAATTTACCCACCTCGATACATGGACCCTCGTCAAGACGTCATCTCGGGCTACAGCTCACCGTTCAGGGATCGGATGGTGCAGTTTTGTTGAGGACTTGGCTTCTCGTCTAGAGTGGCCGTTTCTGTTGGCACCGTCCGATCCCGGTCCAATAGCCGAGCCAACCTTCAACGAGACAAAGTCAATCTTGAGGGTCCCTATTCGGGCGCCATCTGTGGAATCAGAAAAATACAATATCAAGGCTTTTACACCATGCAGAGGAAAATACACCGACACGGGCTTGTAAAGATTCCCAGAATCTTTGGCTGTCAATACATCACAGAGACCACCAGCAGGGTTCAATGTGAGCAGTGAGCAGAATTTGCTAGCTGGAAATCAGCGTATTTATACAGTTTGTTATAATGATGTCCAGCCTCTTACAAGTTAATTATACACTGGGCTAGGGTCGCGCCAGGTTCATTACCTAATTTACATATCTCGTGCATGCGGTTTACTTTTAAATACATTTACTTACAGACATTATTATTCTCTAATTTAACGTTACACTCTTTACACATTGCTTTAATACAGATAAAAAAATGTTTCGCATGTCCTATTTGGATAGCATTATTGTTCTTGTATACTTGTAGGTTAACATTGCTGATTCAAGTAATCCCCTGATCCCGAGGTCAACGAAGGACAAGGTCTACATGACCCTAACATGTAGCCTGAAGGCAGGTTGGACATTACCCTCCTACAGAGGTTGAAGAGGTTAAGGCAAGAACAAGAGCACACGAGACGGCCATTTTAGACTACAGGGTGACTTTGTACAATAAACTAAAAGGCGGTTATAACCTAAAATGGAGGCTTGATTCACTTGAGGTCACGACCTTGTAATACGGATTTCCTCGCAAAGCGACTGGGCATAGGCCAACATATACTATGAGGACGAAACAATATTATATCAGTTCTAACAATACAATCACGTGGTCTTCCATTTATTTACTCAAGCATCCCCCTGCAACTTACTTAAGTGATAACAATGAATTACAGAAGTGGCGTCCCTGGTTACAGAAGAAGGTACTCAATCTGTTGTACCGATGAGCATTGCTGCAATTAATTTAAAAGGCATATACATGTGATTTTCTTCAACGGGGCTCCCTAAGAAACCTCAGTAAGTATCTTCTTGATTTTTGTCTAGGCTGTGGTGAGGAAGGGCAACACTATAGGCTGTATTATGAGCACTGTCATTTCACTTCCTATGTCAGGGTTGCAAACAGGGCTCTGATAGGATTTTGCTCCCTACTTGGATTCAAATGATTTTTCAGGATGTAAAAAAGTAATTAGCTTTGCCAATAAGGATATTTTATGCTTGTTAAAATATGGCCTTGCCTCTTAAAACCCCTCTTGCGATCGGGCAGAAAACGTAGTAGAGTTGTTTCCTATGCTACTGTTCTGCTGGTAACTAGAAAATATATCAGTTCAGCCTTGTGGGCAGAAGCAGGGGGCAGGCTCCCATGTTTTCATTGTTCCCATTTGTGTTGGGCACATTGTCCTGTTTTTAGGGACTAAAAAGAATGGTGTATACGTCACTTAGCTATAAGGACAACGCAATGTAGATAGTAAGCAGAGACCCAGGAATTTTGACCATCACATTTAGAGGTGCGGTTATTCTGATGCAATTATCATTATTACACATTACACATACTTACACAAACTATGGTTCTTCTCCTGGCCCTTGAATTACTTAATTAAAGTGGCAAATGAACTCCTTTTGGCATGTTTTCTGACACATTCCTTTCAGTTGCCATTATCCCATCTGCAAATATTGTATTCTGTTTGACAGCTACATCAATTAAGCAATATTAGTTTTTTGCAACACGGATGAGTGTTTATCCAGTGGCTTAAAACACAGCTTTCTCAGCACAGGAGTACTTTTGCTAGGTAATGAGGCAGATCGTGAAGTCTTGGAATAGTTTATGAGTGGTCTTTTTAACATATCAATTATCTTTTAGCCTATGTGTTTGTAAAAAAGTGTTGTAAAATGCAACATTTACACAGATTTCTAAAGAATTGTAGTGGTTGCAAAGCAGAAATTTCTTTCCAAACTCTATTCAGAGACAGTAGCTCACTAACTACGAATGCTCACAAAGTTACTTACCTCATTAGTCAGTTGCGCCCATGGAAAATAATATGTGCACGACAGCCCACCAGTTTCCGCACACAGAGAAAAATAATAAGAGGGAAAATTGGTTAGGGGAGCTATGACTTGCTTCCCGTCTTTGCATGTTGGAAGTAGGTGAAAGAGAGATGGAGTAGTTGGAGTTTCGAGACGTGAGTTTTATGATGGGGTTATGAAAACAGGAAGTTGCAGCGTGATTGGAGAAAACGTAGGGAGACGTGTGTAGGAGTTGCAGCACCCAGTTCATGAAATCAGCCTGTTGTTTAAATTCACCCCTTAACGTCTCTTAACTAAAACATTTTTACTAAGTTTCAAGCATTTTGTTATGCTATATTTCACACCACATGTGGTACCTACGTTTTATCTTTTAACATGACTAATGTCACATGCAATTTTATCAGTATGTTTCTAGATTAAGTATCATCAGAACTATCCTCAGAAGAACCAATGCACCAGTACTATCAATTATTTAATGAGTAACAAATTGCATTAAACAATTGACTATCTACGCCTCAAATCCGTGGGGTCAAAAACATTCCAAGGCTACATTTGAAGTTGATCTATTTTGTTTACAAAACTGCGATGTTGCATACAAAAAAAGCATAGTACATAGATATTTCCCTATACTCACTGTGACTAAGCATAGTCTGATATGTCCTGGCCTCTTATATTACTTGAGGTCAACAGGTGTTTCACAATAAAGTTGATAAACTATTGACTACAGCGCATGCTTCTTGAGGGCCTTGACTTAGTTACTTGTGTATTTGGACACGTGTTTATGATTTATTGTTACATTTTCATCTCTAAATTGCTCATGGCTATACTTGTGTGCTTTGAACAATTCTTTTCAACATTTATGGGGTGGTTTTGTAATTCTCTTCAGTGATTTGGTAATGATGTTAAGTTTAAACTATTCTCTCTTGATTTCACTGTTCAACTTTGTTTTTCAAGGGACGTCATTTAGGAGTCGCCAGGTCTCTCACTTGCGACTCCTGAGGTCTCCCTTGCTACCCCTGTGATATATATATATATATATATATATATATATATATATATATATATATATATATATATATAAAGAATTTTACATATGCAAGCTTCTGGGCTGTGGCCCATGCCATGTGGTGGCTCTTTGTTTTTAGAGTGGCTGGCTTTCTTGTTCAGGCTTCTTTTAAAAAAAGCAGGGGTTCCACTTTGAGCAGTGACCCTAAATAAGAAAGAATAGGAATAACAAATAATTTGTCTTTCTGGAATTCTATACAATAATTGCTAGACTCATTAAAGGTTTGTTTCAGGTACACTTCAGGGGCTTAGCCACTGATTTAGCCTGTTCTTAAACACCTCAAATTCACAATGCAGACAAAATCATCCAAATAGCATTTGGAGTAGAATAAGCATCTTTTTCGCAAGTTACAGTTATAGCATGTTTTTTTCTGCCGATACATATGGTGATCCATTCTTGTATGAAATATTTGTCACGTGACAGTGATATTGTAACCATATTTTTCGTAGTGTACTTAGGAACAATGCTATGTGATGCCACTTCCTGTTTTGTCAAGGGGTAAAAGGTCGTGTTCCATCGCTTCCCGTGATCGGGGTGGGGTCAAATGACATCACTTCCTGTGATTTCATCAGAGGTCATGGGTCATGTGATGTCGCTTCCGCTACCCCTGGCATTTTGGTGAAAGGACGACCCTGTTGTTTTCATCAGGCATTTACAGACACAAACATCAGCAGCAAATGTACCATTCTCTTCAAAAAGGATTCCCCAAGCCAGAGGCTGCTTAATGAATAAAAGTTAAGGATGCACAGAATTTACATGAAAGAAAATGTGGACAATGAAATCAAAAGCGATTAAATAATCTAAACATAGTATTACTACCACCTCAGCGAAGAAAATTACACAATCAACAACGAAGTTGAATTGCTGGCATCACACAATTATAGTCACATAGCGTGCAAGGGGGATGCTGCAAGTGACTGTGATGGGGATGCACACAAGGCACTGTGACTGGGATCCACATAAGGTACTGTGACAGGGATGTGTGTGAGGCACTGCCACGGGGATGCTTGTGAGGACTATAGCGTGTGATGTGTACATGTGTTTGTGTTTTTGTTTGTGTGTGTGTGTTTGTGTATGTTTATGAGATACGGATGTAGAAGTAATGAGGGACTATGACCGGGATGTGGGGGATTGAGGGTCTGTGACAAGTAGTAGGGATGCTGAAGTAATGACGGACTGTGAAGAGAACGAAGGATGCTGTGTTCAGGGTTAGGAGTGACTGGGATGTGAAGGAGGATTCACAGCGTAGGGATCTGAGGGATCATGACAAGGAGTAGGGAGTGACAGGATAAGGCTAAAGAGGGACTGTGACAAGGAAGAGGGAGATCAGTGTAAACTTAGTGAGGTACTGTGACGAGGAGGAGGGGTGTCGAGCTAATGGTAATGAGGGAAAGTTACAAGGCAGGGAGATTCTAGGATAAGGTTAATGAGGGTCTGTGGCAAGAAGGAGGGATTCCAGACTATGGTTAATGGGGGACTATGACAAGAAAGAGGTGCCGGGGAAAGGGTAATGAAAACTGTGAGGAGTGGAGGTACCATGATAAGAGTAGCGAGGAACTGTGAGGAGGGGATGCTGAGCTATGGGTAATGAGGAACTGTGACAAAGAGAGGAGGTGTCAAGTAGGGCTAATGAGGGACTCTATCAAGGAGGGGGGATGCTGTAGCAAGGGTGATGAGGCACTGTGCCGAGTAGGGTGGATTCCAGATTAAGGGTAATGAGGGACAGTGAGAAGGAGAAAGGATGCTGGAATATGGGCAATGAGGGACTCTGGCAAGGAGTAGAGGTGCTGAGCTAAGTGTAATCAGGGACTGTGAAAGAAAGGGGGTGGTTGCTGGTGCAAGGGTAATGAGGGACATTGACGAGGAAGAGGGGTGCCGAGATAATGGTAATGAGGGAAAGTGACAAGGCAGGGAGATTCTAGGATAAGGTTAATGGGGTCAATGGCAAGGAGGCATTCCAGACTATGGTTAATGGGGGGCTATGACAAGAAAAAGTTTCCAGAATAAGGGTAATTAAAACTGTGAGGAGTGGATGTACCATGGTAAGAGTAGCGATGAACTGTGAGGAGGGGAGGCTGAGCTATGGGTAATGAGGAACTGTGACAAAGAGAGGAGGTGTCAATTAGGGATAATGAGGGCCTCTATCAAGGAGTGGGGATGCTGGGGCAAGGGTGATGAGGCACTATGCCGAGTAGGGTGGATGCCCGATTAAGGATAATGAGGGGGACAGTGACGAGGAGAAAAGATGTTGGAATAAGGGTAATGAGGAACTGTGAAAAGGAGCATGTCAACTGAGGTAACAGTAATTTTAAAATTAAACCCTATGAAGACTGAATTTGTATTATTTTCACATCCGTTGCCAAACCCTCTTATCAGGCCAGACTTTCAGGAGCATCTGTGATTAAATGCTCTAAAAGAGCTAAACAGCGAAGAAACTGGGATTCACATTAGACTCCGATTTGTCTTTTATTCTGAATATTAATGGCTTAGTTAAAAGTGTAAACCTTCCTGTGTTCTCTCTTAGAGCAGTAAACCCCTACTTGTCAGCGACTCATTTTCGGTTATTAGTTCAATCAGTAGTACTGTCCCGGATCGATTTTGGAAACTTAGTTGTTAGTCGGTCTTCCCAAAACTCAGACAGCAGTCTTTGCTGCTGCTGCACGTCTAATCTTTGGTGTGAGTACATTTGAGCATGTTACCCTCATTGTGAGGTCCCTGCACTGGCTCC
This sequence comes from Ambystoma mexicanum, assembly GCF_040938575.1. NCBI lineage: Eukaryota > Metazoa > Chordata > Amphibia > Caudata > Ambystomatidae > Ambystoma > Ambystoma mexicanum. Next base: position 371,385,583 of record NC_090931.1, read on the forward strand.
GAATTGAAAGGAGGATTCAGTTTAAGATACTATTTATTACGCACAAAGCACTCTCTTATACCTTACAGAAAAGCTGAACATCTCGGAGTAGAGAAGCTGTAGGATGGAATTTCACAAATTCAAACAGTCTGTAGCAGTGAACCTGTCCTTCATTAGTGCTGGGGTGAACATTTGAAGTTCGCTTCCTCCAGAAATAAGAGTGGAAATAAGAGAGACTATTTGAAATTTGGAAAAGGCTGGTCAGACTTGGTTTTGGATTTAGTTTTTAACTAAGCAGCTTCCAAATGAAAATGTTTATATCTTAAATTGTTATGCCATGTTCCTAATTGCAATGTTCTTCTTTTTAGCTTCGTCCTCACTTATTTAGGTAACATTTTTTAATGTATGAATTTGTTGAGAAATAATTAAAACATGTTTGATGAATTGTATTATATGGAATTGAATCATTGTTACTGTTGATTGTACATTGCTTAGAAACACTCGTTTGTCTAGCTTGCGCTTTATAAACACGATTGGTAAATAAATAAATAAAGTAGTGGGAGCCTGTGATGAGGAGTAGAGGAGCTGGTGCACGGAAGATGAAGGACCATAACAGGGAGGGGAGATGTTGGGATATGGGTAATGAGGGACTGTGGCGAGCAGTGGGTTACCTGTGTAAGGATGATGAGGGTCTGTGCTTAAGGAGGCTCGGTGCCGGTTAAGGGTAGTGAGGCACTGTGATGAGGAGGAAGGATGCCATAGTAGAGTAAAATAGAGACTGTGGTGAGGAGGAAGGATGCCATAGTAGAGATAAATAGAGACTGTGATGAGGAGGAAGGATGCCATAGTAGAGATAAATAGAGACTGTGATGAGGAGGAAGGATGCCATAGTAGAGATAAATAGAGACTGTGGTGAGGAGGAAGGATGCCATAGTAGAGATAAATAGAGACTGTGATGAGGAGGAAGGATGCCATAGTAGAGATAAATAGAGACTGTGATGAGGAGGAAGGATGCCATAGTAGAGATAATTAGAGACTGTGATGAGGAGGAGGGATGCTGGGGCAAGGGTAATAAGGAGAAGGGATGCTGAAGTAAGGATAAGGACAGACTGTGATGAGGAGGGGGTTGCCGAGGAAAGGGTAACAAATGAATGTGAGCAGGAGAGAAGATGCTGGGGTAAGGGCAACGAGGGAATGAGATGGGGAGAAGGGATGCCGGGCTAAGGATAATGAGGGTCTGTGATGAGGAGGGGGGATTCTGGGGTAAGGCTAATGAGCGACTAAAAGGAGGTATGTGGGGGTACTGAAGTACTGAGATGAGGAGGAGGGATTCAGGGGCTAGTGAGGAGGAAGGATAGGAGGGGCCTGCCCATGCCCAGTGCACTTTACTTGGCACAATATTAGAGTTGCACTTAGTGCGGCTCTAGGCAAGAGACGGCTGTCTGCAGCCCATCCTCAACATCCTACTTCCACAAAAAGAGGTAAATCGTTGTGTTTTCCCCCAGATTTCTTTTTTAAAAGCAAAACCTCACGATTTTTAAAAGGCAGTATTTTGCTTTTGGAAGGACATTGCGCCATATTCTCAAAAATCAGTGCAAATGAAAGAAGCACAGAGAATGCACTTGTTTCAGTTGCAGTGCTTTGCGAAATGCTCGAGTCACCTCATTAACAAAGGTTAATGCCTGCTGGATGCGCATTACACCAAGACAGGACATTAAAGGGCACATCTATCGGAAAGTGCAAAGAAAAAAAAAGCTTGTTTGGGGGATAGAAATGCAAGTGTGACAGCTGTGGTTTCATTGTACCGCTGCCTTGCATTGCTCCAGACACCATCCAACAACACCAGCCTCTTCATCGCTGACCCGACCCTGGTGTCTCCTGAACCATGACCTTTAAGCTCTTCATAGAAATGACTCACCTGAACATCCCAGTACCAGTTCGACCGCTGTCAATCCTTGACCACTGAACAAAACCTGGTGACTGCCCGATCCACGCAGCTCGAGTAGGCGATTCGAGACTGCAGGTGCTATCTGTTAGACCCGGACTCAATGCCAGCTTGTCACTGGACCACCGTGACTGCTGCATCTACAAACTGAAAGGAACCCGCGATTGACAACTAGAAGCCTGGTTTGACACCCCCGAACCACGACAAATTTTGCAAAGGTATTATTGACTCATATCTGCCCCCTAGTCCATCTTTGGGCACTATAGGCTGGATAGGTCATTGTAAACCCTTTTGCAACCTCAAGAAAATATCCTTTGAACATACTGGTCTTTTAATGATTTTCTGTTTGTCTCATTACCCAGAGTGCTGCATCTATTCCATCTTTGCATATTCTGTGTTCCTTCGGAAGGTGTGGGGTTTTACAATGTTTTCTAGTAATTTATTATTGTACGTGCTGTATTTGATTAAAGAATATATATTTATAGAACCGTTATTTTGGGCTGCTATACTTTGCTGTTTGGGTTGCTACTGAACCACATGCACACCCCTCTTGAGAGTATAGCCTTCCCTCAGCCCATTTTGCCACACAAGACGAAGGAGGTTTATCTCTTAACTGCACCCGTTTGGCCTTTATGATTGTGTTGGCTCTTGCTTCATAGAAGTGTGAGGGCTGTGTGGGCACTTTAGCCTGCACTCATCTGTGTACTCCTGCAGGGCAGAAGTCAATTCCTCACACTGACACAATGCAATACGACTTTGCAAGACTTACTTTTATTATGCTGTGAGTTGCTACACATAGTGAAAGCGAGAGTTGTGAAATAGTGATGATTGTGAGTTAAGATTGAATTTTTTGTTCGATGGACTTTTTTTATGTGTTTGGGAAATAATTTATTTGGATCAAGTGCTTGTACCGCCAAATTTGCATTTTACAAAATGCACTGCCTTTTCATGTTTGAACTCTTTTAAGAACACCAAGCCAGCCTTTTGAATTTGAAGCTACGATGGGATGAGCTTAACCTCGGTCAGGCATGGGGTCCCGCACAGAAGAGCCAGCTTTTGGTGGCAGGGATGAGGGGTAGCACCTGAGGGGGGCACGGCATTCTAAATGATTCAAGGTCATTGGCAGCCGGTGAAGATTTTCATTGGAGGGATAGTCATATATCATCTGAATTAGCCGAGGTGATCAAGGATTGAGTTGCAGTCCTAGATAATATTGGAGGATTCCGATGGATTGCTCTACCCCCAAGACATTTTTTGAATGGATGGTTTGAAATGGTGCATTTAAAGCAGAATTGCCACTGTAATCACTTTGATCTTGAGCAGACACTATATGGTAGCACTCCTAGTGTAAATCACTTCTCCTTGGGTGTGTTCTTAGCCCTATTTAAATTAATTTGTATATGAATGTTTTCCAGTCGATTTTAGAATAATCTACCCACAATGTGCCTAGGTTAGGAAGAAGAAGGTGCCCCGTGTTAGCGTACAACGTCAATGTTGGCCTCCTAGCATGCACACCTACTACACTGATTTTACAATCCATAGAAAATTGCAAATAAATGTAACCAAATCAACAGTACTAATAATGGGCAAGACACAGAATCTGTCAAAAGCTTTTTTTGTCAATTTGGTCTCAGCTGCAGAAAGTGCAACACTTTGATTACCTGGGAATTTGCTTCTCTGCAAATGGCCGCTCGTATCATCATATTGAAAATCAAGTCATTAAAATGTCTCAGGCCACAGCAGGGATTTTTCTATTTGCTAGATCCATAGGAGCACACCCACCGGCAATAATGCTAAAGATTTATAATGTTAAGGCCTGTGCAATTGTCTCTGTGGGCTGGGATTTGGGGGCTGGAGTCCGCTCATAAACTGCAGATAACAGAAAAGAAATTCTGCAGATAAATTGTGACACTTGCGTAGAGTGCACCCCCCCTTTCTGCGCATAACAAGCTTGGGCAACCCTTTATCGGAGACTTTGTCAGATAGCTCCAGCACTGATGTGGCTTGCAACATGGGTGAACAGGGGCAAGACTGTCCATCCTCACTGATGCCCTTGCCCATGCTGGTGCACGTAGGATTAGATGAGATGGTTTATGGGTGCAAGAGCCTCCCTTACAGTCATACATTGTGGTAATTGGTTTGAACACCCACACCTGATAGATGGTCAGAGCATGAAGAAGGCTAAGGTCATGCTACTGAACGTTTTCCAGGTATAAAGGGAATTGAGAGAAATGTGTAAGCCCTCGAATAGTGGACAGGACATCTGCTAATTACATCACGCAGAAAACTGGAGCCATATCTTGAGCTGTGCATAGGTGCCTTCCGACGCTCATATATGGTCCGCTAGGGTTTAACCGTCTCCCTTTGAGCTTTGTAATAGGGAAATGGCAGGGGCTGGGAATTGAATTTCAAGCTTGCCCGTTCTGCCGATGGAAATTGAAATATTTTGATCACTTATTATTCTTTTGCCATTTTCATACTACAATCCGCAATAGAACCTTGACTTCAGATTTAAAATCCAGGAGGTTCTTTCAATTTAGACCGGCACCACTACACTGTTTATTGTTTCAAGATGAATTTTTAAGTTGGGCCCTTAATTCGTTTATCGGTGAGGCATTTCAACTAGGAAATTGGATACCTGAGATATCGAGCATAAGCCTGCCACTTTATACATATGCTTTTAATATTTAATTTTTTAGATGAAGTTATATCCCTATACATGTTTTAATGTTGTGGGAAGTCTGCATATTATTCACAATTGATTGAGTTTCATGTATGATGTTCATCATGACACTTTTAAGTGTTTCATCTTGATGTGTACGTGTTTTATGATTGTTTTCACAATCTAATAAAACTATTCTGCATCTGAGACATTGATGGTGATGATGTGCCCAAAATATATGTCAACATTTACACTCGAAATCACTTTCATGATACTGCGCCTAGAATATATACAAACACTGCCACTGTAAATCACTTTGATTTCATGCCCACAATATGGCAGCATTTCAACTGTAAATCACTTTAATGAGGCTGCAACTCAGAATATGTCAACATTGCCACTGTAAATTACATTCATGATACCAAGCCCACAATATATGTAAGCACTGCCATTGTAAGTCACTTTGATGATGTATGATGTTTCGCCCAAAATATATGGCTGCATTCCCATTGTAATTCACTTTAATTAAGCTGTGCTCAAAATATTGCCACTGTATTTCACTTTCATGATGCTGGTGAACCTCTCATCCCCACCAAACATACACATACACCCACTTTACTTGGATTCACACCCTCACTCAGTCACACACACTCACAGAAACATGTACATGCACTCATAAGGAGCCACCCACTGATTCACATGCATACACACACGCACGCGCGCACACACACACACACACGTCCACATGCGCACACATAAACAGAAACAAATGGCATAACATGTTGCACACTTATTGTGCGCTTGCAAATACAGTTTGATAAACGTCCTTTTCTCTGTTTTGGGGCCGGCAGTAGGATTAGATTCACTATCACTGTGCAGGGGCAAACAGTGGAAGAGACATGTGGGCCACGCTGGAGGGCAATCACTTGATGACCTATCTATCATGAGGCTGCAGTGAATGGAGTGCTGCCACACTGCTCACTCACTCCTCTGTTCACTACTTTCAACAAATTAATTTTGAACTCCACCTAGAAGGACAAGCCCAAGCACCGTGATTTGGAGGACGGATCCAAGGGGCAGGCCACTCTACCTTTCCCCCCAGCTGCACCAATGGTTTCACTTCACATTGCTTAGTGTTGGGCCACTATTACTCTTCAGCCACTCTTGCCCACGCGTTTCCCTCATTTTGTGCAAGTCCCCATCCTTCATGTGTAACTTGTCAAGCTAATCTAGTCATGTGTGTCATTAAACATATTGGGAAGTGAACAGAACATTGTGGACAAGCACACATTGCCATTCAATATTGTCTGCGATCGAAGGTGACCCCAAATCGTTTAAAATAAAAGGCCAGATGTATGTTTGTCCGATGCAGTCATGGGCAATACTGAAATGCCAATTTGTAGAGCTTCGCCTTTTGTCACCGCTAGAGGGAGCTGTTGCCTTAGGAGCAATAGCAGTCTGAATGTGTTAAGGAAAACCCACTGTATCTTCTGTATCCCACTGATAATAGCTTTGCCTGTTGTCACTGCTATAGGTCGCTGTTTCCTTAGGAGATGTAGTGGCCCTACTGCGTTAATGAAAACGTACTCTATCTTCTGTATCCCATCCCACTGATAACGTTCTATGACAATGTGTATATTACACTAATGAAATATATACATTAAAAAAAAATCATTTGATTAAGCACTATTTTCTGTAATAAAACAAAATAAACTACCTTTTTTCCCCCCTACAGAGGGCATTCTGGAAACAGTATTATTTTCAGCATATCACCCCTCAATGTGTTTCTTTACGCACTGTGGCCCCTGTACACAGGCGTTGACACTCTATTGTAAATGATCCTCACAGTGTACCATGCAGATACCACCATGCAGATACCACCATGCAGATACCCTCTAGAATGAGGTGCATTATGGCAGGAGGTTTGTGTGTTAGTTGAAGGCGCTAACCACAGTTGGGTAGGGAACATAAGGCACTCAACATAGATTATAGAAGTGACCCGCTGTATTGCCTGGAGATTCCAACGACAATGTGGTGAATGTCATGTGATTAAACTCCAGTTGTATCACCCAAAGTTGGACATCATATTTTGGGGTACAGATGGACCCCTTCTAACCTCTACACAGTGTGGCGCATGATAGGATGGGAGAATTGAGCTTCCTTACAAGGTAACATATTGTGTATGGCCTGCAACCATTAGGCGTGACACTGCAGCACATTATCTGAGGAAGTAGCACTACACCCTCTGCCATGTATGATACACAATCTACAGCTGTGTGCAGAGAATGGCACGGCCCACAATGTACCACCAGTTGACGTTGGAGAATGGTAGAGGCCCCAATTCGCAGCCAGTTGACTCTATGCCAAGCAGACTACTACATATCTGCTATTAGTGCAGCATCGCCTAACTTCTTCAACCCCCATACATGGGCAACACTCGCCACATATTAAACGTATTACAAGGAGCTATAGCCACTTTTACTAGACTCTCTCTTAATGTTGCCATTTCTCTAGCATAATGTTGTATGTCAGCGTATGGTCTAGTGGAAACCCAGTTACCAGGGTAGGAGCCAGCCTCAAGATTGTGGGCTTGATGACAGTTTTGAAAGTTGGTCCTGAGTGAGTCTATTAGCTCTGTGGGCTGTCGATCCCTCTTCTCCTGTCTATTACGCCTTCTTTGAGCCCATTGTAATCATCGTTCACCCCAAGTCAGAGGATACTTCGTTTTAGAAAGTAAAACTAATCATTCAAGAAATTGACAATTTAAATGCTGTGTCATAGGGGAACTAAGTATACCGCCTGGGCAGCATTTAGTCTCTGCATCTGTGCGTTTGCTGCTGCTGCTGCCATGTTTAATGATTGTTGAAATATAAATGCTCTGATCTTTCAGGTGAGAAATTTGATAGGCTCTTCAGGTAGCGCCCCCTCTCCCATCGGAGCCCAGGATGCGCTGGACGGGAGAGTGCTAATTTCTGCCTGCAAACCCCTCAAAGTGGGAGGGCTTGAGCCCTCCCAAGCCAGGGTCTGGTGCTGCCCGTGCCAGTTGGGTGCACATATGTCCAACTGCATGACAGGCAGGTCTATGTGACCATGCCTTTGGCGGTTTTACAAATGCCAACGTAAGGTGCATAACAGAACATTAGCAAACTTAAGGCAAATAGCTAAATGCTGCCTGATTGTCTTCTCGTTTGACTGACTTTCCTCTCTTCTATGACTCCTGTCCTCCCACACACACTATCACTCTCCACTATTATCCCCGCAACTCTGAGCGGTAAAACGCCTGGCTGTAAATGTCTAACAAACCCCCCAATCATTTGGCACTTGCTTACACATTCTTTTCCCCACTACTTCCTGCATCCTATACCTTGATTTAGCCATCACCCAGTAATCACCCCACCCCCAGCTAAAGATAAACATCAGCATCCCTCTATATTTTCAAGCCAAGAGCCCCAGTTTCACAACAATTCTGATTAGCCTCATTACAAGGTCAGCGGTGTGGGAAAAAGGGTACGGGAATGCAACGATAATTCCATTACCACTATATTCCTGCCGCATTCCCACATTGCCAAACTATGAGATTGGCTGTATGGGGTAAGATTGGTCTCCGGTCAAAGGGTCGACAACAAAAGGATCGAATTTTTTTTTTATTAAACATATTTTTTTTGGTTTTCGTTTAGGTAAGAAAAGTGTTTTTTACCACAAAAACAGGGTTTGGGGGGACCACCCCCCCCCCCAAAAAAAAAGAAAATGTAAAAAAATATATATATTTTTTTCGATCCTTTTGTTTTCGGTCCTTTTGAATCGATCCTTTGACCATTCGATCCTTTTGAATCGATCCTTTGACCTATAACCGTAAGATTTACCTGCAGCAAAAAGCTGGAAGTAGATCTGACCCCCTACTGCCAATTTTCTGCAGAATTGCTGTGGCGGAACTACAGATGGCGGTAGTTCCACCAAAAACCCCATGGAGCCCTATGGAGTCCGGAAATGGTCATTTACACCCGCATGCCACCACTTGTATTCTTGTGGTAAACCCATGGGACCAAGTGGCTGTAACGGTAATCGATTTTGGCAGAAATACCACCAAACTACTGCCAAACTTGTAATGAGGGCCTATGCACATTTCGAGACCATCCTGGCCCTCTCTTTTCACTCGAGGAGGCAACTGCATCTCAGGGTGCAACCTCGCAAGGGCAGGGGGTGGTATAAGTGATGATTCCTAGAAGAGAATGGCACAGGATTCAAGAGGTTCCAGACTTCACAAAGCCAATGGAACTCCACAAGGTATCTGCCAGGATTGGCATGCCCACGATACCCTCAAGCATGAAACTCTGAAATAAAAATTGCAAGGGCTAAAGGGTACTCTGTCACACCATTGACTGAACACAATGAAGGGTATGTGTACTCCCTTGTTACCACACTTCACATCTTAGGGCCCTATCTGGTCCTAAAATGCATTACATTTCTGATAAATGTATCCCACAATGCATGGCATGATTCAGCATCGCTTCCCGATTCAGGGTGGACGTCCAGGGGGCTAGCTTAGAAATATTGTGGGAGGGGTATGACTCTGAGATTAATATTAAAATGATACCACTGGTTCAATCAGTGGGGTGTGCAGTGGGTTGTGTTATTGGGGAGTGCCAGAGAGCATGGATATAATTTGGGGCTCAATAGGGGTCGCAGCTGCATCCCCTGGTGTCTACACTGCGACCCCTGCCACTGCCTCGAAGGAGTGCAGAGGCAGGGCTCCAGCGCCCAACTGCAGAAACCAGGAAGCGCTCAGTGCTTCCTGGTTTTTGCTTGTGTGCTCAGGAGCAGCGATTACCGCAGAAGCAGCATCCAGACCGGTGCTGATCGAAGGTATGTGAAATTAAATTATAATTTTGTATGTGTATGTTGCATGTATGCATGTGTGAATGAGCGAGTAAGTGCTGTATAAATGCTGTTTGAATACGTGAATATGTGTTTCAACAAGCGAGTATGTGCTGTGAAAATGTGTGAATGTGTTTCAATGAGCACGTATGTGCTGTGAAAATGCTGTTTGTGTGAATATGTGTTTGAATGAGCAAATAAATGTTGTTTGAATATATGAATGTGTGCTTGAATGTGTGAGTATGTGTTTGAAAAAGTGAGTAAATGCTGTTTTAATGCGTGAATATGTGTTTCAATGAATGAGTATGTTCAGTAAAAATGCTGTTTGAATGTGTGAACATGTGTTGAATGAGCAAATGAATTATGTTTGAATGCGTGAATGTGTGTTTGAATGAGCTATTATGTGCTGTGAAAATTCTGTTTGAATGCCCGTATGTGTGTTTGAATGAGCAAATAAATGATATTTGAATACTTGTTTAGATGAATGCTGTCTGGATGCTGGATGAGTGTGTGTTTGAGTGAATTAATGAATTTGTGAATGTGGGTTAGCTTTTGTTGGGTTTGTGCTAGCCTGGAAGGCTGATTTGGTCAGGGTGTGGTATAGGGAGGATGGGAGGAGGAGAGATGTTTTACTGGGCAATTTTGATACTGTATCATTGATGCCCAGTAGAAAATGTCATGCCATACTAAGAAATCACTAGACTGAGTGCATGAAAATGCATTCTAGCCACGCAATAACACTTATTGTGCTTGCTTTAAAAGCATAATAAGGCAGACATGATGAGTGTTATTATGTGGCGAGACTGGTATTTTGATGGAATACATCTAGCTATTTCTTACTGTGGCATTTTGTTTTGGCCAGTAAAAATGTCATGGCACAGAAAGAAATTGCTAGACTTACTACACCAAAATGCCAGTCTAGGCACATAATAGCACTTATTATGCTTGCTTTAAATCATGATAAAGCAAGCATTAAGGTGTTATTGCGCGGCTACACTGGCATTTTGATGCACTCAGTTATGCCATTTCTTATTGTGGCATGACTTTCTTTTACTGTGCATCTCTGATACAGCAGGCATGATAAGCATGATTACATGACTAGACTGACATTTTGGTGCAGCCAACCTAGCTGTAATATCTTACTATATCATGACAAGCGAATGCGATAAGTGTCATTATGTGTCTGGAATGGTGTGCATTGGAGCAGCCAGTTGAATCGTGTTTTCTTATTGTGGCATGGCATTTTGAATGGCAAAGCTAACAGGGGTATGTCCTTACATGCAGGTACTGGCATATATTGGCATAGCCAGTCTAGAAATGTTTTCTTATGGAATCATTACTGGCATTATGCACAACATGAGCATGTTCTTATATGGGAATACTGTCATATATAGGTGCAGTCCATGTGGAAATGTTTATACTGGCAAATATTGTGGGGAAAGGCACCATAAAAATGCACTGGGAAATGCTCCTGTGCACTGTTGTTGACTTGCAGCTATTGAATTTTGTTCAGGAATGACCCTACAAAACTGTTTTGCAAACTGTCTGGCTTCTTAACCAATTTTTCCCAGAGTGTGCTGTATAGTGGACCATTTCAACCTATTCTTAAAAAGAAATTCTCCGGGGGAGAATCCCCAGACTTAATTTGTTCAGGCTCCCTCGCTATGCTCGGGCGCTCTTGCAAATGTGTGGTAAATATTTACGCCTCACCAATTAAAAAATTCAGCTGCTGCCACTGGCAGTGTAAAAACAAACATTAAGTGGGTTCTTAGAATTCGCTTTATTTTTAGAAATCACGCTGTGAAGTATGGATTTCTCTAATGTGCTATATTCGCAAAGGCAAGACTGTAGAGTAGTATTTGTCTGTATAAGCCAGACAGAGTCAATGCCCCAGATGAGCTACTTATTTAGAGTCAACTTGTTTGTTTTAATTTCAGAGGCCTATCATTTTACATACTCACAGTTTTGAAGTTACTGTGTCCAATATTTTCCCATATCCAAGTAAAATAGCATTGTATCCTATTTTGCCATCCGATTGAGACACTCAGGGGGTAATTCATAGAATCAAGCGCAGAAGTGGCGCACGCGGTTGGCGCACAGAGTGCGCGTGCGCCAACGTGCACCAGCCGTGTGCGCCAAAACCCATTTTGACGCACAGCATATTCATGGCTACTTACATCCATAACCAGCCGTGGCACAGCGTGGCGCAGCGACACTGCAGCAGCGCTAGCCAAAAACATCCGCACAAATCCCCTACATGGCGCAAAGGCCAGTGGACCAGCATGCAGCCCCCCAACAACAAAAACGTGCTAAATACTCCACACAGCCCACACGCGAGAACCTAATCGTGTGCAAAACTCCCCGCACACCCCTCGGAATACATGTACCCCGCTTGGCAGGCCAATCCCATGGAAAACTCCCTGCGCACCTCTCGGAATACGCGTAACCCGCTCGCACCAGGCCAATCGCGTGGAAATCTCCCTGCGCACCCCTCGGAATATGCATACCATGCTCGCGCCAGGCCAATCGCGTGTGAAAATCCACGCGCACCCCTCGGAATACGTGTACCCTGCTCACACCAGGCCAATTACATGCAAAACTCCCTGCACACCCCTCGGAATGCGCGTACCCCTCTCACGCCAGGCCAATCATGTGGAAAACTCCCTGCGCACCCCTCGGAATACGCGTACCCCGCTCGTACCAGGCCAATCGCGTGGAAAAAGTCCCCCATGTGGTGTGTGCTGGCTGTGGGGCATGTGCAGGGGTGATGGGCTGCCTGCGGGGCATGGCCAGGGGTGATGGGCTGCCTGCGGGGCATGCCTAGGGGTGATGGGCGGTTTGCAGGTCATGGCCAGGGGGATGGGCTGCCTGCGGGGCATGCCCAGGGCTGATGGGCTGCCTGCGGGGCATGGCCAGGGGTGATGGGCTGCCTGCGGGGCATGGGGAGGGTGAATGGGGTGCCTGCTCGAATTCTGGGGGTGTGCGTGGATTTTCACAAGCGATTGTCCTGGCGCGAGTGTGGTATGCGTATTCTGAGGGGTGCGCAGGGAGTTTTACACGCAATTGGCCTGGCGCAAGCGGGGTACGTGTATTCCGAGGGGTGCGCGGGGAGTTTTAAATGCGATTGGCCCAGCGCAAGCGGGGTACGTGTTTTCCAAGGGGTGCACGGGGAGTTTTACATGCAATTGGCCTGCCGCAAGCAAGGTACGCATATTCAAAGGGGTGCGCAGGGAGTTTCACACGTGATTTGGCAGTGTGGGCCCTCCCGGGTGTGACCCTCTGCCCTCACCATGCCCCGCAGGCCGCCCATAACCCCAGGGCATGTCCCACAGGCAGCCCATCAGCCCTGGCCATGCTCCGCAGGCAGCCCATCACCCCTGACCATGACCCGGAGGCAGCCCATCACCCCTGGCCATGCCCCGCAGGCATCCCACATGGCACCATGCACTTGGGAGGCCTGACACATGTCCCCCCACGACACCCCCAGTGACGGGCACATGCCAGCAGGCCCCGACTCATGTCTCCCACCCCACCCTCAGTGACGGGCATCTGCCAGCAGGCCCCGACTCATGTCCCCCACCCCCAGTGATGGGCACCTGCCAGCAGGCCCCGACTCATGTCCCCCATCCCAACTCCAGTGACGGGCACCTGCCAGCAGGCCCTGAATCATGTGCCCCCAAACACCACTAGCCTGATTCATGGAATTATTTGCGTGAAAAACACAGATTTGCGCGCCTTTTATGCCCGAAAATCCCTATACTTCAAACAGGGATTTTCGGGTAGAAAGGCACGCAAACCTGCATTTTTCACGCAAATAATTCCATGAATCAGGCAGCACGTCATAACTATACAGACCCATGGCCCTAATGCCAACCCAAATCACATCCACCCACCCACCACTGCAAACACCCAACGATCCGTTGCACCCACCTCTTAGTAAATTACCTATTCCATTATAGTCTGAAAAGAACCAACATGCCCATCAACAAATGTCAGATAGAGCCACACAGTGGCAACACATGACTGAGCCAATGCTCATGGAGACATGCGCAAAATAAATCATAGTACACCACACCAATATAGAATTATGCAATGTATTAAAAATAAAACAAAATGACAAAAACAAAACCACACATGCAAATGAACAAATAATGAATGCAATCAGAAAAAGAAAGTTAAATCCAAGGAAATTTGAAAAACCAAGACATGAAAAATGAAAAGTGGTCCATTGCCAAAGTACAAAGAAACAAATCCAAAAATGAAAAGCATAAAAAAACCATTACTCCATGGGATGGAAAAAGAAATAAGAGTATTTACAGGTCCAAAACTATTTACAATGAAAGTCTGAAGGGTCCATGATCCCAAAACAAAAGGAAACCTACCTAAAACCCTATCTAAAATATAACTATATACAAAAGGTGGAGCAAAGTCCTTGGACTCCAAATAAAAATAAAAACCAAATGAAACCTAAATCTAAATAGCTATATACAAAGGCGGCATGCTAGTCCGACGGCTCACTCATTGATGTCCCGGGCCAGGGCATCATCGAACTCCACTTCAACGTCCCAGATGCGGGCCTCTTCCCTGGCCCCGAGGTCTCGCAGGGATGCAGCCATGGCCGCCTCCAACTCCCTGCGAGTTGCCTCGAGGCACTCAGCCCGTCTCAACGCCCGGCACATGGAGTTCTCCGCCCTGACCATTGTGAGCTGTGCCTCCTGTGCCCGCCGCATCTATCTGCTGACCCAACCGCTGCCACACGGAAGACACTCCCAATCCTGGGTCCTCTTGCCCGACGGCTGATACCTGCCCCTGTGATGTTGATGGCCCCGAGCCATGATCGCTCCCACTCTGAGCCTGCTGCTGCTGTGCACGTGCTCTTTCCTCTCCGATGAGCAGCGCCTGTGCCTGTGGTTGGAGATGTGGGGGCACCACCATGTCCACCGGTACGCCCCGCCGTGTTGCAACATTTTGTAGGACACATGCTGCCACAATGATCCTGCACACTACTGGGGGTGCATATAGTAGCTGCCCACCAGAGCGGTCAAGGGAGCGGAAGCGTGACTTGAGCACTCCGAATGTGCGCTTCACTATGCCCCTGGTTGCAATATGGGCTGCGTTGTATCTTACCTGGGGTGGTGTGGTGGAGTTCCGTATTGGCGTCATCATGTGGTTGCTCAGAGGGTAGGCACTGTCCCCTGGGGAGGTGAGGATGGTTGTCATTAGTTGGGTTTGTGTATTTGTCTGTGTGTGACATGCATGCATGTGCACAGACATTTGTACTCACCAATGAGCCATGTGTCGCCATGCTTCCCAGCTTCCAGGTCCCGGCTCAGGGCAGACATTCTGTATATGAAACTGTCATGGGTAGACCCAGGATAGTTTCCATAGACAGAGGTGATGATTCCATGGGCATTGCATACAACCTGTATGTTGATGGAATGCCAGTGGTTGCGGTTTCGATAGATGTGCTCAGTGGCCCTAGGTAGACGTAGGGACACATGGGTGCAATCTATGGCACCAAGCACTTTGGGGAAGTGTGCCACCCTGTAAAAGTCCTGGACCACGGCCTGCCTTTCTGCAGGTGTTCTGGGCATGTATATGTGCCTGCGGACTGAGGGGCGCGCAGTCATGATTGCCAACACCTGGTGTAGGCAGCGTGACTGCATGGCCTGTGAGACACCCCCAACTATGGCATTTGTCTGCTGAAATGACCCAGCGGCCAAAAAATGCAGGACATTGAGCACCTTTTCCAAGGGGCTCAGTGCTTGGGAGCACAAGGTGGGTGATGTGAGGTCATCCTCCCACTCAGTGACCAGGTCTAGGATGATATGAGGTGGAAACCTATACCTGCCATAGACCTCATCATCAGGCATCCCAAAAAGGCTGGTCCTGGGCAAAAAAATGCGGGGCCTGGCTATTCTCCTCCTCCTGCGGTGTTCCACGATCAGTGCTACGAGAAATGGGACATTCATTGTAGCTGTATATACGTGTTTGTTGTTTGCGCGCACTTTTATACTGCGCGGGGACACTTCTGCCTGCCTTCATGTGGAAGACGTGTTTACGCCTGTGCGTGTCTTTTGGCGTGTGCAGGTTTCCCGTATTCGATTCCATGAATACATGTTTTTCACGCGCGTGTGGGTGTTCCGTGTATTTCCCAGCAGTACTTTCCTAGTTACGCCTTAACTTTCACACGTTCTTCCCCATTTCGCGTGTTCCACCCCCTTTTTGTTGAGTGCGCTACATGTTATGCGCTTTTGCTGTGCGCGTCGCGCACAGCATTAGCGATGTTGCAGTGATGTGTGCGCCTGTGTGCGCCACCTGCGTATTTGGCACACATCCCGGGGAAAACACACGCAGGGACTTCCATGAAACGCACGTGTGCGCGTGCGCTTGCTTTTTCACGCTTGCGCCACAAATTTCGGTGCACATTTGTTCCATGAATCGGCCCCATAATGCTGTATTCAATTGTGCAGTTAATAATATTTATCCGGATATCTACAATCACACTCGCCTGGACCCACCAAGACTTTTTAAAAGAAAATATAGCACTACTATTATAAGGTTTGCTAGTAGGCCAAGACATTACAGTATTTGGGATTTTATGAATTGTAAGCTTTCTCATATTTTTACACCCATCAGTCACTTCAGGTTATGACATTGTGGTCAAAGGTCATATGACATCACTTCCTGTGATATCATTGGGTGTGTGATATCACTTCCGCTCCCCCTGGCATTTTGGTGAATTGGCATCCCCGCTGGAGACATGAAACGATGTGACTATGACTGTGGAATAAACTTGTTAATTCTGTTGTAATATTGTGAATGATGTGAAGACATCGTTATTAAGCAACATATAGCTTTTTTTGCTTTTAAAATTACATTAAAAAAGAACAGGCTCCCAACTCTTTATTAGGCAGAGGCCAAGCGTAATTAGTCTGGGAAATCTCAGTATCGCACTGCAACTTGGGCCCTATTACTAGTTCATTGGTGCAGTCATTTTTTGATGATAATTCCACTAATGTTATTTTTTTGGGCAGTAACAGAACTACCGCCAATTTCACAGAATTCCAAAAATCATTGAAGTTACACTGTTGATATTACTGCTCACAGTAAATCCAAGGAAATCACCATGAAGATCTATGGACTCCAAAAATAGGGATCAACACCACTTTACCACCGCTCCTAATCCTGCAGTAAATCTGCTGGGCAGTGCTACAATAATGGTAAATGTGATTGGGGGTAATTCCAATGGAATTACAGACAAACTCGTAATGGGGTTGTTGTTGTTCTTTCCCTGCACATTCGAAACATTGCTACCGTTGAACTTACATCATATGCATAAGTAACACATTAAAATGTTTGTATGGAGATGTCTAATCACAAGTTTAAAATGTCATAAAATATTAAAACAAGTAGATCTGATAAGCCAGTAGAACACTGCACCCAGAAGATAAGAGACTCTACCACTTCTTCACACCTGGCGCCAGCCACCGGCAATGGGATAAGGAGTGACCTGCAAACCACAGGGAATTGTGTCACTGCCCCCTTATCTAAAGCACACTCAGCACTGTGTGGCTTATTTGTTGACTAACGCGTTGGCAAATAGGAGATTTCATCAGGTATTCATGCTTTTAAGTAAACCTTGGGACGATAAACCAGGTTCTGTTCCACAGCTCGTACTTCGTAACATGTGCACGCCCCACGAGTCCCGTGTGGGGAGGCGCTGTTCCACCACACTCCTCCAGACTTAGTGCCCTTACACTAGACCAGCTAGCCGAACTCCTGTAATTATTTACAAGGGATGAAATCAGACTCAAAGATATACATGTATAAACACTTCTATTACGATGATATTGTCTCGGGAGGATAGCTCAGGGGCAACGTGCTCACCTTGGACGCAAGACGACACGGAGCAACACAGGTTCCATTGTCGGGTCCGCGCTTCGAAACCTCTGTGTATTAAGCGTGTTATAAATAACCAATCATATTATATGATATAAAATAGGGGAAATTCGAGTATTGGGTGGGCTTCTGGCACGATATCTCCTGTTAATTCTTGTCAGAGTTAGTCTCCTTGTATCTTTCTCGTGTGGGAAAGAGCATATCTCAGTCTCGTAGAGTTACTCCCTTCTGGGTCCCTGCCACGGCACCACAGTCTTCTAATTTACATTGAGCCATTGGTCTTCCTGTTTCACCTGTGGATCGCTCTATGTTATTTTCCCAGTGCCTCTCTACGTAGACACGTTAGTTGGAGTAACTATTCTCGCATTTGACCCTTCATGCATACCACTTCCTGGGTTCTGTGTAGCCTGTCATTGTCACTACACCAAGGAGGCGGTGGCCTTTTAATCCTTGAACCACAACTACCTATGGGTGATGTTTCTCTGGTGCTCTTCTCTGCATGGATGTCACAGCACTGGATTCCTGAAGTGTTTGTATCAGAATTCCCTTAAGAAAATGTTTCTTTAGTTCAACTGTCTTTACCAGCATTTCTACACTATGTATCGAGTGACTGAACCACAACTCCCAATAGGCAATGTTTCTCTGGTTCCTTTGCCATTGCCAGTGCCACTCTGTTTTATCTTTTTAGTGGTATAATCATAACTCCCACACTGCAATGTGTCTCACTCAGTTTTCCCTAACTTTGTAGGGTGGACTGTGCGTTGTCCTTGGGGTGTTAGAACCTCAAGGCTATTCTTCTCAGGTTCACTTGACTTCGTCAGCCCCACTGTGCTATGTCTCTGGAGTGATTGAACCACAACTCCCAATGGGCAATGTTGCTCTAGTTGACTTGACTTTGTCAGTAGCGTTTCAATTTTTCTCAGGTTCACTTACTTTTCTTAAGTTGAACTGCACTATATCTTTGGAGTGTTGGGACCACAGTGACATCCTTCTCGGGTTTACTTGGCTTTGGCAACTCCCCTCTCAGACCCTAGGCCAGGGGTTACCAAACCTAAACCTGCTGAGCCTCATTGAGTAAAATGAATGTTGGTAGCGTCCCAACAAATGCAAGAACGGCTTCTGTTGTGTATGGAGGTGCACTTCCGGTGGAGAGATCTCTTGCAGGCTAATTGCACTATTGCAGCACTATAATTCACCAGACTACTACATGCCTGCAATTAAGTACATGTTACTGTGCATAACAACTTAATGCAAAAGCAAACGTATATTGCCTGCTGATTCCGTACACTGCAACTCCTAAGCAATAATGCGAATGCATTTTCCTTTGCGGGCTCATTTATACTGATTGCACTTCCATAATAGTTGAGGACAGATTGCCCCCCCAAAAAACATTCTGCACTACTTAGTTTACACATCAACTCCGAACTCCCACAAGCATTCACACTCACCACTATTCTCCAGTACTATTCAGTGAATTAGATTAATTATAAACCACAATCACAAAAACGAATGGCATCAGTAAAAGTCACATACAACTACGGCAAATGCAGATAATAATATTCTCCCTCAGATTCAGAGTAGTCCTTGTTGCTGCCGCTGTCCAAAACAACAGCATTTAAAAAAAACACTTGCTCTTGCTGTAGCGTCTGGCAAAGCACGAACACAATTCCATGACAGTGTTAAAACTGACACTGCGCCCATCTTTTACTGATTGACAGCTTGAGTGCATATTTTAGCCCCCATCCGCCAAAGTACACATCTGCGCTGTCTCTTAATGATCCGGGACATCAGGGTTCATTATCACAGTACCTCCGTAAAACAATGGCTGCCCCATAACTTGGATCAACATAATCGGCCGTCAACCTCCGCTACATGATTATTCACTCCGATGCATTTTTCAGTACCACGCGTGCCAGTTCATCACCACACACGTGTAGAAAAACTCCAGCAAAACAGATGTCACGTCAGCAGCTGCGGGTGCAATGCAATGCAATAGTTAGGGTGTCTCACAGATTAGCTGCCACTTGCCAGCCACTGTTATTCTGATTGGCAGGAAATGTATGTATATGACCCCCTCCCTGCTCCATATACATACATTTCCCGCCAATCGGAATAACAGTGGCTGGCAAGTGGCAGCTAATCTGAAACACAGCGTCCTGCAGCGGCCGCCCCCAACCCCCAGCATACATAATTGTGCTCAAACCGAGCAAGTCGGTACAACCCGAGTCCCGCAGAGCCACTTGACAAACTGCAGGACAGAGTCCTGCAATTACGGGACAATCCCGCAAAATACGGGACAGTTGGCCATCCTAGCCCACCAACATAAACATACATACACAGATCACTACACATCCTCCTTCCTAAAACAAACAACGGGAACTCTATCATAGGCCATAATAGTTATGCCTAAAGGATTCAGACAAATGCAACTTTTTGAACCTTGCCAAAAAACCCTTATGTCCCGACTGCCACTCAGATCCTCAGGCCTGCCACGCCCGAGCACAAACACTCACAAGACAGCACAAACATTACCTACAAACTTAAACCCTTGAGGAAACTTAGCACCTTCTGTCAGGATCTGCCACATCTTAACCTTAAGCCTCTCACACCTAGCATGCTCGCTCTTATCCAAAAAGTGATAAAACATCTCTAACTCTCTGTATCCTATCTGAACCCATTACCACAACCAATTACAAAGAAAGGGATACATATGAAGAAAAACTCACCAACCACATCCCCTAAAGAGAAAACACAAAAGTAGGAGAAAAAAATAAAACAGAAAAGATACTAACACGACAAAGATCACATAAAACAAAAACTGCAATACAAGGTAGTATTGCATGAAGAAAACAGATAACCACAAGAACAAAAGGTTAGCTACTCATCAAGTCCCTATTTAAACTGTCTAATAAGATAGAAATGTGGTTTTATAGTCACATTCTTGTGTCACTTCTAATTGACAATACACACTAAGGGCCTCATTACAAGAATGGAGGTAGCCATGGAGCAATTGGTTTTACCAGGCGTGCGATCCGGGTCCCGTGATGGGAAGCTCGTAATCGGCGCTCCCGGAATGAAGGGGGCCGGTCCCGTAACGGCCCCCTTCATTACGGGAGCGCCAGCCTTATAATGAGGCCCTACGTGTTTCTCAAAAAGTGTAACGTACTAAACTGTTAATTCATACCGCAGAGAATCTCTACACCATTCTCTCAGACACAAGATAACCAGCACGGTTCCACCTACACATTACTGCTGGACAGTATACAGTGTTAATAACAAAAAATAAATAACAACAAACATTTTCAGTGACACCTGAATAACGACAACAAAGATTTTTTTAGTAAAAGTATATATGGGGGTGGGGTAAGGGATTAAAAGGGGTGGAGGTAGTTGGGGTGAGGGTAAAAAAGCTGTAGAAATGCAGAGTTTGGGGGGGGCAAATGAAACAAAGAGAATACAAATTTGACTTATTTTGTTATTAAAGTGTCACTGAAACTGTATGTCTTTATTTTGGTTGTTGTTATAAACACATGGAACCCTGCTGAACATGCACACAAACAGAGCTACCTTTTTCCTATTACCAGACTTCCAAGCATCAGGATGTACACCACCGTCGAACGCGCGCTACTCTACTCGTGTATGCTGGCAGGCGCACCAACGTGCCGCCTATTTCCTTACCAGATTTCTCTATAACTATTCCTAATATCCAGACTTCCTAATAACTACAGGACAATACACAACTCCAACGCTGGAACTATACCAACCGTGCCATACTTCCACTGCCCAGTCTTCCTCACAACACAGCTCATGCTGGAATTCATGTACCACTAATAGTGCTACCCTTTGCAGACTTCACCTTAACGCTGGGACAATTAAGGTATTCTAAATCACAAAAATATTCAGGTTGGTCAAACATTGAATATTCCAATACTTAATTCCGTATACACATCAACATCACATACGTATATCCCTTATACATATTCATGCATAATTAACTGCAAACCGACTGTGAAATTCTGTAGACATACATCCAATCATTAGATAACAGTGGTGATCATGCAACACTAAGTAGCATCTCATAAACTCAAAATTCTGCTCTAATTTGCACACGCCATAGGCATCAACATGTTCCGTTGACATTAAACATTCACTTATTGTGAACCATAATATAAAGTTCACCTAATGCGCTATAATTCGCAACCAACAGTTCTCTTGAAACACTAAACAGTGGATACAATACTTAATAACCGCGCTAATACTTGCCCACCGCAGTAACTGATAATCGTCCCGTTTTTCTTAGAAACATCCTTTTGCATTATTGTCATGGTTCTGACAATCAACATCACGCTACTATTAATAAATTGTATCTTTTCAAACCTGTAACTGTTTTAGCAAAACATTATAACCAACAAAGATGTCATTTTTTATTTTAATTTTATTTTACTGCTTACTTGTCAGGCGCTTGTTAAGCAAGTAAAATACTGTTTCAAAGTGTCCACAGGGTGAGAGGAGGGAACAAGGGAGTGAAATACAATACCAAACACAATATTTAATAAGAGCACAGGAGAGAAAAAGAGGAAGGATGAACTTACTCTGCCTTGTGAGTATTCAGAACGTGCAAGTGCAGCAAGGAAGAGGGCAGGGGGCGTAAGTGCTGGGGAGTCCGGGTTCATGGGTGAGCCACAGATGAAGTGCTTGGGTTGTCGAGTGCTACATGGCCTGGGGCAACGTTACGCGTAAGTGCAAACTGCTTTGGGGACCAGCTCTTGGCATCATGCCGGCCCCCTCAGTGCTGCGGACATCAGCACCTTGGTTGGAGGCCCAGTGCCTAAGGGGGTTGTCGGGGACATCCAGTCTTAGCTAGGGCAAGGGGGATAATACCCATCTCATTCAGACCCTGGTCACCAAACTGGCAAGAGGGCCCCACAGCACCATGGCCTGCAGGTCCGTGCTTACACGGTGTGGTCATGCAGGCCCACATGAGACATGCACTCAGTCATTCCATTGTTGGAGTCTGCAGCCGTTCTGTCTCATGTGCCTGTAGTTGCTCCTTTTATTAGTTTGGGCCATAACACAGTATTCAAACTGTGGGGCGCGCCCTTCTGGTGGGCCGCCGCCTCATGCCCAGGGGAACATGCATCCACAGTTTGAAAAGAAAAAAACGAGGGGATAAATTACCAAAGGATCAGGCTGTTGCTACATCAACAAGCAGCAGCCCGATCCACGGCCCCTGCCACACATGCTTAGTGCGACAGGGGCCGGGCCTTTGTGAGGCCTCAGGCTGCATTAAGAGCCTATTTGTGAAGACAAAAGAAAAAAAACACACACCTTCTTTTGCTGCAATGATGGTCATTGCGGCAAAAGAAGGTGTGTGCTTTTTTGTTGTCTTCATGAATAGGCTCCTGGTGGAGCCTGAGGCCCCACAAAGGCCAGGCCCCTGTCGCCCTATGGGTGGTGGCAGCAGTGGTGTGGAACTTCCCACCGCCAGTGTCACAGAAGTGCTAGAAAATATTTGGGCACAGGAACTTACTGTTTTACAAATTAAGCACTGGACATGCAGTTGCAATGAAATGTTCATTAAAAAAGCATGCCCTCAAGAGTATGCTATCACAGAGAAACAGGGACCCCAAAGCCAGTACAACTACCCCCTCCCAGGTGTGCTACTGAACACGCAGAGATAGGTCGAGAGCAAACCAGCCTCTTTATCCTATCTGTGCTACTGTACCATACAAATAAGGGGGATCGCTCTCCTGCAGCCTTTCTCCCAGTCATCGATTCTTGATGACTTACTGGTGCAGTCACAAAAAAAAGAGATTTATTTTGTGTTCATTTTGTTTACAAAAGTTGTGCCTTGCTAAAACCCCTGCCTGCCAGTTCTCTGTCCTTGGAGCTTCCCAGGCTTCCTACCACCTGGCAGCCCCCAACCTTGGGTGCTGTTTTATAACAAATGAAAGACGCAGAAAGAACAATAGCCCTGTGAGTCAACTGAGAGGTGAATGCACTCATGCTTCATTCAGAGAGAGGCTTCGAAAATGCAGCTCTGACAAATCAGAGAATCAGGGGGACAAAGGAGCAATTCACATCTCTGCTCCCTCTTCATGGGTTTACGGTTGCCACCTGAAAGGTTGCCAGCAGCCAACCTGCCCCAACTCCATGCCTTGTGTCCTAGTCCCTGGCCAACCAAACCCTCTGAACTCCTAGGCCGCATACAACCCACAGAAGTCTTTTTACCGGCCGTCCTGAGCATCTGTTTCTTGCACTAGTGATATCAACGCGTGCAGCTGAAAGGTATAATATTAACAACCAGTGTTTGTGGGTAAAGGGCCGGCATAAAGTCTCTATTTCAGAGTCATAGTCAAATGACAAGGTGCTTGTGGCAGTATGGAGTTCCAGGCCTCTGCTTGGACGCAAGGTTCTGCAACCTTTAGCTCAGCAGATGTGTTGGACTACAATGCTCATCAGCACTAGCCAGCATAGTCAATGGTGATGGATTATAGGAGTCGTAGTCCAAAACATCCGAGAGGCACATGTTTAAGACCCCTGGCTTTAAGGAACAGGAAGTAAAATAATCCATGAAAGTATCAGGAGTATTACGTTCCTGGATCTACATGGGTAGAATAAAAGTAGACTAGAAGATCGACAGCCTGGGGCGTCAAGTTTATGTAGGATGGAATGGTGGGGGTCAGAGTCACCTGAGGAGACAGGGGTATCTTACAAGTCTGAACCCTTGGTGATCCACTTTACAATAAAAGACAATATGGAGAGGGGTGATGTCTCTGTGTGGCCTGTAAATCTGCTGAAAATAACACTAAACTGTATTACTGTTGCTGCTGCTTGGTCTGGCGGTATTACTGTGGGATTACAAGTGGCGGTAGGCACTATTAGTCCCCATTAATTGGAGTTCATAGGACTCCATGGGAGATGTCAGCGGTATTACTGCTGATAGTAATTTTGCTGGTGGTAATAACAGCAAATTGGTCAATTTTGGGTGGTATGGTGGAGGAAATAACTCCAGCTTCTTGATGGAGGTTTTTCTTCCACCTTTTCCCTCAAACTTGTAGTTGGGTGGTTAGGTAATGTGGCGATATATGTATTACCATGGTTGCCAGTCAGTATTCATTTCCCTCAGCAATGGATTCAGTTCTCTCTTTTTTTTCCTGGTGCTTCAGATGTGCGGTTTGCATTTCCAAGCTGCGTGCCGCAGACTGGTTCCACTCTAAGCGGGGGAGCAATTAGGACTGTGGAACTCTGTACAGGTGAATCGAACCTCTCAGGTGTGACCCTTATTCCCTCATGTGAAATCAACTGGCCTATGTACAACACCTCTTCTTGGCAATACTGTAACTTCCCCTTGTCTACCTTATATCCTGTGTCTGCTAGGACAGTCATTAACTGAATCCAATCTTGTCCACATTCATCTTCTGTGGTGCTACAAATCAGAATGTCATCTATGTATTGTATCACTACGCTCTTCAAATCAATATTGCCTAGATCCATCTGAAGGACCCTATTAAAGATCGATGGGGCTCGCAGTACCATTCGGGCAGCCTCGTATGTTTCAGACGAGTCTGGCGGAATGAAAAGGAAGTCAAGTCTTGTGAGTCTTTATGCAATGGGATTGAGAGAAACGCATTTTTCAAGTCAATCACTGTGAAATATTGCACCTCTACTGGGATACTGCATAGCATCATCACTGGATTAGGAACTAAAGGAAACTCTGCCTATACAATCTGGTTAATCAGTCTGATATCGTGTATGTATCTCCACAAACTCGCCTTTGATTTCTTAATAGGATACACTGCGGCATTGCACAACGATTCTGATGGTACCAGAATCCCATGTTCCATCAGTACTGAAATGGTCTTAAAATTACCTTCATCCACCTCTCGAGACATTGGGTACTGTTTTGCTCGAGGTAAAATTGCTCCTGGCTTCCACTTTATCTTTACCTCCCCTACGCCTTTCAATAGGCCTTCATCATAGGGGCCTGTAGTCCATAAAGTGCTTGGCACCTTTTTCCAAATCCTCATAAAAAATGCTGGATGCTGTCGCACTATTAGCATTCGTGATACTCATCTCGAATATTACTATATCATCCATTAGATCATCCTTAAACATATCATCGTCAGTGAGATCAGTCAGTCTACACCCTTCCCCAATAGAAATCACTGTTCTCCATGGCATGTCCTTGTAATCTGTTCCTACGAGCATTGCCATTTCCCCTCACAATCTGGCCGCATTTAACTCTAGAGGAATAGTCTGTCCCCCCCTCTTCGTGCATGGGTATCTGTGGCCTGAACAGGAACTCATCAGGTATTCTCATAATCTTTTCCACTGAGCCGGGTAGCCACGTCAACAAAATGCATACCCCATAAAGAAAGACTTCTGGTTCCAGTGACATTCCTTCCAGAGCCAATTGCACTGTAAAAGCCAACATAAATGTGCCCACATTTATATAATGTATCCATGGATTAGAGCACACTATGCCTTCATCAGTAAAAGAAATCGTTATGTTAAGCTTCGTCATTAAATCTCATCCTAGAATATTAACTAGAATCTGTCTTGAATGCAATAATGGAACAGACTCTCCTATGGCGACTGGCAATTCGATAGTGAAAGGAACTTGGCTCGTAGCTCCAGAGAATCCTTGAGCATTCATGGCAATCTCCGACATTGAGTATTTTTCCTCTCGTATACATGAACGAGAAGCCCCAGCATCTACTAGAAAAGAAAATGTTTTGCCTCCTATCATCACATCAACCCTTGGTTCCTCTTGGGGGTCAGGTGTCACTGATAGTACTGAACACATCAAGTCACCCTGTGAGCTGTCCTATTGTGGATACATGCATACCCCTGTACCTGTAAAAGGGCTTCGCCCCACCACAGTGACGTCTCCTACTCTAGGTGTCAATAGTTGTCCTGTGTTCACGTTCTGCAGTATCTGCATGGGTGCGTGCTCTGACTTCCCTTTATGTGGATTCAATGTTGCTTGCTGTGGCTGCGATGTCTGTTGCATTTGCGGCGCTTGTGCTTGATACACTGTCTGATCTTGGGCAGACCCATCCCTAGCTCATGAGCTATATGCTAGAGGATAAGCTGTTCCCACTCTTGAGAATTGCACATTCTGTACAGACCCTTGGCTCCAGCATACATGCGCAATGTGCCCTGTCATCCCACAAGTCCAACACACAAGAGGGGCTCTTCTTACTAGTCTCCCTTGGTTAAATCCTCCCTGTACATTGTGATTATCATTCTGCATATTCCGGAAACCATCTTGGTTATTCTGAAAACCACCCCTTCCTCTGTAGCCCATTTCTCTGCCTTGTGGCCAAACCCATTCCTCCTTGGTCCATTTGGCACTGATTATTCACCTGTGACGTGCCCACTGTTTGCTGTATTCCCAATCCTTCTCCACTTGTCAATACTGCCCCTTCTATGGCATACTCTGGCCATTTCTTCTGAACTAATTTGGCTTCCTCAAGTTTTCTAGCATCTTCCTTCTTCTTATTTTTCTCTTGTAACAGCCGACAGTGATGCACTATGGTCAACTGTATCTCTGCCCGTGGCTTCACTTACATTCCCACTAATTTCTTGAGTTGCCTTTTTACTGGATCGGGCAACCCTTTACATAAAATGTGGTAAAATACTGCCACCGTTCCCCCACACCTCTTGAGTTTCAATTGTCAAGCATTCCTGAATGTCCTGAATGTAAGCAAGCGGATCTTAATCTTATTTCATCTTACGTGTCATAATTGCACCCATATCTGACGTGTCGGAAGGATGTACCCTGATAGCGCTCCAGACATTTGCTCTACAATTATTAAATGGCGCTCCATTGTGTTGTATTCTGTGCTGTGACACTTGAATAACATGCTCTCATCCAAATGTCATCAGCTCTTTCTCCTAGAATGTCTGCTAGGAGACCCTTAATGTCCCCTATTGCCAATGTATTTTCCCCTGTCATTTTCTCTAATTGATAAATCCATTTTCATGCACCCGCCTTCAAACTAGGAAGTTTACACCTTAAATTATCCTCATCCACTTGTGGCCAGGGAATATATTGCGGTCTGCCCCCTACCTTCTACAATAAAGGGAACTGTGTGAATCCCAACCCGCAATCGGCTCCTATCGTCTGCCTATCCTTAGTGAGGAAAATGGTTCCTGATCGCCTTCTACCTGGCAATGTCCTCAGCCTGCTCACATATGGCGGTGACTCTCCTTTCTCACTATACAATCGTCCACTAGGACGCACTGGATATGCTAGAGGATCTGGAGTCCTATCCTTAGGTTCCTCTAAATCAGACCATCTCACTTCCTTGTCTGTCTGCAGACATCCCTCGGGACCACATGCACCTCCTCCCTCTTCCCCATGGAAGGTTTGCTCTCTCTTCGTCTCATACACCTAGCCTCCAGCTAGTATGGCTCTCATCCCCTTCACCCTTATCCTTAAGCCTGTCGAAGCACAAGGCTCTATGCTCGAGACTAAATGGTTCTCTTTCTTTGACTTGTGTTTGGAAGACCAGGGACTGATCTCCATTCCTTCGGCTTCCTGCTTTGCTACCTTCTCTAAACTCTTGATAGGCTTTATCGATCCTGTCTCCGATGCTCCCTATGTCGAAATTCTCTTCTAGGGCTTCTCTAGATGGCCCTGGCATTGCCTCCTTTAACGGAAGGAACTTCTCTATGTTCCCCCATGATATGACTGGACTTGGTTCTATCAACTCCTTTTGAATGCGATCAATGTCGCGCTCCCGCTGCCTCCTTTTTCGTTCCAATTCTTCGTCTAATTCTCTTCACTTTCTCACTTCCCATCCAACTCTGTCCTCTTCTTGTCTTTTATCTTCAGTTATTTCGTTTGCTCTATGCTCTTCTTCTTTCCTTTGTCTCTGTATCCTTTTATCCCTTAATGTCTGCGCTTCTTCCACTCCTCTCTTCCTTTCTTGCCTATTCCGTTCTTCGATTGCTCTCTACCTGTTATCATACTTCCTTTGCTCCTCCACCCTTTCTTCTTTCTTTTGCTGCTCCTCTTGATACATCTGTTCTCGCCTCCCCCTGCTCTTTCTCTTATGTTCATCCTCTTTCAGTCTCTTTTATCACTCCCTGTCTTTTCTGTCCTGTTCATCTTGATCTTCCCCTTTCCTTACTTCCTTGATGCTTTTCCCATCAAGCTTGAACAATATCTGTACACCCATCCATTCATTGTGTTCGAGTGTTACCTCGTCAGATTTATTCTTCTCTCCTTTCCATCTCTTAATCTCTCGTGCTTTATCTGGTGTTACATTTGAATGCTCACTTTTCTCCTCTTTATTCTGTATGATCTTAAAGATCTCCTCTTCCTTCTAGTCTCTTCTGGTCTATCGTCACTGCTACAAGCAGGTGGTTCATATATCGGATTACTATATCCTGTTGCCGCCTTTAGCTCCTTTAACAGGTACAATCCAACGTCTTCTGTACTATCACGCTTCACTTCAGGCAGGTAAGGGGAGCAGAACACCTTCTACCCTACTCTGAGTAAGCATCAATTCCTCAGGCGGTGGATCTTCTCTCTCCACTTGGTACATTTTTCAGAGCTCTAAAATGGCTAACTTTGTTCACACTGTTTTCCCCGTGTACGCAGCGTGCAAGTATGTGGTCATGTGTTGCAATACTACCTTCGACAGCGATGCCCCTTGTGGCCATGGCATGAACATTTTAACTGCTCTGCCCTTTACCCACTTCGCATTTGGCAGTGTTTTACACAGGTGCATCAGTGGAGTAATATCTCCCATTGTGACAAGTCTCAATTGACTGTCAATACTTACCGTTGTTTACACAGAAACATTTATAAAAACAACAAATATGAGCGCGCTCCAACACTCGCTACTCAAAACCTCTGTTTTCCAATAACCTCAATCTACTTCTTGGTCGGCGCTGACAATGACCTAAAATAGGCAAATAACTTTTTAGCTCCACTTCAATTTTACACAACCTATTCTTGTCGTTCTTCAACAACCTTTTTAAAGCAAAAACATAAACAAGCAGATAGACTTAGTCGGCTCTTATATTTAAACCGTGGTCCTCCTTTTTTCCATCTTGTCCCTAAAAATTCTCGTATTAGAATTTAACTCCTCTCCTAACATAAACCTGTTTATGCGCCACCTATTTTTACCCCCAATGGGGTGTGAGGCGGGTTCTTCTAAAACTCCTTGATTTAGGAATCCCGGGCTTTATCTCTCAAAATGTTCTTCGTTTATTCTTTTATAATCACCCCCGTTACTTTTCTAACTATCCCGTTGCTTCTCTAAACTACCACAATCCCATACCCACAGTTTGCCATTCCCCTGAGTCTACTCACCATTCGCTTGTTCAGCTCAAAGCCTTCGGTATCAGCTCCCCTCTCCAATCGAACACCTTTGCCTTCCGTCCGTGAAGCACCTATGGAAACTAGGAGGGATTTGGTCAAAGAGAGGCTCGTCCCACCTACATGAATTTCCTTGCAAGAATTCTATATCGGCCGCTATCCACAGGAAACCCTGTGAGCTGCAGCTCTGGAGTTTTACTTAATCGATGGGTCTGAGCCATCCGACATGCTACCACATGAACCGTTAAATTCTTTTTAAATGAGGAAGCGTGTCATTACATGGTTGGGGTGCAGAATAGCTCTCACAACAATAACCAGACCGACTCAGGAAATTAGCAGACAATAACTGATTTATTTTCAATTGTCTAAAACAGGGAGTACAACAGACATCAATGGACATCTCACAGCATAATGTTGGAGCATCACTTGAAAAAAACATCTTATTATAGCAAAACCTCATCATGAATGACATCACACTACTTGGCAAACTAAGAAAACTTACTTGGGATTGTGATAGGTCAATGGGGAAAATTTAAGTATACTTTCTATTCGGCATAGGATTGTGATTGGGTCTCTATGTCAGGTGGACAACTCATTTCCACCCCTTGTTCAAGTCATCCTCAATATTTGTTAGATACACGACACATCATTGGCTCTTAAACTATAGGGCACTTCAATACATGGCCCTCTATATTTGGTTGTCTGTGGATGGACTTGGCTATGCCTCCCCACCCAATTAGCCCACCATCCATCATCGCCTGCCATTCAAATTGTCTTTGGACTTGGCCTTGCAGAGCATCATTGCGCCTGAGAATAGAAGGGAGTGTGAGCACGTTCTTATCTTCAGTCTCGATTTAGCTTGCCCATTTTCTATTTCCATCCATCCCGCATGACAGAATACCTCATTGAAGCTCCTTTCCTCGCATTTAATGATATTAAATCATCGGTGCACAACATACGGCCCGCGGGCCAGTTGCGGCCCGCCATGCTCTTTTGTCCGGACAAAACACTGGCCCTCATTGGCTCAGCACACACACACGCACCACGTCGCTCCTACGAGCCACGTAATGCGTGTGTGCTGCATCAATGGAGGGCCAGCACTACGGCTGGCGTGGTCCATAAGGCTTGATGCCGGAAGGCATTTCAGCCTTGGACCACGCCAGCCGTAGTACGAGTCCAGCGTTCCAGCTTACCTGCCGCTTACCTGCCTGCCTTCCAGCACGTCTCCGGTAAGTGGTCTGTTTGTGTTTGTGTGTCGGGTCTGTTTTGCTTTGTTTGTGTGTGTATGTTGCGAGGGGGGGTTGGATGTGTGTCGGATGTGTGTCGGATGTGTGTCGGATGTTTGGATTTTAATGTTTTTTGTGTGTATGTTGAGATGCAGGGGTTGGGGGGGTGACGGATGTGTGTTGGATGTTTGGATTTGAATGTATTTTGTGTGTATGTTGAGATGCGGGGGAGGGGGGGTGTTGGATGTGTGTCGGATGTTTGGATTTTAATGTTTTTTGTGTGTATGTTGGGGTGGGGGGGTGTTGGATGCGTGTCGGATGTTTGGATTTTAATGTATTTTGTGTGTATGTTGAGATGCGGGGGTGGGGGGGTGTTGGATGTGTGTCGGATGTTTGGATTTTAATGTTTTTTGTGTGTATGTTGGGGTGGGGGGGTGTTGGATGTGTGTCGGATGTTTGGATTTGAATGTATTTTGTGTGTATGTTGAGATGCGGGGGTGGGGGTGTCGGATGTGTGTCGGATGTGTATGAATGTTTGGATTGTAATATTTTTTGTGTGTATGTTGAGATGCGGGGGTGGGGGGTGTCAGATGTGTATGAATGTTTGGATCTGAATGTATTTTGTGTGTATATTGAGATGTGGGGGTGGGGGGGGTGTTGGATGTGTGTCGGATGTTTGGATTTGAATGTATTTTGTGTGTATGTTGAGATGCGGGGTGGGGGGGTGTTGGATGTGTGTCGGATGTTTGGATTTGAATGTTTTTTGTGTGTATGTTGGGGTGGTAGGGTGTTGGATGTGTGTCGGATGTTTGGATCTGAATGTATTTTGTGTGTATGTTGAGATGTGGGAGTGGGGGGGTGTTGGATGTGTGTCGGATGTTTGGATTTGAATGTATTTTGTGTGTATGTTGAGATGCGGGGGTGGGGGGTGTTGGATGTGTGTGGGGGGTGGGGGTTTGGGTCTGTATGTTTGCATGTTTGAGAGTGTGCTGAGTTGGGGGTGGGGGTTCGGGTCTGGTTGGGTGCTTGTGTGTGTGTGCCGATTTGGGGGTTGGGGGTTTGGAGTTGGGGGGGAGGGGGTTTCGGGTCTGTATGGGTGTATGTTTGTGTGTGTGCTGAGTTGGGGGTGGGGGTTCGGGTCTGTGTGTGTGCTGAGTTGGGGTGGGGGGTCGGGTCTGTATGGGTGCATGTTTGTGTGTGTGTGCTGAGTTGGGGGGTGGGGGTTTGGGTCTGTA
Source organism: Ambystoma mexicanum (assembly GCF_040938575.1). NCBI lineage: Eukaryota > Metazoa > Chordata > Amphibia > Caudata > Ambystomatidae > Ambystoma > Ambystoma mexicanum. The sequence continues at coordinate 371,417,747 of NC_090931.1, forward strand.
TGTTTGCATGTTTGAGAGTGTGCTGAGTTGGGGGGTGGGGGTTCGGGTCTGGTTGGGTGCTTGTGTGTGTGTGCTGATTTGGGGGGTGGGGGTTTGGAGTTGGGGGGTGTGGGGGGGTTCGGGTCTGTATGGGTGCATGTTTGTGTGTGTGTGCTGAGTTGGGGGGTGGGGGTTTGGGTCTGGTTGGGTGCTTGTGCGTGCTGATTTGGGGGGTGGGGGTTTGGAGTTGGGGGGGTGGGGGTTCGGGTCTGTATGTGTGCATGTTTGTGTGTGTGTTGAGTTGGGGGTGGGGGGTTCGGGTCTGTGTGTGTGCTGATTTGGGGTGGGGGTCGGGTCTGTATAGGTGCATGTTTGTGTGTGTGCTGAGTTGGGGGGTGGGGGTTTGGGTCTGTATGTTGGCATGTTTGAGAGTGTGCTGAGTTGGGGGGTGGGGGTTCGGGTCTGGTTGGGTGCTTGTGTGTGCGTGCTGATTTGGGGGGTGGGGGTTTGGAGTTGGGGAGTGGGGGTTTGGGTCTGTATGTTTGCATGTTTGACAGGGTGCTGAGTTGGGGGGTGGGGGTTCGGGTCTGGTTGGGTGCTTGTGTGTGTGTGTGCTGATTTGGGGGGTGGGGGTTTGGAGTTGGGGGGGTGGGGGGTTCGGGTCTGTATGGGTGCATGTTTGTGTGTGTGCTGAGTTGGGGGGTGGGGGTTTGGGTCTGTATGTTTGCATGTTTGAGAGTGTGCTGAGTTGTGGGTGGGGGTTCGGGTCTGGTTGGGTGCTTGTGTGTGTGTGCTGATTTGGGGGGTGGGGGTTTGGAGTTGGGGGGTGGGGGTTTCGGGTCTGTATGGGTGCATGTTTGTGTGTGTGCTGAGTTGGGGGGTGAGGTGGGCCAGGGTGAATAACATCAGAGACAACTGGCAGCCTTGCCTGGTGCCCTGTAGGATCACACAGGCAAGTGAAATGTGTTTGCCAGTGCGAACCCTGGCCACTGGCCTGATGTATAGCAACTGCACCCAGTGTGTAAATCCCGGGCCAAACCCAAATCAGCATCACCATGTAGCTCTGTTCCCATTTAGTGATGCCCTTTGGCATTCGCTGCAGTCCCCTAAAGATCATATTCCTAGGTCCAGAATTGTCCCTGGACATGGTATGATAGTAACAAATGTTTGCCCCCCACCCCCACTTACTATCCCCTCTCCCTCTCCAGCACTATCTGAAATGTCGTCAGGCGTAGTACGATAAAAGCTTGTTTTGTTCCTCTCCCTCCTTTCTCCTACCCTCTCCCTCACCTTGTGTAATTCTCCGGCTCTACCAGAAATAAACTATCATAGCATATCATTAGAGATGTTGGGCCAGAGTGTCAAGGGTCATCAGTGGGTGTGGTTATTTGTACATTCCTAAAGCTTTCAAAATCGGCTGCAGCCTTTTCTAGTAAGGTCCTGGATGATGTCTGCTCCGGTAATTTTGCAACTAAACCTCGATCAAGTGTTTGAGACCCATTGAGTGTGGGTAATTGTTACCTTTCTACAACCCCATCAAGCATTGTTCAGGGGGATACAAGCACAAGCAGAAACTATTTATCTGGCGCTCCTGCCAGTTTTGCCCTGCCCAGGAAGAAACTGAGATCAGTTTCTTTGTATGTTCACTAAAGTAATTGGTCATCCTGTGATAATTCCTTTCAAAAGCTCATAATTTGGCAACAGCTTGTGCTTTGAAATGTTATTTTTTTTTTAAAAGTATGTCCTCAATTTCCACCTTAATCTCAAGCATAGCAGGTTGATATGCTATGCAGCCCGCTATTCCTCAAAGTATCCATGAATAGGTGCATGAAAAGGTATGCTGGCAAGGCTATGTTCTTTATCTGATCTTGTTCTTTTGTCGCTTCTAGGATTCTCCAAAAAGTATATAATTTGTATATACTCTAGACTTGGACCGTCGTAGTGGGAGCATAACAGTGGATTTTGTATCTTTATCCAAAGATGTCCCTGCCAATGTTTAGTGCAGTAAAAAAAAGAAAGATTGACCAGGAGCACCGTCAATTTAAGGATGAGTGGACTGAGAAGTTTTTTTTCATCGAGTCCAAACCTGATGTGTACTCGTTTCTCATTTGTCTCGAACGCATAGCAGTCCCCAAGGAATATAATATCCGCCGCCATTGTGAATCAAAACATTCACAATATAAGGATTTGCAGGGGGAAGCGAGAATTAAGAAAGCTGGGGAGCTAAAAAAACAGCTGGCTAAGCAACAGGGTGTTTTTGCCCAGAAACAAAAAGAATCTGAATGTGCCACCTTTGCGAGTTATAAGGTTGCTTGGCTTATTGCAAGGTCAGCACGTCCTTTCATAGATGGGGATTTCGTTAAAGACTGCCTGATGGAGATTTGCGAGGCAGTGTGTAAAGAAAAAAAAGATGTTCTTACAAATGTTCCCCTTTCACGTATGAGTATCCAGCGGCGTATTGTAGATATGGTTGACAATTGTTACAGCCAACTGAAAATGCAGTGTAAGGATGTCAAGTTCTTTTCAGCTGCCCTTGATGAGAGCACAGATGCAAGTGACACAGCCCAACTCTTAATTTTCATTCGGGGGGTCGATAATCAATGCAAAGTATTTCAGGAACTGGCTTCCCTGGTATCTTTGCATGGCAGGACTACTGGTGCTGACATTTTTAATGCCTTTCAAAAAGTCATTGATGATTTAAATTTGCCATGGGATGCGTTGGTAGGCGTGACGACTGATGGGGCACCAGCCATGGTTGGGGAGCAAAATGGGTTTATTGGCTGCTTGAAAAGGCACTTAGGCGAGAAGGCTGTCCATTTAAAAAATTATCACTGCATAATCCACCAGGAGGCATTATGTGCAAAACATTTGAAATTCACTCAAGTGATGGACTTTGTTGTGAAAACGGTTAATTTTGTCCGTGCACGCTCTTTAAATCACCGATTGTTTCAGGCGTTTCTAGAAGAGGTAAAGGCGGATTATGGTGATGTCCTATATCACACCGATGTTCGATGGCTTAGTCGTGGCAATGTGCTGAAGCGATTCTTTGCTTTACGGCACAAAATAAAAGCATTCCTTGATGAAAAGGGAATGGACACTTCTGTCATGCTAGATATTGACTGGGTAGCCGACTTTGCTTTTCTGACTGACCTGACAGGCCATTTCAATGATTTAAATTTACAGTTGCAAGGAAGCCAAAATCTCATATCAGGTCTGTTTGAGGCAGTTTGTGCCTTTGAAATAAAGTTAAGGCTTCTGACAGCCCAACTGGAGAAAGGGATGCTGGCAGACTACCCCGCATGTGCAGAGGTTTTCCCCCATGACAAGTATGGAGGGTGGTATCGGCATGTGAAGGTCCTGAAGGAACTGCAACATGTTTTTGAGAATTGTTTCTTACAATTCAAATCCCAGCGAGCCTCTTTTAAACTTTTTGCAGACCCTTTCTCAGCTGATGTTGACAGTGTGCAACCTGAACTGCAACTGGAACTGATTGAACTTCAGTGCTGTAGTGCCCTCAAGAATAAGCACAGAGAGATGCCTTTATTAGTCTTCTATCAGTCTCTGGACACTGCGCAATTCCCCAATCTTTCACAGGAAGCATTAAAGATGGTTTCTATGTTTGGCAGTACTTACATTTGTGAGCAAGTTTTTTCACAAATGAAACTACATAAATCCAGCCTAAGGACAAGACTAACTGACCAACATCTCCATGCTATCCTGAGAGTAGGAACAACCTCACTGGAGCCCGAGATCCAGAAACTGACAGCTGAGAAACGCTGCAATGTTTCTCACTGATCAACTATGTCTGGTTCACTGTTTCATCCTGTATGATTTGGGGAAATGTATAGTACAACATGTAAGTTTTAAATACAAATAAAACAGTACACCTCCAAAAAGATGTTTTTTCCAACTGCCATAGTGTTTGGTTGAGTGTAAGGGGGCCCTGGGGCATAGTGTTTTCTTGGGGGTGAGGGGGCCATGGGGCATAGTGTTTGGTTGGATGTGAGGGACATGGGGCATAGTGTTTGGTTGGGGGTGAGGGACATGGGGCATAGTGTTTGGTTGGGGGTGAGGGACATAGGGCATAGTGTTTGGTTGGGGGTGAGGGTGCCATGGGGCATAGTGTTTGGTTGGGGGTGAGGGACATGGGGCATAGTGTTTGGTTGGGGGTGAGGGACATGGGGCATAGTGTTTGGTTGGGGGTGAGGGGGCCATGGGGGATAATGTTTGGTTGGGGGTGAGGGGGCCATGGGGCATAATGTTTGGTTGGGGTGATGGGGACAAGGGGCATAATGTTTGGTTGGGGGTGAGGGGGCAAGGGCCATAGTGTTTGGTTGGGGGTGAGAGGGTATGGGGCATAATGTTTGGTTGGAAGTGAGGGGGCCATGGGGCATAGTGTTTGGTTAGGGGTGAGGGACATGGGGCATAGTGTTTGGTTGGGGGTGAGGGTGCCATGGGGCATAATGTTTGGTGGATGTGAGGGGGCCATGGGGCATAATGTTTGGTTGGATGTGAGGGGGCCATGGGGCATAATGTTTGGTTGGATGTGAGGGGGCCATGGGGCATAGTGTTTGGTTGGGGGTGAGGGACATGGGGCATAGTGTTTGGTTGGGGTTAAGGGACATGGGGCATAGTGTTTGGTTGGGGATGAGGGTACCATGAGGCATAATGTTTGGTTGGATGTGAGGGGGCCAAGGGGCATAATGTTTGGTTGGATGTGAGGGGGCCATGGGGCATAGTGTCTGGTTGGGGGTGAGGGACATGGGGCATAGTGTTTGATTGGGGGTGAGGGACATGGAGCATAGTGTTTGGTTGGGGGTGAGGGTGCCATGGGGCATAATGTTTGGTTGGGGGTGAGGGGGCCATGGGGCATAATGTTTGGTTGGGGGTGAGGGGGGCAAGGGGCATAATGTTTGGTTGGGGGTGAGGAGGGCAAGGGCCATAGTGTTTGGTTGGGGTGAGGGGGGCAAGGGGCATAGTGTTTGGTTGGGGGTGAGGGGGCCATGGGGCATAGTGTTTGGTTGGGGGTGAGGGACATGGGGCATAATGTTTGGTTGGGGTGAGGCGGCCATGGGGCATAGTGTTTGGTTGGGGGTGAGGGACATGGGGCATAGTGTGTGGTTGGGGGTGAGGGTGCCATGGGGCATAATGTTTGGTTGGGGGTGAGGGAGCCATGGGGCATAATGTTTGGTTGGGGGTGAGGGGGCCAAGGGGCATAGTGTTTGGTTGGGAGTGAGGGACATGGGGCATAGTGTTTGGTTGGGGGTGAGAGGGCCATGGGGCATAATGTTTGGTTGGGGGTGAGGGGGCCAAGGGGCATAGTGTTTGGTTGGGAGTGAGGGACATGGGGCATGGTGTTGCACTCCAAGAGTGAAGCCAATAATAAAGCTAAAACAGGCACAGTTGGGAGATGTTCATCTTTGGCTTTTTGAGGAAACCTGACTCAATGAAGGCCATACTCCTCTTGGGCAACCCAAATAGCAAACTGTAGCAGTCCAAAATAACGGCATGTCCAATCTAGGGTCAATAAAATATATATAAGTTAACTAAACATGCGAGATACAATAACTAAATAGAAATAAATTATAACAATGGAAAATGTGTAGTACAAAATGTAAGTTTGAAACGCAAATAAAAATCGTTACCCCTCAAAAACATTCTTTTTCCATGTGTTTAGTAGAAATTGGGGGTTTAAAAAGCCTCCTGCCACGCCCCGCCTACCGCCCCGCCCACATTTACTTTTCGGCCCACTATAGCCCTCATGTAAGGTACTTTCGGCCCTCTGTCAAAATCAGTTGTGCACCCCTGTATTAAATGAATAAAACTTGGCTTTCATAGGGTTTCCGTCGTACCTTAACAGGATCTCGCCTTGTTTCTCAGGTTCATTGTATCTACTTGAACAGATAACCAGTTTTAGGCTGCCCCAACCCTTGACACTTGGCCAGGCAGCCTTCTCAATCCTTCCTTGATTTTCAGCTGCTTTTCTACTGCACCACACTTTCAGTCCTTCTCTTTCACAGGTCCTGGCTTACTAAAGTTGCAAAGCCGAACATCCATATTCTGTAAATATATACATTGGCGGTAAACCTGCAGTCTATTCACTACGTATAGCCAGCCTTCATGATTACTTACTCTACTTGCATTACAGCATCTGTACAGTTAGGAAACAACTTATATTTCCTTCAGTGTTCTTCACACGTGCAATCTTCATTTCGTACATGAAATGTTACTCGATTCCTTATTTCGTCATCAAGTCCCATAAGGTCTATGCATTCTCTTCTTTGATCATCCTTCTCAGTGCATCACTCTCCTTTCTTGTGACATCATCATCCTCTTACATTCACCGCGATCATTATCGGCATTGTGAATGTCACAATTTCTGGCTACCAACATATAGGCAAAATAAGGGAAGGATTTCCAGTAGAGGCATTTGGCTTCTCCTCTACAAATGCAAAGGACTGTCTTTTAATACAGTGCATAAATGTTGCACGTCTTCGAGCCTGGCGGATCAGCGTAAGTGAGAGACATCTGAGACAAACAGAGGCTTAGATTTATTTAACCATTCCCCAAAGAAACCATAAAATACATTGAAACAGTGTTCAACGAGGTTCAGGCTGACCAATAGGGCAATGCCCGAAGTGCAGGCCCAACATCCTAGTGTGGTCCAGTTTTATAGTTAAAGTGGGCAAGAGTTGTTGGGCCTAAGTGGGTCCATTTAATGAGGCAGCTAGTATTTCGGACCATCCGATACTAAACAGCGTACTGTTTAGGATGCACAATTTGGATTTGGCACAGCAATTTCATGCTAAATGGAGTTATAAAGGGACTTGGTTTTTAATTTGTATCATGTATGTGAGATTAAATATGAATTGATGGATTCATGAATTGTGTATTTTGTACATACGTTGGCACACACTTCAACCGGTGTATTATAGTGGTCAAGACCCAAGGCCTGTATAAACCAATGGTAATTGTTAGTATAGACATATGTGTGACTTTTATAGAGACATAACCCACTGAAAGACTTTGAACAAGTGTTATTTAGTGCATGCATTATCGAGAATATGTTATGTTAGCTTAGATAGATAGTGACCACCCTGCTTCACAGCGACCAGACCTTCACCCATTCGGAGCACAGATGTCTGACGTCCATCCTTGAATGGAGACACACTTGATTCATTTAAAAAATCGAAACAACCGTTGTTAAAATATATGTGGTGTTTTATTTTGTATCTTATTTTGATGACACAAAAATACAAGACTTTAAACATTGTACAGTACAGGTTGCAGCACAGCGAGAGAAAATCCCCTGTACTGACCGCTGTCACTCGGGAACGTTTCTCTAATGGCATGAACGGCACAGGCGGGTATCACTCTTCGAACGCGGTGCCCAAGCCTCCCGTGGAGCCACCATGTAAAGGAACGATAGGCCACCAGCCTGTACCACCTGTGAAAAGGAATGAAACAAACTTTTTTTAAATGACCAAGATAAGTTTAATAAACGTTTGTTGCCAATGACAATTCTTGTAACTAATGGCATTCCGCACGGACAAATGCTATCTAGACAATGCACACTATTGAACGACTTACATGCGTTACAATGATATGTAGATGTAATTTTGGATATAGTAGAAGAACATGAAATAGGAGTGGCATGACAAGCAGAGTATACTTATTCGTTACTCGGATTACGAGGACGAACAGTTGCGCGAAGTTCGTGCATAAGCACCATCATTATTCTCAACACGGCCCGTGTGAGGCAGGCTGCCCTGAAGTCTGGCAGCTCGGTGATGCATTGCGGTCGTGGCTCGCCTTCCGAAATGTAGGCCAGGCATCCCGAGTTTTCTCGGCAACAGCAGTTCTCGTCCTCAGTTGGCCTTAGCTCGCACCGATTGCATGTACACCAGGTGGAGACGCCGTCCATTCAACTAGGCCCAGGCTCTTCATCTGTTGATTCGTCCTGCCAACTGCCGTCCGAATCCCCATCGTTTTCGCGTGCTTCCCTTTCCAGTAGTTCCTCCTCGGTATACTCGGGCTCGTACAAATAGGGCATTATTGTAGCCATTGTGTGTTAAACAAACTAAAATAATTTATAGCAGTGGTACTGGTATCTGTTCACACGGGCTACAAGCGGCGAGGGTAGCTGACCAGAGCACGGAAACGAGTCACAGAATACTCAAAGTAACACAGAGAGAGGAATGGAATCGAAAATCTGCTGCTGTGTGTTGTGAAACAGTCTGTTTATACTTATCGAGGAAAGAGGCGTCCTGCCATTTCCATGGCGACACGACATTAGCTGAAGCGCAGCGAATGTTGACACAAGACGTGCTTTGGCGTTGGGAAATGGGCGGTACGAGTCTGCTGATGACAGGCTCTGGGGCGGGGAATTGATTTAGTGCCGCAAAAGCAGGTCAGCCAGGGCGATGGGGGAAAAGATAGGATTATCAGAAAAAGGCGGCTCCCTGGTGCTTGTTTTCGCGTGCATTTAATGGACGAAAACTCGGGTAAGGTCCATAGGAAAGTTTTCTAAAATCGAGCCACTTAGGCTTAAAAAAACATGGCCGACCCGTAGGGACAATAAAAAATTTTACTAGACCATGCCTTTAATCATGTTTTAATATGTCTGAAGATTAACAATCAAATATTTCTCTTATCTAAAATTGTGTGCACTTTGATATGCTCTACTTTTACATAGACTAATAATGGTGACATTTTTCTTTTATAAACGCATATATTTTGTGATTTGTGTAAGGTTTACTTTAAAACCCAAAAACACTATAAAAAATACAAAAATTTAAAATGGACAGTTTGTAACACATTTTGCCCCAAACCTCCTCCGTAGACACTTTTTCATTGGTTCCTGGGCCAGATTACAGAAACTTTGCACTGGTGCAAGGGCAAAGTTGCATGGTATTAGCACTAGGGCAAAGTTTGCCCTATTTTTAAAAACACTAGGACATATTAAAAAGCACCATGAAAACTGCACCTTGGCATTGTATAAGCACCTAGGAAAAAACTGCCCTAGTGCTAGAAAGATACATTTTGGATGCATTTTTTCACCAGGGCAAAGTTTGCCCTAGTGCTAATACCATTCCGTATTAGCACTAGGGCAAACTTTGCCCTGTTGCAATAATGCCGTGAAAATATATCTTTTTTGCCCAAGAGCAATTTTTGCCCTGATGCCTACACCATGCCAAATTGCACTTGTCATGGTGCAATAGTTTTCTAATATGTCCCAGTGTTTTAAAAAATAGGGAAACCTTTGCCCTAGCGCTAATACCGTGCAACTTTGCACTTGCACCTGTGCAAGGTTTCCGTAATCTGGCCCCTGGTCTTCTTTTATGTCCCAGTCCAACCCTGTGTTTTCCTGCCCATGAAAAACCAAAGGATAGAAGAGCATAACTGCGGTGGGCAGTAAGAAAAGGCACTTTGGATTGGCTCACGTGTCTGTTAAAAGTGCACTAAGCACTATGATTGGGCAATCGGATCAGGTCGCAGAGTGAATTGTGGGAAGTGCAGTTCCCTTTTTGTTGTCTTACTGCTATTTAGAATAAATATGAAGAGAAGTGCATAATGAGAAGCCTCCATGCCATGCCACAGAATTCTCCAGTTGCTCTATTTTACTCTCTAACTAAGTAAGCCTGGCAGCATCTCAGAGTCATAAATTGAACTGTGCCCGAAAATAAATAGACTCTTACATTATGCCGCACGTGAAAGAATATACAGAAAACACATTTAGGCTGTTTTTTCGTGCTTTCTCTAAGAGTTAGCTATGACTTAACAATTAAGTATCCGAGCGGTGTGCCCAGTTTGAGCCATTGAAAGTCTCTGAGATGTAGTCACATTTTCTGTGCTAGTCGTGAGGCAGGGTGTGACACAATGGACCACTTTCTGAGGATCCAGAGTGGAAGTCAGGATTGGGTGAGGATGCATTTGACACCGTCAAGGTAGGCGAGAACGTGCCACGAGTCATGCACCGAGCACCCAAAGCTAATCTCCCCGGCATAGCCTTTTCATCGTTCTAGGTTTGTTGCAGAAGCAGTGCCATTCTGCCAATGCTCTGGGGTCTCCCGTGCTGCCACAACAGCACAGATGATTATGGGGCACCTTCCAAGCATCTGCGGAGAACAATTGTGATCTGCCACACTGGCACAGAACCCCCTCAAAGACGGTAACCAACCCTCGGCACACATAGATGGCCAGTCACACCATCCATTTCAAAATGGTTGCTCGGTAGCATCTGAGTCCTCAAGAAGCAGATGACATCACGAGGTCATAAGGATCCAATGTCCGCACAGGTCATAGGGAGGCAACCCTTTTGATTTTCCCCTTTGAGCCATCAGGCTCTTCCGTTCTTCACTTCCTGTTTCCTTATGCATTCTGCTAGTTCTATTTGCATTGCTACTGATCTCCCACTAGAACTGTTTTATGATATGATATGATATGGCATTTATAACGCGCCTATACACAAGTGTTTTAAGCTTTGGTATCAATCTATTGGATGGACTCCCCCAACGTATCAATATGATTACTGACCAACCCCCTATTTTACTTTCCACCCTACAATCCACACGCAGCTCTCCACACAATCCTCAGCAGAATGCCTGCTAGTACCCCTCACACACTTACATGAACTACCCAGCCTGCATACCTCTGCACAACTCCTACAAGTCCAACACAAAAGGATCCCACAACCACTGACCCTCCCGCTTTCCAGTCAGATATCATTGGTAGTGAGTTGGTCAGGATACTAACATCAATGGACCATCCCTGGATCTACGCACCCCAAGTGTCTTCAGCATGAACCACCCGGAAACATACCAGCACACGGCACTCAGAAAACAGGGGTGTGCCCACCTGCACTCATCAGCTCTTTAGGATTCCCCCCTTGTTGTACCGAAGGTTTTTGAAACCAACACAAGAACCTTTAAGAACATAGCAGCAGAATAATTGGAAAAGCCTTGACAAAGAACCAAGAAGAATCGAAACATGTATTGGCAGAGTGGGGTATTGGCTGAAACATTGAATGGTATGAGCTGACTTTATTACATTAGAGAATATCAGATGAACACATAGGGCCTGATTTACAAAGCGTTTGTCAATGGGGTTGCACCATTGTAGTAAATCAGGCCCATAAACTGATCTTTTAGTTCACTAAATATAAATCAGCTGAAGAATAAACATACCTTTGCTTAAAATGGTGGTGCAAGGAATGTTTAAATTAAATATAATGTATAGATTAATATATTAAAAAGGTGTTCTATTCAAACTGTTTAAATAGTTGGGAGCTCCAACATGCGAGGTTTAGATTATAATCATGTGTGAGGTTCCATCACATGTAAAGGTTTCCCATCATTGTCCAAGCACATTAGAGCTAGGACAGAGTTGAAAGTTCAATTGCCTGAATCTAGAACCCAGGGAAAGCTTTAGATTAGAGTGTGGGGATTGGAGGGGATGCAGGGGGTCACAATGGATTTCATAACAAGACATGTCTTTCAACTATTGTGTAGTTACTAAATTCATGGTTACTGCCAATTCATCTCAAATCTCTCTCTTACTTCCTGGGTCACAGTATTGCCCTTGGAGGTTCAGCACAGTTCTGCGTGTTTTGAAAGACTTTGGTGTGAAAATCTGTCTTTGTTTCGTGTGCTTTTGGTTGCCCTGAATTCAACCATTTTTGTTGTTTACATATGGGGCCCCTCCACACCCATTGCCCTCATCCTCCCAACAACCACCCCACCCACCCTACTCCCCACCCCTGCATGCACATATACACATATCTGCTTATGTATATGTAATTAGTCACTTCAACTAAAAAGCGCATAAACAAAATGCTGCCTTTCAAATAAGTGTTTAAAAACATATTTCTTTCAGCACACAAAGAGGTCTAAATTATTCCAAGGATTACCTGCACCCCTTTTTGATTCTAGGTGTATTCTGGGTCCTCTGCGCCTCTCTAGGGTTAAATTAACTGTTCAGGTTTCTCAGATGCTCTCATGCGTTTTAGATGCTTGGCAGGGTTGTCTGTGCCCCCCTCGGGTTCTCGATGCTCTGCGGGGTACCCAGTGTCTCTATCATTATTTGGACCATTAGCAGTTGTAGTATCCAGATGGGCCCTTTCCCAAGTATCAACTCGGCCTCAGCTTCAGCGTGCAGCAATGAGGAGATTGGACACCAGACGGATGGAAAAACCAAGCTTCTTGTATTAGATTAAAAATAAACAGCATACAGAGAAATTACCAGCTGATAAACAGGAAATACATAAGAACAAGTGTCCTGGTAGTTGTCACACGGAACTCATGAAGAGACCACCCTTAGAGGACAGGTTATATAGCATGTCATAAGCAAATCACTAATATATTAAAACATGTTCACAATGGTGGGTGTTACTTGGCGTGACATTGCATAAGACCCGCTGTTCAACATAATGATAACAATGTGGCTTCTTTAATGAATATGTGCTCACCCACAGCTTGTCCCTTGATTCTGTGGCGAAATACCTAAATATATCAATGCAGAGGAAGTGGAATTCAGGTTATTAAGGGGCATGTTTATTGACCTCTGCACGGCAGAACGAGGAAAGGCAGCAAGGGAGCTGAAGTCCTATATGAACACTTAAAAGGCTGTGAAGATTGATGTGTCAGTATCTCAGTCACAGCCCTCCACCACCACTCATATATGTTGTAAAAGGTTTAAAGACCCTGGCACCATCCCTGAACCCCCCCTACACACACTTGCTGCAACACCGCAGCGACTCCTACCCACTTCTAGTTCTACAGCAGGAAGTAGCAGCATCCACAGAATAACTTTTCTTGGAATCTACAGAGTTGGCTCTCTCTACGGCAGTGGTATTCAAACCTTTTCATACCAAGGCCCCCTTTGAGTAAAAATTGTATTTCTGGGCCCTCCCACCTAGAGGTTTGTCCCCCTAAAGGATGTGCAGGTTGGCCCCAGGCTCTATAAAATATAAGACAATTGTATGCGGCTTATATGATAAAAGCAGTCACCTTAATCCTTTTTTAATATTAAAAACAGTCATCTTAATCCGTTTTTAAAGAGTCTGGACCCCTCCCACCATCCCCCGCACATTCTTCAGGCCCATCTTGGAGGGGCAGGCCCCCAGTTTGAATACCACTGCGCTACAGGTATGTTGGAGTTCCAAAAGTGAGTGTGCTTAGGATAGACGCAGTGATGGAAATGGGGTGTATTAGCCATCTATGTGTAAATTAGGTGAAACTCGAGGAAACTCAAATTGTTGCTTAGATATGAGATTCTCAGCTCAGGTATGTTTATTTATTTATTTGTAATTTCTGTAAAGCGCAGGATGCCTCTTTGCAGTATTATGAGTATGCCCGAGCACCGTCCTACCGTGTAATCGATGATGTTGTCCTCTGGACACTTCATGGAAATGTACCCAGGAATTCTGTTCGGCACGTGCAATGATTTCCATCTGCTCTGTTGAGTCATACAGAGGTTCAAAGGGCATACTGCAGACACAGGAAGTGGTGTCACCAACGGGGCCTGGTGCCTCATTATGAGGGTGGGGCGGGTGGGGGCGGGTGGGCCCAAACCTTGTGCTCTACCAGCCACATGGGGCGGGAACAGGACCTCCTGAAGATGTGTCAAGGCTGTTAGGGGCCCATTTCAACAAGATGTTGGGGGGCATCCCGTGGTTTACAGCTAGAAAAACAGTAAGAGGCACCCGCGGGGTGTTTAAATTATAATACATTCAAAAGAATGCAGCAAAGTCGTGAATAGCTGCAGGTTATCATGAGACAGCCAGCCCACAGGGGGCGGAAACACTAAATGTTCACTGAAAAGATTTTAATTGCGCCTGACAGCAGGGGGCTCACGTTGGGGAAACATGAATAAAAAGGCTAGGAAGTGTTAAAAACGTTGCCAGAGACTGCAAGAGGGAGTGGATGACTGAGAGTGCCAGAAAAGGTAGTCTGTAATATGCGTGCTGCTCATCTTTAGTATCCAGATTAAAGGAGTATGTTTCTGTGTAATATGACTGCCAACATGGATCAGCTGCTTGGGGGCCCTCAGAGCCCTGGTGTCCATTTTCAATGAAAAAGCTGAAAGGCCCTGCCACTGTCCTTGGGTCGGAAGTTAAGGAAGCAGCAGTGTGTCTGTTCTGGCCTCAGAGATAAGTTCATATTGTCCCAGAGGGAGGCGCCCCAGTCCAGCCTAGCCACGTGAGCAACAATTTCAATGACACTGCATTGCTTGTGTTGATCCACACACACATTTGTTTGTTTTCCATTTAACCACCGTGCACACTCGTCATACATTCTTGTTACATATGTTTAGAGCGTGTTTGTCCACACCCATGTTTTCATTATGTGCTTGAAGCCTGCAGGAGTGTAGGAGACACATAAAATCTGGGGGGGACAGGGGGCACCTTGGGTACTTTATTTTTTTAATTTATTTATTGTGTTTTATCCAAAGAACTCGACTTTTCACAAATTTACAATTAAAATAGCAGTACATATTAAATTACATATATCATCACTCTATAAAAAAGGATAAAAGAAATAATAAACCAAACAGCGGTCGTACAAGGCTTTGGGATATTCGGAACGTGAAAGTGCAGTGACAAAGAAGAGGGGGGCAGAGGAGTAAGGGCTACAGGCTCCCCCAGCATGTAATAAAAGATTATATAATTAATCTCACCTAGGGCCTGAGTTATTACTGTTATGGGCTCAAAGGTGGATGACCAGCACTCACTTTGTTTGAACGGGCTTTATTGGTACCAGAGACATCCCTCCAAGCACTCAAGCGCACATTCTGTACTCTATTAGTTGAACCACTTGTCTATCACCGGAAATGCATTGGGGTCCAACAGCACCGGGGGACATGATAAGATATGATCATTTATTTATATAGCGCCTACACACAATGTGTTTCAAAGCACCTCAAGGCAAGGGAGGGAACAAGGGAAAATACAATGACATTCTTACATGCCATGAACAGTAAGGATGTGAAATTAACTATCGTACTCGGCCGGACGACATTTTAGATAGTGCAAGAGCTAAGACATAGATATGGGAGGGAGGGGGAGAGTGGGAAGGAAATGGAAACAGACAGGCAACTACTGTACTATGCCTGACAACATTTCTGGTAGAGCCGGAGAAAACAAAAGATGAGGGCGAGGGGAGGAGAAAGGGAGGGGTGGAACAAAACAAGCGACTATCTTACTAGGCCTGGAGACATTTCCGATAGTGCAGGGACGGGGGGACACGTAAGGGGAGGGAGGAGGAGACAGAGGAAGTTGCTATCGTACTAGGTCCAGGGACAATTCTGATGGAGTAAGTGCATGTATAGAAGAAAGTAAGGGGAGGAGATAGGAAAAGGGAAAAAGGGAGAGGAGGAGGGAACAGAGAGTGAGCAGTCAAAAAGAGTGGAGAAGCAAGAGGGGAGATCAAATACAATTGCAGAAGTCAGTAGTAACACATAATGTTGCAAGCCAGGATACAAGATGAAGATGGCAACAGCATGATTCAGGGCCACCATGAGTACACGATGTAAAGGAGGTCGAGCATGAGATTTGAGAAAGGGTGATGCACTGTGAATCAATGAAGTCCGTAAAAGTAAAATCCAGCAGAAGTAGGCTGGAGGGGGGCGATGGGGAGCAGGGTACTAGAATCAAGCAAAACAGGCAACACCTGTGTGCGAGCATGTGAGTGGGGGGGTAGATGGGAACATTATGGGGGGGCCCAGAGGGGGTGAGGATGGCCTGTGAGCACAGAGGGAGTAAACATATGTTGGTGGATGCTTACATGATTTAGTTTAGTTTCTGGGAATCCACATTTATCATGCATTTTCCATGTCCCACACAGCCGTTGCCGGGTGCACTTGCGAAACACTTCACACACCAATTTGCAGCAGTGGTCGAAGTGCACGAAAAGAAGTAGTGGAGCTATGTTCCCTACTGGTCTGCACCACTCCCCGCAAACCCCATCGCCATACCCCCTCCCATGCACAATATAAACCCCCAAATGCATGCGCCTGCAGTTTAAGGGAATGTCCAGTGCACTGCACTGAAAGTGCAAGTTTCAACTGCTTCCTACACTTTTATTTTAAAACAAAACCGTTCCGGAACGGTTTCTTTTTAAAATAAAAGTATAGGAACGGTAAATCTTCATTAAAAGAAGTAGAGGAGCACCGCTCCCGTCCGCTCCCGCCCACTTCGACCACTGATTTGCAGACAGTGCCCATAAAGTTCAAAGACAGACAAGGCCCACAATGTCTGCATGGGTCCCAGCCTACTGGGCAAGGACAAATGCTTCCCGGGTTCACTCCAGAATGCCCTGTTTTCCTATGTCTGTATTGGTCCATATCTTCCTTGCTGCTGGGCTGCTCCAAGTAGGTGTCACTCTTTCAGAAGATAAATATGTTCTCATGACACTCAATGCTAATCAAGAAACCTATATTAGTGCTCAACATCTCTTTCACATCCCCTTCTGAGTTACATGCCCCATGAGCTTTGAAGTTCGAATACTGCGGTAGGACTGACCCAGCCATTCATCCTCTCGAAGTTGATACATTGAGTAGCATTAAATTATTGGGTAATAACACCTACTAGTAAAAGTGCTTAGAAGCAAGAGGATCTGCATGAAGAGCTATAAAAGAGCACCAATTATTAATATTAGCAACCTATCCTGTGCTCGCACTGTTACAACATCACCCATGCCACTATTTGCTTCTTGGAATGTTAATCATGCACACCTAGAAAAAAAACACAAGGATGGAGAGTTTACTATAGCGTTGCAAACAAATAATAAAAGGTGCACACCTTTTAAATCTAAAAACAAGTCATTTCACTAATATCCTGATAAGACAATAGAGTGGCCTTGTGGTTAAGTGCTATGCCCTTGACCCTTACCATCTCATGTTGGAATGCTGGCTCCGGCAGCATCGACAGTTTAAAGCAGTCCAATCGCATTACAATAATAAAGGGGGGAGATGGATGTTGTTGGATTGCAGGTAAGGGTGGAGACATTTTTTGGCAGATCTCACACCCAGCAACCCTCTCCTACATGGTGGTCCAGGTGCTGCTGTGTGTCTAGCTGACTTTGACACAGGCTTGGTGAACCATCGTCATGGTGCTGCAAGGGCTCAGACATCCGGCCTAGGGTGAAGTGCAAAATCCCAAGGCCATGTGACCTAAAGATGTTCTCCTAAAGATGTACATACGGCCCTGCACCCTAGCCCACTGTTAGCACATCGTCATGGTGACAGCCTAGTGATCCGCCTAAGATCTCCTATCATCTACTATTCAGGGAGCAGCTCACAGCCCTTTTAAATAAGCCCTTTTAAATAAGTCTAATTGTGTTACATTTGCTGTGCCTGCCCTCAAAAAGTACCACCTTTCCCCGCAAAAGTAAATACAGCACCCTACAAATGTATAAAACACACAGCCCCATTAACATCCTGGTCAGATTCCTACATATCGTCCAAAACCTCAGCGAGGGGCCCCTTGGTCAGGATGCATTTCCCAGGTGCGAGTGGGCAATCCCCGGAGTCACACAGACAGCCACCACAGTGCCACCAGCACAGAGGGAAACTCCCCAACGAGTATAAACAATGGTTTAAACACATTGCTCTGGCGTGTGTGCATTCCCCACATGCATGCATGCAGATCACTTCGGCTTCAAAATACACGGGGGGGCTCCCTATAGGTCTGAACATCCATATTACAGGAGCGAAGAGCAGCCGGAGCACTATTTAAAGCGTGTCTGAGTAAGGATGCATGCCTGCAATATGATGGACCTACAGCACCCACGCCAGATTATAATAAAAAAAAATCATAATTTAGTAACATTTACCCTTCTGGACCGCATGTCACAGAGTTTACCATCCAATAATGTAAATGCCACTAAAATGGCAGACACTGTAGGTGGCAAGACAGAGATGTGATCTGCTGGCGTACAACTGTGCAAACTGGAGAGCCATGGGTTAATCCCGGCATCTCCTCCATGTCTAACAAAAAATGTGTGATGCTGGTCAAATCCCCTTAATGGGGAGAATTAAAAAACTGGCTAGCACTTGAAGTAGTGGCTGTGTCAAAAAATGTATATTTGAAAACACTTGTTGGGTGTGTTTGTTGTTTTTATTCGGGTTGCATGTACACACACACACACATATTGGTACAGTGACCTAGATTTTGGTGACCTTTAACACTGGGTCATCTTTAAAAAAAGCTGCTCTGGAGCAGCAGATGTAGCGGCAGTGATTCAATTAAAAGGCATTTATTGTGTGGATAAAACATTTGTCACAAAATCAGTGTTTCCCAAAGCATAAAGGAAAACTCTCTAAAAGAACACCATACATTTCACAGTGTAATGCAAAATATTTTTGGAACACAAGCAGTCGCGTATAGAGCAGAATCTACCTGCATTTCTACTTGGACACTGCATATTGTCAAGACATTGGGTTGTGGTTTTCGTACGGATCGGCCCCTGCCTCACGACATCACACACTCAGTCACATGCTGCAGCCTGCAGAAGTATTTTTACACAATACATGATGCAACTGCAGACAGTGCAGAGACGCAGTGCACTGCACTGTGCACGGCAACACTTACATATTTTGGGGGGGGGGATGTCATTATATCCCCCCACTTAAAATTGTGGGATGAATTTGTCCTCCTTGCCCCCCATGTCCTACGACCATGAAAGCCAGTAACATACTCTTGTCCCATGTGTCGCTCGCACATGGACATTCCGTATCCAATTCACAGATCATTGTCATGCTCTTTGGACCTGGCCCTTAACACATGCTCACGGCACCATTATGTATAAATCAGGTGATCCGTTCTGCCAGACGCACTCACGCAAACACATAGGTATGCGTGCATACGTGAGCGAGGGCTGTGGATCATCACTGCTCGCTTAAATTAAGAAGTCTGCTAACGTGAGTGAGGGGACGTCTCCAGCAAAGTGACGCAAGATACTAGTGGCCCATGTCTGCTATTAAGACTGTGATGACTGTGTATGTTACCCCGAGAATCAAACACCCATCATTGTTCCAGTACACCTTTTGCTTTCTTGAGATTTGTAGTATACACTCTTTTCACGGTTTCCTTTTGTGCCAGTATCAGTAATACCTGTTGCACATTTGCACATTATTATGAGAGAAAGTCCCGCAAAATGCTCCCAGGGGTGTCACAGGGCTTGATGTGGCCCACTGGACAAACATTTGGTGAGGGCCCCTTATTATTTTTCGCACTACCCCCGCAGCACAACCAACAGAGGATGTGACAACTCTACTTTGAGTTTATAGCTGATGGAGCCCAAATTTGGTTAGTTATTATGACCACAAATAAAAGAAAACAAATCCATATTCCGCCCAATAATCGAAGGAAGGACAGGCTACTATTAAATACTAATTATCAGTTCCTAGGTGGGATTGGGATTAACTCTTTGTGTCACCATGGTAATGTAGATGGGAAACGTCCATAAACTCTGATAAAAAAAGACAGAATGGGAGATTTGGCCAGATTTCGGCCGTTCGAAAATTCTGAACAGCCGAAAAGTTCAACCAAATCCCCCATTCGGTGCCAAGGTCTGCAGTGTCCCCAGCACTCTTGTTCACTATATTGAGAGCGGGGGTTGCGGTTGTATCCCTTGCAGCGGGTCCCGAAAAAAGTAAAAAATAAAAAAAATTAAAAAAGGAAAGGACCCTGCGGTGCCGGTTCTCAATCTTGGAAGTAAAAGGGAACAGGCGTCACAGTGACACAGCGAGTCGGCGGCACACAGCAAAGTATGCCACCGCAAGGTAAGTAGGGGGTCGAAGTGGGGCAAGGGCAAATGCTGAAATGTTCAGGGGAGAGAAGACCGAAAGTGATTTTCGGAAAAATTACTTTCAGTCTTTTCTCCCTAGAACATTTCAGCCACAGGCTTCTAACCCCGATCCAGGCAGAAGTGGACCAAACACAGGCAAGGCACCAAATAGATTTAGCAAAACCCATATGGAACTGGTTGGCTGGAGTTTCCACCAAGATGAAATGAGGTACACCTCTTCAACAGTGGTTTCTCGAGAGCCACAAGTATGTCACCATCATGTGCCACGTATATAACATTGTTTATGCAAATAGGTGTCTGCACATCTCATGAATTGATATCAGGAAAGTCCTGGGCTGATTTTATTAATCACATGCATTCCATTATTGAAACCCATATCCTTCAATTGGACCCGGTAGAAACCATTTCCTCAATGTTAACTGGAGGTTTACTAGCATGGGCTGCTCACAGCTGACATGGAGACACTTGCGATATTCCACTCCTGCTGTAACCAGCCTCTGCTGTCACAGGTTCATTACGGAAAGGCAGTGTGCCCTGTTGGAATTTCCACTTTACTAATTTCAAATAGTTCCTAATGCTTCCAGTTGGTGAGTGTGGGTTTTTATAGTTTTAGTGGTGATTCTTTTACATCCCAGTGCACTCCACACCATTCCGCTCGCAGGCCATACATCTGCAGACAGTGCCATGAAAGCTCTGCTCTTTCCCCTGCTAACCACTGCGCTTCTTACCTTCACTCCTCTTCACTCTTCCTTCCCACACTCCCCTCTTCCCCTTACCCTCTCGCTCCTCGTTGCCTCACTCCCCATAGACCTTCTTTACAAAACCTAAACCAAAGCCAAAACTAGTGGCGTTCCTGATGCTAGTTAGTATTTAGCCAGCAATTCTTAAGGTGGCCACCATTTTCTAAACTCTCAATGTCAACACTTACGGGGACTGAGACATGGAAAGAGAAGTTGATTTCCCCAGGATCACACAGTTTCAGGTAATAATGTCCCCATGCATAATGTCCCCATACATAATGTCTACGCGTAATGTCGCCAGGAAAAGCCGTAGGCAACATTATATATGGTGACATTATGTATGTGGACGGGTTGCCGGGATGTCCCCTGCTCCCATTAAAAAAAAGGAGTTGCGGGGGTGTCCCCCACATGTTCAATGTAATAATGTCTCTGAAAAAAACAGGGACTTTTTTGTCAGGGGATATTTTTGCAGGGGCCTTATTTCATGGAACCAATCACACAATGTCATTATTGTGGGGAATGCAGCTCTACTGTTTCCAAATCGTACACCTGCTCCTAAAGCAGCCTGTTATAATTATACAAAAAAGTCCTGGTTACCTTGCAGTAAGTTATGTTGTATTTGACCCTTGTAAGTAAAAAGGATCTCACGCAGGTTGCTGTGTCTTCACATGTGGTTTTTATTGTCCAGAATGTAGACATATAGTAAAAGGAAGGTGGTCAGCCGACATGTGTTTCAACCCTGAAGGGTCTGTATCAAGGCATGGTCATATATCTTGGGGAATTTTAACCCATGTTGTTCTAGCTGCCGGTTGGCAAAGTTGCTTGTCAATCTTGTAGAGTCGCTAAAGCTGTTGCCAGTTCATTGTTACACGTGCACGAAGTGCTGCATAGAATCATCCGTTCAATAATTGTACAGACGCTGAAACGCAAGGTAAATTAAGTCATCATAGAAGCTGGCTATATGTAGTGAATAGAATGCAGGTGAAGCCGCTATCATGAATTTTAGTAAGCCAGGACCCGTGACGAAGGAAGGGAGAATTGTGTTGCAGCAAGAATAAGCTGAAATCACAGAGCTGCATGGCGAGGCTGTCTGGCTTGGTATCAAAACTGAAGCAGCCAAGGTCGGCTATCTATTCTTGAATGGAGTGAACGTGCAAAGGATGAATCATCTATTGTTAAGGTGCAAGGAAAGAACACCAAGAGTGCCAAGTTTTATTCATTTAAGACATTTAAAACCTGCTAAATGGACCAAATCGTGGTCTCCTGTCACGTGAGCCAAGGATGAAAATAAAGTCGAACTTGGAGTCCTAGAACGATAGTGAGTGTGCTCACTCCCATGTATTCCCAGAGACAAGGATACTTTTCAAGGCCAAGTTCAAAGACAATCTTCATGGCAGAGGGTTTGGGTGATGTGAGATGTTGGGCTAATTTAGTGGGAAGATAGAGTCAGGAGCACCTCCTTGCACCTGGGTCTGGGCTTACGTGCTGCTAAGTGAACCAAATATTCCAGACATGGCACAAGCATGCCAACCAATTGTAGAGGTCCGTATTGAAGACCAATTGAAAACTGTGTACCTAATGGTTTTGAAGATGACATGTTTTAGAGGTAAGCATATATTATACACCTGACAGTGGGCAGCCAATCACAATCCTAGTTCCTATGTAATGTATACTTAGATGTTCCCTTTAAGCCTATCACAATCCCGAGTAGGTTTTTCATTATTTGGTGGGTAGTATGACATTACCTCTGATGTATTTTAGTATAAAGTCTATGTTTTGTGAAAAGATAGCTGAGAGAAATTGAGCGAACGTCCGTTGATGTCTGTTGTAACTCCCTGTTTTAGATAATTGGTAATAAAACAGTACTTTGCCATCTTCCTGAGTTGGTACGTTATTTGGTCTCAGAGTTATTCTGTGAATCCATCCGTTGCATGCACGTTAGGGGCCCTAAACTCAGGAGCATTTCAAGGGAATGCCCAGGGACCAAAGGGATGGCCATGGGCAATGCCAGCAGGAGTGCCGGGTGTTGTGCGCAAGGCAGGCCTGCAGGTGTCGGCCTTCAGGGTGCAAAAGACTTGGTGAAAGCTGCAGCTTCAAAGATAACCACCCGAGTGGTGGCAATGGGGCAAATGAATGCTACAATGAACAAAACGGAAGAGCTGAGAGAGCACCGTTTCAGCTGAAAATTGGTTTTGACAGGAAACTGGGGTACTATAGGTGTCTGGAGGGGGGACTCTTGGTGCAGCACATTACGATAGAGGTAAAGGAGAAGATTAGAAAAGGTAAATATGTGGATGTATTTTCTTTGTTGTATAAGGGTTTATTGGAAGAGTCTCACAATGGAGCGTAGGAAAGTGAGCCGAAGGTGAAGAAAGCGCAGCTAGAAGCGACTGCAGTGAACTGGAGAGTGGATTCTTCCCATTGTATTTCAGTTTTGCTTGAGAAATGCCCAGAGTTGGCCCCTAAATTGGTTGCCTATCAATGGTTGATTTTGTCAACTTTCATAGATTGCTCACATGGGGCATGGACTGGGTATGATTGGACTGGGGGGAGAAGGCAGGGAATACTGCATGATTGGGAATGCAAGCCTTGCCAGTGTATGGCAGTGGGTTGTTCAGTGTCCTGTGAATCCTTTGAGAAGTGTAGCACCTCCAACGAATGGGCGACCAAGAGGGGTTCTTGGTTTCAGCCCATACTACATTACCTGGATGATTTGTTCTTCTTTGGCTCCCCCAAGTCTCAAAAGGTCCAAACAGTAATACAACATTTTGTTTGGGTTATGGTTACGTTGGGGATTTCCTTAGCTCAGGGGCGTTGCTAGGGGGGGGGCTAAGGGGGCTATAGCCCCGGATAGAATCTCGGGAGCTACAGCCAAAAGACTAGCTAGCCCCCAGTTCCGAAGAGTTCCGACATCAGCGTAGCTCCGGGTCTTTTCCAGACCTAGCAACTCCCCTGCCTTAGCTTATTAAAAGACTCAACAACTCAGCTTTCTGGGGGTCGAATTGGATTCCTTGCCAGGGGTCAGTCGGTTGCCTGTGGATAAGGTCAGAGAACTCGGGGTGTCAATGGAAGAGTGTCCAGCAGCAAGGTAGGTGATGTTAGAGCACTCTTCGTCCGTTCTGGGGGAGTTTCCCCACTGGGTTCCCGAGTCTGCAATTGTGGGATATATTAGATGTGAAGTGATTAGAAATTCGAGTAGCAACCAGCGCGCAAGGTCAATTTTGAACATGTGTTTTATATTGCAATAAATGAGGTCAAATGCCTTCCAAAGAAACAGAGTGGCCTTGCCCCCTACACCTCCCACTCTCTGACGTGGCCAAGAAGGAGTGGGTCTGCTTGCCAACTATATGTTTCCAAGACTGGGCAGCCAGTCTCGTCCGGAAGAGTGAGCCTTTATGCAGGCAGTGTGGGGATAAGGGCGAAGCATTGCTGAACCAGAACAGAGCACCTGGAGGCCTGTGGGCAGAGCCTGGGATCCCCAGACCCAGTCTGCCAACGAGAGAGGACAGGACGTTTCAGAAAGACCACTCGAGGGGACTCTGCATTACTCGCTGGGCAGTTCCTCGAAGGTTAACGCAGTGGGCACAAAGCACCGTGCAAAGAACACATGGAAACGTGTAGGCTGCACCGCTATACTGACGGCAGCCAGGTGTCGCACCTGAAGTCAGTATTGTGGTAGAGTCAGAATTCCAATTTTTTAGAGCCCTCGGCTTAGTGCCGAGGAAACTGTGGAAGTCAATGGTGCCTGGGCCCGACTTATGGGCAAGTAATACAGCATGATCTGTGAGTTTGCTTTCATCATCTTCCAACCTGAATTTCATTCTACTCTTCAAATGACAAAACCGGAAACAGAACTCCATTAAAGAAGCAACCGAGTGCGGCCCGCACGCTCATCTTCGGGAGCTGTCGGTCTGCTAAGGACTAGCCGCTCTCAGCCCTTGACGCCTATGGAAATGGCCTGACTCTCTAAGGGCTTTGGGTGGACACTATGGGCCCAATTCTGAAACCTACAGGCGCCAAAAGAAAGTGGCAGCTCAGTTCGCAAAAGGCATCATAGATGCCCTTTCTCCCCCTTTGCGCAAATAAGGCATCGTTTCTGGGCATTTTAAAGTGCATCCGAATTCACAGACGGGTTGCGCTTTAAAATGTCCAGAAACAAGGCTCTTCCCCCTGCGCCTGTTCAGAAGAGTGTTGCAACCGCGCTGTGACACTAGCATTTGGATGGCAATGTGTTTTTGTCATTTCACCGAGTTGGGCCTTTAACAGCCCATCTCAGTGAAACAAGCTCCCAGCAACCATGTGGTTGCAAGGAGCCTGTCATACATTAGTGTCAAGCACGCGCTCACAGCACTAATGCATGCAAGGGGACTGGACAGTGCATCTTTGCGCTATTGTCTATCCCCTCCTGAAATGCTCAGGTCACCTTTGTGAATAAAGTGGCCTGAGCTTTTCTGAAAATACTGCAAATGAATCTAGCGCATTCTCTGCTCTCCTTTCATTTGCGCTATTTTTTTATACTCTGAACCTACCTCTGTAACTATTTTAGATGAGTTGTCCTCTTTTTCATTTGGGGGAACGGAGAAACGTGTATGTTGTGATTTCACGTCAAATAATCTCTTTTAAATGCCTCTGATGGTTATTTAGTTGTCAAAAAAGGACAAATGCTGATTTATATGCTGATTTCTCCTGTTTTTATCCCTGACCCTTTGTGTAATAACTAGTAATAAAGGCTCACTATCGCACATACATGAAACGCTAGGCTTGTCTGCACAATGGGGGCTGGGCATGCATACACACGCATCCACTTAATGCAGACAACTCCAAAGTCCTTCACAAAACACAGGACCACATGAGTCCAGCAATAATAGTGCCAACAGGGGGGCCGTGGCTACCGAGCGCGAGATGAGGACGTGATCCCTCAGAGCTCCCGAAACCACCAGCCAAATCCTGTGAATATCCTGCAATTTGGGCACTACAGAACCTGAAATCACACGCAGGCGCAGCGGAACCTCAGATGCTTAAGCCACTGTATTGCTGAGCCGAACCGCAGCAGCATTCCGGAGAAATCGGGCCGGAAACCCGTGACGGCGGCGGCTGTCAAAATGGCCACTGGAGCTGCGGACTAAGCGAGGCTGCGTAACACGGCACCAAGCTGAGGCAAACAGATGCCCTGCACTGCTGGTGCCTGGGGCAGCCGCCCACGAACGCTGTGAAGAGCGAGAGACGTGACCGAGGACTCCTTCCAAGCGCGACAATTTGCACAAGCGGGGGCCACCCGCGAGTGTGGAGGTAGGCGGGTCCCGCTGCTACCGGCCACATCCTGACGCAAGCTGCCAGGGGTCTCATGGGCAGAAGCGCACGTATATCCGGCTCCCGCGGACGCACTATCTCGCTGGCGGCGGGCCCCGGTGAGTGCAGCGCAGCATCCAGATAAAAGACCCCGGAGACCGGGTCAAACCATACCCTGCCCCGTGTAACATTGATAGAAGCCAGCTGCTTCGGAGAGGGGGAGAAACCTTCCGCAGTCCAGCGGGTGCTGATTGTCCCGAGAAGCGGGCTGGGGACAGCTGCAACAAGGCACCTGTGACAACAGTATAATTCACAGTATTAGAGACACAATATCAGAAACGTGAGGTGCCCACCAGCGCACACTACGAGAGAAGCGACTAGAGTGCCTGAAAACTGGGGATAGCTGGAGATGGGCGCCTAAAAAACACACTGCAGACCAACTTGTCAGCAGCGCAGTAACTCTAGGCTAAAAGAGACAACCAAGCAGACATTACTGTAACATATGTGTAGAGTGCCCGTGACAACTGTAAGCAAAGCAAAAAGACAAAAAACAGCAGGAACAACAAAAGGGGGCGATCTTCAAACACACGACCCGACCCACCCATCAATCGTTGGGCGCCAACATATCCTAGCAGCTCCAGAAAGGGGTATCGCACTTACCTGCCCTTCACATTGTACCTGTGAGTACTGGGGGACACTGTTCAACCCCCCCCACCGAGCGTGCAACCACCACACGCACCACAGGGTTTAAAACCTCATAAGCAACGACTGAGTGGGGATGCCCTGCCGCATACCACTCACTATCCATTGTCTAACATGGGGAAAGATAAGGCAAGAGTTACGACAACGCAGAGCAACATAGAACAATATACAACCCCCTCCCAAACCCTCCCACCAGAACAAACCAAAACTGGTGAAACACCAGAAACAGAGGAGAACATTTTGCTGAAGGCTGTCATGAATGCCATAGCAAACTCGAGAACCTCCATGGAAAAGAAATGGATGGCATCAGCACAGTGGTGTCATTATTACGCCATGACCTCCAAAAACTCACAGCCCGTACTGGAGAAGCCGAAGGTCGAATATCCAAAACAGAAGACAATCTAAGGACTGTGAACCAGCAAATGTCAGGAGCACTAGCCCGCCTCAAAGCATTGGAAGAAAGGGTGGAAGAGGGGGAGGGCAGGGCAAGACGGAACAACATCCGGATCCTCGTTCTGCCCGACAAAACAGAAGGAGCAAGCATGGAACTGTTCCTAGAACAATGGCTCGCAGATCTCTTTGCTCCCAAGACATTGTCAAACTTGCCTGTGTTACCCTTGCGGTTACGTGTTGTATGTGAGAGCCATTTAATTTTTAATATGTCGATGGCCAACTTGCAAGTGACAGCATTGACAGTACATTGTTGTACTTGAGAAACAAATTGTTACAGCACTTGCATAGCAAGTGTTACTACAGGACAGCAATATTGGGTGTTTTCGTTTTTGTGAAATAAATATCCAACACTATTTTTAGTCGAGTCCTCTGTATTGTAGCAAAATCGGAATGCTTTGTTCACAAATATTTGTCCTCTAATCTTATTTCAATCATTGCAAGCAATGATTTTGAAACAACGTTGTGTTTGGCATTCACTCCTTCGTTAGGGGCACCATTCTACTCCAGCGCGCAATAACCATTCGCAACCGAGTACAATTTTGGAGTCCATGTTTATAGGGGGGCCTGGGCCGGAGAAATCTTTCTTAGGGGGGGCTCGGGGTCAAAAAGTGTGAAGACCACTGTCCCAGAGGGAGGCGTCCCAGTCCAGCCTAGCCACGTGAGCAACAATTCCAATGACACTGTATTGCTTGTGTTGATCCACACACACATTTGTTTGTTTTCCATTTAACCACTGTGCACACTCGTCATACATTCTTGTTACATATGTTTAGAGCGTGTTTATCCACACCCATGTTTTCATTATGTGCTTGAAGCCGGCAGGGGTGTAGGAGACACATAAAATCTGGGGGGGACAGGGGACACCTTGGGTACTTTGTTTTTTAAATGTATTTATTGTGTTTTATCCAAAGAACTCGACTTTTCACAAATTTACAATTAAAATAGCAGTACGTATTAAATTACATATATCATCACTCTATAAAAAAGGATAAAAGAAATAATAAACCAAACAGCGGTCCTACAAGGCTTTGGGATATTCGGAACGTGCAAGTGCAGTGACAAAGAAGAGGGGGGCAGAGGAGTAAGGGCTACAGGGTCCCCCAGCATGTAATAAAAGATTATATAATTAATCTCACCTAGGGCCTGAGTTATTACTGTTATGGGCTCAGAGGGGGATGACCAGCGCTCACTTTGTTTGGATGGGCTTTATTGGTACCAGAGACATCCCTCCAAGCACTCAAGCGCACATTCTGTACTCTATTAGTTGAATCACTTGTCTATCACCGGAAATGCATTGGGGTCCAACAGCACCCGGGGACATGATAAGATATGATCATTTACTTATATAGCGCCTACACACAATGTGTTTCAAAGCACCTCAAGGCAAGGGAGGGAGCAAGGGAAAATACAATGACATTCTTACATGCCATGAACAGTAAGGATGTGAAATTAACTATCGTACTCGGCCGGACGACATTTTAGATAGTGCAAGAGCTAAGACATAGATATGGAAGGGAGGGGGAGAGTGGGAAGGAAATGGAAACAGACAGGCAACTACTGTACTATGCCTGACAACATTTCTGGTAGAGCCGGAGCAAACAAAAGATGAGGGGAGGAGAAAGGGAGGGGTGGAACAAAACAAGCGACTATCGTACTAGGCCTGGAGACATTTCGGATAGTGCAGGGACGGGGGAACACGTAAGGGGAGGGAGGAGGAGACAGGGGAAGTTGCTATCATACTAGGTCCAGGGACAATTCTGATGGAGTAAGTGCATGTATAGAAGAAAGTAAGGGGAGCAGAGGAGGAGATAGGAAAAGGGAAAAAGGGAGAGGAGGAGGGAACAGAGAGTAAGCAGTCAAAAAGAGTGGAGAAGCAAGAGGGGAGATCAAATACAATTGCAGAAGTCAGTAGTAACACATAATGTTGCAAGCCAGGATACAAGATGAAGATGGCAACATCAAGATTCAGGGCCACCATGAGTACACGATGTAAAGGAGGTCCAGCATGAGATTTGAGAAAGGGTGACGCACTGTGAATCAATGAAGTCCGTAAAAGTAAAATCCAGCAGATGTAGGTTGGAGGGGGGCGATGGGGAGCCGGGTACTAGAATCAAGCAAAACAGGCAACACCTGTGTGCGAGCATGTGAGTGGGGGGTGCAAGGGAACATTATGGGGGGCCCAGAGGGGGTGAGGATGGCCTGTGAGCACAGAGGGAGTAAACATATGTTGGTGGATGCTTACATGATTTAGTTTAGTTTCTGGGCATCCACATGTATCATGCATTTTCCATGTCCCCACACAGCCGTTGCCGGGTGCACTTGCGAAACACTTCACACACCAATTTGCAGACAGTGCCCATAAAGTTCAAAGACAGACAAGGCCCATAATGTCTGCATGGGTCCCAGCCTACTGGGCAAGGACAAATGCTTCCCGGGTTCACTCCAGAATGCCCTATTTTCCTCTGTCTGTATTGGTCCATATCTTCCTTGCTGCTGTGCTGCTCCAAGTAGTTGTCACTCATTCAGAAGATAAATATGTTCTCATGACACTCAATGCTAATCAAGAAACCTATATTAGTGCTCAACATCTCTTTCACATCCCCTTCTGAGTTACATGTCCCATGCGCTTTGAAGTTCGAATACTGCGGTAGGACTGACCCAGCCATTCATCCTCTGAAGGTTGATACATTGAGTAGCATTAAACTATTGGGTAATAACACCTACTAGTAAAAGTGCTTAGAAGCAAGAGGAATCTGCATGAAGAGCTATAAAAGAGCACCAATTATTAATATTAGCAACCTATCCTGTGCTCACACTGTTACAACATCATCCATGCCACTATTTGCTTCTTGGAAGGTTAATCATGCACACCTAGAAAAAAAAACACAAGGATGGAGAGTTTACTATAGCGTTGCAAGTAAATAATAAAAGGTGCACACGTAAAAACAAGACATTTCACTAATATCCTGATAAGACAATAGAGTGGCCTTGTGGTTGAGTGCTATGCCCTTGACCCTTACCATCTCATGTTGGAATCCTGGCTCCGGCAGCATCGACAGTTTAAAGCAGTCCAATCGCATTACAATAATAAAGGGGGCAGATGGATGTTGTCGGATTGCAGGTAAGGGTGGAGACATTTTTTGGCAGATCTCACACCCAGCAACCCTGTCCTAGATGGTGGTCCAGGTGCTGCTGTGTGTCTAGCTGACCTTGACACAGGCTTGGTGAACCGTCGTCATGGTGCCGCAAGGGCTCAGACATCCGGCCTAGGGTGAAGTGCAAAATCCCAAGGCCATGTCACCTAAAGATGTTCTCCTAAAGATGTACATACGGCCCTGCACCCTAGCCCACTGTTAGCGCATCGCCATGGGGACAGCCTAGTGATCCGCCTAAGATCTCCTATCATCTACTATTCAGGGAGCAGCTCACAGCCCTTTTAAATAAGCCCTGCCCAAATAAGTCTAATTGTGTTACATTTGCTGTGCCTGCCCTCAAAAAGTACCACCTTGCCCCGCAAAAGTAAATACAGCACCCTACAAAAGTATAAAACACACAGCCCCATTAACATCCTGGGCAGATTCCTACATATCGTCCAAAACCTCCGCGAGGTGCCCCTTGGTCAGGGTGAATTTCGCAGGTGCGAGTGGGCAATCCCCGGAGTCACACAGACTGCCACCACAGTGCCACCAGCACAGAGGGAAACCCCCCAACGAGTATAAACAGTGGTTTAAACACATTGCTCTGGCGTGTGTGCATTCCCCACATGCGTGCATGCAGATCACGTTGGCTTCAAAATACATGGGGTGGCTCCTTATAGGTCCGTACATCCATATTCCAGGAGCGAAGAGCAGCCGGAGCACTATTTAAAGCGTGTCTGAGTAAGGATGCATGCCTGCAATATGATGGACCTACAGCACCCATGCCAGATTATAATAAAAAAAAGAATCATAATTTAGTAACATTTACCCTTCTGGACCGCATGTCACAGAGTTTACCATCCAATAATGTAAATGCCACTAAAATGGCAGACACTGTAGGTGGCAAGACAGAGATGTGATCTGCTGGCGTACAACTGTGCAAACAGGAGAGCCATGGGTTAATCCCGGCATCTCCTCCATGTCTAACAAAAAATGGGTGATGCTGGTCAAATCCCCTTAACGGGGAGAATTAAAAAACTGGCCAGCACTTGAAGTAATGGCTGTGTCAAAAAATGTATATTTGAAAACACTTGTTGGGTGTGTTTGTTGTTTTTATTCGGGTTGCATGTACACACACACACACATATTGGTACAGTGACCTAGATTTTGGTGACCTTTAACACTGGGTCATCTTTAAAAAAAGCTGCTCTGGAGCAGCAGATGTAGCGGCAGTGATTCAATTAAAAGGCATTTATTGTGTGGATAAAACATTTGTCACAAAATCAGTGTTTCCCAAAGCATAAAGAAAAACTCTCTAAAAGAACACCATACATTTCACAGTGTAATGCAAAATATTTTTGGAACACACGCAGTCGCGTATAGAGCAGAATCTACCTGCATTTCTACTTGGACACTGCATATTGTCAAGACATTGGGTTGTGGTTTTCGTACGGATCGGCCCCTGCCTCACGACATCACACACTCAGTCACATGCTGCAGCCTGCAGAAGTATTTTTGCACAATGCTTGATGCAACTGCAGACAGTGCAGAGACGCAGTGCACTGCACTGTGCACGGCAACACTTACATATTTTGGGGGGGAGAAATGTCATTATATCCCCCCACTTAAAATTGTGGGATGGATTTGTCCTCCCTGCCCCCCATGTCCTACGACCATGAAAGCCAGTAACATACTCTTGTCCCATGTGTCGCTCGCACATGGACATTCCGTGTCCAATTCACAGATCATTGTCATGCTCTTTGGACCTGGCCCTTAACACATGCTCACGGCACCATTATGTATAAATCAGGTGATCCGTTCTGCCGGACGCACTCACGCAAACACATAGATATGCGTGCATACGTGAGCGGGGACTGTGGATCATCACTGCTCGCTTAAATTAAGAAGTCTGCTAACGTGAGTGAGGGGACGTCTCCAGCAAAGTGACGCAAGATACTAGTGCCCCATGTCTGCTATTAAGACTGTGATGACTGTGTATGTTACCCCGAGAATCAAACACCCATCATTGTTCCAGTACATCTTTTGCTTTCTTGAGATTTGTAGTATACACTCGTTTCACGGTTTCCTTTTGTGCCAGTATCAGTAATACCTGTTGCACATTTGCACATTATTATGAGAGAAAGTCCCGCAAAGTGCTCCCAGGGGTGTCACAGGGCTTGATGTGGCCCACTGGACAAACATTTGGTGAGGGCCCCTTATTATTTTTCGCACTGCCCCCGCAGCACAACCAACAGAGAATGTGACAACTCTACTTTGAGTTTATAGCTGATGGAGCCCAAATTTGGTTAGTTATTATGACCACAAATAAAAGAAAACAAATCCATATTCCGCCCAATAATCGAAGGAAGGACAGGCTACTAGCTGCATAGAATTGTCAATCAATTAACAACATTGGCCACTATTAAATACTAATAATCAGTTCCTAGGTGGGATTGGGATTAACTCTTTTTGTCGCCATGGTAATGCAGATGGGAAACGTCCATAAACTCTGATAAAAAAAGACAGAATGGGAGATTTGGCCAGATTTCGGCCGTTTGAAAATTCTGAACAGCCGAAAAGTTCAACCAAATCCCCCATTCGGTGCCAAGGTCTGCAGTGTCCCCAGCACTCTTGTTCACTATATTGAGAGCGGGGGTTGCGGTTGTATCCCTTGCAGCGGGTCCCGAAAAAAGTAAAAAATAAAAAAAATTAAAAAAGGAAAGGACCCTGCGGTGCCGGTTCTCAATCATGGAAGTAAAACGGAACAGGCGTCACAGTGACACAGCGAGTCGGCGGCACACAGCAAAGTTTGCCACCGCAAGGTAAGTAGGGGGTCGAGGTGGGGCAAGAGCAAATGCTGAAATGTTCAGGGGAGAGAAGACCGAAAGTGATTTTCGGAAAAATTACTTTCAGTCTTTTCTCCCTAGAACATTTCAGCCACAGGCTTCTAACCCCGATCCAGGCAGAAGTGGACCAAACACAGGCAAGGCACCAAATAGATTTAGCAAAACCCATATGGAACTGGTTGGCTGGAGTTTCCACCAAGATGAAATGAGGTACACCTCTTCAACAGTGGTTTCTCGAGAGCCACAAGTATGTCACCATCATGTGCCACGTATATAACATTGTTTATGCAAATAGGTGTCTGCACATCTCATGAATTGATATCAGGAAAGTCCTGGGCTGATTTTATTAATCACATGCATTCCAATATTGAAACCCATATCCTTCAATTGGACCCGGTAGAAACCATTTCCTCAATGTTAACTGGAGGCTTACTAGCATGGGCTGCTCACAGCTGACATGGAGACACTTGCGATATTCCACTCCTGCTGTAACCAGCCTCTGCTGTCACAGGTTTATTACGGAAAGGCAGTGTGCCCTGTTGGAATTTCCACTTTACTAATTTCAAATAGTTCCTAATGCTTCCAGTTGGTGAGTGTGGGTTTTTATAGTTTTAGTGGTGATTCTTTTACATCCCAGTGCACTCCACACCATTCCGCTCGCAGGCCATACATCTGCAGACAGTGCCATGAAAGCTCTGCTCTTTCCCCTGCTAACCACTGCGCTTCTTACCTTCACTCCTCTTCACTCTTCCTTCCCACACTCCCCTCTTCCCCTTACCCTCTCGCTCCTCGTTGCCTCACTCCCCATAGACCTTCTTTACAAAACCTAAACCAAAGCCAAAACTAGTGGCGTTCCTGATGCTAGTTAGTATTTAGCCAGCAATTCTTAAGGTGGCCACCATTTTCTAAACTCTCAATGTCAACACTTACGGGGACTGAGACATGGAAAGAGAAGTTGATTTCCCCAGGATCACACAGTTTCAGGTAATAATGTCCCCATGCATAATGTCCCCATACATAATGTCTACGCGTAATGTCACCAGGAAAAGCCGTAGGCAACATTATATATGGTGACATTATGTATGTGGACGGGTTGCCGGGATGTCCCCTGCTCCCATTAAAAAAAAGGAGTTGCAGGGGTGTCCCCCACATGTTCAATGTAATAATGTCTCTGAAAAAAACAGGGACTTTTTTGTCAGGGGATATTTTTGCAGGGGCCTTATTTCATGGAACCAATCACACAATGTCATTATTGTGGGGAATGCAGCTCTACTGTTTCCAAATCGTACACCTGCTCCTAAAGCAGCCTGTTATAATTATACAAAAAAGTCCTGGTTACCTTGCAGTAAGTTATGTTGTATTTGACCCTTGTAAGTAAAAAGGATCTCACGCAGGTTGCTGTGTCTTCACATGTGGTTTTTATTGTCCAGAATGTGGACATATAGTAAAAGGAAGGTGGTCAGCCGACATGTGTTTCAACCCTGAAGGGTCTTTATCAAGGCATGGTCGTATATCTTGGGGAATTTTAACTCATGTTGTTCTAGCTGCCGGTTGGCAAAGTTGCTTGTCAATCTTGTAGAGTCCCTAAAGCTGTTGCCAGTTCATTGTTACACGTGCACGAAGTGCTGCATAGAATCAACCATTCAATAATTGTACAGACGCTGAAATGCAAGGTAAATTAAGTCATCATAGAAGCTGGCTATATGTAGTGAATAGAATGCAGGCGAAGCCGCTATCATGAATTTTAGTAAGCCAGGACCCGTGACGAAGGAAGGGAGAATTGTGTTGCAGCAAGAATAAGCTGAAATCACAGAGCTGCATGGCGAGGCTGTCTGGCTTGGTATCAAAACTGAAGCAGCCAAGGTCGGCTATCTATTCTTGAATGGAGTGAACGTGCAAAGGATGAATCATCTGTTGTTAAGGTGCAAGGAAAGAACACCAAGAGTGCCAAGTTTTATTCATTTAAGACATTTAAAACCCGCTAAATGGACCAAATCGTGGTCTCCTGTCACGTGAGCCAAGGATGAAAATAAAGTCGAACTTGGAGTCCTAGAACGATAGTGAGTGTGCTCACTCCCATGTATTCCCA
Source organism: Ambystoma mexicanum (assembly GCF_040938575.1). Classification (NCBI taxonomy): domain Eukaryota; kingdom Metazoa; phylum Chordata; class Amphibia; order Caudata; family Ambystomatidae; genus Ambystoma; species Ambystoma mexicanum. Next base: position 371,452,790 of record NC_090931.1, read on the forward strand.
GAGACAAGGATACTTTTCAAGGCCAAGTTCAAAGACAATCTTCATGGCAGAGGGTTTGGGTGATGTGAGATGTTGGGCTAATTGAGTGGGAAGATAGAGTCAGGAGCACCTCCTTACACCTGGGTCTGGGTTTACCTGCTGCTAAGTGAACCAAATATTCCAGACATGGCACAAGCATGCCAACCAATTGTAGAGGTCCGTATTGAAGACCAATTGAAAACTGTGTACCTAATGGTTTTGAAGATGACATGTTTTAGAGGTAAGCATATATTATCCACCTGACAGTGGCCAGCCAATCACAATCCTAGTTCCTATGTAATGTATACTTAGATGTTCACTTTAAGCCTATCACAATCCCGAGTAGGTTTTTTATTATTTGGCGGGTAGCATGACATTACCTCTGACGTATTTTTAGTATAAAGTCTATGGCCCTCATTACAAGTCAGGCGTTAAGGGTTTAACGGCGCCGTCGGCGCCATTAAGCATTAACGCTTGATTCACACTTTAACGCCTGCTTTTTGCAGGCGTTAAAGTCCAAGGCGCTAAGCGACCTTGGTGCTAATTACGGCACCGTAATTTACGGTGCCGTAATTAGCGCCTTCCCCATCCCCATTATGCCCTATGGGGCAAAAATGGGAATGGGGAAGGGCAAATGGTGAATGGGGAATTACCGCCCCACTCACCTTGGAATGGGGCGGTAATTCCGCCATCCACCATGCCGGACTCCGGCATGGACCATGGTGCTACTAGCACCATGGTCCAGCGCCGGACTTGTAATGAGGGCCTATGTTTTGTGAAAAGATAGCTGAGAGAAATTGAGCGAACGTCCGTTGATGTCTGTTGTAACTCCCTGTTTTAGATAATTGGTAATAAAACAGTACTTTGCCATCTTCCTGAGTTGGTACGTTATTTGGTCTCAGAGTTATTCTGTGAATCCATCCGTTGCATGCACGTTAGGGGCCCTAAACTCAGGAGCGTTTCAAGGGAATGTCCAGGGACCAAAGGGATGGCCATGGGCAATGCCAGCAGGAGTGCCGGGTGTCGTGCGCAAGGCAGGCCTGCAGGTGTCGGCCTTCAGGGTGCAAAAGACTTGGTGAAAGCTGCAGCTTCAAAGATAACCACCCGAGTGGTGGCAATGGGGCAAATGAATGCTACAATGAACAAAACGGAAGAGCTGAGAGAGCACCGTTTCAGCTGAAAATTGGTTTTGACAGGAAACTGGGGTACTATAGGTGTCTGGAGGGGGGACTCTTGGTGCAGCACATTACGATAGAGGTAAAGGAGAAGATTAGAAAAGGTAAATATGTGGATGTATTTTCTTTGTTGTATAAGGGTTTATTGGAAGAGTCTCACAATGGAGCGTAGGAAAGTGAGCCGAAGGTGAAGAAAGCGCAGCTAGAAGCGACTGCAGTGAACTGGAGAGTGGATTCTTCCCATTGTATTTCAGTTTTGCTTGAGAAATGCCCAGAGTTGGCCCCTAAATTGGTTGCCTATCAATGGTTGATTTTGTCAACTTTCATAGATTGCTCACATGGGGCATGGACTGGGTATGATTGGACTGGGGGGAGAAGGCAGGGAATACTGCATGATTGGGAATGCAAGCCTTGCCAGTGTATGGCAGTGGGTTGTTCAGTGTCCTGTGAATCCTTTGAGAAGTGTAGCACCTCCAACGAATGGGCGACCAAGAGGGGTTCTTGGTTTCAGCCCATACTACATTACCTGGATGATTTGTTCTTCTTTGGCTCCCCCAAGTCTCAAAAGGTCCAAACAGTATTACAACATTTTGTTTGGGTTATGGTTACGTTGCGGATTTCCTTAGCTCAGGGGCGTTGCTAGGGGGGGCTAAGGGGGCTATAGCCCCTGATCTTTTTGTTGTAGCCCCGGATAGAATCTCAGGAGCTACAGCCAAAAGACTAGCTAGCCCCCAGTCCGAAGAGTTCCGACATCAGCGTAGCTCTTGGTCTTTTCCAGACCTAGCAACTCCCCTGCCTTAGCTTATTAAAAGACTCAACAACTCAGCTTTCTGGGGGTCGAATTGGATTCCTTGCCAGGGGTCAGTCGGTTGCCTGTGGATAAGGTCAGAGAACTCGGGGTGTCAATGGAAGAGTGTCCAGCAGCAAGGTAGGTGATGTTAGAGCACTCTTCGTCCGTTCTGGGGGAGCTTCCCCACTGGGTTCCCGAGTCTGCAATTGTGGGATATATTAGATGTGAAGTGATTAGAAATTCGAGTAGCAACCAGCGCGCAAGGTCAATTTTGAACATGTGTTTTATATTGCAATAAATGAGGTCAAATGCCTTCCAAAGAAACAGAGTGGCCTTGCCCCCTACACCTCCCACTCTCTGACGTGGCCAAGAAGGAGTGGGTCTGCTTGCCAACTATATGTTTCCAAGACTGGGCAGCCAGTCTCGTCCGGAAGAGTGAGCCTTTATGCAGGCAGTGTGGGGATCAGGGCGAAGCATTGCTGAACCAGAACAGAGCACCTGGAGGCCTGTGGGCAGAGCCTGGGATCCCCAGACCCAGTCTGCCAAGGAGAGAGGACAGGACGTTTCAGAAAGACCACTCGAGGGGACTCTGCATTACTCGCTGGGCAGTTCCTCGAAGGTTAACGCAGTGGGCACAAAGCACCGTGCAAAGAACACATGGAAACGTGTAGGCTGCACCGCTATACTGACGGCAGCCAGGTGTCGCACCTGAAGTCAGTATTGTGGTAGAGTCAGAATTCCAATTTTTTAGAGCCCTCGGCTTAGTGCCGAGGAAACTGCGGAAGTCAATGGTGCCTGGGCCCGACTTGTGGGCAAGTAATACAGCATGATCTGTGAGTTTGCTTTCATCATCTTCAAACCTGAATTTCATTCTACTCTTCAAATGACAAAACCGGAAACAGAACTCCATTAAAGAAAGCAACCGAGAGCGGCCCGCACGCTCATCTTCGGGAGCTGTCGGTCTGCTAAGGACTAGCTGCTCTCAGCGCTTGACGCCTATGGAAATGGCCTGACTCTCTAAGGGCTTTGGGTGTACACTATGGGCACAATTCTGAAACCTACAGGCGCCAAAAGAAAGTGGCAGCTCAGTTCGCAAAAGGCATCGTAGATGTGCTCATTCAGATGCCCTTTCTCCCCCTTTGCGCAAATAAGGCATCGTTTCTGGGCATTTTAAAGTGCATCCGAATTCACAGACGGGTTGCGCTTTAAAATGTCCAGAAACAAGGCTCTTCCCCCTGCGCCTGTTCAGAAGAGTGTTGCAACCGCGCTGTGACACTAGCATTTGGATGGCAATGTGTTTTTGTCATTTCACCGAGTTGGGCCTTTAACAGCCCATCTCAGTGAAACAAGCTCCCAGCAACCATGTGGTTGCAAGGAGCCTGTCATACATTAGTGTCAAGCACGCGCTCACAGCACTAATGCATGCAAGGGGACTGGACAGTGCATCTTTGCGCTATTGTCTATCCCCTCCTGAAATGCTCAGGTCACCTTTGTGAATAAAGTGGCCTGAGCTTTTCTGAAAATACTGCAAATGAATCTAGCGCATTCTCTGCTCTCCTTTCATTTGCGCTATTTTTTTATACTCTGACCCTACCTCTGTAACTATTTTAGATGAGTTGTCCTCTTTTTCATTTGGGGGAACGGAGAAACGTGTATGTTGTGATTTCACGTCAAATAATCTCTTTTAAATGCCTCTGATGGTTATTTAGTTGTCAAAAAAGGACAAATGCTGATTTATATGCTGATTTCTCCTGTTTTTATCCCTGACCCTTTGTGTAATAACTAGTAATAAAGGCTCACTATCGCACATACATGAAACGCTAGGCTTGTCTGCACAATGGGGGCTGGGCATGCATACACACGCATCCACTTAATGCAGACAACTCCAAAGTCCTTCACAAAACACAGGACCACATGAGTCCAGCATTAATAGTGCCAACAGGGGGGGCGTGGCTAGCGAGCGCAAGATGAGGACGTGATCCCTCAGAGCTCCCGAAACCACCAGCCAAATCCTGTGAATATCCTGCAATTTGGGCACTACAGAACCTGAAATCACACGCAGGCGCAGCGGAACCTCAGATGCTTAAGCCACTGTATTGCTGAGCCGAACCGCAGCAGCATTCCGGAGAAATCGGGCCGGAAACCCGTGACGGCGGCGGCTGTCAAAATGGCCACTGGAGCTGCGGACTAAGCGAGGCTGCGTAACAGTGCACCAAGCTGAGGCAAACAGATGCCCTGCACTGCTGGTGCCTGGGCAGCCGCCCACGAACGCTGTGGAGAGCGAGAGACGTGACCGAGGACTCCTTCCAAGTGCGACAATTTGCACAAGCGGGGGCCACCCGCGAGTGTGGAGGTAGGCGGGTCCCGCTGCTACCGGCCACATCCTGACGCAAGCTGCCAGGGGTCTCATGGGCAGAAACGCGCGTATATCCGGCTCCCGCTGACGCACTATCTCGCTGGCGACGGGCCCCGGTGAGTGCAGCGCAGCATCCGGATAAAAGACCCCGGAGACCGGGTCAAACCATACCCTGCCCCGTGTAACATTGATAGAAGCCAGCTGCTTCGGGGAGGGGGAGAAACCTCCCGCAGTCCAGCGGGTGCTGATTGTCCCGAGAAGCGGGCTGGGGACAGCTGCAACAAGGAGCCTGTGACAACAGTATAATTCACAGTATTAGAGACACAATATCAGAAACGTGAGGTGCCCACCAGCGCACACTACGAGAGAAGCGACTAGAGTGCCTGCAAAACTGGGGATAGCTGGAGATGGGCGCCTAAAAAACACACTGCAGACCAACTTGTCAGCAGCGCAGTAACTCTAGGCTAAAAGAGACAACCAAGCAGACATTACTGTAACATATGTGTAGAGTGCTTGTGACAACTGTAAGCAAAGCAAAAAGCCAAAAACAGCAGGACCAACAAAAGGGGGCGATCTTCAAACACACGACCCAACCCACCCATCAATCGTTGGGCGCCAACATATCCTAGCAGCTCCAGAAAGGGGTATAGCACTTACCGGCCCTTCACATTGTACCTGTGAGTACTGGGGGACACTGTTCAACCCCCCCCACCGAGCGTGCAACCACCACACGCACCACAGGGTTTAAAACCTCATAAGCAATGACTGAGTGGGGATGCCCTGCCGCATACCACTATCCATTGTCTAACATGGGGAAAGATAAGGCAAGAGTTACGACAACGCAGAGCAACATAGAACAATATACAACCCCCTCCCACCAGATTAAATCAAAACTGGTGAAACACCAGAAACGGAGGAGAACATTTCGCTGAAGGCTGTCATGAATGCCATAGCAAACTCGAGAACCTCCATGGAAAAGAAAATGGATGGCATCAGCACAGTGGTGTCATTATTACGCCATGACCTCCAAAAACTCATAGCCCGTACTGGAGAAGCCGAAGGTCGAATATCCAAAACAGAAGACAATCTAAGGACTGTGAACCAGCAAATGTCAGGAGCACTAGCCCGCCTCAAAGCATTGGAAGAAAGGGTGGAAGAGGGGGAGGGCAGGGCAAGACGGAACAACATCTGGATCCTCGTTCTGCCCGACAAAACAGAAGGAGCAAGCATGGAACTGTTCCTAGAACAATGGCTCGCAGATCTCTTTGCTCCCAAGACCGTGTCAAAGTTTTTCTCAATTAAACGGGCACACCGAATGCCAACTGGCAGGCAAATCCCAGGTGCCCCACCCCGCACAGTAATTGCGAAACTCCTGAACTATAGAGACCGGGATGCAATACTCCAAATGGCCAGAACCAAGGGCACTATAACATTCAACGGCTCCAGGATAGGTTTTTTCCCAGACTTTACCAGGGAGATGCAAAAAGCAAGACAATCCCTTGGCCCTCTTAGAAAATGTCTCCAAACCCTCAACGTAAAATATGGACTCCTATTCCCAGCACAGCTGAAAATATACTTTAACGGAACAACTCTGCACTTCACGGACCCAGCTGAAGCATGGAGCTGGGCAGAAAACCACTTGGAGGGCGACTGGAGGCTGAACGGGAGACAAGGTAATGGCAGGGATCGCCCGAGACAAGAGAGAGCACCTCCTGAGCGCCCACAACAACAACCTTAAGCGCAGCCAAACAGGGATAATGACTGAGAAAAAAAATAAGGTACCCACTCACAAATTACGCATTAAAAGTCGGCACCACGCTGTGATATCATGTAAACAACAAGCTAACTGTGAACCCGATGCCTGTATAACTGGCAGCCCGGACCACGTAACCCCCACTGTTGTTGTTAGTATACTGACGTTTACATACCAAAATGTATGAGAGCTGAGAGATGAACGTGTAGTATTAGTAGTTCAGAACGTTATAACAGGGCGACAGATGCCTCAGTTTGAGACGAAGTGTAGGGAGGGGGGAGTTGGGAATGAGTTATTTGTTTGTTGTTTTCCATGCATAGGCACCAAGTCACATCACACATGAGTGCAACAGTGATAATGCACAAGAGGGCACTCGCAATGCAGACTGCTCCGGAAAAGCAGGCCAATAACCTACAGAGCCTATATATCCAATGGCACTCCCAAACGTAACACTCAATAAGCGCCTGACATTCATGACTTGGAATGTCAATGGACTAGGGTCTAGCATCAAAAGACGCTTGGTGTTGCAATATGTTAATAGACACACACCGGACATAGTACTCCTAACAGAAACCCACCTAGCTGGAACGATATGTAACCTTTACAGAAGATCTAATTATCGCACCGCAGTGCACACAGGCTTCTCCATGGGAGCCATGGGTGTGCTGATTCTAGTTCACAAAAGGCTGCCATTAAAAATATCCAAGATAACACACGATACTGGGGGGAGATATGTACACATAAAAGCCAAACTATGGAACCAAACCCTAGCGATCATAGCGGTCTACTCCCCGCCAGCACTCTTGTCCACATTGCTTGCAGAAATCTCACCCATCCTAGCCGCAACCACAGCAGACATAACCGTGCTAGGCAGAGACTTCAATGAAGTCATGGACAACATATTAGATCGCACACATATACGCAGCAGAAACCCCACAACTAGCACCAGGCGGGCAACTTTCGCCTCTGCACTGGGCATGAGGGATGTATGGTGTAATCTACATGGGGATACACAGGAATATTCCTTCCACTCGGGTGTACACGCCTCACTGTCCAGAATGGACTATTTTTTTTGCCTGCCCACATTGTCCATAAAACACACAGCAAGTACCTACTTCCCCGTGGCATGTTTGACCACTCCCCATTAATGTTGGAAATCGAAACAGAATGACCGCACGCCCCGCCAACCTGGCGACTCAATAATTGCTACCTAGGATTCCCAGACCTGTTGGAAAAAATAGATAACGTTACATACACCTATTTTGAACTGAACACGAGCACTGTGGATAAACCCGGAACATTATGGGAAGCCTATAAACAAGTACTCAGGGGAGAAATTCTAGCATGGACGACAGCACACAAAAAAGCACACCAGGAAACATTGTGGCAGATGCAGAATTAGAGGTGGCACGCAGAGAAACATAACACATAGACAACAATACACCAGAGACGAACAGGGCACTGATACTGGCAGAAAAATACTGCACAACCTATCACTAGACTGTGCAAAAAAGGTGCACAATGCCATGAGGGTAAGATTGTACGAAACAGGGGAGAAGGCAGGTAAACTGCTAGCCTGGCTGGAAAAAATGGACGAGGGACACCTACAAATCAGGCAAATCAAAACTGCAACGCCAAAATGGCCACGACTGACAACGAAATAGCTGAATGTTTTGCGGCCTACTATGAAGAGCTTTATAGACCCCCACATACCCCGAGTGAAAATACAACACTAGACGAAACCACTCTCCCATCACTAGATGCTGAACAAGCCGACACACTTGAGGGCAACATCACAGAAGAAAAGATATCCAAAGCCATCTCCCAAATCCAATCGGGTAAAACCCCAGGGCCAAATTGCTTCCCGATAGACATTTGGAAAAAACTCAACAGGGAAAGGTTTGTACCACACCTCCTCAATATGTTTGTATCCTCGAGAAAGGAGGGGATACTCCCACCAGGCTTACGCAAGGCTACCATAATTGTGATACCCAAAGATGGCAAACCCCCAGACGAATGTAGCTCTTACAGACCCATATCCCTGATAAACAGTGAGGCTAAGATACTAGCAAAAATACTTGCCAATAGACTACAAAAAGTCATATCCTTATTGATCCACCCGGACCAATGTGGCTTTATGCCGCAACGCTCTACAAGAATGAACATCCATAGACTACACTTAGCGTCGGAGAGAGCGCCCACTCTAAAACAATCACTGGCATTATTGGCTATTGACTTTGAGAAGGCCTTTGATTCAATGCATTGGGAGGCGCTTTGGGCAATCATGAGGAAAATGGGCTTTGGAGAACATTTCATACACTGGGTTCAACTCCTATATAATGCCCCCATGGCAGAGGTGAGAGTGAACGGCTGGCCCTCACGTTCCTTCCAATTGGGGAAGGGCACCAGATTGGGATGCCCCCTATCGGCGATGCTGTTCACACTAAGTATAGAACCCCTTGCCATAAAACTGCGGAACATGCCAACGTGGCCAGGCTTCCTCTGGAACACATCCTGGGAAGACAGAGTCTCGCTCTATGCCGATGACCTACTGATTTACTTAGGCGAACCGGCGGTCTCCTGTCCTATAGTTACACAAATACTAATAGAGTACGGCAGATTCAGTGGGTTGAGAGTGAATTGGAATAAATCAATCCTGTTCCCGATCAAAGGAACAAACTGTATACCCCCTGAAGGCTCCCCCTAGTGAGTAGAGATGGCACACTTCTGGTACTTGGGTATCCAAATTACGAATAAATTGGAGAACTATCTGGCAGACAATTTATATCCAATTATGAAGCGCTTCACACAAGATGTTAACCACAGGGTAACATTGCCGCTGACCCTACTAGGAAGAGTGGCGCTCTTTAAAATGCTAGCCATACCCTGTTTCTTATACGTCCTACAAAACGCCCTTCTACACATCCCCACAACTGAATTTCATACAATAGATAAAACTCTGCGGAAACTACTTTGGGGGGGAAACACCCAAGGATAGCACTCACCACACTCCAGAGATCCATTTGGGAAGGGGGGATCGGACTCCCACACATGCAAATATACTACTTGGCGAGTCAGATGGCAACCGTCAATGACATACTACACGGCAACCCAGAGATGGCGCACATACGAGCAGAAATAGCAGCAAGACACGGCAAAATCCCACTTGAAACCCTAATCAAGGCGGTAAGCCGCCCCCCCCTCGCACAATAACTGCCCACAGGACCCAAATTTAGAACGAAACACATAAGCATATAGGATGGGGAAATACAATCACTCCTTTACAATCCCTTTGGAATAACGCCTCCCTCCCAGAAATCCACAAACTACCCAAATGGCCAAACTGGGAAATAGCAGGGATACACAAGATCCACCAGGTGATAAAGGATGGTAGAATAGTACCTTTAACTGAACTAGCGGCTGAGTATAATCTGCCACCCACTGAATACTATCACCACGCACAGCTATCTCATGCAGTCATCAAATACATGTCAAGTCTCGTTGACCTACCAGAATGCGCACCGTTAGAAAGAAATATTGTGCTAGACAGTGTGAATGCTAAAATCATGGCAACTATGTATAGTGTAATCTCCTCCTTTGCCACGAAGGAACTATGCAATTTACAGTCAAGATGGGAAAGAGATGTAGGCACGCTACTGCCTGAGGAATGGATCATGGCCCTAATGTACCCCAGAGAAACAGCAATATCAGCTAGAATCCGACTAATCCAGCTCAAAGTACTGCATACAATATATTACCCACGAACAACACTGCACGGCTGGGGCAGGACCGCAGATGCAAATTGCCTACAATGTAAACAAGAAGAGGGTACTTTCTTTCACATTATGTGGCAATGCCCGCGCATACAACGCTTCTGGCAGAAATGCTGTGATAGGCTGACACGAGTAATGGGCCGGACGATCCCAATGGAGCCAAAACTTTTGTTGTTAGGGATAGAGGAGGAAGGAGAAATGACCCGATTAAAAAACTTTTGTTCTCAACAACCACGGGATTGTTCAAAAGAAATATTGCTCAACTATGGGGCTCAGAGATCACCCCGAAATGTGCCCAGTAGGTGGCGGATGTCGATGTTGTTATAGCAATGGAACACTGTGTGTATGCAGCCAGAGGATGCCCTCGGAAAGCCAGCAAAATCTGGCAGAAATGGGAACAAGTCATATGATGTCTGAGGGTAAATCCTACAACCCTGCTACGCAAAATTCACTGAACCACTATGCAACCTGGAGATAACCCATGCATTGCCTAGTAATGAATGTTGCAATCCAACCATTGATATACCAGTCTTGATGCCTTTGATGTATGAATGTAATTGAAGTTTGTATGTTATAAGTTGTTGTGTCTAAAAGAAAAAACAATAAAATGTGTTACTAAAAGAAATAGTGCCAACAGGGCTTGAAGTGGACTAGGGCTAGCCAGGACATCTCCAAAAAGTGTTCCCAAGCCAGGGCTCTGCTCGGGTCCCCAAACTAGCCCAAGAGGCATCAATCGCCTCAGGCAGCCCTTGTACACAAAAGAGCCACGTGGTGAAAGGGTTGCCTCTGGGGTCAGTAATTCTTATTAAGAAAAAAAGAGGCAGGTGAGCCAAAAGATATGGTAGCAGTGCAGAGCGCCCTCCTCTCCTTTTATTTTCTTAATCAGTGGCATCACCCCAGGCAGTCAACCCTTTCACTGTGTGTCTCAGTTGGGTAAGGGCTGCTTGAGGGATTTGACACCTCGGATTAAGAAACAAAGGGAGAGTTGGATGCACTGCTATCATACCTTTTGGTGTACCAACCTCGTCTTTTGGTTCTTAATCACAGAGTCCGACCGTCCTGCTGGGGTGGGATCCTGTAATTAAGAAAGCAAAGGCATGCCAGAAATGCACACACCCTTCCTGCTTGGCTCCCAGTTCCCTAGGGGAGCTAAGCAATTTCCAGCTAAGAGCCTGTAGCATTCCATCTATGCTGATGTCATCGCCAGTCAGTATGTTAATCCCTGGCTCGTGAGCGTTCATGGGCTTGTTACGTGCGATGGAATTCTGGAGTCAGGTTGAAGAGAAACTGACTGAGTCGAGTCCAGTGGGGATCACATTATCTCCTTTTCACTTCTATTAATTATGATATATATAACAATAAATTATAATCAACCTCCTATGTGCGTATCAGTCTCTACTTCCACACATTACAGAGCCCCATTGACTCCTCCTCATTCACAAAACACTGGCCCTCATTACGACCCTGGCGTTAACCAATGGCGCTATTAGCGCCATGGTTAACGCCGGTAATTTACCGGATCCGCCATGGTGACATGGGGAATAACCGCCCCATTCCAAGGTTGGGGGGCCGGTAATTCCCCATTTACCATTGGCCCTTCCCCATTCCCATTTTTGCCCCATAGGGCTCAATGGGAATGGGGAAGGCGGTAATTACGGTACCACAAAATGCGGTACCGTAATCACCTTCAAGGTCCCTTTGCGGGTCCCTACCTTAATGCTGGTACAGACCAGCCGTTAAGGTCGGGACCCGCAAAGGGACCTCGTAATCAGGCGTTAAGGGATTACCGGTACCGGTACCCTTACCGGTACCGGTAATCCCTGAACGCCAGGGTCATAATGAGGGCCACTAAGTGAAACTCATACAACAGCACGAAAACAACAACCAGTCACTCCACCACTAGGAAACAGGCCTACTTAAGAGGACATGAGAGAAACAGAGAAAGAGACTGAGCAAGACAGAGAGTGAATGAGAATTGGAGTCAGAGAGACTGACAGTGAAAGAGACAGAGGCTGACCCTGTGAGGAGTGTACTGACAAAGTCTGACAGGGACTGATACTGACGCAGACTGAGATAGAGATATTGATTCTGACAGTGACAGAAACTAAGGGACACTGAAAGTCTGATACGGGCAGAGAGAGACTGACAGATTGATACTGAGTAAGACTGACAGTGACAATGACAGAGGCTAACAGAGACTGACGCGGGCACTGGGAGAGACTGATTCTGACACTAATAAACATGTGAGAGAGACTCACACTGACAGTAACTGACAAAGAATAACTCAACGCGTTTGTTTCTGACACGGACACTGATAGAAACTAACACTGACAGAGAAAGACTGACAGAGAAAGACACTGACAGAGACGGACAGTGACGATGAGAGAGACTGACAAAGACGTATATGGACACTGACAGAGACTGATGCTGAGAGAAACTGACAGACACTGACAGAGAGTGGTACTGGCAGAAAGAGACTGACAAAGACTGATGGCCACTGAGAGACTGATGCTGACACTGAGAGGAACTGGGCCTCATTACGAGGCTGGCGGCCAAGGAATGAATGGTGCCGGTAAGGGACCAGCACTGTTCATTCCGGGCCGCCACATTACGAGGTCTGCAGCGGATCCCTCTATGGACGCCTGGCCAGACCAGACGTGCAGAGCGGGACCCGCTAGCAGTACAGGATGCTAACAACGGGCTGGTCATTAACGGGCCCGTTGTTAGCATCATTCCCATTCCCATTGAGCCCTATAGGGGCTCAAATGGGAATGGGAACGTACCGGGTCCAGGTCCCGCGAAAGGGAATTACCGGGCCCTCCAAGGTCGGAATGGCCCGGTAAATCCCCTTTTGCGGGACCTGGACCCGAGTTTGAGGGTAGTCATGCCGCTAAAAATGGCATGGCTACCTTCAAACTCGTAATGAAGCCCATTGACTAAGACTCCCATAGAGATTGACAATGGCAGAGACTGATAGTGAAAGACATTGGCAGAGACTGACACAGATTGACTGACACAGACTGACAATTACAGCGATTGGCTGACAGAGAAATACTAACAGAAACTGACACTCAGAGGGACGAACAATGACACAAATTGACACCAAGGGACATACAGAGACTGACACTGAGAGAAATAAAAACAGATTCAGATTGACAGAGAGCCACTGACAGAGCTTGACATGGACAGAGAGGGAGACTGGCACTGACATGGAATGTCAGCGAGAACGTCGGACACTGTTAGAGACTAACAGAGACTGACACTGGCATAGAAAGACTGACAAAGAATGATGCTGAAGGAATGAGACAGACAGAGAAATTGAAACTGACAGAGACTGACACTGGTACAGAAAGACACTGAGAGAGAGGGGGAGGACGGAGAGAGAGACAGAGAGAGAGAGACTAACAAAGACTACCACTGGCTGAGAGAGACTGACAGTAAGAGACTAACCAAGACTGGCGATGATACTGTCAGAGAATCATACTGATTGAGAGAGACTGACAAACGGATACTGAGAGCCACTGACTTAGATCTACACTGACAGAGACTGACACCAACAGAGAGAAGCTGACAAGAATCTGACAAATAATGATACTGACATGGAGGGGCAGACACTGACAAAGACTGACTTTGACTGAGACAGGCACTGATGGAGAGAGACTGATACTGATAGAGCCTGACATGGACAGACACGCGAAAAGACTGACAGAGATTGAAGGGCAATTACAGTGAGAGGCTGACAGAGAAATACTAACAGAAACTAAAACAAAGAGAAACTAACAATGACACAGAGTGATAACAGCAGACACTGGAAGAGCATAACACTGAGAGAAACTAACACAGACGCAGACTGACACTGACAGAGAGCTACTGACACAGACTGACATGGACAGACAGAGACTGACACTGACAGAGCATATCATTAAGAGATGCTGACACTGCAAGAGATCAACAGAGACAGAGAGACTGCCAAATACTGACACAGAGATAATGACAAAGAATGATATTGACAGACTGATACTGACAGAGAGACTGGCACTGAGAGACGCTGACATAGATGTATAGTTATAGAGACTGAAACTGAGAGAGATATTGACAGAGAGACTGACTGACAAAGAATGACATTGACCGGGAGAGACTGGTCCTAACAGAGACTGATACTGGTATAGAAAGACACTGATATAGAGAGAATAATATAGACTGACACTGAGAGTCTGAGAGAGACTGACATAAAGTGACTGACGCTGTGAGCCTGACAAAGACTGACAAGGAAACAGAGATACTGACAGAGAATGATACTGACTGAGCGAGAGTGACACCAACAGAGATTGACCCCGGGAGACACTGACATAGACTTACACTGACAGAGACTGACACCAACAGATAGAAACTGACAGAGACAGACAAGTACTGAGACAGACACTGACAGAGAGACTGATAAGGGCAAAGACTGAGACTGACATACACTGCCAGGGACTGACATAGAATAACAAACATTGACACAGACTAAGAGAGAGGGGGAGGGAGGGAGAGAATGATAGGGAGCGAGAGAGAGACTGACATACTGAGAGAGTGGCTGGCCCGGACACTATGTGACACTGCTACAGAGAGAGATGAACATTGATAGAGGCTAACAATAAGAGAGAGGCTAAAACAGCACAGAATGATACTGCTGCTGAGGGAGAGTGAATGACTGGGCCTTAACCTGTACAGAAGAACTTACAGTGAGAGAGACTAGCATTGAGAGAGGCTGGAACCGACATTGAGAGGACCTGGTGCCTGAGCCCATGGCAACCCAGTAATGGAAGCCGGTTCAGAATCCCATGGTCCCCGTGTGGGAGGGGGGCTAGTGCCAATACCATGCTCCCCCAGTGAGCGTTGCAGATGTGCGTTCCCGTGTCACCCAGTGAGGGAAGCTGGCGTCCAATCCCATCGTTCCCCAGGGATGGGAGCTGGAACCTGATACCATAGTACCCGGCGAGGTGAGCTGGTGCCAACTCCAAGTCACCCCAGTGATTGTACATAGTGTGCAAGCCCATGACACCCCCGTGATGGCTGCTAGTGCCCGATCCAATGGTACCCCAGTGTGTGTATCCAGTGAGTGAGCCCATGGCACACCAGCGATGGGAGCCAATGGAACCCCACAAGGTTTATTTGTAAATGGCTTTGTGGTTGATGGTGGTGGCATTTCCAGGTGGTTTAGGGCTGGACTGGGAGGCAGCGAATGCAGGAGTTTACGTTTTTCCAGTTTCATCCCACAGGGCCTTGCTTAGTTTTTCCGCCTGCTGTAGATGTTGTTTAGGGTGGATGGTCCAGGTTTTCTCACACCCTGTCCCTAGTCCTTGGAGCCACATCTAGGACAGGGATTTGCCCCAGTTTTGCCGTTAGCACAAGATCATGGACGTTATTTGGGGATGGGTAGGGGTACCAGCTGCAACCCCTGGCAATCTTGTTGGTACCCCTGGCACTGTCTCTGAGACCACTGGCCTACTGGCTCTCACACATAGACGTCAGATGCTGATTTATTGCTCAGTGAAAAAACAATGTTGGCCTGAAATAAAGCACTTTGGTTGATAGCAGTCAAGTGTGCTTACTCAAAATTATGATTGCTTGTACAGTGGAAGCCGCCACAAGGAATTCCTAAAGAGTGTACATTTGGATAAGGAAACTAAACATTTTCCACAAAAGCACTTGCAAAGGCATCTTCAGAATTCTGTACGCCTATGGAAAAATTACACGCACGCATGCGCGCACGCGTACGCGCAAATGTTTGTATGTGTGCCTGTGCCATCAGAGTGTTTTCAGTTTGCTTAATTGTGATGTTTTTTATCCTGTGTGTGACACTTTGTTGTAAATGTGCAAAGCAGTTATTTCTATGTATTTGTGTACCTTTTTGAAATTCACTTTTTTTATACAGTATGCGGAAATGGATACGGATAACTCGGTGAATTATGTGATTAGGGCTAGTTAGTGTGCCCGTCCCCCATCCCATCACAATAAATCCTACTTGCTTTACCCAAAAGGTTTCGATAAAGATGTCCGTTATATTTTCTGATTCATTTAGAATGTGGTTTAGCGTTGCACATATCTGCTTTATTAAACACAGACAACTAGGTCAACTCAGGAAAGAACACAGTGTAAAAATCGTAGTATGTTAGTGCAAAATTAAAGATGGGATGGTAGGAAGTGTGGTCTACTGCTTACATTGGTAAGGTAAAATAGGCACAAGTCCCGGCTTATACACTTGACCAACATGTGTGATCCTGGGCAAATCACTTTAACGCTGAGGTCTCATTTTTCCTAACTCTTCAAAATGAGATTACCAAAAGTGATTCAGTTAAGTTTCCACAATAAAAATCAAAGAACCTGAATCGTGAGTCTATTATTTGAGACTGTACCTGACATAAGATGACAGCACTTGAGCTTGTGAGGCAGTAGCTTCCCTGTGATAACCATACATGGTGTAGGAGGCTTATCCTAGTGTATACGGTACACGAGGTTGCACTTAGCATTCTACAGCCACGCCTGGCACATGAGGTATTATTCAGTGTATTATGGCTATACCTGGCATGTGAGGCTTTAACACATGTCATGTTCCAGGGACTGCCCATATGTGGCAATACTCTCATAAGAAAGCAATGCTCGTGGACTGTGATGGTTCTGCTGGGTGAGCACCTGTCATATCATGGCTGTAGCTACTACACAGTAGGATACAACTTAACCGCGGTTAATGTATGGCTAACAACTAAAATGGCCTTTTCTCCACGTGAGTACTTCTTGTAATTGTATTAATCATTCACTTATTGTAGTTTTAGTTAACTGTTGCAATGTCGCTTCCTGTTATGTCACCAGTGCAAAAGGTCATATGACATCACTTACTGTGAGGTTGCCTGGGGCAAAGTTTGTGGAATGGCACTTCTGGTGATACCACGGGTACCTGATGCCCCTTAAGCTACGCCTGGCATTTTGGTGAATCGACGTGCCCACACAAAACCCCTCATTGTCATAGACGCCTCCCTTTCTACCCCCTCAGGAGAGACTAACCGGGTTGACACCTTCCAATAAGTGGGAGTTGTCAGGCTTTATCGGTGGTACATAAAGAAAATACAAGTTTGTTTAATGAAAATCCAGTAAGTGTTTCAAAATGGCTCTGTGTCGCTAATTTGTTTGGAAATTTCCCAGGATAAAGGACAGAAAATGTCTGCCCCCCTTCCTCGCCTCCTCCTCACCACCCGAAAGGAACCACTACGAGGCAAGCCTGTGGCTCATATGCCAAATACTGCTTTTCAATAGTGCCCAGGTGGTAACCCTAGCCCAAGGCTGCCGGGAGCAAAGGGGACGACAAGAACAGGAACAGAAAGAAATCCTCTTCACGGCTGGAGAGTTTGCGCCCTACCCTACGCGACTCCAAATGACTTCATGTTCCTGGTCTAAGAAAGAAACCGACCACAAACAAACACAGCGCAGGTATCGAGCGACTGCGACTCTGTTTCGCAGTTTCACCCCTCCCCCATCATCCCACGCCCAGTTCCTCATTGAAATCCCGATTCCGAGCACAGGGCGGGGCAGGGATTCTCTCCCTCCATGCTGCGTGGCTAATGCGCACTGGAAGCTCTGATTGGCGGAGCCGTCGCCCAGGTGCAATGTCCCTCGAGGCGAGGGGCGTGGTGTTTGGAACTCTCGTCCCCGAGGGGATAGATCGCAGTGAGATCATCCAAGCCCAACCCTCGCCGACTCTCTGCTATAAGACACGGATATCCCTGCAGATCCGTTATAACGAGCAGAGGAGCTTAATGCAAGCCCAGACCTGGCAGCATCGCACTTGCTAACAAGATACTCTCCAGGATTCTGGCAGCCATCATCACACCAGCCAGCTTCGCACCTGCCAACAATACGCCAGCCAGCGGCACAGCTTTGTGACTGTCAAGAGTACCCATCAGAAAGTCAAGATCCATAACAAGACTCCCGCCGGCTAACAGCACCTGCACAACAGACCTGCCACCATGTCCATGGGACTGGAGATCGTTGGAATCGCCCTGTCGGTGATCGGCTGGGTGGGCGTCATCGCTTGCTGCGCGATGCCCATGTGGCGGGTGACAGCTTTCATCGGCCAAAGCATTGTCACTGCCCAAACCATCTGGGAGGGCATGTGGATGAACTGTGTGGTGCAGAGCACGGGGCAGATGCAGTGCAAGGTCTACGACTCCATGCTGGCGCTGCCACAGGACCTGCAGGCGGCCCGAGCCCTGGTCATCATCTCCATCTTGATGGCTGTCCTGGGCCTTATGATCTCTATCATCGGCGCCAAGTGCACCAACTGCGTAGAAGACGAGTCTTCCAAGGCCAAGATCATGATCGTCTCTGGGGTCATGTTCATCGTAGCCGGGATCCTGGTCCTTATTCCTGTGTCCTGGTCAGCCAACACCATCATCCGGGACTTCTACAATCCACTGGTGGCTGAGGCTCAGAAGAGGGAACTTGGAGCCTCACTCTATATTGGGTGGGCCGCAGCAGCTCTTCTGTTGATTGGTGGGGCCTTGCTCTGCTGCAACTGCCCTCCCAAACAGGAGAAGTATCCAGCATCAAGGGTGGCCTACTCAGCAGCCAAATCCACAGGACCAATCTACGACCGCAAGGACTACGTCTAATCGATGGCATAGCTTACCCCGAGCTCGGCATCTAAGGGAATTCAGAGCGCCATATGGGGACTCTAGCAGGACAATGAGACTTGGACACCGTCTACATTTCATTGCGACTACTCCTTTTGGAGGAGTGACATAGGCCACCATGTCGGAGTTGCCATGGGAGTTAGGGAAGGAGTGGATTTCTTAATGAGGGAAATGGCTGTGCCCTGGTGGCACAGGTGACTCTGCGGCAGAGCCGCTGCATAGACTTATTTTTTACCACTGACTCAATGTCCTTTGATCTTTTCAGCCATGAAGTCAGAGTCCAGGAGATCTTCATCGCTTCAGTGCAGCCGCAGCTCAACCGTTGCAAAGGATAGTTTGCAGTTGTTCAACCTTTTATCAGAGCGGGGCTACAGCAAAGACTTTAACTTCATTTTCATTTAGACATTACCAACTGATGAAGCAAACAGGAAGTTACTGGAGGAGTACTAATGTGAAAAGAGAAAAAAGTACTCCAGATGGTCAGTATGGATAGTAGAACGGCAAACAGCAGCTCAGAGCGGCGCTAACCTGCCAGACGAGTGTTGACCCCCAATATTGCAGGAAGACAGGCTAACATCACTGGCTGAAGACCATGAAGTTGAAGGTCAAGAAGATGGGGGTTAAGAGGACAAGAATGCAAAACTAGGACTTTGGTTAAGGGGGAGTGGGCGGTGGATGCCCCCCAGGAATATGGGCAAAAGTGGAAACGTATTCAAAGACATGCATTTGGGTAATGAGCAAGTGGTTGTAGGTCAATAATGTTGGGTGAAGAGTTGGCATCATCAAGAGATGGGGGCAGGAAGGTCGAGACCATGTGGAGGTAGGTCTGGAATGTGGGGTGCTTGCAAGCCACCATTGCTCAGTGGAGAATGGGGTCAGTGACTGAGTGAGACCATTTGTAAAGCGCTCGCTCTGAACCAAATGGCCCCTTAACCCAACATATTGAAGCTACATGTGGAAGGAGTGTTCGCCTGCTCATGTGCCTTCTTCCACACCCCTTTCTTTGCTCCCACCGCACCCTACCATGACCGGATTCAGGATGTGGGTGACTGTTCTACAGTCCTTCCTCGGCCACACCCTGTCAGTTAGCGCGCTGCGAGCATGTGGCGGCACTGAGGAGAGGGCGCAGGCGTTTCCTCCCTTAGATTCCTAGTCCAGGGGGTAATAAGCTATCCTTCGTCTACAGGAGCACGCTCAGTGCAATTGCCTAGAAGAACAGTTAGGGGGGCAAGTGTTGTCTCTTCCATCGAGCTTTCCCGTCCAAATAATTCGGTTCGAGTTGGGCCTTTTATCTTTGACCATCATCTTATAACATCTGGTGGTACCCACAATTTAGTATTAGCGGCTATTTGAGCTTTACTGAGATCTGATCAGGATAGACTTTTATATGCGTGGAAACAGAGTTGTTTCTCTATAATGAAAGAAGCAGACATTTCGATGGATCTGCTTATTTCTAACTGGGTACAAGATTGAAAAATGCACAGAGTGATAGAGCTTGCCGTTTCTGCAAAAATGTGAATTACCCAGAAAGTTTGAAGCCCTTGCTGTTTTTTGTACAGAATTTGTTGAGCAGCGAATTTTTTTTTTACAGCATCTATTTGAAGGTTTTTTTTTATTTATTTAACCCCAGATTTATTGTGGGACATGTGTTTCTCGGGTGACCGTACATGGGTCCCCTTGGCAACGGTCCAGTTTTTATTATCTTTGAACATATTGACTGACCATGTGGCGTCTCTGCTATTCTGCGCTTATGGAAATCATGAATTTGCCTTATTCTTGGTTACTTTGAATGTACAAATGTATTTCTAATTGTTTATTATTTATGTATTGTAATGTATTTAAAGATTGATTTTATTCAACTGAAACAATAAAATAAAAAATAAAAAATAAAAAAGAACAGCCACTGCAAAGGGTCCCTGTAGTTGCTTCATTGATTTAATGCAGGTTGTGGGTGGTGGGGTCCGAGTTTAAGGCGATATGGAGCTATCTCTCTCCCCAGGGAGGCTCCCCTGAAAAGTCCATCAGGGCTGGGCCAGAGTCAGTCGCAAGCCGCCGGACACATTTCAACAGATGGGCAAGCCAGCCGACCTAGTTACCTCATTTCCAAAGAATTGAGTGGAATGAATGTGTGACAGTGCGTGTATCCACCGACCCCACCCGGATTAGGCGCTGTGCTGTCTGGAACTGAGTTGCCATGCGCTGCCCACGCGCCGGGGGCAGTCCTTGCACTCTTGTGAGGGGTGCGGCCCTTATGTAAGGGGCCGGGGCCTGATCTATTTTGAAGTAAAGGGGTTCATGTGTGCACCAGCCTCCATTGCTTCCTTGCCACTCGTGAGGCAGGGCGGCACAGAGGCGAGGAGAAGCCTTTTATTATGATGAGGTAACCATGTATCAGCGCTGGTCATTGGGCTGGATTTTCACAGATACGGCATCCGGCAAAAAATGTCTCCCCAGGTCTCATATCCGGGAAAACTATGCGTGCCCATGAATTTAACACATCTGCTTTTGTTCCAAAGACCGAGATTCGAATTCGGATCACACGGAACAAAGTCTAGTCATTTTATTACACTTTTGGTACTTGTAAATGTTTATTTATCGGAGGGGGTGACTGAGAAACATCTTGAGTTCCCCCTCACCTTAACTTACAACCCCTGCACGTGCTCCTAAAACCCACCGCCCCCTCCTCTGCCACCCACGGGATCCCACAGTTAATACGTTCCATTTCCAGCACTGTAATGTGTTCCTGCTTTGTTGTGTATTTGGAACATTTCGTGGATGTTGTGCAAGAACCGGGGGCTGTTAATAGGGAATACTATTTTGAAACTGAGACGTGGGCTGTCTATTTTCTCTTCATTGAAGTTTCGTGCACTGGTTTCTCCGCGTCACATTCCCCCCGCAGTCCCCGGCCCCGCCCCCCACGACCACCCACCCGTTGCAGTAACAGGGTCGCAGAAGGCGTTGCCAGTCTGTAGTGTAAAGCTGTCACCACGGGACTGGGGAGGGGGCAGCACCTGGAGCAGGTGAAGTTGGGGACTGGGGTCTCTGCAGCGGTGGATAGTGGCTTTCAGGGCAAAGATAAAGGGTAGGTGGTTGGGGCGCGAGAGGGGGACGGCAACGGCACGCGCCGGCTTTGCAGATGCCTCACAGTTCTGATGGCAAGGTCGGTGTTACAGGTAAACGGGGAGCCATGACAACACAGAGAGGATGTTATGATAAACGTGGCCGCGGGAGGGCGTCTCTAGGGCGATTGGCAAGGCTGGAAACAGGGCACCGAGGGATGGCGCGAGGGAGGGCCATTAAGGGCAGCGAGAAGGCAATGATCTGTGGAGAGGGCGATGATAAGGGATTAACAGGGGGACCTAAACTATGGGGAGAGGAGAGAAGGGGGTGGGGCAGAGAGCGTGGAGAGAAGGGAAATGGATGGACACCAGGTAAACATACAGGTAAAATGAGGAGCGGAGAAAGGAAAGGAAGCATGCACAACATTTCCTCCTAAACATCCACGTGAATATTCTCCAGGGTAGGGCATAGACTTTTATTCTTTCCTTCTAACACACTTCCTCCTCCCTCTCCCCCTCCTTCTATTCTATTTCCCCCTTCTAATCTTCCTATTTCCAACCATGCTCGTAATCTTGGCATTTACTTTCACTCTTCCCTTTCCTTTACTCATCATATCACCATTCGGTATAGCTGTTCTCATACCATCATTTGCCTCATACTCCCCATCACCCTAACTAAACACTGCTGGTACACACCCTCCAGCCTAGGCGTTCTCCTCAGGCCTAACGCAACCAGAATCGGTCTGGATAACAACCTGCCAGAACAAACACATTCTCATGATCTCTCAACCACCACACCGTTAAGACGTAGCTATCACACGAATGCCACACCGGCTGCACACATATCCGGTGCTCACATGCACCTTATGACTCTCTTTATTCTCTCTACTGACTTGAACCTCGGTTCCTGAGGGCGTTCAACCTACCAGCGCCTTGAGACCATACCAATGGTACATAAGGCGCTATATAAATGCAACGTAACATAACATAACATAACATATCTCCCTCACCTCTCGGGCATGCCGATACCATCTCTTTAACATCCATAAAATCCGTCCCTCTCTCACCTTTCATGCTACTAAACTTTTAATATCCTCAGTGAAGTAACTTTGCTGAAAATGTTGGGGGAGGACATGACAACTGAAGGAAAGGGGTGGGGTGAAGGGAGGGCGGATGGTGGCTCTGAGGGATCATTTCGGCCAAATTGTTAAAAAAAAATGGGTTGAATGGTAGATTTGACTGAATTCGGTCACCACCATTAGTTCGAAGCCGAACATAACCAACATGAAGAGCATTGGTTGCAAGGGTGACTTCCTCAGCCCATGTTTGGTATTTTTGGTTTCCACGGTTGTGAGGTGTACCCTGCTTCCTTATCATTGGTGGCAGGGACCCAACAAAAATAAAGAAGAAAAGGGATGCGGCCGCGTCAGATCCGACCCGAATTAAAGTGATGGATCTGACGCTGCAGGTTACAGGAGAGGCAGCGGATGGAGAAAAGGTAAGTGAGGGGGGGGTTTATGGGTGTACTGGCGGTTTGAGGGGACATGGGTATGTTTTTTTGTATCGATGTAAAAACGTATTCGCAGCGAAAATGACTACGGTTAATTCCCCCGTGATTTTGTAAGTCAGTCAAACAACCTAAATCCCTAAGGATAACACTGAACTACTACATCAAGAGTCCATTGCTGATGCTCTGTTATAACTTTCATAAGACTGGTGGCGTATCTTTAAAATTCAATTGGGCCCCCACACATCTTCAGCCGGCCTGCCATGCATCCAGTAACACAACATAACATTCACAAACTTAATTCCACTAGAACATACAAACAATGCATTATTTATCATTAATTCAGACCCAAAAGTCAACACACATATGCTTGCACACACTCTCACTCTCTCTGACACACAAATGCACCCTGCACCTTCACTGTCATGCACTGTGTGCACACAACCTATACAATAACACATGGAAACAGTGGTGCAACGTCCATTGTACAGACCAGACTTCATCACTGCCTCATACCTGAAATTTTGGGATATGTTAACTTGACCTAGCTGAACTATAAAGCCATGGCTGAAAGGACCAGATTCACTGGAATGTCAGCAATTTTCCTAATTTTTCCTTTCATTCAAAGGCGGAAACCATTGGTTAATGCAGTGCAGTGGGTGACCAAGTATAACTGGTATAGATTTTTAAATGCCATATATCTCCAAAGTTGGGTTCTGCACAACACCTTATATGTCTATGTGCTGATAGATCTTTTCTACAAGATTCTGACTGATTAAAATTAAGGTATGTTTCCTGTGTTCAAATGGCTCCAAGCAGTGGAGTACCGAGCAGGAGAGTCGCAAGGGGGTGGTCAAGCTGCCCCCGTAGCTCTTTTAAGAGCCAGACCGGAACATTTGTCATTGGGACACCTCTCCCATTCGGCACCTCAAAGAGGGTGCCCAACGGCAAAAATGCCCCGCTGGCAGGACAATGTGTGCTGAGCAATTCCTGCTCAGCATGCTCATTGTCCTGTCAGCAGTACACCTTACCCGTTCAGAATGGTAGAGGTGTCCCTCTGCCAAGACAATTCCCAAGGAGCGCCAGGCAGCAGAGGGTCCTCACGTTGCTCTGTATCAACAGAGTATTACAATGTGAGCCATTAGGCATTGACGGGAGGGAGGGGGTACTATTAGCAGGGACCGTTGTCCCTTTAGAAATGTGAATGGGAGGGAGTGATCAGAAGTGAGAAGGGTACATAATGTTGCATGTGTTATGAAACAATGACTATGGCTTTAAAAAACCCAAGGAGGATTTGTTAGGCTCACAGTAATCTACATGATGCCATTGTGACTTTGCATGCAGGATGGGGAGAATGAAACTAAAACCATACTCCCATTGCTCAACATATTTCTATGAGAATGTATATAGTGTATGGTTAGTTTACTATGAAAGGCTAGTTTATTATGTCATGTGGTTTGCTTCTAATGCATTGCTATAAATAATTATATGTTATATGTATTATACAAATAATAAGCACATGAAATGTAAAGCAAAACCTTAATAAATATCTATATCAACTAAGACTGGAAAGATGTGCACAGTCACTTAAATTGTCCAGATCCCAGTTTCACCATTTAACCAAGTGTGTGATCCTGAGCAAATTATATAACCACATTGTGCCTTATCTGCATCTCTGTAAGTGATTGTGATTCACTTCAAAGCGTATGTTAATGTATCATGCTATTATAATGGAAAAGCCTTATGACTAAAGAGTTGCTCCACATATAACAATAGTGCAATTTAAGTATTTTGCAACACAAAGTTATTTGTCACTTGGCTTATTTATGGCAAGTTATTCTAAAGTCACTTCCATGGTGCCTCCAAGTATCAAAGACCGATGATGAGCCTTGCAATGGCCTTTTCTGTGAAGCCACTTCTGTTGGTGCAATCCATATGCTAATTAGGAAGTTTGCATGTATTTTACCTCAGAGGGCTCGGACAGAGCTCCCCAACAAACATACACAAAGACAATTGAATATATATATATATATATATATATATATATATATATATATTTTTTTTTTTTTTTTTTTTTTTTTTTTTTTTTTAAAGTACCTCTGCTCTGCTTTCAAATTTCAAATGCTGCCCGGGCCATGCCTCATGTTACACCGACCTAACCTCTTCGCACTCACGCGCCTCCAGACAGAAACCAGGAAGCTGAATGAGCTTCCTAGTTCCTGTCTGTGTGTCGCACGTACACAAAGCCGGAAAGCAATGCTCTGTGCCGCTGGCCCCCGGAAGTGCTGCTGCTAGCGTGACGGCACTGGCGCCAGGCTCTGCAACACCCAGTTCAGCACCCTGGCTGCTGACTTTGAGTCAGGCCAGCCAGCGTGAGGGACTGAGCCATGCAGGGCATCCCAACCCGTAATGTGCTGCAGCGCGGCTGCCAGGAATATTTGCATTATGTAATGAGACAGCGAAAGCCTTGCTGAGCACCCAAGCCGTGCTCGAGCTGTCCAATTACTTAATTGATGATTGTGGCCCCCCTGCCCTCCCACCAAAAGATGGGGGGACAAAATGGCATGCCACAGAAGTTGGGGGGGGACAAAACCCCCTGTCCCTCCCTATAATTATGCCCATGAATATCCTACCTCATTTTGTCTCGCCTCTTCTATTGTTCTTCTCTGGTCTCCCCGCTTCCCATCTTGCCCCCCTCAAATCCCTTTACCAGTGCGCCATCCACACCCTCTGTCTTCTCTCCGTTCACGACTCCATTTCAGACTCCCTTTCACACTTAGGTTGGCTTCCTTTCCACTCCCAGCTTAAATTTCACTTCCTTTGTCTTGTCTTTAAATCTCTTCACGACCTTGCTCCTCCTTACCTCTCCTCTCTTCTCTCATTCTACACCCCCTCTCGCTCTCTTCGTTCTGCCGATCTCGTCTTACTCTCGGTCTCCCCACCCCCTTTTGCCTCCCCTCATTTCTGCTCTTCTCAGCTCCTTGCCCCCTTACACTGGAACTCCCTACTTTTTTCTATCTGCTCTTCCCTCACCTATTCCTCCTTCTGCTCCTCATTGAAATCACTCCTTCTTTATTCCCTTCCCTGACATCCTTCCCCCTCTCATCCTTCTCTCCCCCTCTCTCTAGTACCCTTCCTTTTGTTCTCTTTATCTTTCCCCTTGTCTTCTAAATTCTCCTTCTTCCTACTATTCATTTTACTAACTACTTTCTCTCCCTCTTCCCTCCTTCCACACCCCCCTTCCTCTCCTTTCCCCTTTTCTCATGCAAATTGTTCTACATGCCGATTTTCTGGTTTGATTCATGTTTACTGTTATTGCTTCTACTGTTGCATGTTTATGTGTTCTTGTTAACTGTAAAGCGCCTTGGATTAAGGCGCTATATAAAACAATAAATACAAATACAAATAAACCGTGCCCCACCCCTCGCCCACCACCCTGGAGTTTTCCGAATACTATTCACCCCAGTGCTGGATGCAAACATGCACGTTTTTTTTGGGATATTTTATGTGTCATTTCTATAGTGCCTAACTATCATTGCTATGGCCTCAAAGCCCTTTAGTGCTGTAACCATTGTGCATCGGCAGATACTGAACGAAGCCAAGCACTGTTGTTTTTGTTACTTTTAATGTCTGCACATGCTGCGTTGTTCGTATTAAGTTAAACTTTTCAATAAAAGTCATTGCTTTCAGTAAGGCTGCTCTTTTGTTGCGCTTCAATGTCTCTGAGTGGCTTATCCCCTGGCATTCCAGGTTCAGAGACTTCACCCCCCACAGACACACCACAAGTCTACACTTACATGCAACGAACACATACACTGACACTACATTCAATAATTTCTATGATGTAAGTTAATGTGGATGGCCATTAGCCTCTGTTGGCCCAAAAGACAATATAATCAGAATAGTTTGTAGAATACGGTGTGAATAGGTGCCGCATTGAAACCAAATAATAATATATTTTATTTCCCATCAGTGAGACACCACGTGTTTGTTTTTCTTGAATTTTGACCCCGGGTGCATTTTGGGGTCCTCCCATCCATTCGTTTTTGACTCAGAATAAAAATGCAATTTTGATTGAGCAGTTTGACACACCGCTATCATCTTTACCATGTGATAAAATATCACAAGGAAGGGGCACAGAAATGGCAGGGTATTTCTGGGTGAATTCAGCCAAAAAAATATTAAATACATAACATGGCGGCTTCATTCCTGGAAAGGGCCAAAATATACTAGGGGAACACCACCCTCCCCGCCGCCACCCCATCCCCCCAAGATTGTCAGTAGTGTGGGCGGGGCTGTGGGTCTGCAGCTAGATGACAATGTGTGTGCCATGAATATCGGATGCTGACTGCTTTGCATAAAACAAAGTGCATGTTGGGAGCATAGGAATGACAACAAATGTATCACACGTGTCTGTGATCGTAATTCAAGCATGCATTTCTTGTATGCATGCGATGCAGACTGAGTATTGTGCTCATTTCATCTGTCCAAATGGTCACCATGACAATAAAAGGTTTTTGCAGAGCAGACACCTATATACAGCTTTGCACCGTTAGTCCCCAAGATGAAGAAAAAGACCATTTCATTGTTTGTATCATTGATGGAAATGGTGGACAACATATATTGGGAGACTGCCAGCTCCTCTCCTCCCCCCACCGGGTCTACCTGGAACGGCTCGCCATCTTGTCCTAGCCCAATTCCTTCCCTGGTTCATGTTGAGTACAGGGCCACTTTCGGATGACGCTCCTAAAGGCTTTACAAGTTAGGAAAAATCCCCTATTTCCGCTGGCTGCACGCATTGAGATTACACCACAGCCTCCAGGAGACTCAGGGCAGAGGGCAGAGGGAGTTGGGAAACCATGGGAAACCAGGGAAAGGTGCTCCCGCGAGACATTTTTAGTCAGAGTGCAGTGCAGCTCCGCCTTGTTCCGCGCCAATTCCTTCCATGGGTGGCTTCATGTTTAAGCAACGTGTTTCACGTTTCAAGTGTCTGCTGTTTCTTGTTAAGTTGTCAAGCAGCACATACATTAATCGGTGTGTCCAGCATGTGGGAATCCCACTTTCGACATAGATGTCCCCCACCACAGTGAGATTAATGGCCCATTTTTTCCCATGGTGTCTATTTCAGGGCAGGTGAAAGAACATGCTAACCAAACAAAAAAAACTCTATAAACCTAAGAGGTCAAATAAAAAGCTGCCATTGGGTGTCATTAATACAACGCAATAGAACAGGAACCAGAAATCCCATCTCCAAACTTCCAGGGAATCCTGGATTGGATTCACGTGTGAAAGTGCTGACAGACACCCCGGCTGCTTCTGCAAGAGAGACGTGAAACCTTCATTAAGCAGTAGGAAAACATATCCCTCATATTGAGAAGAAGGTTGGAGGCCAGATGAAGAAATGCTCTGATTACTTACTGGTAATATTTATTACTCCTAGTCCTACTCTTCCTCATCACAGTGCTTACCCCATGAGGCCCCTGCCTCCGACACAGGACCTTCTTTTATTTCTTTTAATTCCTATAACTCCTCCTCCTACTCACCCACGTCACTCAGTTTCATATTACCAAGCCGTAGCATGGGACCTTCCTTGCAGGGACGGTGAGAAGGGTCGGCAGAACTGTGACGAGGAAGAGTACGACTAGGAGGAATGAAGATTACTTGAAAGTAATCAGAGCATTACCTCCACGTCTACTCTTCCTCGTCCCAGTACTTCCCTCATGAGGTATACCAAAGCAGCAACAGGGAAAAGTCCCAATGAGACACAGAGCCAAAAACAATGCAGAAAAACACACACCTTTAATAACTCCAAATTCACATCCCACAGACAAAACTTCAACCCCGAAGGAACCAACCCCGAGTGGGAGACATTCAACCTACAGTGCCCAGCCCTTCAAATCTCCTGTAGGGAAACCCCCCTTGCATCGGCCCAGGAGGCCACACAACCTCTGGCGGACCACCCCTGAACGTGCACAGGCACAGGTAGGCCAGAAGCCACATAGGCCATGGAGACCACAACACAGATCCACCGGCTAATGGACAACACAGATGCCTTTACGCCCAGCACCAGCCGGGCCAAAAGTAATCAAAAGACTGTGAGAGTGGCGGAAAGGGGCAGTCCTAGCCAAATACTCCTACACCGCCCGCCACACATCAATGTTATGCCTAGCCACTTCCGCTGGCGTTTGCAGATTCTGAAAAAAGGCAAGGAGAACCAGATCCTGAGAGGTGTGAAACCGAGAAACAACTTTAGGGAGAAACTTCAGATCACACCTCAGCACCACCGAGTAGGCCAGAATGGAGACAACAATAATAAAGTCACCCTGGACACTCTGATGCGCTGGACCCCCGGGGCGGAAGGGGAATAGGTGGAAACGCATAAAGGACTCCCTGAGGCCACTGCACAGAGAGGGCATCCACCCCCCAAGCTTCCTCGGCCTGAAAACAAGAGCAGAAGAGGGGAACTTTCGCCGAGGCCGGAGATGCAAACAGGTCCAGAACAGGGGCCCTGAACCTGACATTGATCTCTACAAAGACCTGGGTCGACGGGACCAGTTCCACAGAGGAGGGAAACTGGCAGCTGAGAAGATCCGCTCGAACATTGTCCACGCCCCTGATATGTGAGGCCACCAGGAACACTAGAGGTGATTCCGCCCATGCACCTATCTGAGCTGCCAGGGCATTCAAGGAGTGGCCGGAACCCCCTTGGCGGTTGACGTATGCCAAGGCCGTCAGATTGTCCGTCTGGACCAAAACCGCCCGGCCTACCAGCACCCTCCTGAAGTACACCAGAGCCTGGAGAATGACACACAACTCTCGCCAATTGGATGATCAATGGCTCTCCTCCGGATCCCACAACCTCTGAGCAGAGAGGAACCCCAACGTAGCCCCCCAACCCTTTCTGCTGGCGTTGGTAGTAAGAGTGGCACAGCAGGAAGGATAAGGGACATCCCAGCCTGTAGATTTGGAACCCCCAAACACCACTTCAGGGAGACCCGCAGAGCTGGGGACACCTGAATCAAAGCCTCGAATGCTTGAGACGACGGGAGCCAGTGGGAGAGAAGGTAAGACACCAGGGGACGTAAATTAAGACGGGCCCAAGGAACTAGAAACACGCAAGAAGACATCTGCCCCTGCAACTTCAGAAACAGGTGAGCCGAGACATACTGCCTCCTGAGAACCCTGTCTAGAACAGCCAGCAAGTGACGGACCCTCTCCAGGGACAGGAACACCCTCCCCATCCTGTGCACCAATGAAAACTAGATCCTGAGAATCTTCCATTTGAGACTTCTGCCAGTTCACCTGGAAACCCCAGTCCTGCAACACCTGGCAGACCAATCAGAGATAATTCATGACAGTCTGCCGGCAGGACGCTTTGATCAACCAATTGTCCAGGTAGGGAAAAATCTGAATGCTCCGCAGATGTAAATGTGTCACCATGGGAGCCACCAGCTTGGTGAACACTCTGGGGGCTGATCGCAGTCCGAACGAGAGCACTCTGAACTGAAAATGTCGGGATCCCACCGCAAAGCCGAAGAACTTTATGTGCCAGGGACGGATAGCCACGTGATAATAAGCATCCTGGAGATCCAGAGATGTCATCCAATCCCCCTTGAATAACATTGGAAGAATGTTCTGTAAAGTCTCCATTTTGAAGTGTTCCTTGTGGACGAAGCAGTTCATGGCTTTGAGGTCCAGAATTAGACGATACTTCCCTGAAGGTTTGGGGACCAGGAACACCCGCAAGTAGAAACTCTGACCCTGAACAGGGAGAGGAACGGGCATGATGGTCGCCTTTAACACCAAATCGGAGAGAGCAGTGTCCATGGCCAACCTCTTGAGCCGAGACCTGGGAACCACAGTCCGAACCATGCAATGCTGGACAGCAGACAGGAAATGCACTTGATAACCCCTTTGCACTGTGTCTAAAACCCAACAGTCAGAACACCACCTTTCCCAAACTGAAAAAAACTGCCAGAGCTGCCCGCCCACCGGCAAGTCCAACTGTCAGGACTTAGGCGCCGGCCCAGGATGCAAAGAGCGTGGTTGACCCCATCGTCCCCTAGCTCTCTGAAAAGAATGTGATGAGGAGCCAGGAAAGACCTGCTGGTCACTGCACCAGCACCAGAGGAAGACTTCTTGGCCGTTGAAGTTTGACAGCATGTTTGGCCCGCCCTAAAAACTTTGTGCACCTTATCCCCAAGGGGATCTCCAAAAAGCCTGGACGCAGTGAAAGGAAGTTTCAGGGCAGCCGCCTTCTGGGACCCATTAGTTTTCCAGTCCCTCAGGCGCAAATGCCTCCGGGCAGACACACCAGCCCCCATGGCTATGGCTGAACCACGCACCCCATCAAAAGCCAGATCGGCCAAAAGTTCAACCTGTCTCTGCATGTCTGTAAGCAAAAGGGCACAATCAGAGCCTTCATTGACAGCCTTCTTCAATTCCTGAAACCATTTAGCACCGTTTCAGCCGTGTAGGAACCGTAGACATTTGCTCGAAGGGACGATGCGCCCCTGCATGAACCTTCTTAAGGCTGGAATTAACTCGGCTGTCCACTGGATCCGGACGGCCGCCTCCTCGGCCGCCATAGAGGAGCGACCCACCAGGCTGGCGAGGATATCGTCGACTTCAACTGGATCAGACAGCAAAGTCTCGCCCTTATATGGGTAAAGTTTGGACATGAAGCGGGGCATTGCAATCTTCTCCGGGTCATGCCATTCCCGAAGGATTTTATCCCGGATATCGGAAACCAATGGCAACCCCATTCTAGGGGTATACCTATACTGGCAAATAGAAGGGTCGGCCCCTTCCACCGGTACCAGGGGCTCTGAAAATCCCATGCAATCCCCAACTTGAGCAAGCACCTCCTCCACTCCATCTCTGTCCAGATACTTCCCTTCTGCATCAGCCGATGATGCGCATGAAGAGGCTGATGACTCAGTGCCAGAAGAAGAAGAGGACGAGGAAGACAGACGCCTGCGCTTGTGTCCATGAGTATGTGTGCGACCCCCTCTATGATGCTTAAGTAGCTTCATCAACTCCTTTCTGGTCAGGGAAATACGCTTATCCTTCTTCTTTCTCTTTCTGTATAACTCATGAGAAGAGGAAGATGAAGAAGAAGAAGAAGACAGGACCAGATGCCTGCTCTTTGTAGCATGTTTAACCATGTCGAGTATTTACAAAAACAGTGACCAAAGGATGTCTGCTTCACCACCGCAGCCCTCTGTACACTGAACCAAGGCTCCACATACAACCATTTTCCCACTTGCCTCTCCCACATTCAAATAGAGGCCAGAAAGACCAACAACCAATAGGAATAACCACAATCAATTCCTATGGCAAAACCGCTTGCAATACCAGAGGCCGAGCCCACCCGCCTCCGGAGCAACGTGGAGAGAGAGAGAACAAACAAAAAAAAGGGGGGGACTGCCAAGCCACACACAGCCGCCCATGCAAGTACGGCCACACGACAGGAACACATGCCCCCAAACTCCTTAGCTTAACACGGGTCCGTTTCCAAGGACCCGGGCCGTGATGCCCTGCGCCGGCCATAGCCCACCAGAAACCAGGCATGGCAACCTGACTCGACCGGGTCCTGAGCCCCGCAGGGAGCCCAGGAGTCTTGTCGCACCTGAGGGAGCCGAAGGCCACGCCATACAGCCCGACCAGGGGGCCAGCAATCGGAGCTCCACAGCGCCCCGCGCCGAGAAGAAAAACAAGCCCAACCTGCCGGAAGCAGGAAAAATTAAAACTGAGTGATGTTGGTGTGGGACAGGAGTTATTGGAATTAAAAGAAATAATAGAAGGTCCTGTGTCGGAGGCAGGAGCCTCATGAGGTAAGTACTGTGACGAGAAAGAGTGGACGTGGAGGTAATGCTAGTGCAAAAAGCATGGAGTTAGAAAGGAGCCTGCAGTAAAACCCCACTCCTGACAGAAAATGGAGTCTATGCTCCCACTAGAGAAGCCTATAGGTACCCAGGCCACATCTTTAGCCACTCCTGTCCTTTTAGCATATGGCACAATGCATGCTGGGAAATCTGGATGAGCATTTCCTTTAAGAGCAAGGGCCTAATAACCTAGTGTGCTAAGCATGCTTGGAAAAGTCACGATTGGTCGAAGGTATCACACATGGCAAGGCCACAAAAGGGCTGGAGAGAGCGGGGCACCCTCCCTTTCTTGAGACATAGCACAAGCTTCGAGAACAGGTGGGGAAGCGCCTGCGTGGGTCCGCCCACGCATCTGATAATTAAGAAGAAGAAGATAGTAGAAGGTGAATCACATTTACTAAAAAAACAGAGTGTGTCCTTCATTTCTAGGAGAAAGTTGTATCCCTATTCTTAAGGAGGAAACAACCCAAAGCTGCAAATCCCAGTATTGGGAGATGGACTATATCGCTCCTGGGAAGAATTAATTATGGCTCGCACAGAAAAAAATACCCTATACCAGAGAACCTACTTACTGTCGAGAAGTGTCAGTACTCCTCCATTGGAAGTATTGGCTTCCTGCTGGCAAGTGCCAGTACTGGGTACTTCAAATAAAAGAAGTGCGGGTACTCGAGACCAGCAAGTACCTGCGTACTTAAACCACCGGTTTGTGGAGTGCGAGGGCCTTTTTTTGCTCTCTGCCGTTGCCATCTTGGCAGCTCTATGCAAAAACTCGTCCCCACATACTTCTCTAAGTACGTGTACTTTTCCGCACGGAAGATAGAGAGATAGGGTGACCAGTTTTAAAAAGTAAAAAACCGGGACAGGGCAACTCACAACATAAAAGTAGGACTAACTCTTGAAAGTGGCTGTCACTTCAGTAGCGTTTGGAGGAGAAGGGGGTTTAAGTGTTACTGTTAAAATAAACACATATTATAATTAATTTATCACAAACTAACACTATCATAAATTGTAAAATGCAGCATTTCTTCTGTGTCGAGATTGTGCATTCCTGGCTGCCAGCTATAAAGACCTACTACAAAAAAACGGGGTCCACTGCAGTTTCCAATAGAAACATAATCCTGAGAGAGGGGGACAGAGCACCAAATTCCTGGACAGTCCCGGAAAAACCGGGACGTCTGGTCACCCTATACAGAGAATCATCGCTGGATTGATGGTGTCATCTGGCAGGTGTTGGCACCTCCCTCAGACCATTACCACCTCAATGCCCTCCATTGGCGCTAAATCCTCAAGGACGACTTTGGTAGGGAGGGAACTGGCGGGCTATGAAAGGAGCCTGCTTGCAGGCAGCTCCCACCCTGTCCCTCTCAGCTGAACTTTGCCTGCTAAGATCAATGCTTTGCTGCCTTCAGCTCTGCTGCATGGTTGAAGGATATGATAACGCTCGGATCTGATCAATTGATCGTATAACGCATTCCGTGTTCTCTGCAGTACTCCCAGATTGGACATTCCCTATAGCACAATTTGTGTGGCATTTTTCTTTTTTATGGGGAATAAATTGATCAAATACAATAATCAAAGTTGGAACGTATTTTGATAAGCTTGAGTGCCCCCAGGGTTAAGAAGATAGCTCAGTGAATTTAGTACTTGTTGCAGAGATCTTTGTTAATATGCCCTATCATCGTACCCAATCCTGGCAAGGCCAACTCAGCCTTTCCTCTTTCATAGGTCGATTGCAATAAAACAATGTATCTGCAAAAAAACACTAGTTATAAAACTAACATAGCATAATCTTGGTTCAGGTCAATTTACCATCCCTAATGAATAGCATAGTGTGTTAGGGGAGGTGGTTAAGTTGTCAAATTAGGACAGTGAAACCAGCATGCTGAGGCTCAAATCCCAGCTTTGCAATATTATGATATTGTGATCCTGGAGAGACCATCTTTACTGATTGTGCAGTACTGGGCTGTCCTCAGTGAAAAGGTTTGATATTTTACATTCTGGTGGCATTCTTTAGCCCATTGCTTGCTCTTTTTTTAAAATGATTTAGGCCATTTGATTAGAAGGGTTCCTAGGAGAGAGTGGGCCAAATGTGAAAGGGTTCCGTTGAGCTTATTTCTAGAACTTGCCATTTTCTTCTTCATATCATGAGTAGCAATCTACAAGCCTGTGTCAATGACTATGAGCATGTCAGCTTATCACACAATTCCTTTTCTTGGGTGTATTTAAACCATTTATGTAGACAATAATTGCACCTTGGTCTAGGACAAGAACTACTGGGAAACATTGCAGTCAAGTGCCAACATTGTATAATGAGTTTAAATCTCAGCTTCACCACTTAACTGAAGTGTGTGATCCTGGGCAACACATTTAAACTCATAGGGCCTCATTACACGGAAGGCGGTAAGGTTTAACGGTCACCGGTAATGGTACCGGTGACCGTTAACCCTTACCGCCTTACTACGAGGTCCCTTTGCGGGTTGGTACTTTAACACCTGCTTTTTAGCAGGCGTTAAAAACCAACCCACAAAGGGACCACGGTGCTAATTACAGTACCGCAATTTGCGGTACCGTAATTAGCACCTTCCCCATTCCCATTATGCCCGATGGGGCAAAAATGGGAATGGGGAAGGGCAACGGGGGAAGGGGGAATTACCGCCCCGCCAACCTTGGATTAGGGCGTAATTCCCCTTTACTCCAAGGCGGTGCCAGTATTTTACCGGCATGGACCAAGGTGCTAAAAGCACCTTGGTCCACCGCCTACCGTGTAATGAGGCCCATAATGTCTAATTTGTCAACATTTTCAGTTCCCAAAATGTAAAGAAAAATGTTCAGCTTCTAACAAAGATTTACTACTCAAGATAAGCTCTTCAAACAAGCCACACTCATGGCTTGACAGACACAAGTGGTCTTTATATATTATTTACTGGTCATTCGGATATTGCACACCACAAAGTCATTTGTTTCCTGGCTCACTCATGGCAACACCACTTGAAAATCATGGCCCTCATCTAATCCCAGTCTATGTTAGGGTCTGTTAGGGAAGATTTCTTAATTGTGGGTAATTTTCCTTCCATGTGGCAACCCCTAAACTTTTTGCTGTTGTTTTCACCATGATCTAGACTTTGCCAGAGAAGTGCAGCCTTCTGCAGCACTCCTCTGGGCTTTCACTCCATTCTTACGGGGAAACTGACATGCCCTTAAGACAGTCAGTACCGGGAAAAGCTGTTTTCCGTAGTTTCTTTATCATGTTGCAGCTTTCGTGCAACATGACACAAGAGGGCACTGTAAGCTAAGTTACTGCTCTCTTGGGTCTCTAGCCTTCTTCAGGCCCTAGATACTCTTTTTGGATTGTAACTGATTGGTGCAAGTGAATCACGGACGGGAATGGTGTCAGCAATCGTTTCTTGTGTTTTTGAGCTCCTTTTGGCGTTTTAAGCGCGTTTCTCGCGCTTAGCCCAAAATGGTGGCCTGGCTCCCAAAATGGCCAGACCACGAGGCTCCTTTGTCCTGTCCGCTGACCCTCTTTCCCCCTTCACCTTCCCCAGGTCGAGTCGACCCGGGGCCTTCCTTATTTGGGCATGTACTTTCCCACGAAACACAGATGCTTTCGCGGGCTTCTACAGGCCTTGTGTGTGCCTCCAGGATGTGGGCTGGGATGTCTGGTCCCAATACACATCCTGGGTGCCAGAGAGTCTGGGGTGGTGTGAATGCCTGGGACCACCGTGGTCCGTGATAGGTCCACGTATGGTGTGAGTGTTTTGATGAGCGGATTGTTGTGATTAACTTTGCATTCATCTGGTGCAAGTGACTAGAATCTTGAGATGGATTGCAGGGCTTAGAATGTTTATCTATGAGTGAGTTCCAGGTTTGTTAGTTGCAAGGATGTAAGCCCTGAGAGAGGATGCCGGTGGGTGTCCTATGTCCCCTTTTACTTACCTGACTCTAAGAACTGTATTTGGTGTACCTAAACTTAAGTAAATAACTCAACAGTTCACTGGAGTGTCAGAGTCATTTATGGCCAGACCCTGAATTCAACACTGGCGACGAGGATGGGATCTGGCTGTGCTGGGGGGACAGCACCAAAGGGAGACACCCACCGCCCCCCCCACCCCCTCTGAGAAGTGATCCTCTCTCAGGTAAGAGCGCTGGATGGCTGTGAGGCACTGCAAGTGCAGTGAGGGCAATTGAGGTCCAGACAGAGGTGCTACAGAGGCAGAGGGGGCAAGAAAGGCCCAGACAGAGGCGCTACGAAGGCACTGGAATAACAGAGCAGCTATGGATGTAAAGGTGCTGCATGAGGCAGTGGAGAGGTTCTGCCAGGGCAGTGAGGCGCTACAATGGGCAATGAGATGTTGCAGAGGCAGTGAGGCGCTGCATGAAGAGGTGCTGCGAGGGCAGTTAGGCGCTGCAACAGGCAGTGAAGAGGCACTGCAGAGACAGTGAAGCGCTGCTAGGGGCAGTGAGATGCTACAGAGGCAGTGAGGCGCTGCATGAAGAAGTGCTGCAAAGGCAGTGAGGTGCTGCATTAGGCAGTGAAGAGGTGCTGCGTGAGGCAGTGAAGAGGTGCTGCATGAGGCAGTGAAGAGATTCTGCAAGGGCAGTTAGGCACTGCAAGATGCAGTTAAGAGGTGCTGCAAGAGGCAGTCAAGAGGCGCTGCAAGAGGCAGTGAGTGGTCGCTGCAGAGGCTGTGAAGTGCTGCATGGTGCAGTGAAGAGGTGAGGCGCTGCGAGGGCAGTGAAGTGCTGCACGGGGCAGTGAAGAGGCACTGCATAGGGAGTGAAGAGGCACTTCAGTGACAAGGGTGTGCTGCAAAGGGCAGTGGGGACAAGAAGTTCTAGTGTTGAAAGGTACAACGGTCTGCTGTAAAGTGCAGTGGGCTCTGTGAGACTTATAGTTATTAGAAGGAGCTGTGAAGTTCATTGGAGCAGCAAGGTTCATTCATTCATTGGCATGGTGAAGTTCAAGATGGCAGTCTCTCATAAAGCATTTAAGAGAATTGAGACTGTACAAACATTCAGAAGAGTTGGAAGTTGTTAATGGATCTAGGAGGGGCCTGGGGCCCATGGACTGTGCAAACATCTGTTGCGCCAAGGCTGCAAGCTATTGGTCATAGTGAAGGCAGCTGAGATCACTGACAAAGTTATCCGATGTCAGCGCTTACCTTTGACTGGAACCGAAGGTTGCTGCGGTTGGCTTGAGTGGAGTCCTGGAGTTCGGCATGAGTGCTGCAGCGGGAGGCCTGACTCAGTTATGAAGTTTGATGGGGATGGGAGCTCTGTGTTCCTCCGTTACTCTCTATGCAATGGTGAAGTAGGAGAGAATGCAGAGGTGCTGGCGATTAGAGTTGAGATACTAGAGCTGATATATATTAGTTTATTAGAGTGATGTTGTAGGTACATGTCTCTCTCTTTAATTGAGTTATGTAGTTTAACATATTTCTCTCCACAGGCGGACTACTGTCCATTACATGTGTTGCGTGTGTAAAAAGGTGCAATGGTTGAGGTGAACCGTTGAGCGGACTACTGTCCATTACATGTGTTGCATGTGTAAAAAGGTGCAATGGTTGAGGTGAACCGTTGAGCGGACTACTGTCCATTACATGTGTTGCATGTGTAAAAAGGTGCAATGGTTGAGGTGAACCGTTGAGCGGACTACTGTCCATTACATGTGTTGCATGTGTAAAAGGGTGCAATGGTTGAGGTGAACCGTTGAGCGGACTACTGTCCATTACATGTGTTGCATGTGTGAAAAGGTGCAATGGTTGTGGTGAACCATTGAGCGGACTACTGTCCATTACACTGTCTGTATAAAAAGGGAAATGTTGTTCCTAGACTTTGGTGCCGTTGTTTTGGCATATGTTAGTAGACATGTATGCGGTGATGTGTGAGTGAAATAAGATATTAAGGTTTTGAGTGTTTATTAAATCTTCATTAGAGTTATTAAGTTGATAACAGTGTTCATCATTAGCTGTTCTATGTAGGCATATTAATATGTTCTCTCCACAGGTGGACTTTTAATTTTAATCCACAGATGGGCATTGATGTTAATGTTAATAGATTTTGAAGTGGTGACAGGGTCTAAACCTTTTGGAGTTGGTTGTGGTTATATATGAAATGCTTTGAATAATCTTTTGTTTTTCAGGTGGGACTTTACTGGACAAATATTTTGATGAAATATTGATCTTGCCACCGATACTTTACTGTTCTTGTTGTTGTCCCTAAAGGGGAAAGATGTGTTGTGATTAACTTTGCATTCATCTGGTGCAAGTGACTAGAATCTTGAGATGGAATGCAGGGCTTAGAATGTTTATCTATGAGTGAGTTCCAGGTTTGTTAGTTGGAAGGATGTAA
Organism: Ambystoma mexicanum; assembly: GCF_040938575.1. NCBI lineage: Eukaryota > Metazoa > Chordata > Amphibia > Caudata > Ambystomatidae > Ambystoma > Ambystoma mexicanum. The sequence continues at coordinate 371,492,128 of NC_090931.1, forward strand.
GCCCTGAGAGAGGATGCCGGTGGGTGTCCTATGTCCCCTTTTACTTACCTGACTCCAAGAACTGTATTTGACGTACCTGAACTTAAGTAAATAACTCAACAGTTCACTGGAGTGTCAGAGTCATTTGTGGCCAAACCCTGAATTCAACACGGATCTCCCATTGGGTCCCCTCCGTTTTGGCGCGAAGGGAACCGTGGATAAGAGGGGGCTTGAAACGCCACTAACATGTCGATCTCCTGAGTTCTCACGAACGAAGGAATACAGGAGCCAAGTATCCTGCAACCACGAGGCTGAACAGAGGAATCGCTGGTGACCCGCTGAAGGACTGCTTCTCTGCACTGATGTCGCTTTGTGAAACCCTTTCTACCTCTGATCGAACCAGAAGGCCTGTACTGGTACTTCGACCCTTGGAATAGCAGGGACAGCTATTCTCGGCATCTTCACCATCTCCTGCACGTAAGCATTCAGAAGTGTCTCTGGGCCATCCAGCAGACTGACCAGCCTACCCAGGAGTCTTGCTCTGTAACCGCCGCCAGGTTGTGTTGTATTTCGAGTCCTTGTCACTCTCACACGATTCGTACACTTGGCATTCCCAGGTCTGAAGTGAGTAGTGTACATTTGGCTGAGATACACACGGCCGCTCCGTTGCTCTGCTGTGGTAACAAACTGTGCGGGTTCACTTCGTTTGGGACATCTTTAACTCAACTCTGCTGCTGCAGAATCTACACGACGACGAGACGTCCCCTGCTTCCCTGAACCTGCCGGCACTGAAACTGACGCGGAGAAGCCTGGGTCTGCTTGCATCGGGGACCGGTGAGTAGCATAGCTAGGAACTGGTCGCCCTCCTGCAGGAGCCCATAGCTTTTCCCCGCTGTGTCAAACAGCACGCCTTTCCGTACTCGCGCTCTGCTCCTGCTCACAGTGGAGGCGGCGCTTGAGTCGCGGAACTCTGTTCTTCTTCATTTGTGCACCAAACTAAACTGCCTGATTCCCTCGAAGAGACTCCCCTTTTTGCCAGTTGGCACCAGCGTGTGCAGGTACTTTTGAGCACAAGGCTCCACTCTTCGTAGGGCTTGCACTTCCTTTTAGTTAGGTTCCTCTGAAGGCGGACTGGGTCTAATCATTATTTTTCACACTGCCTGTTTTCCTCCCCTTCTAGGTGACCTACACATTTTGTGCATCTAACGCGTTAGACTCGTTTGTATTTGTATATATATTGTATGGGTTTGGTATGTGTTGGTTTACTAGAGTTTTATCGTGATTTCTCGCTACGGTCATTGTTGCAAAGGCCTTGGAATAAATGTGTATATATTTTTAATACAACACCTGTTTGGAGTAATTTGTAAGTGTCTTTGCTTTGTGTGCTCATTGCGGGCTTCCAGTCACCCTCACCCCTCTTGAGACCTAGTCTTGACCGCCGCGATCGCTACCCTGATTGGTCTGGCTTGTCCAGAGGTTACCCTGTTCCAAGTAATTAGGTTGGCCTTCTGAACTTCTGCGCCGCCAGGACAGAGTTCAGAAATCCATCTTAACAGGGTCCATTCACATTCCTGGTAAATTCTATATCCGCTGCCGGTGGTATGGTATGTGTCCCTCCTCGCTTCTCCCAATCTGCCTCCTACGCCCCTGCTTGAGCACTTGTACATTCTGCGAGTCTATGGGCCTCATTACACGGACTGCGGTAAGGGTTAACGGTCACCGTTAATGGTAGCGGTGACCGCTAACCCTTACCGCCTTACTACGAGGTCCCTTTGCGGGTTGGAGACTTTAACGCCTGCTTTTTGCAGGCGTTAGAAACCAACCCGCAAAGGGACCAGGGAGCTATTTACGGTACTGCAATTTGCGGCACCGTACTTAGCGCCTTCCCCATTCCCATTATGCCCTATGGGGCAAAAATGGGAATGGGGAAGGGCAATGGGGGAAGGGGGAATTACCACCCGCCAACCTTGGAACAGAGCGGTAATTCCCCTTTCCTCCAAGGCGGTGCCGGTATTTTACCGGCATGGACCAAGGTGCTAATAGCACCTTGGTCCACCGCCGTCCGTGTAATGAGGCCCTATATATTTGAGCTCTGTTTCTGTTCTGGTGACTCTGCCCCTTTTTCATATGGATACTTACCTGTGTCCTACAGGTGTTACACTCTCGCCATAGCTGCTATTGTTGCAGTGAGTCTTCTACCTACGCTAGAAGGCAAATACCCAGCTATGGACGGATAATGTTGCCTTTCAAATACCATTTGTTTATTATTCCCCATCTAGCCCAGATAAAGGGAGACAGGAGACTGTTAGAGACGCCCGATGCTTATTTTGATCGCTGCAATGGGAAGAGATCAAGCTATGGGTTGTGGTTGAAATGAGGAGGTGGCACACTGAAATACTTGGACTCCAAATGTGTCGGTGCCCCACAAACCCTTAAAAAGCCTTGTGCAAACAAGATTTTGTGTCACTTATTTTCGTTTCCATACAAGGTATTTTCTGTCTCTAAGTTACTTTGTAGGTATGACTCACAGAGCTGGGTGAGCGGGCTTGGGTCGGTCCAGGCCCGGGTCAAAACTGGGGCACTGATCTTGCCTTCCTTTCGGGCCAGTAGCCCACCAAGTGCCCCACATGCTACCCTCGTATCCCACAATTGTTGTTTTCAAACAATCAGTTCCTCCTCAACTCTTTGTCGCTCATTTATTGGCTGGAGCAGAACTTGAGCACTTAACTTCCTGGTATGGACCGGGGTTGGCACGGAGGACGAACGATCTGGTGGTGAATTTTGAAGTAAGTTGCTGCTTCACAAGGTAAGTGCAATTCCTCCAGCGCCTGCCTCTCTTCTTTCCCTGGGAGTAACCTTTCCCAAAGCTTCCCTTGTCCACGCCATCCAAAAATCACCTGTGCTGTCCCTAGCCCCAATCAATGCTGCAATCCCCTTTTATGTCCCCTATCTTCACTCGCCCGCGCCATCCAACAAACACTAGCGCTGTCCCTCCGCCGGCATCCCGTGCCCTCTCTAAAGCCTTTTGTGGCAGAGAGGGGCCGATACTGACTCCATTTTCCCCAGCTTCATGCACTGGCTGCACAGCAGCCAGAGTGTTGCAGCTTGTCCCTCAAGCAATGCTACTAGAGAAATGCAAAGGACTTCCTGTTAATATGGTGCATGAGTGTTGCATGTCCTCGAGCCCGGTGGATCAGCGGAAGTAAGAGAAATCTGAGTCAAACAAAGGCTTAATTTGCCTTAATAATTTGTGGACATTTCATCAACACCATGATGTCCTCTTTCCCCAAGTAACCATAACATGCATTAAAACAGTGTTCACCCAGGCTCAGGCTAGCCAACAGGGCAATGCCCGAAGCTCAGGCCTGTTGGATCTGACCTTAATCACCCATTCACACATTCACACCAGGAAAAGATAACCACACTCATGGGATTACTATCACAGTCTGCCTTTACTAAACACGACACTTTCCTCCTCAATTCTGGTGAAATGACTATTCCTTTAGCTCGTGCCGGCGTCAAATTATATTCATGCCACGCTAAGTCTCCCCCTCAAAATAACAATGTCCTATCCCATTTCTTCAATCCACCACCCTGTCGTTTTAGGACACGGTGCGGTCGACCATCTATTCTTGGGTGGTGGTGCGCGCCTCTCTGTTCACCTTCCGGGTCAACGTTCCTCTCAGCCTCTAACTTCTTTTCATCTCCCGTCTAACCAGGCTCCTCATGCCTTTCATTCTCATGGTCGCTCCATTCCCTGTCTTCCTCTTGAGGTTCTTGTATTACTTTCCAAAAGAAGGAAGCATTGCGCGTCACCTGTTTGTCGACCCTCGTGGCAATGATCACGGAGGCCTTCTTGTCCATCACAAACAGTGGTCGAGGGTCAAATGGCGGTACTCCTTTGTGAGAGATAGTTTGCTTCACCAAGATTGTGTTGCCTATCTGGTGGTTCAACTCATGTGCTCTGCGCTTGTGATCAGTGTACTCCTTCATCTTATCTTTTGCCCCTCCAGCCTTCTTCCTAATCTCACTGTCACGCTCGATGGACTCCCCATAATGTGGATCATAGGGGATTCTCATGCGCACTGAGCAACCAAACATTTGCTCTGCAGGGCATACCCCTGTGGAGTCGTGTGGCTTTTTACAATAATTGCACAGGAGCCGGTAGAGTATCTGTACAATGGGCCTGTATGTTATATTGGCAATACTTAGGGCCCTTTTGGTTTTAGCCATAAAACGTTAGACTGTCTTGTTCAACTTATACCACAATGGGATGACCTTACTGTGGTGGAAACTAATGTACATTGCGAAATCACGAAAGTCGCAGCTTGTGAATGGAGGACCATAGTCCAACTTTACCACCTTTGGAATGCCGTAGGACAAGAAGTTCCGGTCTAGCGCTGGTATCACTAGGGTAGAGGAGCAGCTGAGTGCCCCTGCAGGAAGTCCTGCCTCCTTCGCACCTATATGCTGGAGGCCAGAAGTCATGCCATGTTTCACACCAGTGACTGTGACTATTCCGAGGAGAGTCTTTGAGAAGAGGTACCCTTTGAGAAAACCTTATCTCATGTATCCCCATAGAGATGACAATCTCTTGGAAGAGAATGTACAGACCTTATAGAATCTGATGACAAAGTAAGGAATCGAGTAAACTTTCATAAGTGGAATAAAGATTGCACGTGTGAACAGCACAACAGAAAATGCAAGCCGTTTAATAACTGTACAGATGCAGCAACGCAAGTAGACTAAGTAATCGTAGAGGCTAGTTATACGTAGTGAATAGACGGTAGGCGATGCCACCATTATATAGAATCTGGAAATCAGCGTCACAATTTTAGTAAGCTTAAACCCACAGAGGAAAGAAGGATCGAGAGCTGTGTGTCGCAGCAAGAAAGCAGCTGGAGATTCTGGCAAGACCAAGAAGGCTGTCTGGCCTGGTGTCAAAGGCTGGGGTGTCCAAGAACTGGTTATCTATCCTTGAAGAACAGTGAACGTGAGAAGCCAAGTCGTCCCTTGTTAAGGTGCAAAGAAAGAACACTTTAAGTGCCAAGTTTTATTTGTTTAATACAATTAAATGTGAGAAAAGGAGCTGAACTGCAGTCTCCTGTCACATGGGCTGTGGATGGAAATAGAAATTGGGCATGAAGCTCTAGACTTGAGATAAGAGCATGCTCACACTCCCATATATTGTCAGGAGCAAGGATACTTTGCAAGGCCAAGTTCAAAGATAGTCTGCATGACAGAAGGTTTGGGTGATGATGGATATTGGGCTACTTGGGTGGGGAGACATGGTCAAGTCCACCCACTGACACCGGGGGTGCTAGCTTACGTACTGCTAGTGAGTCGAATGTTCAAGAAGGGCACGAGCATGCCAACCAATTGTAGAAGGCCATATAAGGAAGAGCCTTATAGTTTGATAGCCAATGATGAGCTTTGTATTAATTAACTGTTGAAGATGACTTTCACTATGGGTGGTCATAGTTTGTCCACATGACTGTAGAGACCCAATCACAATCCGTTCCTGTATAGAAAGTATGCTGTAACACATAGGTAGCATTCGGGTGCATCGCTCTCTGACAGCCGTGTCTTCCGGCTAAATCATAATGCAAAGATTTCGGTTTGGCAAAAGTGGAAGTTGCCATGGAAACTGTACACTTCGCCATCTAGAGCGAAGACGCTTCGTCCGTATCATGTGACACGTCAGCTGCTTTCCCAGGCTATGTGTACGCGCAAGCCCCGCCTTCCTACTGCTGCTTAAATCTGGCGTTCAGTAGTTCCATGGGGATTTTAATTGTAGCATTACTCTGACATTTGTTATCCCATTTGCATTACCTCGACTCGGCTACATTTACTGGACTCTTTTTTCGCATGTTCCTTGGTTACGACACTCAGAATTCCTGTGCCAACGCAAACCACTGATGCACTTCCTTTGCCTCACGTCTTCTTGGTTACGACGCTCGGAACTCCTGTGCTGACGCAGACCGCTGCTGGACTTCTTTCCTGCCTCTCGACTTTGCTTGGACTTCATAGTGTTTCCATTTGCTAATATTCCACTACTCGCAAACAGCTCACAGTAACCTTTCTCTTCCTCTGCTGAAAGACTGTGTATTAATACTTACCGCAAATCTGCAATTAACACCCTTGCCTGCTACATACTCTGAGGTTGCCAGTATCCTTTTTCTTCTGCTTTCAATCAAGTACTTTTGTGGAACATCCGTTCTTGCCTTGACTCTGAATCAAGTGATCCTCCTCCTGATCTTGGTTTCTTTTGGATTTTCTAGAAGACAACAATAAGTGCACTCATAAACGCTTTGCTGCCTAGTGCACCAACCCGTCACTAGCACGTCCCCCGTGCCGCCCTGGTAACTCTTCCCCTACTGACATTCCTTTTCTGTTATTTTATCCTTTTGTTGTCTGGACTAAAACTTTTAAAACCCAACTCAGACCACCTTGGTAAGCTCAATCACCATATTATTGTAGTGAAATAACTGTGTTATGTTCCCTGTTTCATTGGGTTGATGGTGTATCTGGTTTTCTATAGGTTCAAACCCCACATGCCTTAACAGCCAACCATACCAGGTATTCCATTTTCATTTAGGTCTAGATCCTTGTACTTGTACTCTTGACGCTGAACTTAACATTAATCTGTTCTGTGCGGTTTTCTTGCAGCCTTGGCTTGGCGGTGCGTGTGTTCCCCGCTCTTTTGTATGATCAACACCTCTGTCTGTCTATTGCTAGAACAGCAGAGGGGTGTATCGTAAAGAAGAGGTTCCTCATGTTGAGGGGGTCTGATTCTTAGGGTTCTTGGTGAATTCAGGCTGAATGGTGATTCAGAAAGGATCTACTCACTGTTCCGCTCGCTTGACTAGAGGACGTCTGAACAACACCCCGAGCTGATACTGTGCGGTGAGTAACATATACTTATCTGTTCCGCTTTAAGCCAACCACAGTCCTGTGTAGGTTTTTCTTATTTGCAACGTAGTATAATGTCACGTATGATGAGTTTTTGCTATAAAAGTGTTGTTTTTTACAAAATGCTTCGAGTTGGACGGAGTGATTAAGCGACATCAAGTGCAATTATGGTGTGCAGCGTCCGTTGATGTCTGTTGTAACTCCTTTTTAGATAATTGATATTAAAACAGTTAAACAGGTTTTGCCTTCTTCCTGAGTTGGTTTATTTGGTGTAAGAGTTACTTTGCATCCCATCCACTGCACTATATGCTACCTGTTTAAAGGCCATAATTCGACACCGCTGTGGCTGCGGTTGAGGGTACCTGGAGTACTTGTCGAGGACCATGAGTATGTAGTCACCAGATCTGAGCGAGCCGAAGAAATCAATGGCTACTTCTTCCCAGAGTCAGTCAGGGAGGGATGTCATCTACATGGGCTAAGGGGAAGAGTGTGGCTGTAGGCTGAGGCATATGCAGCACGCATGGAGAGTGCTCTCGATAGTGTTGTCCGGTGAACCACACTTTCCTCCTGAGCAGCCTTTTGGTCGAAACTATCCCTCTGTGGCCTTTGTGCACTGTATCTACCACACCTTGGTGCAGGGGGGAATTCAGTTCTATCTCCCTTGAGGATGAGATTGGATGGAGAGATAGACAATTAATCTTTTACACATGCAAGTGTCTTAAAGAGTTGGACGTCTATCACTAGGTTGAGCTGCTCTGAATACAGGACACCGCCAGTTCCAGGGTTGCGTCTTCCGTGTGTATAGCACTAACTCTTCTATCGGGGTGGCCTGTGGTTTGGTGTGGTGTACAATGTAGTTGATGTACCCCTCCTCTCTATTGCTGGATTACTATAGGCACGACAAGGGGTGGCAAGATAAAAGTCTGCCGGGTTGGCTTCCTTTCCTGGTTTGTGTAAAATGTTGAACCAGTATTCTTGTAAGAAAAGGTTGCATCGGGCAATACAGGGCAGCATTTGGGCGGTTGGTTTGCCACATATTGTGACAAGGGCCTGATGGTCAGTAATGACATTAAAGGGCTTGCCGTATAGGAATAGGTTTAAGTGCTTGCATGCCCATACGACAGCAAGACTTTCCTTTTTGGCTAGCGAGTACCGTTGTTCAGCTTCAGTCAGGCTCTTGCTGGCATACAACATAATGTTTCTCGGAGCATGTTCGCTTCCAGGGTGTTGTGCCAGGATGGCCCCAAGTCCTGCTGGGCTTGCATCTACAGTCGCCTCAGTGTGCAGGTTGGGGTATGACATGCATAATGCTGCTGCGTTATCTTTCATGATTTTGTTGAAGGCTTCTTGCTATGCTGATTCCCACGTGAACTTGCAAATGAAATGAAATGAAATGATATTTTATTTATATTGCGCTCATACACAAGTGTGTCAGAGCGCGACCAGGCAAAAAGGGAGGGGAACAAGGGAGAGAAAAAACAGAAAAAAACAGCAATCTTACTAGGCCCAGTGACATTTAAGAAAGAGCAAGTGCATGGGAAAGGAACATGGGGGAAAAGTGCAAGGAGGGGGGCGGGGGGAGTGGAAAGTGCGAAGCAGAGGAGAGAAAACATATAAATATTAAATAGAATAAATAATAAATAAGGGCTTTAAATCATGGTAGTGCAGCCAGCAAGTGGCAGGTGAAAGTTAGTCAGAAAGGTATATCTGATAAGTGCAGATGAAACGTGGGAGGGGGACTGTATGGGTATGGATACAGAACCCTAGTGCAGATGGTGGCCTGGAGGCAGTGCAGGAGGGTGGCAGGGTGAGCAGATACCTGGCCCAAAAGAACAGAGGGTGGCAGGTGCACAATGCCATGAGAAGAAACAGATCAACAGGGGAGAAGGGGGGCAAAGGCAGAGGCAAAGAGGAAGGTCTTGAGAAGTTTCCAGAACCGAAGCTGTTTTTCCTCAAGTTTCAAGGTGGCCGGGAGGCTGTTCCAATGGGAGGCACCAGCCGAAGACAGGGATCTACCCCCAGCTCGTTTTTTTGCAAAACGACTAACCCTGAGGGAGTTAGAAGTAGAGGAGCGTAGGGCTCGAGAGGGGAGGTATTTACAGAGGGATAGTTGAAGGTATATTGGACCCAGGCCCCAGACAGCCTTGTGGACAATGCAGAGGGTTTTAAATTGAATCCTTGCATCCACTGGGAGCCAATGAAGGGATTTCAAGGCTGGAGAGATATGATCCCAGGGCTTGAGGCCAAGGACAAGTCTTGCAGTCCTGTTCTGGATTAGTTGTAGAGGGCGGAGAGTGGAGGCAGGTAGATTTAGGAAGAGGCTGTTACAGTAATCCAGTCTGGAAAGAACCAGAGCTTGGGAGACAGTGAGCTTTTGAGGGAAGGAGAGGAAAGGTAGAGTACCTCTAAGGAGGTGAAGTAAAAAATTAGATTTTTTGGAGCCATCAGAGATGTGTGCGGAGAAGGAAAGTATAGAGTCAAAGATAACCCCAAGGTTCTTAGCCGCGCAAGTGGTAGTGGGAGGAGGGCCAAGGGAGGCCGGCCAGAGAGTGAGAGAAAAGGATGGAGATGATGTACCAATAAGGAGGATCTCAGTCTTGTTGGCATTTTGACATAGATCATTGGCGGCACACCAATTTTGAATGGTGATTAGACAATCAGAGATGAGGGAAGGAGAGGAGGAGGCTGAGGAAGACTGAAAATGAGATGGGTGTTGTCAGCATAGCAATGGAAAGTTGAGCAGAACATTGAGATGCAGTAAGCGAGAGTTTCCAGGTATTGGTTGAAAAGTCAGGCGAGAGGATAGACCCCTGGGGGACACCACATATGGAGAGGGAGATAGAAATAGGAAGGACCCAAGTTGTACCTGGGAGGGTCGATCAGAGAGAAAAGAGGTCAGCCAGGCCAGAGCCTGATCAGTGATACTGAGGTTGTCACGAAGACGATTGAGCAGGGTGATATGGTTGACCGTGTCAAACGCAGAGGAGAGGTCAAGTAGGATGAGGACAGAGGGAATGTTAGAATCGAGGTTGGAGAGCAGGTTTTCACGGATGTTCAGGAGAGCAGTTTCTGTACTTCTGGCAGCTATGAAGCCAGTTTGGTGGTCATGGAGGGAGCCAACAGAGTCAGAATGGAGATTAAGCTGAGAGATGGCCAGATTTTCCAGGAGCTTGCCCAAAAAGGGAGGCATGGAAATTGGGCAGTAGTTTGCCGGACATGACGGATCAGCAGTGGATTTCTTGAGAAGAGGATGCACAAGGGAGTGTTTAAGAGGGGTGGGGAAAGAGCCAGAGGCAAAGGAGAGGTTGCAGAAATCAGCAAGGGCTGGCGCAAGGGTGTCAATGTGGTCCTTAATGGTTTTAGAGGAACAGGGATGGACCTATTTTGATGAGGTTTTCATAGATCGGATTTGTCTAGATATCTCATCAGGGGAGAAAAGAGGAAAGGAGGAGAAAGGGGGATGGGGGGGAGTTGAAGGGGGATCAGCAGGCTGAGAAGGAGAGGGAGGAGGAGGGGGAGTGGAGGAGAGGGTGGACAGGATGTCCTGGGTTTTAGAGATAGTGAGAGGCAGGGGCATTGCAAAGATCCTGGGAGGAGAAAGGAGGGGTGGAGACTGCAGCAGAGTTGGCCAGCCAAGTTGTTAGATGCCGCAGAGACGCGTGGTCGTTTTTGGTTAGTGCTCGTAGTGGGGCACTGCTGGAGGCAAAGTCTGGAAGGTAACATGTACAGTAAGATGCTACGCCAGGAAATGGCTTCACCTAGGCGAGGAGACTCGATTAGGGCTCCTATCTTGTCGGGGTCCGGCTCTGTACCCATTTCTGAGAATATGTGCCCAAAGAAGTTCAGTGTGAACTTGTTAAATGAACACTTTTTCTTATTGAGAGTCAGGTTGGCTTCACATAGTGGCTTGCACACTCTCAGGAGCGTAGCATCTTGGGACTCCTATGACTTTCCAAAGATGAGGATGTCATCGCTGTAGTTAATGCAGTGTGGTATTTGGCAAATGACTTTCCTGATTTCCTCTTGGAAAGGAAGTGGTTGTTTGGCGCCATATGTGTATATGTCCACCAGGGTTCTTTTTAGGTGTGTGGCTTGTGCCAGCCTCTTATATTCACATTCTGGCATCACGTTCACTGTCGCCCCTGAGTCTATTAGGAAGTTGAACATTTTCCCTTGTACAGTGAGTGGCAATGTTAGGGTGTGTCCTGTGTCTGTGGGGTTGGCCAGGGTGTGAAGCTATCCTCTTCTCCTCCCCAAGCTTGATGGTGTCACTGTCTGGCTCATGGGTGGGGTGACTGCGCGTAGGTGATGCAAGCGACTCCTCCCTTTTCAGCATGCTTCTGGTGATGGTGAACGTTTGGATCTAGTGCTGCATTTTTCACAAGCATAGTATCTTCTTTCTGATTTTTGGTGTTTCTCCTCTCTGTAATGACGAGGTGGTGACATGTGTTAATGAGTTCTCAATTCTGCCTGGGTTGATCAGGGAGCCTTGGGGGTGCGGCACATGGACCGTAAATGGTCTTCACCGCCGCATGCAGAGTATTCTTGGCCCATTGCAGAGCATGTGCCTTCATGTGGGAGCTTGTAGCCACACGGGAAGCATTGGAGCTTTTTTGATTTCTCATCCTTCATCATGGTCGATTGAGTCACGACTTTGTGTAGGGACTCATCTTTGATTGTAGCTGCCGGTGCGATGTGGAGCAGCTTGCTCATGGTGGAGACTTAGAGCTTTAGCGCTGTGGTTGTTCTTGCTGGGAGTAAGATTTCAGCCAGGGTGTGAGGCTTCTGCAGCAGTTTCTACTTTAAAATTACCGACTCACAGCCCTCAATGACGGGTGACTTTTTGGCCTCTTTGTTTGTGTTCAGATGAAATCCACAGTGCTTCACTTTGGATCTGAGACGTGTCACAAACTTGTCCATGGTGTCGCCTAGAAGCTGCATAATGATATGGAAAACGTGACGCATACAGTTCACATTCTTATGGATAGCAAAGTGTTCGTTAAGTATACGTTTCAGATCTAGGTAAGTATAAGCAGCGTCTTCAAAAATGACGTCTCTTCCTTCTGGACCCGCTGTTGGTGTAAGTACTCCTGTTATGCGCATGTTCTCTTGTGGGCCTAGGGCATTCAGGTAAACATTAAATTCTTTTATCTACCGGGACCATCTCGGGCACAGGTTGGTGGTGTCTGTCATGTCAAAGGGTAGTAACATGGGTACGGGGAAAGAATCCCTCACCACTTGTTGTGCCAGTGCTGCTGGGGCCGGGTCAGGTGCTTGGTCACCCATCTTCTACACTCTATGCGCTGTACCGCGGTTGTCCAGGCGTTGCTTGATTGTTCGCCTTGGAAGTGGGCCGCTATGCGAATGTCTTGGTTCAGTATAAAAAAATAATAGCATCGTGCAGTGCTCTCAGGGCCTGGCCAGCTGTAGGTACCTTCTTATGTTCAGACCCACTTTCTGTACGGATATGTAATTATATGCAATGTCCTCTTAACTGTTATATCTAAATGATAACCAATGTCCTCTTCTCTGTCCTCTTTTCTTCCCCCGTTGACTGGGTTAAATGGTGTTCTGGTCTTTCCTTCTGGAGCAGCAACGAGTCAGGAACGCTGCAGGGTACGCTTGCAGGCTTCTTTGCCTTGGGTGAGCATGCACCGGTGAGGGCGCTGCTGGATCGCCCTTCCCCCGGCTGCGTGTGGGTGCAAGGGGCATGGGCCCATGCCCGTGTAAGCAATGCTGGTGCGGCCTCTTCCCAGCTGTGAGTAGCTGCAGGGGCGCGGCGCAGCGGTTTGCCTCGTTGTGTTTCAAACACCGGCTCAGTGCTGCACAGGGTGCATGCCGTTGTGCCTGTTGCCAGCAGCCCTGTGAAAGGGGCGTGGGGCGTTTGGCATTGGAGGCACTCACGGGGCACTCACCATCTCATAGTGCCTCCCTGTTGTGGAATGCAGCACTCTGATGGGCTACACACAAAGGCGTTGCTACGGGGCAGGCGGGGTTAAGGGGCTATAGCCCCCGGTCTTTTGGTTGTTGCCTCAGATAGAACCTCAGGGGTGACAACCAAAAAGGCTAGCTGGCCCCCAGTCCCGACAGTCCCAACATTAGCGCAGCCCCGGATCTTTCTCAGACCTATCAACACCCCTGGCTACACATTTGGATGGTAGTGCGTGTGTACGTTCGGCACCCGCCTCGTCGCCAATGTCGGATCTGACCGTAGGGCCTCACTCATGCATCCACATCAGGAAAGCACAACCACACTCATGGGCAGGGGTGTTGCTAGGTCTGGAAAAGACCCAGGGCTACGCTGATGTCGGAACTGTCGGGACTGGGGGCTAGCTAGCCTTTTGGTTGTAGCTCCTGAGATTCTATCCGGGGCTGCAACCAGGGGCATTGCTAGGGGGGGCTAAGGGGGCTATAGCCCCTGATCTTTTGGTTGTAGCCCCGGATAGAATCTCAGGAGCTACAGCCAAAAGACTAGCTAGCCCCCAGTCCCGACAGTTCCGACATCACATGATTTTGTGAGCCTAAGTGGGTCAGTTTAATGAGTTATTTCACTGCGCAGATAGCATTGTGACTATGCTGATACTTAACAGCCTACTGTTAAAATGCACAATTTGCAACACATGTTACCCCCAAACACCTCTTTAGGCACTACTCAGTCTGTCACAAAAATAATGAATTGCAATATGTGGCTGTGAGACACCTTTTCATTGATGCCTGGGCCCTGAGCCAATTCTATACCCCAGTCCAAGCCTGTGTTCTTCTGCCCATGAAAAGCAAAAGGATAGAAGAGCTTAGCTTCGAGGTGCAGTAAGAAAAGAGCACTTAGATTGGCTGTTAAAAGTGCACTAAGAACTATGTTTGGGCAATTGGTCAGGGTCGCAGAGGGAGCTGCTGGAGGTGTAATTACCTTTTTTGTTTTCTTACTGCTATTTAGAATAAATAAAAAGAGAAGTGCATAATAGGAAGCCTCCATGCCATGCCACCACTGGTGTAACGGGGGCCCACACATCGTCTGCAGGTGCCGGAGCCCCGCCAGCACATGTCCTGGGAGGGGGCCCTCTTGGACTAAAAAAAGCATTTTACACACAGCATAATGGGCCTCATTCCGAGTACGGCGCTAACCAATGGCGCTATTAACGCCTTGGTTGACGCCGTACCTGGACCGGCAGCGCCTTGGTGGATGGCGGAATTACCGCCCCATTCCAAGGTTGGCGGGGCGGTAATTCCCCATTCACCAAGGCTCTTCCCCATTCCCAAATGAGCCCCCATAGGGCTCAATGGGAATGGGGAAGATGCAAATAACGGTGACCGTTCATTACGGTCACCGTTATTGGCTTGGAGGCCCCTTTGCGCCCTCGACTTTAACACCTGCTCAAAGCAGGCGTTAAGGGCGAGGGCGCAAAGGGAACTCGGAGTATGGCGGTAAGGGATTACCGCCACCGGTCTCGTTACCGGTGGCCGCTATCCCTTACCGCCATACTTGGAATGAGGCCCAATGTCTTTATGAAAGCAGAGTGACTACAAAAAGAAACCATTTCTTTTTGAAGTCTGAGGGCTCACCCCACCCCATGACATTGAAGCCTCTAGGCTGGAGGCCTCCATGTCATGGGGTGGGGAAGCCCTATGACTTCAAAAAGAACATTTTTTTAAGTCACTCTGCTTTCAAAAAGAAATCATTTCCATTATGGTTCGGTCCTTAACGGAAGTAATTTCTTTATGAAGTCAGAGTGACTTCAAAAAGAAACCATTTATTTTTTAAGTAATAGGGCTCCCCTCAACCCGATGACATGTGCATGTGTGAGTGTATGGTGAAAGGGTGCACACTTAAATGTATAGGTGGCTGCCTGTGTGAGTGTATGGTGAAAGGGTGTACACTTAAATGCATGGATGGCTGCCTGTGTGAGTGTATGTTGAAAGGGTGTACACTTAAATGCATGGATGGCTGCCTGGGTGCGTGTGCCTGAATGGTGAAAGGGTTCACACTTAAATGTATGGGTGGCTGCCTGGGGGGTGAAAGGGTACACCACTGGTTGGGTGTGCATGTGTGTGTGCATGTTGAATGGTGTGTGTGCTTGTGTTCAGGGGTGCAGCAAAACCTAACATTTCTGGGTGAGGGTGGTGATAACCCTTCAAATGTTGGGGGGGAGGTGCTAACTTCACAGGCGATGGGGGAGGGGCAAACTTATTTGTGTGGAGCATCTAACTTCTTTATGCATTCTAATGAGACTATTCTAGTGCAGCTTCAATGTTACAAGCAGTTAACTCTCTCTGTTAAGTCTGAAAGCACCCACTTATGGTCTGATGTGAGAATAAGTGGTCTCCTGTCCCCCCTCTACCCTTCCAATCACTTCCCTGGAAATCCACATCAAGCTTTTAATTGCCTAAAGAATTATGCATTTGAATGCAAGTACTAACAGTGAAATGCTTTACGTTAGTAATTGCTGGGCCTTTGTTAACAGCGAAACCCAGGGGCTGTTTAACAACTGTGTCCTGTAGGTCAGCCAGGTCGAGTCAACATAGCCAAAAATGTCTGAAGACCAGCTAGCTCAATGGTGGTGCGCCACTACTTGTGTTTAATCCCTTGGTTACTTATTGGTAATCTTCATTACACATAGCCCTATTCTTCCTCATCCCAGTACTTGTGTATGAGGCAGGTTGACTCATACACAAGTACTAGGTTTGGGTAGAGGGACATGGAGGTAATGCCTGCCTTAGTTACCTGTAATCTTCATTACTCCTAGTCCCACTCTTCCTTATCCCAGTACTTACCTATGAGGCAAGGAACCTCATACATAAGCACTGGGACAAGGAAAAGGGACGTGGAGGTAATTCTGGGCTGAGAAGCTGATTTTGGGATTTGGGACAGAGGGTGAGTGGGAGAGGGGATGTGTGAGGGGGGGCTGGGGAGGCGGGGTGGGATGGAGATTGTCCGATTAATCGTAATGGTCATCCATGTCCAGGCTAAACAGGCTTGCTATGTGATATTAGAGGCTAGAGAAGCATTTTGGTGTAGCCAGTCTAGACATTTCTTTGTTTGGGTTGACTTTATTTTAACTGGGCATCTCTGATAAAGCAGTTCTGCTAAGTGTAATTACGTGACCAGACTAGAATTTGCGTGCTGCGAGTCTGGCCATTTCTTACTGCAGCATTGTATATTTTTCTGGGCATCTGTGATAACATAACCATGATAAGTGTTATTGCTTCGATTCGCATTTTGGTGCAACCAGTCTAGGTATGTCTAAATGTGTCCTGGCATGCTTTAGTGTAATATGTGATTACGTGTCTTGACTGGTCTACAATGTGCAGCCATTTGGGCATGTTTTTCATTGTGGCATGGCATTTTATATAACAAAGCATTATAATAATTGTTTTTTATTTGGGTTTTATAAAGTGCTTTAAGCCAAAGTGCTCTACATACAATTAAAAATGGTACTATAAATGAATATTAGTAAAACATAATATCAATTTGACCAGAGTGAAGTAAATGCGATCTCAGAGAGTCACAAAAAAACAGAATAGACAGAAAGGGAGCGAAGAGAGAGAGGGAGAGCATTCCAGTTCGACTGAGCACAACGAGCATGAGGGGCAGCAAGAAGAAATTGGGAACTCGATCGAAGCGAACGAGAAGGAGCACAGAATGAGACTAGGGAAGAAAGGTAATCACGAACCAAGCCACTGAGTGATTTAAAAACAAGGCACAAGAAGTTAAATTTGAGGCGAGACTGGAATGAGAGCCAGCAAAAAGACGAACGAGAAGAAGAGATAGAGTTAGGGGGGGTAGAAGACAGAGTAGACAAATAGAAGCATTAAAGACAGATTTAAGAGGAGCTAGATGAGTTAGAGTGAGACCAAAGAGGGCCGAGGAACAGTAAAAAAGGTGAGAAAAGATTGGGGATGAAATCAAGTGTTTGGTGGCTTCAAAATTCAAAAATGAGCAAGACTTCTGTATATTGTACAAGTGAAAGAGGCAGGCACGTGAGGACAGAGAAATGTGATGCTTAAACGAGAGGTCTGAATCTAAGTAAAGTCCAAGATTATGAGCAGTAGAGGAGACAGCTAGTTGAGTAGGAGGAAATGAGACAAAAGAGGGAGGGAGTGGAGGGGGCATAGTGTTGGCAGGAAAGAAAAGTACAGCAGTTTTAGTAGTGTTGTGAACCAGAAAGTGAGCTGACATCCATGATTGAATAGCCAAAAGACAAGTAGAAAGTTTGCTATGAATCTCGGGGGAGAAAGATGAAAAAGATAGAAACAACTGAGTATCATCCGCGTAGAAGTGATGGGAAAGACCTGTAGCGGAAATAATACCAGCTAAAGAAGAGGTGTAAAGCGAAAATAGGAAAGGTCCGAGGACCAAGCCTTTCGAAACATTATAGATAAGTGGGAGTGTGACAGATGAAGACCCTGCCCAAGAGAATGAGAAAGTTTGTTGAGAAAGATAAGACCTGAACCTAGAAAGAACAGAGCCAGAGAAGCCAAGAGACAATAAAGAAGTTAGTAATAGAGAGTGGTCGACAGTATCAAAAGCCGCAGAAAGATCAAGAAGAATGAGAAAGGAGGAGTGTTTACAGTACCGAGAAGAGAGAAGAGAATCCAGAACCGAAAGAAGAGCTGTCTCAGTATAATGAAAAGGACAAAATCCAGATTAAAGCATTAATGTTCCTGTGCACTGTTAGTGACTTGCATGTATTGGATTCTTAGATTGGTGTTACCCTACAAAACAATTGCAAACGCTCTGGCCTCTTAGCCAATTTTTCTCAGAAAGTGTGCTGTATAATGCATTAACCACATATATATATATTTCTCCTACTGCAGTGTCTGGTGTACCCCTGCAGCAGCACGTTCATGCGTATTGCACAAACATGGTAATCTAGGCTTGCTCAGAGTGTGGCGTGACCCGTGATTTCTTGCCGAGATGGGGCGTGGGGCCCTCAGCATGGCTCGCAAGGGGCCCCCAAATTTTGTGTTATGCCACTGCATGCCACAGAATTCTCCAGCTGCTCTATTTTACTCTCCAACTAAGTTAGCCCGGAGGCATTGCAGTGTCACAAATTGTACTTAGCCCCAATGTTAATAGATTGTTACATTATGCCACATGTGAAAGAACATACACAAAAAGAATTCAGGCTGTTTTTTCGTGGGTGCTCTGAGAGTTAGCTATGAATTTAGAATTAAGTATCAGAGTTCGACAGCATTAGAATAGCCTTATTAATGCCTCTTGCCCCGCCCCCGAGGTCCACCTCACATAATTTGCATTGCCATTTATGAGACTTGCAAAAGGAGACCTTTATTTGAAGGTGATTGTACAAGGTAAATGGAAACTGTTCTTCTAATACTCTTAAATGTTCCATCTTGGTTATTTTGATTTTCTATTTTAAATGTCGATTCTGTAAAAATCTCAACAAATAGATCTCATTTGAATATCTGAATGTCTGTGGCAACACAGTGGCGTGCAGATTCCCAGAATGGGATGTTGTATAGATAGAAAGACAGAATGAATGGAACTTTTAAAATGGCTGCCATTTATTTTCATTTTCTTCACACAGACTTTACCAACTTCCGGTCTGGAGGGCCGGAATCCTGCCAGTTTTTCAGGATATCCCTCATTAATATTCCTGACAAGAAATGTGCATACATTTAGAATCATTGTATGCAAATGTATCTCATGAATATTAATGAGGGATATCCTGGAATTCTGACATGTTTCTGGCCCTCGAGGCCTGGACTTGGACATGGTAAAGCATGCTCATGTGAATACTTGTGCTGGAGCTCTCCACCCAAGAAAGGGCACTGCACATGCAGAGTCACTGGTGCAATTCAAAGCAAGGTCCTCTCAGAGAAGAAGATCTTCCAGCTCTCCTAGCCTTGCAACATGGAAACTTACTTTTATAATCTGGTCAAGCTTAGTTCCTGGTAGTGCCTCACTGAGTGTTGTACCGTTGCTCCGAGATGGAGCTCATGCTGCCAACAATGATCCCGTACTCCCTATGTATTTCCTCTCTCCCGGATAGTTTTATGTACATGTAGCAATACTATGCCACGAAGGAGAAGAATGAATTGTCTACACAACATGAAGTACAAATTTGGAACTAATGATTGGATTATTCAAACAAAATAAACACTGTAATTTAACAACTGAACAACAATTACTCCAAAACAAATAACTGCAACCTTGAAAAAGCACAAGTGTAGTGAGAAACACATGGCTGATTTTAGCCAAATTACTTGAACACGGAAAAAGAGAAAAGCGGGCCCAATAGAAAATTAAGTAACAGTGAACATGATCATAAATAGGAACACAGTGCTCTAAATGTAAAAAAATAGCAAAGGAATGTCATGATTTATGAACCTTTTCCTATGCAGACATTGCTACAAATCTTGTTCATTTATTTTGATGGGTGGCGCACGATCATTTTAGCGTGGCTCTCAGCGGCGGTGCTTTTCTGACACAAAGGGAGCGGTTGACTTACATCTCCTCTTTTTCCAGACCCCAACTGTTAGGCAGAAACCTGTGCAGTTCCCTTGGGGAACACTGCAAAAGATTTAAGACCACAGGTAGAGCAGTAAACCCCTTTGGTAGCAGTCCGCACCACCCAGATTTACCTGGTAGCTGTGGCTGAGCAGTCAGACTTCTCTCAAGAAGAGTTAGGCAGTATGCAAAGTATACACAATATGTACCAAAACACAATAGCACAAGCAAACACTGACCAGAGCTTGGTTTCAAAAGAATATAGTTATTTATTTAAAAACACACATAAGTAAAAACACTCTAACAACGAATATGGTAAAAACACTCCAACACAGTTATAATGAAAGTAAATTCAATCCTTTCTCCTATCTAGACAACTCTAGGTTAACACCACTTAATTAAAACAGAGGTGAGTGCTTAACGTTAGATGACACTCTAGTAGTTTCCAAGAAAGGGAGAGAAAAAGCAGAAATAGGTTAGACACACCACTCTAAGGTCCAGAACACTTGCAATAGGCTTAAAGAAGAATAAAGTCACAGGTGAGCAAAAGTCACTAGGCAGGGCCCACTCTTAGAGTAGCCGGAGCGAAAATGTGCCCAAGATCACACTGTTAGTTAGAGATTCAAAGTCTTGCAAAGAGTCAAAAAGAGTTTAGAGTGGCTCAGAAAGTTTAGCCAAAGTGTCCCAGGCACTCCCAGGTTCGAAAGCCGGGGACTAAATCTACCCCGTACAGTCGGTAGCAAGGGAAGCCAGGCGGAACACAGTACCTTAAGCGGAAAGGATCCTCCAGCGGGGGCAGTTGTTCCAGGCAGTGACAGCAAGGCTCGACGTCGGTCAGGGGAGAAGAATATCTCGCTGAAGAGCAGAAGAGAAAGGTCGTAGCACTGCCCGGGAAGAAACCAGCCGCGGAGTCCTCCGGTTAAAGGGTTGGTACCGACTTTCGCGGTATGGGGGTAAAGTGTGGTATTCCGGATGCCGGGGTGCTTGGCACAGGCAAGGCGGCCACGAGATACCTCAAAAGAACGGAAAGAAGGCGAAAACTGGTTGTCCCCACCAGTCAAGGGAAGGAGCCACTCCGTTAAGAGTTCTCCTCGGTCGTCGGGAAAAAGTGGTGAGACGGTTCAGCAGGGCTCCACCGGGTGGTGTCGTCGAAGCAGGTCGGCTCAGCTCTTCCCTCGTCGGATTCTTGGTCCTGTGGCGACTTCTGAAGTCCCAGTCCCCAAAGCCCTGCTTTTATGCAACAAGCCCCCATTCACCCAGCCTAGCTGTCACTCAAACATGCTAAGTGGTGAGCCGGGCGGCTCACCACTTGGGCCAATCAGGACGGAGTGCGACTTGAGTTACCAAGGTAACTCAGTCCAGGGTGCCTAAATCCCCCTCCACCCCTCCTAAGTACCCCAGACAGAGTGGCACCACTTTGGAGGGCTTCTGTGGAGAAGCCCGCCAAAAGTGGAACAAAGGGCTCCACTTTGGGTCAGAGTTACAGAGGCGAACACCAACGCCATTTTAGAATCAAGTTTTGGCAAAAAGTCCCAACCGGAGTTATAAAAATAAATATATAAACCGGCGGTATGTTTAAGGCTACCGTAAATAAATAATTAAATGTGTTAGCCTAAAACAATGGGAAATCCCATAGGAAAATATTCGCGGTCGAATATAAAAAGTAGTTTCCACTGCCACCAGCCAAAACTCGATCAGGGGGGACGGAGACGTGCCCCCTCGACTAACAGACCCTGGGGCAATCGAATTGCCCCAGCCAGTACGTCCACAATATGATGGTTTGTACTGGTTCTGTTCAGGATTCAAGACTAGCAAAGTCTTTGGTGACTTTACATGCCCTGGGAGACAGTAGTCAGTCCCAGGGTATGGAGTCTATGTTGGGGAGTCCCTAGGACACCCCTGGGTCACGGCACAGAGGGTGCTGTGTGACCCACATCACAAAAATACATGAGGCCCTATGGAGTAAAAGACCCCATAGCCCATTCAACACAAGGTTTAACCAAGAAAACACACTTCAACATGTCCAAGAGTGAGGGTAAAAGAGTCTCACTCTTGGCAGGAGAAAAAATTAAACCCCAGAAATCCAGCAAAGCTGCTGGGGGACTCACTAGGTAGGGAAATTCAGCCTAAACAGAGAATTCTCCCTAACACTCGCCCCCCCCAGACTAAGGGACAGGAGGATTTAATCCACTCCTGGATGAACCTCATACCTCTAGTTGATGATATACATCCTAGAGAGTCCATCAGCATTTTGATGGTGACACCTTGACCTATGTTCAATGGAGAACTCAAAGGTTTTCTTTTGCAAGCTAACGGACCTACAGACCCTTTGAGGAACATCAGTCTTTTTGTTATAGGGGATCTGGTTGACCAGTCCCTCAGAAGTTGGTACAACTTCTGAACCTATGTTAGGCTTTTTCAAGGGGTCCTTATAAAGGATTCCCTTAGATCTAGAGGGGCCTCCAAGGTTCCTCACCACCTCTCTTGTGGGAGCAGGTTGGGTCTTAGGCCTCTTGGTTGGAGGGGTTGGGGTTAGGCAATGTACCTGCTTCCCCTTCCTCTTAGATCTACCCTTACCTATTTTAGGAGTTTTCCCCCTAATATTAGGATTTGAGTTGGGGTCTTCAGTAGAAGGTCCAACAGTCTGAAGGTTTTTGGCCTTAGACTTTTCTTTTCTGGTTTTCCACCAGCACTGAGAATTACCAGTTCTCTCAGGTCCAGATAGGGGCCTAGTTGGTCTATCCACCTCTTCCTCAGAAGCAGGGGGAGTCAGAGACTCTGAGACTAGGGGAACAATGATGGAGCTTGGTTGGGGCTCCCATGTTCCTAGCATACTATCCGGAAAGGTGCCTGGGTCAGAGGTCAACTTACTAAACCCAGGGCTTGTAGTGGGGTTCTCAGTAGAGGGTCCCACAGGCTTAGAAGGGTCCTTCAAGGTAGCCTTTCTAGCCAATTTGGTTAAGTTCTGCTTCTCCATACTGGGAGGCCTGGGGGTATGTGACACTACTCCTAGAGTTCTTAGGTCATTCCCTAACAGGACCTTCCCAGGTACCTCAGCCTGAACACTGACAGGGATCCTTACTGTCATGTTGTTACATTGAATGAGGGCTGGTAGAATAGGAACCATTTGGACAGGGCCTCCAGACATCTTAGTGGGACCTTTGGGTGCTTTGGCCACATCTTCAGGTTGAAAGAAGCTTTCATCCACTACTGTTCTGCTGGCCCCAGTGTCTCTCCTGGCAGGAGTATCCTGGCCATTGACAAGAACACTGTCCACATAATACACCTTAGAGTTAACAGGTAGGGAGTTATACACAACCCTATTCTGGGGACTAACCAGACCCATAGGCTCTAAGTTTACAGTTGCTTGAAGACCCAAGGGTTCTTCAGCAAAGAGTTCAAAGTGGGCACTAGCCATCTGTACTTCATCCTCAGGAGTGAAGGCTAAGGAGACTGTGCTGATCCCTGCAGGTTTACCCTTGCACTTGGGATCTCCTTTGATATGGTCAGTACCCTGACAGACATAGCATTGTCCAAATGCTCTCTGGAAGGGTGGCTTGTTCTGACCTCCTTCTGGCTTGTGGCCAGAAGGTACAGTAGCCTGACTAGGTTTCCCATGTGGCTTACCCTGGTTATTTTGTGGTTTGGGGCCCTCTTTGGGATAGGAATTATTAGAATTCTCTTTGGAGTCTTTTTTAGGCTGTTTCTCCCCATCCTTCTTCTGAGTTACCCCAGAATCCTTGTGAGTGGCCCTGTTGGCAACCCACAAGTCAGCAGCCTTAGCTAGTTTCCGGGAATCTAATTCCTTGGAATCAGCCAAGTGTTGTCTGAGCTCAGGAGAGCAGGCATCATAAATAGTCTCCAACATAAACAAATTCTTCATACCTTCATAAGTGTTCACCTTGTAACCCTTAATCCATCCCTCTAAGTTTTTCAAACATTCACTCACCCAGGTAGCCCAAGGGGTACCATCATGCTTTTTGAGGCTCCTAAACCTCTTAAGATACTGGGAAGGGGTCTTCCCAAACCTAGCTATCAAAGCTAGTTTCACACATTCATAGTCCTTCCTATCCTCCTCCCCCATCTCCATTACCACATCAGTTGCAACAGGGGGAAGCCTAGAGAACAACCAGGTGAGTAAGTCATTTCCTGTGATGTTCTGGAGCCCATGATTATATTCAAACAGAGACAACCAATCCAACACATCCAACTTAGGCTCATACATACCAACCAATTCTTTAGGCATCCGGGGTCTTTTAGGACTGGAACTTCTAGAGGAGCCAGAGAGAGAAACATTCTCAACAGATAATTTCTTCATTTCTAAGTCATACTTGAGCTCCATTTCCCTTAGCCTTAGTTCTTTGTCAGTTTGAGCATTAAGTTTCTTATACTCCAATTCTAGCTTCATTTTCTCCAGTTCAAAGTACTGAGGACTAAATGTGGGACCTGGTAAAGGTCCAGTAGGTACAGCAGGTAGAGCAGGCAGAGGCCTAGGGGGGACAGTTACAACAGCCTCACCCTCCTCTTCTGACTCTTCCTCAGAATCATCAACATTTTGCTCCATGTTAACTTCAATACTGTCATCTACAGTTGCTGGAGTGGTAGGCTCCTCTGAACCATCACCCAGACTTTGGTTAGCTAACAATCTTTCAATCAGCTCCATTTTCTTGCCCTTAGTCAGGAGATCCTTATGTTTACAGAGCACTCTTAAACAATCAGCAGTTTTGGCTGCAAGGGACTCTTGACTATAGCTTTCTATAACTGACATGTTAGAGGTTTTACTTTTTCAGTGCTAAGCTTTGTGGTTAGTTGCACTAAGGTATCTAAAGCACAATAAAATGTATACTCAATACAAATCCCACCGCTGTACACCAGTGTTAGGCAGAAACCTGTGCAGTTCCCTTGGGGAACACTGCAAAAGATTTAAGACCACAGGTAGAGCAGTAAACCCCTTTGGTAGCAGTCCGCACCACCCAGATTTACCTGGTAGCTGTGGCTGAGCAGTCAGACTTCTCTCAAGAAGAGTTAGGCAGTATGCAAAGTATACACAATATGTACCAAAACACAATAGCACAAGCAAACACTGACCAGAGCTTGGTTTCAAAAGAATATAGTTATTTATTTAAAAACACACATAAGTAAAAACACTCTAACAACGAATATGGTAAAAACACTCCAACACAGTTATAATGAAAGTAAATTCAATCCTTTCTCCTATCTAGACAACTCTAGGTTAACACCACTTAATTAAAACAGAGGTGAGTGCTTAACGTTAGATGACACTCTAGTAGTTTCCAAGAAAGGGAGAGAAAAAGCAGAAATAGGTTAGACACACCACTCTAAGGTCCAGAACACTTGCAATAGGCTTAAAGAAGAATAAAGTCACAGGTGAGCAAAAGTCACTAGGCAGGGCCCACTCTTAGAGTAGCCGGAGCGAAAATGTGCCCAAGATCACACTGTTAGTTAGAGATTCAAAGTCTTGCAAAGAGTCAAAAAGAGTTTAGAGTGGCTCAGAAAGTTTAGCCAAAGTGTCCCAGGCACTCCCAGGTTCGAAAGCCGGGGACTAAATCTACCCCGTACAGTCGGTAGCAAGGGAAGCCAGGCGGAACACAGTACCTTAAGCGGAAAGGATCCTCCAGCGGGGGCAGTTGTTCCAGGCAGTGACAGCAAGGCTCGACGTCGGTCAGGGGAGAAGAATATCTCGCTGAAGAGCAGAAGAGAAAGGTCGTAGCACTGCCCGGGAAGAAACCAGCCGCGGAGTCCTCCGGTTAAAGGGTTGGTACCGACTTTCGCGGTATGGGGGTAAAGTGTGGTATTCCGGATGCCGGGGTGCTTGGCACAGGCAAGGCGGCCACGAGATACCTCAAAAGAACGGAAAGAAGGCGAAAACTGGTTGTCCCCACCAGTCAAGGGAAGGAGCCACTCCGTTAAGAGTTCTCCTCGGTCGTCGGGAAAAAGTGGTGAGACGGTTCAGCAGGGCTCCACCGGGTGGTGTCGTCGAAGCAGGTCGGCTCAGCTCTTCCCTCGTCGGATTCTTGGTCCTGTGGCGACTTCTGAAGTCCCAGTCCCCAAAGCCCTGCTTTTATGCAACAAGCCCCCATTCACCCAGCCTAGCTGTCACTCAAACATGCTAAGTGGTGAGCCGGGCGGCTCACCACTTGGGCCAATCAGGACGGAGTGCGACTTGAGTTACCAAGGTAACTCAGTCCAGGGTGCCTAAATCCCCCTCCACCCCTCCTAAGTACCCCAGACAGAGTGGCACCACTTTGGAGGGCTTCTGTGGAGAAGCCCGCCAAAAGTGGAACAAAGGGCTCCACTTTGGGTCAGAGTTACAGAGGCGAACACCAACGCCATTTTAGAATCAAGTTTTGGCAAAAAGTCCCAACCGGAGTTATAAAAATAAATATATAAACCGGCGGTATGTTTAAGGCTACCGTAAATAAATAATTAAATGTGTTAGCCTAAAACAATGGGAAATCCCATAGGAAAATATTCGCGGTCGAATATAAAAAGTAGTTTCCACTGCCACCAGCCAAAACTCGATCAGGGGGGACGGAGACGTGCCCCCTCGACTAACAGACCCTGGGGCAATCGAATTGCCCCAGCCAGTACGTCCACAATATGATGGTTTGTACTGGTTCTGTTCAGGATTCAAGACTAGCAAAGTCTTTGGTGACTTTACATGCCCTGGGAGACAGTAGTCAGTCCCAGGGTATGGAGTCTATGTTGGGGAGTCCCTAGGACACCCCTGGGTCACGGCACAGAGGGTGCTGTGTGACCCACATCACAAAAATACATGAGGCCCTATGGAGTAAAAGACCCCATAGCCCATTCAACACAAGGTTTAACCAAGAAAACACACTTCAACATGTCCAAGAGTGAGGGTAAAAGAGTCTCACTCTTGGCAGGAGAAAAAATTAAACCCCAGAAATCCAGCAAAGCTGCTGGGGGACTCACTAGGTAGGGAAATTCAGCCTAAACAGAGAATTCTCCCTAACACCAACCATTCTCACAAAGATATTATTCTCTGACAGTTAGAACACATATTTCACGCCATAATGTACTTTTCAGGAACCACGCGTGAGGGTTCATTTGACTGCATACTGCTAGTATTCCACAAATGTGGTAGAGGTTAAGGCTGGTTTTGCTGCATTACAAGCACTCTGTTTTTTTCTTGGGCATTTCTATGATTGGTTGTGTCACTGTTTGTGTGGCCTTATCAGATCTGGGCCCCTGCGCCAGCAATATGGCCCCATTACGAGTCCAACGGTAACCTGCCGGTGGTAACGGCGGGTTGCTGCCGGACTCGTAACACTTTTCCGGCACCTGACTTCCCGGTGCCACTGGGACATTACAAGTCCCTGCGAATCAGGAAATCAGCCCCCGGAAAATGGTAGCCCACATTTCAATGGGGTCCTATAGGACTCTATGGGAATGGGGAATCGGAAGCACTGGCACTGTTGCTAACGGTATCAGTGCTTCCGTGACAACTCTGCTTTCTGTGGGCCATTGTAACTGGCAGGTCAGACCTGCCGGGCGCACAGGCCCGGTAGGCAGAGTTGTACTGGGCCGGTCCGGAAAGGGTGCTGGTACGGTGTGACCGGCACCCTTATTTCCGAACAGCCACAGTTGTAATGAGGTCCATTATCTTGTGGAGAGGCCACCCAGCTTGTATTGAGACCCATCAGCTTCCATGGCTGGCCCACTTTGAGGAGCAATTCCTCTTCCATGCCATGCTCCATTTTTGTTGATGGGTGATAATCATCCCATGCTTTGTATTAATGGATCCTCCTGACTTTGGACAAAGGCCAGCGTAGCACGCCAGGAAATCCAGGCATGGCAAGAGAATGCTTGTTTCCTCTTTTTCT
Organism: Ambystoma mexicanum; assembly: GCF_040938575.1. Taxonomy (NCBI): domain Eukaryota; kingdom Metazoa; phylum Chordata; class Amphibia; order Caudata; family Ambystomatidae; genus Ambystoma; species Ambystoma mexicanum. Next base: position 371,519,353 of record NC_090931.1, read on the forward strand.
TTTTTGGAACTCTTAGTTTCTTGTCTGGCAAAGTGGTGGCTTTGTCTGCCACATTTTCCCCCTGATATTTGGGCCTCCTCAGCCAGATAGGATGGGCAGTCGGTGGAGGAAGCCACAAAGGCGATGCACCCTACTTAGAATGTGATGCCAGCTTGAATGGGAGCTATTCAAAGTCTCTGAGATATAGTCACATTTTCAGTGCTATTCATGAGGCATGGTGTAACATAATGGACAACTTTCAGAGGATCCAGAGTGGAGGTCAGGATCGGGTGAGGATACATTTGCCACTGTCAAGGTAGGCAAGAACGTGCCACGAATCATGCACTGAGCACCCAAAGCTAATCTCCCCGGCATAGCCTTTTCATCTTTCTAGGTTTGTTGCAGAAGCAGTGCCATTCTGCCAATGCTCTGGGGTCTCCCGCGCTGCAACAACAGCACAGATGATTATGAGGCACCTTCCAAGCATCTGCGGAGAACAATTGTGATGTGCCACACTGGCACAGAACTCCCTCAAAGACGGTAACCAACCTTCGGCACACATAGATGGCCAGTCACACCATCCATTTCAAAATGGTTGCTCTGTAGCATCTGAGTCCTCAAGACGCAGATGACATCACAAGGTCATAAGGATCCAATGTCCGCACAGGTCATAGGGAGGCAACCCTTTTGATCTGCCCCTTTGAGCCATCAGGCTCTTCCCTTCTCTACTTCCTGTTTCCTTATTCATCCTGTTAGTTCTCTCTGTATTGCTCCTGACTCCCGCAAGAACTGTTTAAAGCTTTGGTATCAATCTCTTAGATGGACTCCCCCCACATAACAATATGATTACTGACCAACCCCCTATTCTACTTTCCACCCTACAATACACACGCAACTCACCACACAAACTTCAGCTGAATGCCTGCTAGTACCCCCCACACACATATAAGAACTACAGAGCCTACATAACTCTGCACAAGTCCAACACAAAAGGATCCCACAACCCCTGACCCTCCCGCTTTCCAGTCAGATGTCATTGGTAGTGAGTTGATCAGGATACTAACATCAATGGACCATTCCTGGATCCATGCACCCCAGGTGTCCTCAGCATGCACCACCTGGAAACATACCAGCACACAACACTCAGAAAATGTTTTTATCCGACATTCACTCATCAGCACTTTAAAATTCACCCCTTGTTGTATTGAAGGTTGCTGAGACCAACACAACTCACTTGAAAATCATAACAGCAGAACAATTGGAAAACCTTGAAAAAGAACCAAGAAGGATCGAAACATATATAGGGAGAGTTGGCTGAAATATTGAAGAGTATGAGCTGACTTTATTACATTGAAGAATATCGGCTGAACACACAGGGCCTTTTTTCAATGGAATTGCGCCATTGTAAAAGGCTTGTGTAAACCAGGCCATAGACTGATCCTTTAAAGGTTCTCTTCAACATAAAGCATCTGATGAATAAACATACTTTCACTTACATTGGTGGTGTAAGGACTGTTTAAATTGAATGCAATTCCTACTAAGATATTTATTATGAAGGTGTTCTATTTAAACTGTTTAAATATTGGGGGGATCCAACACACAAGGTTCTGATTAGTAATCATGTGCGAGGTTCCATCACCTGGAAAGGTTTCCCACCATTGTCCAAGCACATTAGAGATAGGACAGAGTTGAAAGTTCAATTCCCTGAATCTAGAACCTCTGGAAAGCTTTAGATTAGAGTGGTCACAATGGATTTTTAACAAGGAATATATTTCAACTACTTTGTAGTTCTTAAATTCATGGTCACTGATTCATCTCTATTATCTCTCTTATTTCCTGGGTCACAGTATTGCCCTTGGGGGTTCAGCACAGTTCTATGCGTTTTGAAAGACTTTCAGATTTTTTTTCCCGTGCCCTTTCGGTTGACCTGAATTCGACTGTTTTTTTTAAATTTTGTTATGGGGTACCCACATGGCTCCTCCACACCCCACACCCCACCCTCTCAACACTCACCCCATCCCCCTACTCCCCTAGCCCTACATATATATATATATATATATATATATATATATATATATATATATATATATATATATATATATATGCAAATGTATATGTAAGTGGTCAATTCAACTAAAAGGTTGGAAATGGGTTGAATGGTCCCCACTTTTTAGGTTAAATATAACGTTTTAGTGAAATCTTGGTAAGATGTATGGTCCTGCAGCCAACAGCCTTCACATGGACTTTGAGGTTTGAAAATACTTGAAAGAGAATGGATCCTAAGTACAGTGACCTAGGAAGTTGGAAGGACCCCTGTGTTTCTATTAACACATGAAGTTCTTTGTAATTTTTCAAATATAATACAGTGATTCCTACATTTTCAAACGTTTTTCATTCAGACTTTCTAATGACGACAATTATCAGATTAAATAATAACGGTTTATTTTCGGAGACACAGGTAGTTCATAGTTGGTCCAAAGCATTTCGGCATTACTCAAGGAGAACCTTCTCCGGTTCCGGAAGCACCTCAAAACCTTCCTCTTTGCTTCGGCTTTCTCTCTCCCTCTCCCCTGCTGAACAGCTAATATTCTTCACTGAAACTGCACTGATTCTGCAACTGGACCACTCTTAACGGCCTCGGTCCTGGGCCCAGCCACTCTCCACTTGTACTGATGCCCTGGAACCCCTCTGCACTGCGGGACTGTCTCTGTATCCCTACAGCCTCCCCCCCTTTCCCAGCACTTGTTCTGCACTTACCTTTCACTTGCCACCAGCTGGCCCTATTTATTTATTACTTTACGCCACTTACCTTGTACTGCACTTCCCCCCCTCCCCTTCCCCTTGCACTTTTCCCCCTCCCCCACCCCTGCACCTGCGCGATCTGAATGACACCTGGCCTAGTAGGATTGTTGTCTGTCTCCCCTTGTTCCTCCCCTCCCTGCCTCGTCGCGCCTTGAAACACCTGTGTATAGGCGCGTTACAAATGCCATATCATATCATATCATATCATATCATGGAACCATCATCAGGGACCCAATTCTAGAAAGATAAATACAATAATCTCAATAACTGCATGCTCCTTTTGTATTCTTTTGTATGTTTATGAATAAAATGGAAAAGAATTTTGGCACAAAAAAGGTGGAATGTGTTTTTACCTGTCTGTTGTGTCATAATCTAACTAAAATTGTTGTAATCTGGGACTTCTGGAAAGCACGCGGCTTACTATGTGAGGGTCTGGAATCAGATCCTCGAAAAATAATAATGTGCATATAAATTGAAACTGTTTCAATTTATATTAAAAAAATTAAATAATAATAATAAATATGCCTTACTGAGTAACCTTAAAGGTTACACATGTGTATGATGTCTTTGTTTCTATCTGAAATGCACTGCCAATATGTGGTAGGTCAAAAAAGTCCTACCTGTTGTTGTTATGGCTGGTGTTTCCTCATGGGTGAAGTGCCTGTAAATTCGATTTTTCTAAGATTAGATTTAAATTCTATTATTGGTGTTCAACCGTAGTTTACTAATGTGATTTCCCTGCATTTACAAGTCTTTTGAGCACCGCCTGACACTGGAGGAAACGCTCGATCAAGCTGTTCCCCGGTGTCAGTGTGGTTATATATGTTCATAAAATGGCACCAGGCGGGGGCCCACACTCCCCTGTGAAGTTGACGGCATGGGAGGAGACCGCAAGTTCCTTCATAGACCCTGAATCAATTGAGGGAATTGGAGACCAGGAGGTTGGTGCCGCATCATCCATAGAGGAAGGTGAGTGAACCATCTCATTCATGTAGACTAAACCATAATGTGGCACAAGTGATGTGGAAGTGAGACTAGGCAAGGCAATGCATGTGCCAAGGCTACATCAACATATCCATTCAAGAACGTGTGCCACACCCTGCACCACAATCATGCTGAGTGCCAATCCCAATCCCAACAGAGGTGCAACATGACCCAACCATGCCCATGGAACTCACCACACAGACACCAAACCAATGCCATGCCACCAGCCATGCATTGATTGCCCACATGCCCCCTCAGAACACCAAATGCCACACCCCAGAAATTAAATGATGCCTGAATGTATGAACATATCACACCGCAATACATCATAGATGCCATTTGACACCATCACTGATGACCTGCATCTCTTCTATCCCCCAGGCACCGATGAGGAAGATGGATGCAGGACAGGGGTGAAAGTACACCCACTGCACGCCAAGGGACCAGGGCCACTGCCATCCCCCAGCACAAGAAACTGCCTAGAGCAACAGGCAGTGTGCCACGCAAGGCAGTAACCCTGCAGGGGACACCTGCAGCCACAGAACAGCAGCAGCTACCCACAACAGTGGGAGGCGTTTCCATTGATGCTCCGCCAGACACCGCGGACATTGTGTCTACAGAGGTGGATAATGAGGGTGACATCATGTCCGGCACACCCACCCCAAACCCCATTACCAGCCTCCCCCCCTTACAGAGTCTGAGTGCATGGACGATCCGTGCCTCCATGACTCGGACCTTGGAGACTCTGACATTGGCATCTTTGAGGAGGACAGTGCCCTGGACGTGGGCCCCACGCAGGTGCCATCCACCACCCTGCCAGCCACCACCCTGCCAGCCACCACCCTGCCAGCCACCACCCTATCTACCGCCACCCCAGCCACCAGTACTCTTGCAGCCAACGACTCTTTCGAGGCTCGCCTGGCAAGGGTTGAGGCCCGACAGGAGTCCATGCTGGAACTCATGCGGCAACAAGTAACCACTGGGAATGACGCCATGAGGGACATTGCCATGGCCATCGCAGCCAATACTGCTGCTGTGGAGGCATCGACATGTGCCTTTAGGGAGTGTCGATGCTGGCCCTGCTTGCGAATCTGCCGCAAATGCAGCACCCACACCTTGGAGCAGACATGGGACTGACCATCGACACCTCCACTGCAACAAGCTCTTCCACCTCGGCCCAATCGAGCCCTGTGCGTTTGACGCGGAGGGGTGCACGGCGCTTGACCATGGCACCCCCGGATCCAAAAATTGCCAAGAAATAACAGGACAGGCAATGACATATTGAAAATGTACGTTGGTGAAGGGACCACTGTTTGTTGGACATATGGGGACATTTGGGGTTTGTGGGGTGGGTGAGGGAGTTTACTGGGGTATTTTTGGGGTTTGTGGGGTGGGTGAGAGAGTTTACTGGGGTATTTTTGGGGTTTGTGGGGTGGGTGAGGGAGTTTACTGGGGGTTGTGAGGGGATTATGTTCACAATATCACGTCTGGTGAAAATACACTGTTGTGTGCAAGCAAATCATTGGCTGGACATACTTCTTTTTGTACATGTACATTTATTGTGTGATGGTGTACAGTGGGGCAGTTCTAACAAAACAAGTGTGCATGTCCACATTCAGCCAGTGTGTCACAGACACATTACTTTCATTGTCCCTGCATTCCAAAAGTATTTGTCATTAGTGCTTGGCGTACAGCATGGCCATCCCGTGCATCACGTAATGGCCGGGGAGCTCATTCGCCTCTGTCTCCATCCCCTTCATCCTCACCCGGCCCATGCATGTCAATGTCAGGTGGCAGTGGTACATTCCTTCGGACGCACATGTTGTGCAGCATGACACAGGCCATGGTGATCTTTGCCACCTTCTCGGGCCTATATAGGAGTGCCCAACCAGACCTGCTTAGGCAGCGGAACTGCGCCTTCAGCAGGCCAAAGGTCTGCTCAATCACAACACGGGTACGAGTGTGCACACAATTGTACTCCTCTTCATGGCTGTTCTGTGGGTTCCGCACAGGGGTAAGTAGCCACGGCCTCAAGGGATATTCTCCATCACCTGCAAGAAGATAGAAATAGGTGTGTGTCACTCTAAACTGCCACCTTCAGGGAGCACGGTCATGGCAGCAGCTATTTGATGTGGGCATGCACATGTCCCTGTAGGTGTACAAAATAGTCCCCTATATGCAATGTATACTGTACAGTGGTATGGTACACAGGATGGGGTTAACTAGATGATGCAGGGTGTAATCCTGCATGCTGAGGCAGATGTGCTGTGGTAGTGCGACAATGTTTAGTCTCAAATTGCTGCTGTATATTGATTGCTATGCATGGTCACACTAGCCGCATTGCCACAGTTGCCATCCTATTCAGTCATGCATTGCTTGCCATCACCATGGTGCCCTGGTTGTGCCTCTTACTTGTTGTCATCCATATGCATTATTTGTGATATGTGGCCCAGTGATGTGTCCTGTTCCGTTTTGCTGGTTCAGGTGAGGAGTGTTTAGCTCTGCATGCATTCTCCACTCACTGGCTATTGCCACCCAGGTGAACTTTTACCCCCCTCTTTCCTACCCTGGTGCAGTAGCCCACACCTTCTGCATCCGCACACATCAGTACCCCATAGCATGGCCATGGCCCTGTTGTGCAACTCACCAAGCAGCCAGGCACGTGGTCCAGCATGTCGCTCCATGTGACGGGGTAGCGTGCAGTTGCACATTGATGGAGTGGTATTGCTTGCGATTGCGGTACACCGCCTCTATGGCATGGGGGACTACCAATTCCACATGGGCTCAGTCGATGGCACCGACACAATTGGACATGCCTGCCAGTGCATGGAAGCCTACTTTGTTTTCGGCTATCTCCTGGCCAGTCCGTGGTAGGGATATATGGGTGCTTGCATGCTTCAGGAGAGCATCCAGCACTTGGTTCAGCATGTGTGAGAATAGTGGTTGTGAAATGCCATGCAGCTGGCCCACTGTGTGTTGGTACGTGCCTGTGGCCAGGAAGTGTAGCACAGACACCACCTTTAGTAGTGGGGGGGATGGCAGTGCGTATTTGTATATGGCTGGCAATGTCGTTCTGTATCATGTCCACTATGGTGGTGATGGTGTCACGATCCAACCGGTACAGGGTGTGGATCTGCTCATGGGTTAGGTTGAATGGGCTGGGTCTGGTGGGAGGGATTGTTGGCTGCCTACAGGGCTCTGGTGGCTGCGCTGGTGGTAATGACTGGGCCTGTCTCACCCTCCTTCTCCTCCTGTGTCTCCTCTGTGCTGCCTATTCTTGCTGCTGTAGTTGTTGTTGTTGTTGCAGTTGTTGCTGTAGTTGTATCAGTATAGCCATCTCCTCCTGCGCCATGATTGCTAATGCTAGTGGTAGCATTTTGGTGTAGGAAGTGGTGTGGTGTTTAGTTGTGCTCCTTTTGTGCTGGGCAACTCTACATTGCCTACACCTGGGGGAGGGGGTTGTGGTGTGTGGGTGTGCTCAGTTTATACTGGCACAGCCTCCTTGGACTCCACTTGTGGGGATTGTGTGCACCTGTGGCAGCTGCCTTGTATCTTGCTTGTTGTTTGCAGGTGGTCCGCAATGCCTGTTTTGCCGGCATTGTGCAGCCCGTGATTACCGGCTTCGTGATGCCAGTATTTGCATGTATGCGTGGGTTGGAATTACCCCCTTTTACCGGCATGCCGGTATTTGCTCCCTGAAGGGGCGCGTGTACGCGCCTATGCCGCTATTAGTGGCACCGTTGTTTAGTGTGCCGCTAATACCGGGTTTGCGGGTCGGAATGCAACGGGACGGTAAACGATGCTGGTATTACCATACCGGCATCGTTTTTGCCTTACCGGCATACCTCGTAATGAATGCCATAGTCTGAAATGGATGCTTGTTCTACTCTAAATGTTTTTTGGAAGTTTTTGTCTCCATTGTGAAATTGAGGTGTTTAAAAACAGACTAAATCAGTGACTCACCCCCTGAAGTGTGCCTGAAATAAACCTTTAATGAATCTAGCAATTATTGTATAGAATTCCAGAAAGATAAATTATTTGTTATTCTTTTTATTTCATATTTGGGCTCACTTTTCAAAGTGTTACACTTGTGAAACCCTGTGTTCTTTAAGAGGAAAAGTAAGCAAGCCACTCCAGGAACAGAGTCCCATGGTATTGGCCACAAGACTTTTATTTTTAGGGGTAGCAAGGGAGACCACAGAGGTAGCAAGGGGGACCTCGGGGGTCACAGGTGTGACCCCTAGCGCCCCCAAATGACATCTCAGACTTCTTAGATGCTTGGCAGGGTTGTCAGTGGCTCCCTCAGGCTCTTAATGCTCTGTTATGTTATGCTGATTTATGCCGCGCAAGGCTGCCATTTTCATGGCCCCCAGGTGCTCGCGTGGCTCTGTAAGAAAGTTGGTGGGGTTGGTTAGTAAGGGCAGAGTGATAGGATAGAAGTTGTGCTCTTCTGTTGGTGCTTGCAGAAGAACCAGGAGAAACTGGCATCTGTGCGTGTCATCTTTCTGAGTGTGCTTTGTTGTGTGCACTGGAATTGTTGTGTCCGGATGGGTAATGTCCAGTGTCTGGGCTGTTTGTTGTTCATGACTGGTTGTTCTTGTGGCATTGTTAGTGGTGCTTGTGTGACTTGTGTGTTTTTGTGTGTAGTATAGCTGACCCTTTTTGGACGTTTGTAGTACATGGGAGGCATGGGAAAGAGTAGAAGGAACATATTATTGTCGGTACCATGATCCGTGCTGTCCCCTGCTTGCCTGTGGTCCAGAGTATGATTGGTGGGGGTGTCCGGGTTATGCTTGTACCAGTGAGTTGAATAGCCAGATTTTCAGTTGTTTTGTGAAAGTTACGTGATCCTCCATCAGTCTTATTTCCTTCGGTACCAAGTTTCATAGTTTGGCTATCAAACAGGAGAATGTGGTTCCTCAATCTTAGGTTTCCTTCCTGTTTGGTTGATTTTTGGCATGGAGAAATTCAGCTCCCTGTCCATGTAGTGATTTTTGGGTGATACAGAGGGCTTCAACGTTAAGGCATTATCTTACTGGTAGTGTAAGGAAGGCATGGTTATCCGAAGTACGACAGAAACAAGGAGCACATTCCATGGGTGTTTATTGAACAGTTTCTGGGTCAGGAAAACGCCTAACCTAAATCTGAAATGGGAGCTAGCTACGAACATCAAAGTAAAGAAAATGCTGTCCTAGTGGTGTAGTGTCAAAGCAAAATGCCCTATACTAATACTACTATTGCCAAACCCTTACTCTATATAACAAAAGGGTGTGGGACAATGATATGTACAACAAAAGAATGTAGTGCAAACTGAAATGTCCAAAAGGGTTTCGGCAGTTCAGGACTACTGAACTAATGCATTCCCTTCCCCACGTTACATCATGGGACATGTCTGAACAGTGGCATGACTGTGAGAACCCCTTGGGTCTATAGGCATCAGGGAGCAGTTTCTTCAGAAAAGACGGGTTCCCTCGAATGAATGTTTTTTGCTTGGCATCACAAGACTTTTCCCAAGCTCTCACTATGCGGTATTCCCCTCTTCCATGGCTTTCTCGAGATACCCCTTAGTTGGGTTCACCTTCATCTTTACACCACTGTTAAGTCACTTTATCAAAATGCAGAATTCACTTTCCCTTGCTATCACTTGGCATTGTTCCTTCGGGTTCACTGTAGCTTTCAAATCACAGTTCAGTTAACTTTACCAGTTCTACTAGCTTATAACATTCAGGAGCTCTTAATCTCTTTTAAAAAAAATATTTTGTTCACTTTCACTGATTCACTCAGTACCCCCTCCTCCGGGCTCAGACCTTCCTCTGTAGGCAGTTCTGGCTTCCCTCGATCAGGCACAAACCTTGAAGCTACCAGCATCACACTTGTTACTTTGCAATCTTTCACGCTTTCACTTTAAAGAACTTGCCAGTTCGAAACAGAGACCTCTGATAGGCCATCGCATCTCACCGGGTCACTCTTTTATATTGTAGCAAGTGCGTTTACTTTCAACAATCAGGCTTGTCTTTCTCACGGCTGCCGTCCTATGCGCAACCCACAATACTGGATACAGTTCAAAGGTTTATACCGGGCCTCCTCTCCCGAGGACCTCTGGTATCTGCAGTTCTTAGTTAGCATCACAGGGCTAATAATTTCTTAGGTTAGCTTTATACTTTGTTCAGCTTTTTGTCAAAGACTTTTCACTGTACGAGGGGGGACTTGTACCCCTGACTTTACCCTTGCATGACCACTTTGACTATTTGGCATCTTTCTCGGTTATTTTCTTTCGTGGCTTCTCTCACATGCACTATCTGTGCATTCTTCATTCTTGCTACAATGTGCTTTCGCTCACGGTTTCTCGACAACCCAACGAGCAGTTCAAACATTAATGTCCTTATCATTTATCAGCACAAGCCGGTCTCCCATTTCGCTCACCGGCAGCGACTGACACTGTTTATCAAGACCTTCCATCTAGTCAAAGCTTTTGGCCCAGCGTGGCCTCACACCTCACATGAAGGCAGTACCGCTGCCACCTTCTGCAGTTGCAGGGAGTTGCCACGTTGGGATTTTGCAGCGACCTTCACCCAGCAGCTGGTAGGATCACAGTCTTTCATTCACCTCCTGGTCGCGTCTGCTCTGCTTCCATGGTCGCATCGTCTTACCGGGATTTCCTGCCATTCCGTTCTGCTGGTCTTGCTCACTTCGGTTGCCCTTCCCGCCTTGCTGTCTGGGTGCTCTCATGCTCCGCCTTTTATTCCAGTGGAGAAAGGTACCAGGATTCAGGGGAGAGTCATTAAGGTTAAGTGCCGGACTCTGCCTGGCCCTGATGTTGAGACACCTCAAACGGACTGGCTGTGTGTGAGTCTGTCTTTCCCTGAAGAGCTTTGTCCGTGCAGCAGAGTATGTGTAGGAAAGGTGGGGGGGCTAAAGTTCCTAGATAGTACATGGAATGAGGGTGTTCTACAGGAAAATGGGAACAGGGACACCACGTCTCTCCTCTGGGTGCTCCACTTCCACCCCCAGGTACCCCTCATCCAGGTGATCCTCCTGCACTGGTCCACCCCCCTGGGTCATGATCCAATAGCGATGGCCATGGCCCGGCCACCTGGATGACAGATCCCATAGGACTGGTCAATGATACACCCTTTGGTTTCTCACAGTAGCCAGTGTAGGCATATCAGGGCTGGTGTGATGTGGTCTCTTCTGTTTAGTCTCAGGAGTATTCTTGCTGCAGTATTCTGGATGTGTTGGAGTATTATGTGAGGTTTAAGGGTGCAGAAGGAGGAGACTAACACACAATGGATTTGTGATTGCTATAGACCTATCTCTAAGAGGGGTTTCCCTGCCTCAACTAAAATACTAAGGATGTCATCAGAATGTCAGTATACATCAATAATCTACCGTTATGTGTCAGAAAACCTTATCTATGTCCCTTACACTTAGAACTAAACTAAAGGTTTCACCAATGTTCTTGGTCCAGGAGAATGACTCCCTTCTCCTGGACTGCTAACACAGTTATTGGTTGTGCTTTACCTTGCAAGTTCTTTATCAGAGATAATGACTCCCTTCCCCGGTCCCAGTCCTTCACAATTAAAGGACAGTAATCCTATAACACTCTGTATCAGAAAGTTCACTGTCTCTTCACTCCAAGAGGGAATGACTCCCTTCCCCTGGATCACTGGTCTAATCCTTCTTGCAGGTTCAACCACCAGGAGAATGGATCCTTTTTCCTGGTGTCTGACTTTCACTATTTTTCCACACAAACAGCCAGTGGAGATGACTCCCTTCCCCATGACTTTCTCCCCACTTGGTTTCACTGTTCAACAACAACAGCGAGAATGACTCCCTTCCACTGGCCATTCTTTCACTTTGTTTAACAGTTCAACAACCCCCCAGGGGGAATGACTCCCTTCCTCTGGCCTTTCTTCTACTTTGTTTCACAGTTCAACAACCCCCAGGGGGAATTACTCCCTTCCGCTGGCCTTTATTTCACTTTGTTCCACAGTTCAACAACATCCAGGGGGGTCGCTGCGGTTTGATTGGGGCTCAACCTTTAATGGAGCTCCGGGGAATGCCACCAGCTTCCTGCTCATCTCTCCGGTTGCCAGGCTCCCTGTCATGATTGGCATGATTGGTATTCCTTTATTGGTTCATGTCCCCTGAATGAATGGTGCGTGAATGCATGGTTGATGTCATGAATGGAATGTTATGAGAGGGACTATAATGTTAGTGGTTGAATGTGATTCCACCCAGGGCAGTTGGAAGATGTAGCTGGGGTGGTGGGAGCCAGTGGGCTCGCATTTCTGTACTTCCCATCTCCTGATGTACCTGATGTCACCTGATCCTAACATGTATTGAACCTGTAACCTGATTAAAGTATCCTGAACAATCTACTTGCGGCCTGCCTGATCCTGCATATGTATTAAACGTAACATTCCCGCTTGTTTAAATCTCCTGTGTCTGACAGCTTCTAAACTTGCTGCCCTGGTACTGGTTCAACCATTTCTGCAGTCCTTTTTTTAATGTCAATAGTTGTTTGGTAAACACTAGAATGCTCACCCTGGGTTCTTACTGCATTATCCATGGTGCTGCACCGCCTCTTCTTCTCAGTACTAGTACTACCAGCCTCCAGTGGGTGGGCTTTACTTTTCTTCATCCCAATAGTTATTAGGTCACTGGCCCTACACATGCACATGGGGTGACTGGGTATGGTTCAGGGGTGTACAATATATGTAGGGTTAGGAGGGTTGATTGGGGGGGTTATACCGCATTCTCCCTGATCTTCCCGCTGAGTACCACCCCCAGGGGCACTATCAGGTAGCAGCCTCACCTCCCTGGCCTCCTGGGAAGGGGCTCCCACTCGAGGAGAAGTGACGACATCGCAGGATTCATCACAGAAGCGTTCTGGCATTCGGAGATATAGGCTGTTTGCATAGTCTAGTCTCCACAATACCATGTATTGTGAGGGTCCGGTGTGAGAAGGTGAGGTAGGGGAGTATCCCTCTAATTAGTCACAGGAGGTAGAAGCATTTCTTTGCTATTGCGTTGAGTTATGGTTCTAGTGAGAGTCTGTTGTCGATGAGTATTTGCAGGCTTTTTATCACTGATGGAGTCTCCAGTTGGGTTCCCATGAAACGTGGCCAGCTCACGTGTGTCTGGAATGCTGGGTCGCATTGTCTTCTGGGGGATGGGAGATCATTATTTCTGTTTTGGTCGGGTTTAGTTTGAGATTGTTGTTTGTCATCCAGGTTTATATGTCTTTGAGGGATTTATTGAGGGTGTTGTTTGGGACTTCGGTTGAGGTTGTCTTGAAGATGAGTTGGTTATCTTCTGCATAGTTGTAGGCGGTCAGTCCATAGGTTTGAATGAGTTTCATTAGGGGGGACATGTAGATTTTGAAGGGGAGGGTAGAGAGGCTTGATCCTTGTGGTACGCCGCAGGTTTTTCTAAATGTTAGATGTAAATGGCAGTAAGTGTGTACTTTCTGTTCCGTTGGTGAGGAAAGATTTAATACCATAACGTAAAAAAACAATTTTGAGGATTCCCAGTGCTGCTCTAAGTCTCTAGGTGCTTATACAGGCTTCTCACAGTCACTCTTTAGTGCTAGGCACTTTTAAGGTTTCCCAGTACTCCTTTACATCTCTGGGCACTTTTGACGGTTCTCATTACCTTCTTCAAGCATCAGCATCCCCACATGGCAGCCAGGTACTGGTAGTCAGAGCTCTCTGTACCTACCTCTGACCTTGGTACAGCAGCCTGATGCTTCCTGTGCCTTTTCCAGACTATTGCCTTCCATGTGACCAGAACCACATGAATCACCAATAACAGCCAAGTGTCTTTGTGGGCAGTCTCAGAAATAATAAATACTCAAGAACTGCATTTTTATAGTCGACATCTTGGAACCTTTAACGGGTGGTGGTCGTGGATGACCTACAGTAGGAATCAGGTTAGTGAAAAACGTGCTCCCACAAAGAAAAGCACTACCACCAAGGCCGGCTGAAGATGTGCTGCAGCCCATGTTTGTGACCCCTAAGTCTACATGCAGGAAACCCTGCCTCCATGTCAGCAATAAAAAATGCATTGATGGAGGGGTAATTTAAGGTTTTGAAAAGCAAAAGGGCAGTGCAAAAACAGGATATAGGATTTTTGTGACACAAGCAGTTACAACTGGTGCAAATGTGTATCACTGATGCATTTATCTGATCACATAATTATTGTATAACCTTGGCCGGATCTGCTGAGGTAACGCCCTCTTAAAATACAAATCCGAAGAATCCAGTCTTCGCTGCAGAAACTCACATTTCTCCTTATTTAGTGTTAGTCCCAGAGATTGTATTCTCTCTAGCACCTCTTCCAAGCTATCCAGATCTTCTCCCTCAGATCGGGCGAATAACGGAATGTCATCACTGATGTTGATGGCCCCCTGTAGGCCAGCAAGTGTGCCCCTCGCGGAGTCCTGGAACACTTCATCAGCCGAAGAGACTCCGAAGCTCAAACGCTTGTACCAGTAGAGACCCTTGTGCATGGTGAAAGTTATATTGTACTGTGAAGCCTGGTGCAGGACTAGCTGATGATACCCAGCCCTTAAATCCACCTTCTAAAATAACACCATCCCGCAGATCAGCTACCACATCATCATTTGACTGGTGGGAGCTCAGGGTCCTCGCAGACCATGCATTCATCCATCACCGAATAAGACTTGGATACGGGTCTTTCGGTCTTGGGCACCGCAAATGCCCTATTTCGTGCCGTAAGTGACGCCCCATTTATATCTGTTAACGTAATGATGTTTAAATTACGAGGTCTCTTAAAGAGACCACACAACAGTGACTTTGTGCTCGGCCACAACCCTAGATTGTCCCTTGATTCTGTGGCAAAATCCCAAAATAAATCAATGCAGAATATGTGGAATTTGCGTTAGGAAGGGACATGATTATTGACCTCTGCAAGGAAGAACGAAGAAAGTCGGCAAGCGAGCTAAAGCCGTATATGACCATGTAAAAAGATGTTGAGAGTTCTGCAGAATCTCAGTCACAGCCCTGTCCCCTTGCCCCCGCAACCCTGCCCCCCAGAGCGTGAGAGCCCATTTCAATTGAAAAAAGTTTAAAGGACCTGGCACCGTGCCTGAATACCCACTACAAGTATACTCCAAGCCACGTCTACACCTACAGCGGGAAGCAGCACGATCTACAGGATTATGTTCCTGGAATTCTGCAACCAGGTGTGCAGTGCTATCTATACCAGGCTCAGACCAAAAATGCAGAATGGTGACCTGGTCCAGTTTTTTGGGTCAAGATGGGCCTGTATTTTGGCCAATGTGGGTCAGTTTGATGAGTTACTTCACTGGGCGGCTAGTATCTTTGACCAGTGTTGCATCACATTTTATTTTTTTTAAAACACCCGTTGGGTACTATTCAAACAGTGTCACAAAAGGAATAAATAGCCATTTGCAACTGTGGGCCACTTTTTCATTGGTGCCCGAGACAATTTAATGAACCAGTCTGACCCTGGTCTCTACGGGTATGTTGGAGTTCCAAAAGAGGTTGTACAGGTACAGTGATGGAAATGGGACAGAATAGCCATCAAAGATGAATTGGGTGAAACTCATTGCAACTCAAGTTGTGTTGCTTATAGATCAGATTCAGTGAAAAAACTTTGTTAAAAGGGACGTTATGGTTAAGTTGCGCTACTAAAAACCTATCAAATTCAGTAAAAAAACTTTGTTAAAGGGACGTTATGGTTCAAAGTAAAACCGAAAAACCCCTGAAATTCAGCAGTTATGGTAAGATAAGCAACCATAACTCGAACCACCGTGCACTGCTAACACTAACACCCAGGACATCAAAGATGACATCACAAATGTAATTGATGACATCATTGATGACATCACATGTGCATTTACTTTTCATGAAAACTCTGTAGGAGGGATTCTTATAATGTTGACCAAAAAGTGTCAAGGATCATTTGAATAAATATCATGAGCTAATTAGTGCATTAAACAATGCATTGATATAAATAGCATTCTATTATGAAGTTCTATCCAGTATACTAAGCAACTCATGCAGAAACCTAGGCAGTGTGTGCAGTATTTTGCCATGTAGAATAATGAAATGATAACTGCTTTCTTATTAGAGTTTTGCATACTGTGAAACATGTAATAAGTAGCTAATAAAACCCACTTAATACATAATTACACTTAATACAGACAAAACACAAAGAGTCGACAACACATACAAATATGAGTATATACAGGGACAGAGAAGTAAGCAAAAAAGCAGAAGTAGTAGCAGAAAGAGTTCATAACCTAACTGATTATCTTTATGCAGAGAAATGATTGCTCTGTTTCAAAGCTGCTACTTACTGTATGTATGTGTATCAAATGATGTCAGTGAACCCTAAGGAAAGGAGTGTGAGTACAATGTATACAAATATGAGCAAATACAGGGAAGGTATAGTAATAAAAATAAAACTATGAGAAAATGCTGATAACTCTAATGATTATCTTCATGCACAGAAGGGATTGCTCTCTTTCAAGCCTGTGTCTTCCGCTATATATATGTTTCATATGATATGACTTGACCCTAAGTCTACAAATATAATACCTTTTCAATTTTTACTTCCTGACTGTTACTGAAGAAAACTATGTGGCTTAGATATGTCAGTAAAGGAAAAAAAGGGAGAGCCAGCCATGTGATGTCATCAGTGATGTCATCAATGACATTTGTGATGTCATCTTTGATGTCCTGGGTGTTAGTGTTAGCAGTGCACGGTGGCGCGAGTTATGGTTGCTTATCTTACCATAACTGCCAAATTTCAGGGGTTTTTCGGTTTTACTTTGAACCATAACGTCCCTTTAACAAAGTTTTTTTACTGAATTTGATCGGTTTTTAGTAGCGCAACTTAACCATAACGTCCCTTTAACAAAGTTTTTTTACTGAATTTGATCGGTTTTTAGTAGCGCAACTTAACCATAACGTCCCTTTAACAAAGTTTTTTCACTGAATTTCATAGGTTTTTAGTAGCGCAACTTAACTATAACGTCCCTTTAACAAAGTTTTTTTACTGAATTTCATATGTTTTTAGTAGCACAACTTAACCATAACGTCCCTTTTAACAAAGTTTTTTCACTGAATTTCATAGGTTTTTAGTAGCGCAACTTAACTATAACGTCCCTTTAACAACGTTTTTTTTACTGAATTTCATATGTTTTTAGTAGCACCACTTAACCATAATTTCCCTGACTTTATATACATGTAACATAGAACATACTGAACCCCTAGCTAGTGATTTCGATGTCCGCGCACTACCGCAATGTCCGCGAACATATCGGAAATCTGAGCGTGGTGAATGTAAATTTAAATAGTGTGCCCCATTTCCCCTTTGAGTTTGGCTCTGAAAAGAGACGGGTTTTTTTTGCAGATGCTTGACAGACACCTGTTATTTTGTATTTTTTTTATTTTTCTTACTTTACTCCTAAAATCTTCACATAACCTTCTCCAAAGCAACCCTTACAGCCCAAAACAGAATATGCATTTCCCATAAAAGATAAGGAAATGCCATCTTCTTTTAAATAAACAGCATTACTGGAATCAATATTCTCATTATTACAGAAGAACATACCAGCTCTAAGCATGAAGGCACACATGCCTTGGTTGATTACACACCTGGCATTGTTTTGCTGAGGAAAAGAAACTGAACTATTGTCCCATATTGCCCTAGGTACTAATCCAGAAAAAATTACTTTGGCATTTGGAAGGATGTTCATTACTGCTTGAACCAAGTGTTCCAAATCTGCCAACAAAGTAGGGGCACTGACATAGCCCAAATGGAAAGCATCATAGTGCAAAACTACCAGATGGGGACTGTTGATCCTGCCCATATCTTCACAAACTTGTACAATTCCCTGTACATTGCAATCAGGCACAGTGCTCCACACCACCTCCACTCCTTTAACATCAACATTCTTTGCAACATGCCTGCATTGAGCATACTGTTGTAAACCATGCACAAACATATCTCCAAGCACCAACACCCTGACTTTCTCCACTTCTGCCATCTCATCTTCACTACACACAGTCTCTTTGAACACAAATCCACAATCTCAACATCTGATTGGCTGATCCCTACAGTCTTCTTTCCATGCTGGATTTGCTGGAAAACCCCGGATGTAGCACGCCCTGTCCACGGACCGCATAACTCTTAGACAGCCCTTCTACCATTTCCACTTCATTCTCTGTGCCATTCCCTCATTGGATACAGCTAAACAGGCACACAATACGGAGAACGTCGTCAGAACACCCCCATTTTGTTTATTTTCGAACATTTCAGGACAACGCGAGTGTTCTTAGAACACTGTCAGCTTGACAACGAACAATACAGACAACGTCTTCAGGACAACCCCTGCGAACATTCCAGGACCCCACAAGTCTTCTTAGAACACTTTCAACTTGACACCGAATCCATTCTGTTTATTTACGAACATTTCAGAACAGCTGTGTTGTCCGCAGAAAAATCGAACACAACAAAAGTGTCTAGCACATAAAAAAAACAGAACATTGAACCTATCTTATACTCCACCACCCTCCCCAAACACTCTTACACACCATCACACTCCACTAAATAAAATTTTTAATGCAAGTTTCACAGCGCTGTCCGCGGTCGTCTGCGAATGCAAGATGGCGGGTGCCACAGAAAATCTGACGCGCTTCACGCACCACGCCGTCCAATCAGCGAGCACGTCGCATGTCCGCGGACATCATGCAAGCCACTCGGCCAATCAGGGCACTATCCACAGAGCGAACCGGGAAGTCCGTCTGCGGAGCGAACGGAGATATCACTATTTTTCATGCATTACATTTTGGTCATTTTAAAAAAAAACTACTGGACGGATTTACACCAAATTTGCAAAAGCATGCTTTCGGGACCAAGCCCCCGCTCCTGCAGCAAATTTGGTGTAAATCAGTCCAGCGGTTTGGGCTGTAGGCGTGCGCAAATTTTTCCCATTATGTCTATGGGAAAAAACAAACGTTTTGGGACCCCCCCTATAACTTTGCCCCCCCCCGGTCATACCTCTCCAAACTTTGCAAAAAGATTCAGAGTGGGCCATATACATTTTTTGCAAAGTTCGGTGAGGATTCGTCCAGAGGGAGCGAAGTTATAAGCCACCCAAAAAATGCTCTTCCTATGGAAACACCAACTTAACCATAACTACATGGACGCTACCGCGCCCATGTAATTCTCAGCTAAATTATATTTATGCTATTGCTTGAGTGTGCTCGAGCACCGTCCTAGAGTGCAATTAATGATGTTGTCCTGTGCTGTGGACACTTCATGGACACGTCCTCAGTGAGTCTGTTCGGCGAGCTCCATTATCTATAAACATAATGATTTTTCTCTGCACTGTTGAGTCATACTGAGGTTCAAAGGTCAAATTCCAAAGCACATAAAGCCTTGCCAACATGACCCAGCACCACAGCACGAGGGTGGGAGGAACAGGACCAGCTGAAGATGTGTCAGGACTGATGGAGGCCCATTTCGACATGTTGTTGGGGGCCCCCTTGCCTTGCAGCTGGGAAAAGCAGTCAGAGTCGCCAGTGCGGTGTTGAAATTATAATAAAGTCAAAAGAATTTAGCAAGGTCGTGACTGGCTACAGATTATCATGGGACAGGTCAGTAGTGGGCTGAAACACTAAATGTCCACTGAAAAGCTATTCATTGCTCTGACAGCATGTTGCTAATGTTGGGGAAATATGAATAAAAAAGCAACAAGGTGCTAAGAACATTACCTGAGATGGCAAGAGGGAGTTGACAGCTAGAGGACAGCAAAGGCAGTCTATAATGTGAATGCTACACACGTTTAAGTAATAAACCCTGTCCTGTGGGGACATTACCACTTCAGTTAATGCCCCGGGGCCCATACTTATAGGCCTGAGCAAAGTGAGGGCCTCAATGCAGGCATGGGGCATTACCTGAGTCAGTAATGCCCCCCCCCAGCTCGGACCGGGTTACACTACCTTTTTTTAAAAGTTTCATAACTTTAAAAAAGAAAAAGAAGAAGATGCCCGCCTTGGATGGGGTTAGACTAAGTAGTCCCTTCTCACTTTCCATGTCGGCAAGTCGTGCAGCGGGACGTGCCGGGAACGGTAGTGTTACCGGCACAGGAGAAGGAAAAAGAAGGTGAGTGGGATGGGGTCGGAGGGTGTGCAAGCTGTGTAACAGATGGAGGAGTGTGCGGGGTGAGCACTTACCTCGTAAGCCAGTGGACAAGATGGCAGCCTTCCACATTGAGGAAGCTCGTGGTGGCGGGATTACCGTATGGTAATGAGCCCGCTCCAAGCCTCCTCATTGTCTGGGAAGCCTATGCCACGCCCCCCAAACCCCTCAGGTACTATTGTTCCCAATTAAAGGAGTATGTTTCTTTGTAATAAGACTGCCAACAAGTGGCAGCTGCTTGGGGGCCCGCAGAGTCTTGGGTCCATTTCAACTGAAAAAGTTGAAAGACCCCGACAATGTCCCTGGATTGAAGTTAAACGTCCTTACGGAAACAGCAGTGGGTCTGTTCTGACCTCTGAGATAAGTTCATGTTGTCCCAGAGGGAGGCACCCCAGTCCAGTGTAGCCATGTGAGCAACAACACCAATGGCACTGCATTGAGTGTGTTGACCTACACACACATTTGTTTGTATTCCATTTAATCATCGTGAACACACGTCATGCATTTTTGTTGAATATGCTTAGAGCGAGTTTTTCCACACTCATGTTTTCATTATGTGCTTAAAGCCAGTAACATATGTGTGTCTCATGTGTTGCTTGCACATGGTCATTCCGTGCCCAATTCACAAATCATGTTCATTCTCCTTGCACCTGGGCCTGAACACATGCTCACCCACCGTTATGTATTTTATCTTAACTTATCCTATCTTATCTTATCTTACTGACACTTATAGAGCAAAACATTCGCCCCAGGACATCTTGGCACCATAACAACAGGCACAGTTAGACAAGCAGTGAGGGAAATTCTTAAATCAAAAAGGTTTGCAAAAGGCAACGGAAGGAGAGATGATCCTAAGTAGCACGTAGAGGCTAAGGAAGAGAGTTCCACAGCTTAGCCGTGCCAATGGAAAAAGCACAGCCACCCACCCGGGTGAGCTGGGCACGAGGCACTTGAATGCTGATTAAGTCTTGAGATCATAGGGGATGATTGGGTACATAGGGGCAGAATTTTAGCTGCAAGTACTCTGCTCCCATGCTATAAAAAGCCAGGTGTACTATGCACATAGATTTCAATTGGACTCTTTGAATAACCGAAAGCCATTGCAACTGTCTCACGGCAGGAGAAATGTGAATGGGAAAAGGGGTCTGTGTTAACAGTGAAGCTGCTCCGTTTTGCAGGATCTGGTGGTGGCACACCTAATTTAGTGGCTGTGCTAGGTATAGGGAATTGCAATAATCAATTACACTGAGCACTAAAGAAGCAACCGCTGGTGCACGTAACCGAGATGGAATAAAAACAAGCAACTTGCTCAAGACCATGAGTTTATGGTGCCCAGATTGGCAGACACTATATGTGCCTCAAGGGAGAGAGATAGGATGACCGTTTGACAACTAGGTCGCTCACCATCGACACTGGTGCAGGAAAGGGTCCAAGAGAAGAGGGCCAGAAGGAGGGGGTCCATACAGAGAAAGCAGAAGGGGGTGCAACCACCAGAACTTCTGCCTTGTCCCCATTCAACTTTAACCAGTTATCGCTCATACAACAACCCATGGCCTCAAGGTAACCCCACAGATGAGACACTGGACAAGGCTGAGATAGGTCAAGCCGTAGAATTATCTGGATGTCATCAGCATACGAGCAGCACCGGAAGCCGTGCAAGTGGACGAGTTTCACAAACGGTCGGATATATTTATTGAATAGAGTTGGAGACAAGGCAGTCCCCTGGTTGACCCCACAAGATAAAAGGAGCAAAGAAGAATAGAAAGGGGTAAGTGAAAGAGATTGATCCTGACCTGACAGAAAAGACTTGAACCAGAGCAGCACTTGCCAGGCTACCCCAGGCCTGGGCCAGGCGATCGATCAAGATGGAGTGGGCGATGGTATCAAAGGCAGCTGACAGGTCTAATAATATCAGTGACCCCACTCCGCTTTGACCCGATAAACGGGCTAGGTCATCTACAACAGATACAGCATGGTCTCCATGCCACGGCTGGGGTGGAAGCCAGATTGAAAAGAGTCAAAGAAGTGAGAAATTGATTGGGAAGCGGAGAGATTAAAGACTCCAACAGTTTCATGAGGAAAGGTAATAGGGAAATAGGGTGAAAATTAGCCAGGACAGAGGGGTCAAGTGAAGGTTTCTTTAAGAGAGGGATAACCAATGTGTGTTTAAGATCAAGAGGAATGACACATGATAGGCAAGAGTGGTTGACTGCCTGGGCAACCCACAATGCAATAGATGGCATTCTATCTTTACAGATTACCAGTGGGATAGAATCAAGAGGGGATGCAGATTTTAATTTGGCAGCAGCCAACAGAATATCCTGTGGTGGAAAAGAGGGAAATAACGACCAGGAGCTAGCCGGAACAGACACTGAAGGAGCGAAGCCATATCTGCCAGTCTTTAAGTCGAACACGACAATTCAACCACGAATAGATGCAATTTTGCTGTTAAAAAAAGCAGATAAAGAATCACATAGCCCCTGGGAAGGAGTGATCCCAACCTGATCAGTAGGGGGAGAGGATATCAAAAACATAACCTCAAATAGTTCTCTGGGCTGATGAGAGCTGATTCCAGTTTACTTGAGTAAAACCTCTTTTTTGTTGCATGTATAGCCTTAAGGTATGCCACAGTGGCCGAGCACAGTAGCATATGATCATCCTGATAGTACGACTTCCTCCACTTCCACTCTGCCTGTTTCTGTTTTAGCCTCAATTATTTAAATTCCTCATCATAACAGGGTTCCGAATGGCGGCCTCGCTGTTTGCTGAGTTTTATGGGTGCAAGACAGTCAGGGGTTGAGGAGAACACTAGAGCAAGGGAAGATAGCTCCATGAGCTGCAATGCAGTGCAGCAGTTGGCAATCTTCTCCACCACCTCAGCTGTAGTGACCGAGAGCCATTTCCTTTTCCAAGTCTTTGGCTTTGGATGGGCTGCAACTTCAGCCTCAGCCTCAATTACAAAAGGAAACAAAAAATGATCTGACCATTTCAACTCCAGTGCTGGATAAACAGTAACCAGCATAGGAGATGAAAAATGAAGTCTTGTCTGCTTCCCATTTGATGGGGTGGCCCAGCAACATGTTGCTGAAAGCCAAGATCCATCAAAGCTGACACGAACTGGGCAGTAGATCGATTTTATCCCTATTAAGTTTTAAATTAAAGTTGCCCGCTATGACCAGCCCAGTATATTTAAGCTGGAGCTCGGCGGCGAGTTCAAGAAAGGTGTTACAGAAAGTTGAGTCATAGCAGGGAGGCCTACATATAATTAAAACCAAACAGAAGCAGAAGCCAACAAGGCTTCCATTTTAAGTGTATGATCAAACGGCATTGCGCTGGCCGACAAGGTAGATTTGTGTACCAGGGCAATATCGCCTCCAGGATGGGTGGAAACCCAATTTATGCGGATAATATTTTAATTTGCTGGAAGGGCCTACACTACCTTAGGGGCTGAATGATCGCATAACCAAGTCTCTGTGATGCATGCCACATCTGGAGAATAGTCAGAGAAAAGATCATAATATGCGAACAAATGTATAAATCAGGTGACCCGTTGGGGCGGATGCACTCACCCTAACATGTAGACAGGGCTAGCACTAGGATTTGCCAGACCACGGACTGCAAAACATGTGTGGAGCCCCTCTATTTGTATCACAGAAAAGTATGTCACAAAATTAGTCATTTAATATCCATGGGGATCAAATAAACCGACGTCTGTCCTCTGACTCTTTTTGGGAAAGACTTTTAGCAGGCATTGAAATAGGTTTGACTATTGACGTTTTGAAGGTTCTTCGAGTTTAAGGTTTTATAACTCAAAATGAATGTATTTTAGTTTCTATTGTTTTGCTGTATTGCTTCTTGTTTTATTCAGTCTAAATGTATGTATGTGTGAAAAGACACAAGTTTCGGCTCTATCAAAATAAAAAAAATTGAAAAAGAAATTATGTTCAGTGTCTGATTTTAACTGTTAATATTACGGTTGTAGCAATATCAGGAGTGAAGCTTATTTTGGAATAGCCGACCGAGCGAGCTGAATGATTTGTAGAGATGGGGCCCTCAAAAGAAAATACTGGGACGAGAAAGAGCAGGATAAAGACTAATGAAGATCAATGGTAAGTAATCCAAATATACCTAATGTGGCTGCGCGTTCCAAGGATGTAAGGGCAGGGATTGGCTCGGGTCCAGACAGGGCAGAGTGATTTTACTGCAGGATAGTGCAATCGTAACAAAGCCTATTTACCGGAAAGGTACTGAGGCAGTTAGAGCAAGCAATTCTGCAAGTCTTCAAATGTCATCAATAGGGCTCAAGTGCAGAAAAAAGTGTGGGAGATCATTAACATATACACAGAGACTGAATGTATCCAAAAGTGAAATACACAAATTTAATTCAACAGGCCTTTCCTAATAGAAGAAAATTAAAAATAGATATGAGCCTTGTCTTTCACAAAATGATTCGTCAAAACCCAGAATAAAATCAGCTAGAAAAGCTTTTCCTAGAACACTGCTGGCAAAGTATAAAAGATGTGCACCCTTTTAACCCAAAAATCTATATTGAAATATTCTATGGAAAGCAAAATACCAATACAAGACGTATGCTTTGAAGACACTTGCATGTGGTTTTGTGGGTTCAAATCCTGGTGGGTGAAAAACTTGAGCAAACAAGCTTTTTTGCAAGTTGGCCTAAAAAAAAAAAAACAAGGGGATGGAGTCAGGGCTATATAAAAAGTGGCCAGATTCTGTTAACCCACATATAATCTCATCTTGTACCCTGTAAATCAGCACAGGGCCATGTAGAACATCTTCATTCCAGCAACCTCTCTTCCCACATTCATGGACCTGGTACATCATCACAACAAATGTGCCCTCTGATCCTTTCTCCTCCTCACCACGACCTTTGTCTTTCAACAATACTCTGTTTTATAGATCGGACTTGCAAAGTACACACATCATATTTAAAGTACTACAGCAATATAGGAATCCTCATAGTATTATGTTAAACAAAAAGTACACATGTTGCGCTATTTTCACCCCATCTTGAAGACTACAAATACCAGAATGCAATTCCACAAAAGTATAAGAAATGGCTTGCGGGCTGTCTTTCTTGACTTAAGCATAACAAAAAACAATGTGAACAGGGACAACTTAAGCACTTTTGGGGCCCTGTGCACAGACATCTTTGGGGCCCCCCTCCTCCAAACCAAAGGAATTAAGGGATCAAGAATACTGGTTGCGTCCCCCAATCCCCACCCGTCACGCTCACAACCGATAGGTTGATATGCTGTCTCGCAGCATAATTAGCACGTTTACTCCATTTAAGTCCCCGTGCCCTCTTCATTCTTACTCTAATCAGAATGATAAACAAGTAGCACTTGAAGACCAACATTAGCAGTCTACAAAGGGGTTACTATTCTAGTACATACAGGATACTTTTTATCAATAATGTCCAGGAAGGTAGATGTAGTATTAATGCAGGGCCATATGTAAAAGGTACATGTAACCCATAATAGACAGAGAATTCACATTAGCTGTCTCACAGAATGCAAAAGTGCTCATGCATAGATAGAGACCATCAATTGGAAGGAAGAAGAATGCTACACATACCGTAGCATGGATAGTGGAGGCAGATTAGAAGCTACCAGGAAGGTGTCTTTATCTAGACAGACTGAGATTAGAAGTGGGATATGGTTTTCAAATAGTGTTGCCATTAGATATCAAAGGAACAAATGGCTGCGGTGTGGGATATAAATATGATCACTATTAACACAGTGAAACCATGAATAAGGCTTTTATGAAGATCATAACATGAGAAGGAAATTACTCAGAAGGGCTGACAATTTTGAAAGGTTTAGGGACTGGCAATATGGAGAGGTTAGGCAATACAAGATTAAATGAGATGCCCAGGATCACACATTGGTTAAGGGGTGAAGCTGGGATTTGTGCCAACTGTGCAATTTCTGCATTCGAACTCTTTCATTTCCAGTTCTTACCATGAACTAAAACATACTCATTTTATTTAAAAATGGACTTGGAAAGTACACAAACCACATAATCAAACATAACCATTTTTAAACAAAATATTATAGAAGGGTGTTATGCAAAATGGGAATGATTCTAGCCTCATTCCCTCCATCATCAGGGGAAGTATATAAGAACCAGCCTACCAATTGATGTGATTGAACACATTTAATCTGGGTTTGTCTTGTGTATTTTAAAGCTTTAAATACTCCCAAAACAATGTCCTGTGACATTTTCATTTATAAACGTGCATAAAAAAAGCATGCAACATATGGTCCACTCTCTTCTGTCTAACAACCCTTCCACCCAAATGCCCTACATAAGAAGAAAGATCAAGTAATGGGCTAAACGATACCAGCAGCATGTATGAAGGCAATCCTCACAGAAGACAGCACAGTAATGTAAGATATATTAGATGATTTGACCAGGATCACTGTATCGTCTGCTGGCAAATCCAGGATACAAACATGAATGCTGTTGTTCCATAGTCTTGAATTTGGATACTTATTCACCTCTTGGACTAACAGTTTATGCCATTGTTGGAGGCGATTGCCTAGGGTTTTCAACACCCCATGAACAAACCAATTTCTAGACCTTCACCATACGGATGATATGTTAGTTTTTATAGAAACCCCTATCTGGTACAGGTACATTGCTGAAACCAAGTACATATGCAGGCAGGTTTATAAACTTCAGACATAGGAAAGGCTCAACTAGCCTTGCTGGAATGTGATATTCTAATTTTTCATATAAACACATATCTCTGCAATGGGTGCTTCACACACTGAGCTAACTTGTGAACCGCTGTTGCACTCAATTTATCAATATGCATTTCACCATTGCCTATTGCCCATGATCAACATAATTCCCACTGGAAGGAAAGAATGCTACAGAGGTGTGCCATAAGGAACACACAAACTATGTATATCACAGTGAACACAGAAAGCAATACATGATGAATGGATCAAGGCAGAATGCACTTGCCAAAAGAAAAAGGCAATTGGTTTAGAGCCTCTGCAGCACCCCATAAAATATCCAGACGTATGCTATTTGAGACTGGTGAACAATGGAACCTTACTTCTTCCGATCAGCTAGCCTTGTGGGGCCCCCTCCAAGGTGGGGGGCCCTGGGCAAGTGCCCCTTTTGCCCTCCCATAAAAAAAAGTCTCTGAATGTGAAATGGTAACCTTTTGCATCGTTTTCGCAAACACATGCTTTATATGATGTGAGTGAAATGTGACATTCTCCTCTGCCCCCAAAAAATGTATTTTAACACACTAAATGCGGACATATGAATAGTATCGATATAGTGCACAACTCTTTTTTTTTTTAACATATGTTAATTGTCTTCAAAGAAGAGAGGTTTGGGCGGCAACCCATTGTTCTGTATATGTAAAATGCCCTTTTTCAACCCCTTATCCAAAACAAAGGTTCTTAAATGGACCATTACTTTAAACAAAGAATGTGATAAGCCCTAACTGTGAGGCCCCGCGGGTCTGATGGGCTGCTGGGGAGGTGAGCAGAGGGAGGTATTTGTCTCTAGAAGCGTGTCACAGCGGGCTGGGAGTTGACAGCACAGCCTCGCTAAATCAGGCACCAAAAAAGCCCTGTGGCCCAAACCTTGTTACTTCTTATACTCACAGCAGCAGGTAGCTGCAGGGCCCCCAAGAGCATGGGGCCCGGGGCAATACCACAGACTGCCCATGTCTCGGGCCAGCTCTGCACCTAGGCTTGCATGCGTACATGACCGGAACCACAGCGAGGTAGAGCGAGGCAGAGACGCCCAGCTCAATGGCGACTAACCTTGAGGACAGGCATGGGTTGCACCTGCGGAGTGGACTTGCTGCCAGGCTAGATTCAGCAATGTAGTTCTGTGGTGGATTGCACAGGGAGTGAAAAGAGAGGCTACCGCGAGAAATTATAGTGGCCTTGGTGTGGCCAGGAGGTGTTTACTGAATGGTTGGAGATGCTATACATGGCCTCAGAGACTTTACGCATTTGAGAAGCCCTAGCTTGTTGGTGTTAAGTCTCTGAAGGGCCCTGGCTTGAGCTCGGCTGTACTAGTTAGAGAGTGTGTTTATTTATTTATTCTGCATTGGTAAGGTACTTATACATCAAGTAAATTGTGTTTCAAAGCGCCCACAGGGCAACAGGGAGGGAATATGGGAATGAAAATCAAATATAACAATGAAAGAAAAAGGCGGACCTACTAGGCCATGTGAACATTCAGAACGTGCAAGTGCAGAGGAGAGGGAAGGGATGAGGGTTGAGGGGATAAGTGCAAGATGTACCAGGAGGGAAGTGCTAGTAAGTGAGCAGCTGGAAGTGCCTAGGTGAGTGGTCAGCTGTCAATAAATAAGTAAGAGCTGGCCTATGGCATAAGCTAGTGGGTGCCAATGCAAGTGCTGGGAGTGGGCAGAGGCTTAAGGCGATTGGGTGTGGGAGGCCAGGGCCCAGGTGGACACATAAGGGCCCTGGTCACCAATTTCAGCAACTGTGGGGTTTAGCAGAGGAGAGGGGGAGGGAGGGAGGAGGTGAAAAGGAAAGTCTTGAGGAGCTTCTGGAATTTGAGGAGGTCCGGCTCAAGACAAAGAGGAGGGGGGAGGCTGTTCCATAGTAGGGAACCTGCTGAGGAAAGAGATCAGCCCCCAGTTCGCTGTTTAGCGAAGCGCTTTGCACACAGAGAGTTGGTGCCGGAGGAGCGTAGATATCTAGAGAAAGAGTATTTATTGAGAGCAAGTTGTAGATAGTGATCTCTGGCCCTAGATAGCCTTATGGATGATGCAGATGGATTTGAATTTGATCCATGCAGCAACCGGGAGCCAGTGGAGAGTTTTTAGGGCTGGAGAGATGCAGTCCCTGGGCTTGAGGCCAATGATAATTCCTGCAGCTCTATTCTGGATTAGCTGGAGGGGTCATCCGACGAAGAGGGTAGTTTAAGGAAAAGGCTATTGCAGTAGTCTAGCCTAGAGAGAATCAGAACTCCAGGGACATTGAGCTTCTGGGAGAAAGTGAGGACAGGAAGAAAACCTTTGAGGAGGTAGAGTTGAAAGTAGACCTTCTTGGTCAGGTCCAGAATGTGTGGGAGGATATAAGAAGATGCTACGAGTGAGGAAGGCAACTGTCCATCCAAGGGATGGAAGCATGGGTTGTGGGTGGCCTGAGTTGGTGGAGTGCGAGTGGGGCCACCAGCGAGGCACACTGTCTGTTATTGGGCGGAAGGGACAACTTATTTTTGTTTCATGGAGGACAACTCGGGTGCTAGAGATTCTGGCTCTGATTGGAAGTCAGTTCCTTTCAGAAAGAAGTGCAGGAGACTGGATGTAATGAGGAGCAGGTCTCCTGTGGATAGGCTGGTTGATAGTGACAGTGGCTCTGCTGTTCCTTCGAGATACATAGTGTTGGAGCATGGGGAGGTAGTGCCTCTTCATCCATAAGGGGTGCAGGGTGCAAGAGGTTGTGTTGAGGAAGATGTGGATGGTGGTATTTCTGGTGTGCTGTCTGGGAGTGGAGTTAGTACGCATAAGGAGAGGGATTTTTTGGTTTTAGGGCACGTGTGCTGTGGAAGGTCAGAATTTCTGGAAGGTGTGCTCAATTGAGATTCTGGAATCTGTGCAGATGAGGGTTCGGGCACCTTGGTTTGTATGTAAGGTGGGTAGGGGTAAGTCTTTGCTTTGCTGCAAGAATTTTGATCAAAAGGTGAAGGTGCTGCGCTTGTATAAAGTCGTGGGGATTCCGGTATTGTGTACTAGGCTCCCTGCATGTATAGCAAGAAGTAAGGTAGTGATCTAT
Organism: Ambystoma mexicanum; assembly: GCF_040938575.1. Lineage (NCBI taxonomy): Eukaryota > Metazoa > Chordata > Amphibia > Caudata > Ambystomatidae > Ambystoma > Ambystoma mexicanum. Next base: position 371,549,121 of record NC_090931.1, read on the forward strand.
GGACTACCGGCCAGTACTGATTTGGAGCTTAAGCATGATAAAGTGGAAGGAGTGCGGTGGATGGGTATAAGGAATGTCAAAGGGGTAGTGCACTCGACTACTATGTTGGTGATGTTTCAGTCTATGGAGGTGCCGCAGTTTGTGAGCATTGGTTATGAAAGGTTTCAGGTGGCAGAATATGTGCTCCCTCCTCACCCTCACCCCCCACCCCCTTCTCCGCATTGAGGGGTTTTTGGTGTCCGCGTTTGGTCATGTAGCCAATGTCCGCAGGGGTGTGCAGAGTTGTGCGAAATGTGGCAGTGGACACGATATCAAGGAGTGTCTAAGTGAGATGCCGCCTGTATGTAGGAACTGTGGTAGGGCTCACAGTGTTATGCATACGAAATCCTCTGTGTATATTCGTGAGGGCCAGATGCTACCACTGAAAGTGTCTCACAATTTGCTGTATCCAGAGGCAGAGGAGCAGAGACATGTTCCATTTGTCAGTGAGGATTGTGCTTGGCAGGATTGTCCAGCTCTGAGTGGGTTTTTCCTGCTTCGGATGTTTCTAAGGAGCGGGCAGTGCAGACAGATGTAGTGAGGGATGCTTTGGTACTAACAAAGGAGACGTGTTTGCTGTTTATGATTGATGTTATTAATGGTTCCTTTCAAAATCAGAGTAAAACTGAACAAATTATGATAATTGATAAGGCGGCTGAGAAGTTTCGGGACATAGTTGGTTTCTCGAGGGGTTATATGAATGAGATCTTGAGTAGGGGGACTTTGTGATGTGAGGTGATTGCATTGTGGTGTTGGTTCAGTGGTAGTGGCAGTTTGGTTTTTTGTTGGGAGGTTTAGTTTGTTCCAATATGTGTGTGGCTTTGGGGAACATCATCTATTTAGATGGAAAGCGCCGACTCCTGATGTTTAGGAGCCACCCCAAGAAGAAGAAGATGAAGAAGATGAAGAAGAAGCGAGCATGGTCGGATGACGTGGCTCATCACCGCTCGCTTAAATAAAGAAGTCTGCCCACGTGAGTGAGCGAGGGGACGTCTCCAGCGAAGCGACGCAAGTTACTATCGCTCCATGTCAGTTATCAAGACCGTGATGATTGTGTATGTTACCCCGAGAATCAAACACCCATCATTGTTCCAGTACACCTTTTGCTTTCATGAGACTTGTAGTACATACTCGTCTCACGGTTTCCTTCTGTGCTAGTACTAGTAATCCTTGTTGCACATTTACACTTTGTTATGAGAGTACACCCCAAAGTGCTTACTAATTTTCGCACTGGCCCAATGGTGCAACCAAAAGGGACGTGACACCTCTCCCTTGAGCTCAGGGATGGAGGAGACCACATTTGGTTTGTTATCATGACTGCAAATAAAAGAAAGCAAAGCCATGTTCCAGCCAATAATCGAAGGACAGGCTACTAGCTGCATATAATTATCAATCAATTAAGAACATTGGACACTTTTAAAAACCAATAACTAGTTCCCAGGTGGGATTGGAATTCAATCTTTGTGTCTCCATGGTAATGCAAAAGATGACCAAAGAAACCCCAAGGCACCACATAGATTTAGCAAAACCCATATGGTACTGGTTGGTTGGGGTTTCCACCAAGAGAAAATGAGGTCCAGTCCCTTCAGCAGTGGGTCACCCGAGAGCCACAAGTATGTCACCATCAGGTGACACACATAGGTGTCTGCACATCTCATGGATTGATATCAAGAGAGTACAAGGCTGATTTTAATGCATCACCTGAATTTCCTTTTTAAACCCATATCCTTCAATTGGACCCGGTAGAAACCATTTCCTCAATGTTAACTGGAGGTTTACTGGCATGAGCCGCTCGCAGCTGACATGGAGCCACTGTCACAGGTTTATTACGTAAAGGCAGTGCGCCCTGTTGGAATTTCCACGTTATTATTTTCAAACAGTTCCTAATGGTTCCCGTTTCTGAGTGTGGGGTTTTTGGAGTTTTAGTGGCGATTCTTTGCCATCCCGGTGCACTCCACTCCCATTCCTCTCTCTGGCCAGACATCTGCAGACAGTGCTATGAAAGCTCCGCTCTTTCTCCTGCTAACCACTGCGCTTCTTATCTTCACTCCTCTTCACTCTTCCTTCCCACACTCCCCTCTTCCCCTCACCCTCTCGCTCCTCGTTGCCTCACTCTCCATAGACCTTCTTTACAAAGCCTAAACTAGTGGCTTTCCTGGCGCTAGTTAGTATTCAGCTGAGGGGCGTCAGAGCCTGTGATTCAGAAACAAACGGAAAGGTGGGCTCAGCAAAATGTTTGATAGAAATTCACCCCCCCCCAACCTTCCTGCTTGGCTCCCAGTGCCCCCGCCCATGCTTTAGCCACACTCTCTTTTTAGAGCCACCCTCGACTCCTCCTCCTTCATAAAACACTGAGTTAAACTCACACAACAGCACCAAAATAACAACCAGTCACTCCTCCCCCATTAGGAAGCCCTACAACACACACAGACCGCTTAAAAGGAAAGGAGAGAAACCGAGAATGAGACGGGCCAAGACGGGGAGAGAGTGAGAATAGGAGAGTCGGAGAGACTGAAAGTAACAGAGGCTGACACTGACAGAAAGAGTCTAGCAGGGCTGATACTGACACTGACTGTGATAGAGATATTGATTCTGACAGTGACGGAAACTAAAGGGAAATGAAAGTGTCTGATACAGACAGGGGGGACTGACAGAGATTGATACTGAGCAAGACTGGCAGTGACAATGAGAGACTGAGGCATGCACTGAGAGAGACTGATCCTGAGAGAGAATGATACAGAGACTGCTACTAAAAGATAAATGCGAGACACTCTCACTGACACTGAGAAAGACTGACACAGAAATACCCCGACAGATATGGACATTGACAATGAGACTAGCAGAGACTAACACAGACACTGACAGATACTGATGCTGAGAGAAACTGACAGACACTGATACTGACAAAAAGAGAATGACAAAGACTGATGCTGACATACATTGACACTGGCATAAAGACTAGCAGAGACTCATGCTGACACTGAGAGGAACCGACAGAGACTTTGACTGGGACTGCCAGAGTGACTGACAATGACAGAGGCTGACAGAGAAAGACACTGGCAGAGACTGGCAACGATTGACTGACACTGACAGAGACTGACAATTTCAGTGAGAGGCTAACAGAGAAATACTAAAAGAAACTGACACTTGGTGGGACATACAATGACAGGGACTGACATCAACAGGGAATGACAGAGGCTGACACTGAGAGACACTAACACAGATGCAGACTGACACTGTGAGAGACTGAAACTGACACCAAAGGAGAGCCACTGGCAGTGCCTGACATGGACAGAGAGAGAGACTGACACTGGCATGGAATATCAGCGAGAGATGCGTACACTGCAAAAGACTTACAGAGACTTACACTGTCTAAGAAACACTGACATAGAGAGTACTAGTATACTCGTAGGAATGAAGCCCCTAGAGTCGACATAATGCTGAAAAATGCCAAGAACCTAGCAGCGCAGGGAAGGTTCTTGCTAAAAAGATATTGTCGATTTACGTTGATTCCTCTAATATCATTCTATAGAATTATAGTTATTCCCATTCTGACACACAGATCTGAAACGTCCTTCTTGTTATTGGAGGACATTTGGTCCCGATTAGAAGGGGCGTTTTGGAAAGCTGTCCTGAAGCTCCCTAGAAGTATACCTATCCAGTTAGTAAGAAGAGAACTTGCACTGACGTCAATCAAAGCAATCACAAGCTGGAAATCAATCTCGTTCTACCGAAAATGCCTGGAGGACAATCCGACTGGAGGCTTTGAGGTTACAAAAAAGGCAATGAATGATCCAAGCAAAATAATCTTACAAGAGTGGAAATGCATTTGCCAAGCTATTAATCAAGATCTAAATGAATCAGCTGATTCCCTGATGAGAGATCCTTCCAGAGTTAAGAGAAAATTGTATATCAGCGATTGGATCGAAACTCAGGAAGCAGCTCATCAGTTTAAACATTATGAAGACTTCTGGAGTGGTGCTCGGAAATTGAATCTACCGCGAGCATATGTGCAAATATTCACTAACTGGTTTTTGAGATCCCAGATTATGTGTTTCTGTTTAAATATTCTCCTGACTAGACAATTGCTGAGCAAAAGAAAAGATCAATCAAAAGACATTACATGTAGACTGTGTCAAGAGAAAGACTCAGAGGAATCTTTGAAGCATCTAACCCTGAGCTGCCGTAAATTGACACCGGAAAGAGACCTTTACCTGGGTGAAGTGATATCAAAATATAGGGCCAAGTCGGTTGATGAATGGTGGAAAATTCGAGTTGAAGGAGAGAAAACTCACATCAGTTTAGCATTGACGAAATTTGTGTTGGCCATTTTTGATAAGATAGAAGCAGTAGCTCCAACCGAAGAATGACTTGTTTGAACGGTGGAGCTGAAGTTGAACCTATTATAAAATTGATCTGGATATGTAAATATTTTTTTATGATGTGTATGCATGATGTTTTTTATTTTAGGGAAGTGAATTGGCTAGAGGTTTTCTAAATTGTAAACCGTTTGAGCCAAATAAAAAAAATAAAAAAGTGAAAATGGATGCAGAAAAGAGTTAATCAGGTTCTCAGGAACTGACTGGAGATAGGCAAGAAAATGTAAAACTCATGGATCGTGTGATGCAAGCGGAAGTTGACCTGTTCCAGCGCAGTGTAAAACGCGCAAGAGAAAGAGATTGGTATTTTGAAAGCAAACCGCTTTGAATATGCACGCAAAATGCAGACTCCACAAAATGAAAATAAGTCAAGTCGGAATGAAATCAGGGAATTGAAAGATCAATCAATGGCCCAAAGCTGTCATGGTCATGAAGTCAGGGGCACAGGCATGCAGGGGTTGCATGAACAGGAGAGCTGGGTGGACACTGTCCTGGCACCTTTGGAGCCAGGCTCATGAACAAAAGTAAACAAGAACTTCCATTTAATACTAAAAGACTTTTATTATGGAATTAGCACTTCAGATGCATTAACCTTGAACATTCCATCCATTAAGCAGGATGCATTAACCTTGCACATTCCATCCATTAAGCAGCCCCAGGTGTATTCTTGGGTGTGGCTGCTAATGGATTACTTCTCTAGGAGTGGCAGGGTGTGGCTGGTAAGCCGGCCCTAATGGGTGTGCCCACGATCTCAGCTATATAAGCTGGCCCGATCCTCAAGACAGATGCTTTGTGTTATTTTGCACTTGCAAGCAGCGTAACGCTCACCATCGCCTGAGGTCAGACTTACCTTTGAAGATCCTGCTTCCTGGACATCATGCTTCCTGCCAGCATACTTACCAACTGGGGGAATCTGTTCTTACCTGTACATCTCTTCAGCAAACCAAGTATTCATCTTTACACTTTCCGGAACGCCGAAATCTTCATCTTGGCGCTGTAGCACGACATTCTCCATCGTCGAGAGCAGCGCCTGCAAGGAAAAACAGAAGACAAGGTTAGACATCGGAAAAACAGTCCATTTAAGGTTGCGCTTCGCCATACTTCGCGCTTTCCCTTAAACCATCACTTACCTGCTGTCGAGCATTGCGGTTGCATCCATCTTCCATTCGGCCTCGTCTCGCGTCTCACAGCTGCATTGAGGGTGCATTTCCATCTAAGGGAAGAAAACAGAAGAGAGACATTATTGCGGGCATAAATAGGAGCAACATAAACAGACAATAAGGAGAATGAACAGCATCACAAGAGCTCAAGAAAGACTTACCAGTCATAAGGAGAAGCATAGTCGCAGCTGGACTGGACTAATCCTTATCAGGGATCAGTGAAGGAACTGGACCCCATTCGACACGCCCCTGCTAGAAGTAGCAGGACGGAGAGCTTATCTTCCATAATTCACAGGTGAGCTTTATGGGCCGGCATATGCTCACAGAAACCGTTCTGTGGGGTGAAGGGTTTGAGAGGTACAACAATCACAGATTGACACACTCACACACTCTTATCTCCACGCAGGAGCAGTATCACCACATACCACCGCTCACAGCTTTTCTACTGGGGGAGAGGCCTGAAGGGGGTTATTCAAGTTCAGGGAGGGCTGCAACTGTGCCCCAAAGCCTCCGCAGAGACCAGGTGAGCGTAACAGAACACAAAGCCTCTAATACTCTCTGCCTGGGCATTATGGAAACTTCAGAAACAGATCAGTTAGCCCTCTTACTAGGGGAATTACGGGCTGAAGTACATGCTTCAAGAGAGGAAACCAATGCATTACGGTGGATCTTATTGTAACTCGAGAAAGAACTGACGAATCGGCAAGACAAATGCTACAAGCACAAGCAGGACAGGTTCCACTGCCTAGAGTGACCCATTCTTCTCATTCTTCCACACCACAACAATCGAAACCGGTTCTGGTGGTTCTTCCAGGAGCAGTGCCCCTAGCCCCTCCCGAACGCTTCATCAGCGACCCAAACAAATTTGCTGTATTTATGAACCAATGTCGCCTTCATTTCTTGTGCAGACCAGGAGCCTTTCCTAATGACCAAGCTAAAGTGGCGTTTGTACTCTTGTATTTAGGAGGTAGTGTGGCAGACTGGTCTATACCTTTGGTAAATCAAGATGACCCTTTACTCTGGAACTTTGGGAATTTCCAACATGAGGTGGAGAAATTGTTTGCCCGTCATACTCATGGACAAGCTCTGGGCAACGAGTTGTTGTCACTCAGACAAGGGAGTCTAGATCCATTAACCTATATTGCAACCTTCAAACGTCTCATAGCCCAGACCAACTGGCCAGAAGAGAGGAGGACTACACTCTTTTACCGAGGGTTATGTGGAGAATTTAAGGATGTGTTGGCGCAAGTGGTGAATCCCCCTGAGAAGTGTGCGGACTAGATAGACCTGACGGAGCAACTCAATCATAGGTTGCAGAATCGGAAAATGGATCGAGCTAGATCAGAGGGATGGTCAGTTTACGTAGATCACGTGAGAATCAAACTAAACCACATGAACAGTCTGAGCCAATGCAAATTGGTGGATTACGAAGTCCCCTTACCAAAGCAGAAAGGGAAAAACGGAGAAAACAACAGCTTTGCTTATATTGTGGACAAGCAGGTCACTTCCTCCGTGACTGCCCGGTAAAACCACCCAAGAAAACGGTTGGGACAACAGACAAAACTGATCAAGAAGAAGAACAGAACTCGGGAAACACCAATGCCCGGCAAGTGTAGGGGTCTGCTTGTCGAGCATGAAAAAGGAATCTGTACAGACCACACATCTACTCCTTCCAGTGCTTTTGGTGAATCACAAGCAACCATCATAAATACATGCCTTGGAGGCATATATTGATTGTGCAGCTGTGGGTAACTACATTGACCAAGATTTGGCTCTCCGAATAGGCCTTCCTCTCCGACAGAAGCAGAAATCGCAAAACGTCACTGCTGTGGATGGTTCTCAGCTATCATCCGGCCTGGTGACACAATACACAGAGAAAGTCAAGCTTCTGTGTCAGGACGGGCATCAAGAGGACATTACTTTCGATCTCATCAGTGCTCCTCAGTTCCAGATGATATTGGGAATGCCCTGGCTGGAGACCCACAATCCTAGGATCGACTGGCGAAAATGAGTTCTGACATTTCCTCATGATTGTGCCGACACATGTTACAAAAATGATGACACCAATCTGATACCGAAGAAAGTAATCGTGTTGGGTCTCGCCAGCTCCTCAGCGCTTGAATACCAAGATTACCAGGATGTCTTCAAAAAAGAGCAAGAAGTCCAAATAGACCAGGTAAACACGCCTGGCCACGTAGCCGCTCTCTGTATATTGTCCAAAAAGGGACAGTGTGATTCACAAGGATGATACTGTTTCCAGTACTAATGGTTCCTTTTGTAAAATATTGGTTGCGTAGAATAAATCACCAGTCTGAATCAAGGTGTGATTTGTTTATAAAGCAGAAAGTTTAAAGGTAATCACTAAATAAGTCTTAGTGAGGACGCGGCTACCATCTCCCACAGTTACAATCGACTAATGGTGCCAATGCATTTCGGAGCTAAGTGCTCCTTCATCAGGGCAAGTCTGCATTACATAAGGTAACATAAAGTGTATAAGTAACCGGAGTGTTGATAAAATCACATAATTGGCAAAAAGGCAAACAATGAAATGTATAACACATCATGCATAAATCAAAATTAATCAACAATATATCCAAACATAATCATAAAAAATATAACAGGTCACATACCAGAGCGTGTTGGAATGCAGGACGCGGTGAAGAGATAGTGGGAAAAGGAGATGCACAAGTAAAAAAATGAATAGTGGGAAAACAGAAAGGTAAATATATAGAATGTGAAGGGAAGAATTAGAAGTTACCTCCAGGGATCGAGGTAGCCAGTAGTAAGAAGAAGGACAAAATGTCCGGTTCACGAGGGATCGGAGGTCTAGGGACTAGATCCGATCAGATGAGAATCTGAAAATGTAACAGCATATCGGTAAGGAGGCCAAAAAGTAACATGGAAATGACAAGGAGACGAAAAGCAATGTGCTTACCTGCGCTCGCGGAGCTGCGAGTGCACAGAGGCTGGAAATGCGGGTGGCCGTGGAACGCCGTTTCGCATCGCCAGTTTACAGCATTGCCTAGGGAACTAAAGCTTAAATAGACACGTGACCGCAGTCCGTCATGTGAAGGGCGCGGTGCGGTTTGTACGCTGTGCTGCGGGATTTAGGGGGCCAATAGAAAACAAACAAACTAATTATGAGTGCTAGTGAGTGTGATTGAGCAATTGTAGAACATAGAAAAATTTAAATTAAGAATGTCAACAGACATAGAAAACATACTGTATGAAAAAAGAACAAAGAACAATATACGCATAGAGGCAGAACAAAATGAAACACGTTAAAAGGAAGTAATGAAGAAGTAAAAAAGGGTGTATGAAATAAGATAAATAGATCAAAATTATATAACACAACATTGTGTACACAAGAAACTTGTAAGTATCAGAAGCAATTATAATGCTGCACAGTCATATTAAGGCCATGCCTTCAATCAGTCATCAGAGTATGGAATACGTTTGGACACTGGTCCCAAATGGTAGCAACAAACTGTGCTACCTTGGTTCCCAAACAAAAGTTCGGGAGGGGAGACCCCAGTACCCAGGTTAGAATAGATAAGATTATAAAGATACAAGGCAAATATATGTGTAAATCACATGAAACAACAAAACTACTCTCAAAACTATGAGGAAGCAACCAATACCTAACATGGTCAAGGTTGAAAAGTTCAAAAAGTCAAGAATAATCAATGCAAAGGACATATAAATAATGTTTCACCACAAAGCTTGATGTACCAGTCAGGATGGTGTACAGGTGACAGATCACAATGTTTGTACCATTTATATATTGACTCGCAAAGCTTCGCTAGCGAACCGCTAAGAGTAAAACATAGGAACATAACAGCTCAGATGTAACATTGGTAGTTGATCTCTTCATTCAGGCCATTCGGATAAAGACTACCTAGTCTGTCTATCCAAAAGGTTTCCCTTTCATTGAGCCGCAGGCCCAAATCTTCGTGTGGATTGGTTTTCTTCAGTACTTCCAGGATCAGGAACCTAATTTGGTTTAAATTATGGTTTTTATCACGCCAGTGTCGTGCCACTGCTGAGTTAGGGTTAGAGTTACGTATACAAGAGCGGTGTCAAAAAAGAGTAAGCCAACGTTCTTCCCCCGCACAGACCCTACGATTGTCAAATAGATCTTGTACCGGAGCCCAGATCCCTTGCAGCCGAATTTACGCTCTGACAGAACAGGAAAATCAGAATCTTAGAACTTACCTGGATCAGTACCTGGCGAAGAGTTTCATTCGCCCTCCCAAGTCACCTGCCTCCTCGCCCTTATTCTTCGTGCCTAAAAAGGAGGGGGACTTAAGAACTTGAATCGACTATAGAGCCATCAATCAGATCACAGTAGAAAATCGATATCCTTTACCACTTATACCAGAGCTCCTTGACCAAGTGAAACATGCTCAAATCTACACAAAAATGGATTTAACAGGAGCATAGAATATTGTAAGAGTAAAAGAGGGAGACGAGTGGAAAACGGCCTTCCGCACAAAGTACGGCCTCTTTGAATACCAGGCCATGCCCTTCGGGCTATGCAATGCCCCCACGGCGTTCCAATACTTTATGAATGATGTACTCCGTGAACTACTGGACGTTTGCACTCTTCTTTACATTGACGACATTCTTATCTACTCAAATTCCATGGAAGAGCATGTAGACCATGTCCGGGCAGTCTCAGAGAAGCTTTGACAACACCAATTGTATGCCAAGTTGGAAAAATGTTTTTTCCATGTAACCAAGGTCGAGTTTCTCGGTTTCATGCTCACACCACAAGGCGCACATATGGATACACGAAATGTGTATGCAATCATCCAATGGCCTTCACCAACATCCACTAAAGGCGTGCAAAGCATGCTCGGATTTGCCAACTTTTATCGTCGGTTTATACCTGGGTTTTCACAAATTGTACATCCATTTATCTCCTTGTTAAAGAAAAATCAAACGTTCCATTGGTCGACAGAAGCTGAAGAAGCCTTCCAGAAGTTGAAACTAGCATTCACTAGAGCACCAGTCCTTCGACACCCACGACCAGACCTACCTTACATAGCTGAGACAGAAGCTTCAAAAATAGCCATAGGAGCAGTATTGTCACATCGAGACCCTGAAACAGGACAACTACACCCTGTTGCATTCTGGTCCTGCAAATTTTCAGCCCCGAGTTGAACTACTCCATCACAGATAAGGAATTACTGGCGATTAAAACAGCATTAAAGGCCTGGAGACACTACCTTCTTGGGGCGCGACATTTGGTCACTGTCATCACGGACCAACGTAACTTGCAATACTTGAAAACCGCCAAAGCACAATCCTAGCGTCAACTTCGTTGGGCTCTCTTTTTCACGGAATACGATTTTATTATCACTTATAGACCTGGAGAAAGACCTGGGAAAGCAGACGCTCTGTCACGGAGGAGTGAAGAAAAAGAGGCTTTTACAGCATCCAACCCCTTGGCCATAATTCCTGAGGAAAGGATTCAAACCAGAATAGCTGCCACCACGTGTGTGGATGACCAAAGAACCAGTTAGCAATCCCGATGGATCAATCAACACAACAGGAATGGCTGTTAAAAGGTGACCAGTACACCATCAAAGACAATCTACTGTATTTCCAAGGACGATTATATGTCCATGAACTGCAAAAGCAAATCATCACAAATGACCACGATTCATTAGTGGAAGGACACCCAGGAATAGCCAAACCTCAGGCTAAGGTTAAACAAAACTACTGGTGGCCAACCTGGCGAAAAGACATTGCCCAATTTATTGAAACCTTCGGTGTCTGTGCACAACACAAGTCTCGGAAACAGAACCCTGTTGGCTTACTACATCCCCTAACAGTACTGCCAGCACCTTGGCATACCCTGTCGATGGACTTCATCATGGATCTTCTACCCTGCAATGGATACAACACCATATTAGTCATTTTGGATTTATTCTCCAAAATGCCTCCTTTCATCCCTCTGAAGTGACTCCCAACTGCGTCAACTCTCGCTTCTGTGTTCCTAGAGCAAATTGTTTGATTGCATGGATTTCCATCAATATTAGTATCTGATCGCGGAACTCAATTTGTTTCTGCCTTTTGGAGAAAGTGTTGTACGATTGCCAAAATCAATCTGCGGTTGTCCACAAGCCATCACCCTCAAACTGATGGGCAAACTGAATGAACCAACCAAACTTTAGAGCAATATCTCAGGTGTATGTTGCAACAGTCCGAGGATTCTTGTAAAAATATACTCTGGATAGCTGAGTATGCATACAACTCAGATCACACAAGCACAGGGCAAACTCAATTCTACACTGTGACGGAAGACATCCAAGGACATCAGTATTTGATCCACCCGATACCCTGGAAATGCCAGCCATAAAAAACGTGCATAAAACCATCACTTAGGTTCTTAAGGAGGCGACAGAGCATCTGACCAAGGCTAGGCAAAGACAAAAACTGTTTGCTGATCAACATCGGAAGGAAGCTCCTGCCTTTTGCGTGATCTGGTGATTGGAGAAAAGGTGTGGCTAGCATCCAAATATATTCCCCTGAAGGGGCCAAGAGCTTTCCGTCCAAGATACCTGGGCCCCTATACTATAAAGTCCATAATCAATCCTGTCGCCATGAAATTGGAGTTACCATCTCACATGAAAATTCACCTTGTATTTCATGTCTCTCTCCTCAAACCAATGAAATCCAATACACAGCTTAGTTCTCCGCCAGAGCCTGAAGTAATAGATGGAGAACAAGAATAAGAAGTCAAATCCATCCTGGACTCCAAGGTGGTTCAATCAAAATTGTGTTATCTAATTGACTAGAAAGGTTACGGACTTCAAGACCGAACTTGGGAACCCTGTGAACACGCCCATGCTCTGCGTTTAATCAGACAGTTCCATCGCAATAATCCCACGAATCCAGGACCAGGAGGAGAACCACCCTTGAGAGGGGCCTTGAGGGGGAGTGCTGTCATGGTCATGAAGTCAGGGGCACAGGCATGCAGGGGTCGCATGCACGAGAGACCTGGATGGACACTGTCCTGGCACCTTTGGTGCCAGGCTCATGAACAAAAGTAAACAAGAACTTCCAATTAACACCAAAAAACTTTTATTATGGACATAGCACTTCAGATGCATAAACCTTGAACATTTCATCCATTAAGCAGTATGCATTAACCTTGAACATTCCATCCATTAAGCAGCCCCAAGTGTATTCTTGGGTGTGGCTGCTAATGGATTGCCTCTATAGGAGTGGCAGGCTGTGGCTGGTAAGCCGGCCCTAATGGCCGTGCCCACAATCTCAACTATATGAGCTGCCCCGATCCTCAAGACAGACGCTTCGCGTTATTCTGCACTTGCAAGCAGTGTAACGCTCACCGTCGCCTGAGGTCGCACTTTCCTTTGAAGATCCTGCTTCCTGGACATCCTGCTTCCTGCCAGCATACTTACCAACTGGGGGAAGCTGTTCTTACCTGTACATCTCTTCGGCGAACCAAGTATTCATCTTTATACTTTCCGGAATGCCGAAATCTCCATCTTGGCACCGCAGCACGACACGCTTCATTGTCGACAGCAGCGTCTGCAAGGAAAAACAGTAGACAAGGTTAGACATTGAAAAAACAGCCCGTTTAAGGTTGCGCTTCACCATACTTCGCACTTTCCCTTAAACCATCACTTACCTGCTGTCGAGCATTGCGGTTGCATCCATCTTCCATCCAGCCTCGTCTCACGTCTCAGAGCTGCACTGAGGCCGCATTTCCATCTAAGGGAAGAAAACAGAGGAGAGACATTATTGCGGGCATACATAGGAGCAACATATACAGACATTCAAGAGAACGAACAGCATCGCAAGAGCTCAAGAAAGACTTACCAATCATAAGGAGAAGCATAGTCACAGTTGGACTGGACTAATCCTTATCAGGGATTAGTGAAGGAACTAGATCCCATTTGTTGTGCCCCTGCCAGAAATAGCAGGACGGAGAGCTTATCTTCCATAATTCACAGGTTTGCTTTATGAACCGGCGTGTGCTCACAGAAACCGTACTTTGGGGTGAAGGGTTTGAGAGGTACAACAATCACAGATTGGCGCACTCACACACTCTTATCTCCACGCAGGAGCCGTATCACCACATACCACTGCTCACAGCTTTTCTACTGGGGAGAGGCCTGAAGGGGGTGATTCAAGTTCAGGGAGGGCTGCAACCGTGCCCCAGTGAATGTAACAAAAGTAAAGTGCTCAAGGCCAATCAGGCCCTGGTCTCAGAGTTCAAAAGCCAGCTCTCTGAGCACCATCAGGAAAGAAGGACAGAAATAAGCAGATGTGAGAGTTTGACAAATGAAATTGAAAATGACAAACAGATATTGAGGCACCCTGACCAGTCAGTGTATGGGAAAGGGCCCTCTGATCCAGGGGTGATGCCCTCCCCATTGGGAACCTCATGCCAATAAACCACAACTTCCTATGGGCCGACTGTGACTGACCTCATGCTTTTCACCTACAAAGCTCAAGGAAACATAAGGCACCTAGACTTAGCCAGGCCTAGCAAACTGATCCAGAAGACCAGTCCATATCTGCGATTGAGGAGTACTCACCTCTACCACACAGAATGGAAAGTGGCAGACCAGTGTGTCCTGTGAATTTAAGAATAATCCTGTGAGTATTTCAGACACTGAAAACTCCCTTTCGGAGAAAATGAGGGAGGTGGATTTTAAAAAATGAGATTGCAGAGAGACAACCTAGCTCGTTTCACTGGAGAACAACATTCAAAGCTTCAGCCCAGGAGAGGCATATTAAAAACTTTCAGGGGAAGGGGTTAATTTCCCCAGACTATCTTGAAGGGGGAGACTACACATTTGAGTCAGTCTGAAGAAGAGACTGAGTATTATCCTGTGCCAAAAGCTAATATAGGGGAAAGGACCCTGAGAATTCACAGAGGCACAGACAAGAGGAGTCCAGAACCAGTGGTTCTGGGAGGTATTCCCAGTCTCATAGAGATAGGGAGCTCCTAGAAGATAGGGAATGGAGTACCAATAGCAGCTTTGAGTCAGAGGGTGAATGGACTCAGGTGCAGAGAAAAAGGAAGACAGGGTAACAAAGAAAGGGTTTGTCAAGACCAAAGTAGACATATCAAGGCCATAAAGAGCTTGAACACCCCATACCATAGAAACGCTAAGTATCCAGTGAGGGAAGATCTAGTTTGTATGAACAAATTATATCCTCATTTGGAATATAAAATGATGTAATAGTATGGAGTTTGTGAAATGGACGTTCTCTCCTGAGTACTCAAGTTTCTTTTCGAAACTGGAGGACCAGAATCATTATAAATGGTCCACCTATAAGGTAGCCATTTTAAAACATTTTTCTACACCAAGGAACCGACAAGAGGCCTGTAAGACTGCATATAATTTGCAATGTGGGGAGGATCGGGGCCCTAGTGAGTTTGTGCAGGAGTTAAAGCAGGTATTTGCTCATACTTTCCTGCAGGTAAACATAAATAGTAGGGAGTTCATAGCCACATATTTCCATGTGCTCCCCGAATACATAATGACTCATTTGGTGCGTGATTTTCACGAACACAGGACCCTAGATTGGGTGATTGAACAGGCCAGAAGGATCTATGAGTTCCAGAAGCCCACTGCTGCTGCGAAGGTGGAGCAGGTAAAAACCACCCCTTGATTGGATCCAGAGATGGGGGGGCTTAAAATTCTCCTTCTGCCAACAAGCCGAATGAAAGGCAGATGAGATCCTCGGATCCAGACCAATCAAAGGGTGGTCAGGCAGGATCTCAGACCAATGACCCCTCTGACCGTGCTACCTATGTAAGCCCTAGGTACAAGGGTACAAAACCAATCCTGGGGTATATATACACACCCAGCCCAATGGGGGGTACCAATCAGGTAACTACTGCCCCGGGTAACTGCCCTCCAAACTTCCCTCAGGAGAGAAGTATCACTCCACCTTCCATCCTGAACCTTTCCCCCAGATATCTCCTGAACCAGAATTTCCAAAATAATCCTCCTGTCTCCCCCCGATTCCAGGACAATAGATCCCTGAACCCGGGAGAATGAAGATTCAGGATAGAAAATTATGGGATGAATTTCCAGTACCTGAGCTACTCGGGAGAAGGGACAGTTACCCTTTTCGGGAGCAGCAGAGGTATGACTTGAGAAATCCCTACCACCCAGAAAAGGTCTTGCACCTGCAGCAACAGGTCCAGCAACTGACCGACAACCTTGGGGGAATGATGAGGGCTCAGTCTAACCCTCAACCTAGCCCTGCTTCCCAGAATGCCCCAACACACAGGGCTGATGCCCTGGGGGGGAATGATGGGAGGAAACATCAGACAAACCACAGGTTCCTGAGGAGGGGGCCCGGGTGGGGGGTAGATGCCAAGCTCTAGAGAAAGCTCTCTTTCCCATCCAGACAGAACCACTAGAAACCTCTCAGCCTGAAATGACTCTTCTACCCCTGAAATGTTAGAACCAAATGAGCAAAGGGTAAGTAGGAGAGGCTAAAGAAGAGCCCATTTTATGGAGGCACTCCGGATCATTCCCTTTAAAAGAGAAGAGTCCCTGGAGGTTTCAGGGAAGCAGACCTTCTCTTTCAGAAATGGGGGGATCACTCCCAAAGGAAAATTGGTCCCAAAAGACCCTGAGTGGGACTGGTAAGTATGGAGACCAACCCAAAAATACAAACTATTCAACCTCTAAAATGTAAGACAGATAGAATAGAAACTGAGGTGTCCTTCCCCTAAACAGGTTCTGAAAACTGCCCGCAGGAAAAGGGGAACAGCAAAGAATCGGGGGAGAAACAGTATTCCCCAAATCCGCCCTTTGTTAGTTGTAACATTTTCTTTGCAGATTCTCAAACTCCGACACAGAAGATTTCTCAAGATCACACAGTGTCTGAGTTCAATATTAAGAATAGGACCACCGGGCTTGCAAATCACTCACACTTTCTTTGCACCCTGTAGGAGAAAGATGACAGATTCTATGCACTCGTCAAGGTGCAGGGTCAGTGTGAATTATTAGCTCTGATGGATACTGGATCCCAAGCAACCCTCCTGTTCAAAAGGCCTTTGACCAACTAAACACAAGACGTGGGGAGGGTCACCAAATTCCCTTCACACCACTTACCAGACAACTCCAACATTTGGACGGGAATGACATTTCCATTGAAGGGACTGCAGATCTGGAAATTGGAAAACATAGATCAAAACACCCAGTGATAGTCATGACTACAGAGGGCACCCCTTGTTTACTGGGGTTGTTTAATGGGGAACTATCTCCTGAGGAGGTTATCACCTCTGGTTGACTGTGTAAACAAGGTCCTCTGGACCCAGAGTAACTGACCTATAAAGTTAAAAATGAGTACCAATTATGTAAGCATGAATTGTACCTGTCATTTAATTGATTGACAAACTGAGAAAGTATAATTTCATTTCAAGAATAACCAGGTCCCAGACATCACTGTCATCTCCGTAGGAGAAAGAAACTGGTGATGGCATCCCTTCTCATTCTTGCAAACAAATCTTCCTCCCAGTTTAAAGTGGCAATCCACACTCGAAGAGTACAATCTAAAATGATATGCCAGTCCAAAATCAGAAGAAACCTTGAGTCCCGTGAAACCAGACAAGGAAGAACCTGCTCAAAGTCTGACGGACATTCAGAAAAAGGGGAAACAGTTGTTTTTCCCTATACAGTTAAATGAGGGGGAGGAGCTGTTGCTCGCAAAAATATGCCTGAATAATGGAAGGAGTTTCATCAGCAAAGGATCATTCAGGAAACTCCCAAAAGATCAGACAATGCCCACATTTGATTAGCAAATGGGAAGTAGGTCTGGAAACTCCAAACCCTATACATCTCCTGACTAGCAGGTGTATGCTAAATATTTCCATTGGCAACAAAAGCAAAGAGCATAATTGTTGAGAGATGTCCCTTCTGCCTTTCATCTGGGCACTGGCATTCTCAACCGATTTGCAATCAATTTGGACCGAATTAATAATAAAGCCTGGTCCCGACTGGGGGTAACCCCATGGGCTCTGACAACACTGAAAAAGCAATTTCGGTCAGTTCAGTTGCTGCCTTCTGTGGTTGATGTTCAAGTGCAGGAAGGGGTCACCATCCCGGGACAGGTGCGTCAATTTATTATTCCCATTTAAAACAAAGCGAGGACAGAACCTCAAACATCAGGATGCCTTTATACATTCAAATTCCCATCTCCAATAAAAAGGTTTGTTTTTAAATCTGACACCACTAGTAGACCTAGAACACAACAAAATTTGAATATTGGTGGAAAACAGCGACCCTCGAAGTATCACTTTGGGCACAGACACCTTTATTGGAATGGCGGTTGATGCCCAACATTATTCTATTGATTTGGGTAATGAAATCATGGGACCAATCCCAAACGACTGTTTCAACATCAGCAACAGTATTCCTCCAGAAAAGATTTTTACTAGTCATGGGTGGAATTTCATGGTGTACTCTTTCTTCCCCTACGAGGTAGAAGAGGTGACCTGTGACATCAGGATGGAGGAGGTAGTGCTCAGAGTCAAGGACCACTAGCTCGAATCCCAGGAACCTACTGTCCAGGTCAACACCATCAAAAGAGATCTCTCCACCCAACTGGAGGATACCGCTGAAATTGCCAAGCCCGAGGTCTTTCCAGGTTTCAAGCAGATGGTCGAGGAAAGGGTCAATCTTGCTTACACCTGTGTGACCGAGGAGCAAAGGCAAAAGCTAAAACAGGCCTTCCTGGAACTCCAGGATATCTTTTCAGTGGACTCATAGGACTGTGGATGCACCCCTATTCCTTCAACCACCACACCCACGGACCCCGAGATGGCTCCAGTATTTAGGAAACAATACCGGTTACATTTTGCATCCATTGAATCACTCACAGAGATTATTAAGAACTTAGAATCCCATGGTATAATTAGTCCGATACACAGTACCTTCAACAACCTGGTACTGGGGATACTCAAAGCAAGCGGCCAATGGAGACTATGTGCAGACCCGAGGGAGTTGAGCAAACAGGTCCACATGTCAAGATGGTCACTTCCCTACATTGATCAAGGGCTGGCACAGATTCAAGGAACACGCCCATTGACCTGACCAGCAGCTACGAGACAGTACCCATGAGTAGGGAAGACCAGTACAGGTTTGCCTTAACCTTGAGGGGGCCGCAGTAACCATGGACCTGAATCCCGTTTGGATAAATCAACGCCAGCAATGAGTTCAACATCTTTCTACATAAGGTCATGCCGGACTTGGGCATAAGGGAAAATCTAGCCTATGTGGATGATGTTCTGATCAAGAGCTCAACTGTGGAGGAACATATAGCAGAAACCTGCTCTGTTCTGACACAGTTTCAGAAAGCAGGGGCAAAACTTCCCTTTAAGAAGGCACAGTGGTGTAAGACCCGAGTGAACTTCTTAGGGCACGAGATCCCCCCTGAGGGTCCTACTCCCCATGGGAAGAAGGTGAAAGCCTTATTGAAATTAAAAGACCCTACTCCTCTGCGAGAATTAAGAAGCCTTCTTGGACTCACTAATTATAGTCAGAAGTTCATTGAAGAATACGCAGAGCTCACTTGACCCTTGGTCCATGTATTAAAGGCTGGAGTCACGTGGGAGTGGGTTCCAGTACAAGCTGAGGCAGTTAAACAACTGAAAATAAGCCTTTCCCAGGTTCCTTGTTTGGTTTACCCTATAAAGAACATGTTGTTCTTCTTGGAGACAGGTTTCTCAGATACTTGCCTATCAGCGGTGTTGAATCAAAAGCATGAAAAATCAACAAAGTAATCTCATACGTGAGCAAAACTTTGTCCTCTGTGGAGGAAAAATTCTATGACTGTGAGAAGGCACTCCTGGCAACAATGTGGGCATTGAAAAATGACCACCCATTCATCCAGGGTGAGATCATCATTGTCAAGACTCCTCGGCAACCCTTGCAATATCTACAAAGTGACAGAATTCGGGTGGGTAATGGTATTAATTCCAGAATTACTTTCTGGATTCTGTCCATGCAAGGCTTTTCTGTGGAGGTCAGATAAGGCCAAAACAAGAAGAGCCCATAAGCGCAATCGTTGGCAGACTTGCATGATTGTTCACAAGAAAACAGTTTTGAGGACTAAAGTCTAATGACCAACAACAACATGGAGGCATACTTAACTTTCCCACAAAAGGTCTATGAAGAAGACACGTGTCAGGGCACACCCACAGTTTATGGAAGGGTGATGGGCATCCAAGTTACAGCTGTCCTCAGGTCACAAACACATGTGAATAGGGAACTATCGACTGCCCAGTGGTCTGATACCCCAGATACAGATTTGATCACTGCAGAGAAAGAGGACCAGATCATTGGAAAATGCTATCAACACATTGAAGACTGTGAGTTTACCTCTAACAGAGTCGGATTATACCAGTAAAGAGGATCTCTGGGTGTTGATGAAGTTTTTCAAGATGTTCCGGGTCCAAGACGGTTTGTTGGTAAGGAGAGCCCTATCTGGCTGTGACCAGTGGGTTGTATCTACCTCATTCCAAAGTGTGATGTTGTACCACGCCCATGACGCAGCCACTGCCGGTCATCGGGGGTTCCACAAGACATTAGAAATCTTGCAAGAGGTTGCTTACTGGCCACACATAGTCCAGGAACTCAACCTTATCTAATGGGGTATCTTGTGTGTGCTCATTCTTAACCCAGTTCACTCACACACAGAGCACCCCTACACAAAAAGGGGAATGACCTGCCTTGGTCAGATTTACAAGTCGACTTCATTGGGTCAGTGATTCACTCCTCTAGAAGAAACCAGTGCATGTTGACTGCAACATGCTTGTTCACCAAGTGGTTAGGGTGTCTTCTAGCACAGAATTGCAAGGCAGAGACAGCTGCTGCATTAATGATCAACCACATCTTCTCTCATTTCGGGCTCCCGCAAAGGATTGAGTTGGACCGAGGAAGCCATTTTACGAGTGAGGTGATGGCAAAGATGTCGGAGATTCTAGGGGTAAAAATAAAATTCTACATTGCCTACTGCCTGGCCTCAGCGATGGGTGGAGAGTTACAACAAGACGATTGTATCTTAAAGAAGTTCGTAGCAGACTCTGGACCAAGTTGGGACATCCAATTACTGATTGTCCTGAGTGCTCTTAGGTCTACACTATCTTCTGCAAAAAAGGTGCCCCATTTGATCACATGACTGGACGAAAAATGGTGTTACCCCAGCATCTGGTCTATAGAACTCAGGAGCAGACCGTGATCAATGCGTCCGCCATTCATGAGCACCGCCAGCATGCTTTTGCTTATGCTCAGTGCAATTCAGAAAAGTCTGCTGAAGGAATGAAGACCTATTATGATCTAAACACCACCAAGAAAGAGTATTAAGTAGAGGACATGGTTTACCTGTACAATTTTCAAAGGATTCAGAACAAGGAGATTCCTCCCGTCTTGACATGGTGCCTTGATATTGTAGATAAAATATCCCCTGTTGCGGGCCAGATCCACATCCCAAAAGGAGAACAGACTGAAGAAAAATGGGACCACATCAATCAGTTGAAAAGCTGTCATTGCAGACCAGCTTTACGACTGATTGAGGAGCCAAAAGAAAGTCAAGCAGAGGAACCATCCAAGGCGTGAAAACCCTGGAGGGAGAATTATAACAGGTAGTTAAGTAAATATTCTTTGGAAATGTTAAGAAAATGTGTTGAATTGGTTGTGTCTAGTTTTGTGTAAGGTTTTCCTGTATAGAATGCAATGTCCATCTTCCGGGGAAATATGTTGTGTAAAAGGTAGTAAACCTCTCTTTTTTCACTTTTGCTAGATAATTAACTTCATTTACGTCCAGCTTGGAAGCATGAGAGGAGTCTGGGGAGGACCCCAGGGACCCCAGAAAGAATGAAGAAAGGGGGTGCCTTGCCACACCCCCAACCCAATGACTGAAGGGGAGACTGGATTGCCCACTCCCTAATGAAAGAAGAAAGGAGGTGCCATGCTGCACACCCAACCCAAAGGCCGAAGGGAAGACTGCAGTGCTCACTGCCTAATGAAGGAAATTGAGCTGGATGGGCTCCAACAGAAGGAAAAATATGAGAAGAAAAAAAAGGGGAACCGCACTCTTCCCTCCTCTTCCCCATGAAAGAATCATGGAAGAACAGGTGGGGCATGTGGGGTGTAATCAAAGGCCCCAAGCCAACGGAACTGAAGGGCCCACTGGAGAAAATGACCTGCCACACTTCAGAAAAGAACCTTCACACTGAAAATGGCCCATTAAGGCTGACTGTGGGGGTTCTGCAAGTAACACAAGGGAGTGCAATGTGAAAAGGCCTATCCGTCATTAAACAAGGAAAAGAAGCCTTTCAATTCATGGTAGTGGAATAAATTCAAATGCCTCTTTGCAAATACTGACACGAAATGGCTTTACATGTTTATATGCAGTTTGAAAGCAAGAAATGAAAAAATTCCCCTGCGGACTTTAAGATTTTCCGGAAAATACTTTGTTTGTGTTAAACAAGATGTAACGTATATTATGCTTCACACGCTTCACACGCAAAATAAAGACAACAAGTGAAAAGAACAACTTTGTTGCATGGATGCATTGAAGATTTAATTTAGGCCTTAGGCAGACCCTTTTGGCTTGTTGTTGGGCAGACTGCGCAAATGGCTTCCCCCACTGAAAGCCTGGCTTGCATCCCAGCTGTTTACAACTGCAATAAAGTGTGGCCTGCTAAGAGTTGTTGAAAACAAACTAACCCCAGACTTGGTGTCTCTGAAAGCTCATTTCTTTTCAGGGAAATGGCATGGCCAGTGCATGACTGGAAAGTAGGGAGGAGATGTGAAACAGGGGCTGCAATCAAGGCTGAACTCTGGAAAAAATACCAGAAAATAGAAGCTTTTCAGATCAAAATGGTGTTCCCCTTCACATAAGAGGACAGGATGCTAAATGTCTGTAGGGCCTTGTGACATCAAAGGGCCGGCATAGCTCTGTATCTGTAGTGGGGGATCTCTTTTGGGCTGGTGCATCCCAAATATTTACAATCTGACACTTACACTTCAAACAACAAAGAGACTAATAAAAAACCATACTCTGGTCAGAGGCTTGCCCAGAGTGGCAAAAGGCCTGGAGACCAGAGAGCTACAATTTGCATAACATGAAGATGTCCTATTAATGTAAAAGGACAATTATCATTTAGACCTTTTTCTCAGCACCCATAAATCATACTGCCTTCTTTTTTGTGTCATTTTTAGATCATTTTTTGACAATTTTGTTGAAAGGAAATTCATCCACCTTAGACTTAGGGAATTGTAATGGCCAGCTAAAAGGTGCTCCTGGCTGCGCTGAACATGTCCCGAATTTGAGAATTGGTGTGCTGTTAGAGGGTAAAATGAGGAATGTGGGGAGTAAATTACATGTTCCTAACTATTATCCTTTTTTGTGAAAATGGCGGGAAATTGCCAAATGGCCATGTAACATGGTGTGGACTCAGCTGTTGTTTTTATTAAATTCCCCAAGATTAGCTGAATCGGAAAATATATACATTATGGCAGTTACAAGTAAATCACAAAGTTTTTGGGCACATAACTAGATTTTTGGCAAAAGTTGACATGAAAACAAAAAGGGATTTCAAATGGGAATGGCCTTATGTCTGCACCAGACACCTAAACCAATCCTTAGATATAGATTGGATTTGGGTGGAGAGTGAAGGGTAACTGTCCAATGCTGGTTGCAGGAATTCTTTCAGGGCACTGCACAAAATTGAAATCTTGATGGTGTCATCACTGGTATAAAAAGTGGATGCACTCAAGAGAGGGGACAGGGCTGCTGAAAATTACCATCCGACAGCCACAAGGAAACACCACAGGAGATTGCTGAGCATTGCATCAGGGGAGGCCTACAAAAGCTGACTAGGCCCTATGGTGAAGAGCTGGGGTCATCTCTGAGAGTGGAATGAGCAGACACCTGCCCTGTCCTCCAGGAGGGTCCTGAAATGCAGCTGGCTTTCCTGAACTTTGAATTGGGCCCTTTGAAACCAAAAGGTGGGAAATCTGCTTTCCTTCAATGCTTTCCCTTTATAGTGGGTGGGCCGGGGGGCAAAACTGGGTAGATCATTAGCCTCTTTAACAACAATTATTTGTTTAATGAATTCCCCTTGGCAGAACACCACAACTGATTTTTGTTAAAATTCGAAATTAACAAAGTTCATTCCCAGTGTGTGCTGAAAACTGTAGATTTTAATGTAATTGGGTAATCCTATTTTTCCAGTTAACCATCACTTCTTTTAGGAAGAGGGGTGCCATTGTCCCTAAACCAAAACTAAAAAAATCCCTAAACTTCCAGCTTCCCTCAACACAGGCCTTTAAGTGGACAGGGGGGTCTGAAATCCAAAATTCTCAAAGCACCCCAAATGTTTCTGTCCAGCTTCCCCAACACAAGTATTTTAGTGGAGGGGGTTTCTGTAATCAAAAATTGCTAAATCACCCTAGGTTTATTTCAAAGCAAAAGTGTGGATGAAATAATAATTGCCATATGCATTTGTACAAATCTGCAAACCCATCTGCTAGCCTTCCAAGCGCACAGCAAAATCAAAATTGCATAGCACTGCATCTGTAAATTTTTGTTCATTGACTAGATTTGGTTATTTCTAGAATTGAAATCGGGATAAAGTGAAGTACTGCGATGTATGTTTTCTCCCAATCAACTTGTGTGACTTATTTATGTAAACCATTTTTATTGTGAGCCACAAAGAAGGTGGTGTGTGTAGTTTTAGTGTGATTATTTATCATTCAAATAAATGCAAATATATTTCCTGTACATCGCCCTGGTTCTTGGCTCATTGCTAGCTCAGGGGGAGGGATCACAGGGGAATTATATAAATCTGAAATAGGGCTGAATAAAGAACTGACATTAAACCATTTGTTGTGTGACACCTGGGCTGGGGAGGAAAAGAACTCCCAGAGTTGAGCGTGGCCTCTCAAAAAAACGTTACATAGTGCCCGACCTCAATGTACCACAGTGAGGAGAGCTAGTGCCAATACCATGGTTCCCCAGTGAATGTTGCAAATGTGCGTTCCCATGTCACCCTGTGTGGGAAGCTGGTGTCCAATCCCATCATACCCCAGGGATGGGAGCTGGACCCTGATACCATATTACCCGGCAAGGAGATCTGGTACTGATTCCATGTCACCCCAGTGATTGTACATAGTGTGCAAGCCCATGGCACCCCTGTGATGGCTGCTAGTGCCCGATCGTATGGTACCCCAGTGTGTGTATTCAGTGAGTGAGCCCATGCACACCAGTGATGGGAGCCAATGGCACCCCACAGAGTTTGTTTTTAAATGGCTTTGTGGGTGATGGTGGTGTTGTTTCAAGGTGATTTGGGTTTGGACTGGGGGACAGCGAATGCAGGAGTTTTTGTTTTTCCAGTTTCATCCACCAGGGCCTTGCTTAGTTTTGCCACCTGCTCTGGATTTATTTTAGGATGGATAACCTAGGTTTTCTCACACCATGTGCCTAGTCCTTGGAGCCACATCTAGGACAGGGATTCATGTGTCTTTTCAGTTTGCATAATTGTGATGTTTTATGGGTTGTGTGTGACACTTTGTTGTTAATGCGCAAAGCAGTTATTTCTATGTACTTTTGTACCTTTTTGAAATTCACTTTTTTTATACAGTATGCAGAAACTGATGTGGATAGCTCAGTGAATTATGTGATTAGGGCTAGTTATTGTGACCGTCCTCCATCCCATCGCAATAAATCCTACTTGCTTTACCCAGCAGGTTTTGATAAAGATTTCTTTTATATTTTCAGATTCATTTATAATGTGGTTTGGTGTTTCACATATCTTCTTTATTAAACATAGACAACTAGGTCTACTCATGAAAGAACATAGTGAAAAAATCTTAGTGTGTTAGTGTAAAATTAACAGTAGGAAATGGTGCCTACTGAGTGCATTGGAGAAAGTGAAATAGGCATAAGTCCCGGCTTCTCCAATGATCTCTGCCTTAAGGCCAGCAAGACAGAGACCCTCTGCATTGGCACACCAGCTCCCTCCTATTCCCTTCACTCTCTGGCCGGCCTCCCTTGGCCCTCCCCCTGCTCCCATATGTAACTAGAGAGTTGGTACCCGCCGGAATGATTAAACCATTCTTAAGTTATAGAATGTTTGATTATTTACTGGGAACTGTAGAGGTGTCACAAATAATCACCTTTTTCCAGCATGTAGAAATTGAAAACTGAATTTGCAATTTGAAGAGTTAACAGTATATGTTTGAATGAAGCAGAGAAGCTGTTATGAACCCCTTAATTCAAAGGACGTGTATTTATTTACATGTTTTATGAATGAACAATTTAGATATACAAGAGAAGAGCATTGTTTTTGGTATAATCAAGGAATAGAGACAATATTTGAACCAGTTATACCCATATCAAAACTCAACATTGGTTATGAAATAAGAAATGAAAAACAATGAAAAAGATGTTGACAAACAAATACAATTTACATATAACCTATTCATGAAAGACTGATGGTTTCTAATATTCAAACCACGAGAAAAGGACATAAAGCTGTTGTATTGTTTCTACAGTCTTTTAACAAAGTGTGGTTGGATTATAATTCATCCAATATAGACATAAACAAATGGTAATGCAGTTGTAGCGAAACGGTTTTTCAGACAAAATTCAATGCATTTTGTTGTCTATGTACCAGATATTGATTAGCAAAGTTACTTATACATTGTTCTGAGGGAAAACAAAACCTAACTTTTATGGTAAACCGGCAAACTTATGTTGTTTATAATGACATTTTGCACCCTAACTTTTTATGGTAAACCGGCAAACTTATGTTGCTTATGATAACATTTTGCACATTAGATAGGTGATAACCAATCCTTGGTCCAATCCTCCCCCTGCTCCCACCTGCGAGGCTAAGAACCTTGGGGTTATCTTTGACTCCACTCTCTGCTTCTCTCCTCACACCTCCGGTGTCTCTAAGAAATCAAACTTCCAACTGCACCTCCTCAGGGGTATTCTCTCTCTCCTCTCCTTCCCCCAGAAGCTGTCATGAAACACCCATGGAGCCTGTGGAAGAGATGGAAACAATGGAAGAAGGACTGAGCTCCTCCTTTACCTGGACGTTACGTTCTAGCCTCGCTGGAACAGAGGCTATAATTAACTGTCAGGTGTGGCAACCGGTGCGTTGCAACTGATTTCTTTCCCAACGCTAGTTGACAGTGCTCCTGTCTCGTGCTACTCCTTGTTTTTCTTCCCATTTGCCTTTCCATTGTTTGTCTGCCTGCCTTTTATCGTACATTTTGCCACCACGCTTCCTGTGGGGAATATTTCTTCTTTAATTTGGACCTTTCCCTGCCCGCATTTTCTTGTTAATCTCCCAGCGTGTGTGTTTGTTATTTTGCTGGAGTCAGCAGACACCTGCGTTCGCTCTGGGGCTTTTTTTTTACTCAGCGAGCGGGGACTTGCTATCTGCAGTTCTTTTCAACACACGCTTTTCCAAGCAGCTGTCACTTCAACTCGTGCCCCCTGAGTTGTGTGCTTCCTCTGACCTGTGTAACCCCTCTTTCTGTTTATTTTACTTAACCTTGCTCACGGAGTTCTTGGAATCTTTTCCAAAGCTTAGACATTGCACCCAAGTGCATTCTGGTAAATGTAGTACTCTAAAGAAGTGGGATTCCAAGAAGGATTGTGAATTACCCATTCGCTGAGTAGTATACCAAGAAGGATTGCGAATACTTATTTGAACAGACCAACGCACCTGAAACTACCCAGGGTTTTTCTGCTGCGGCTTTTCCCTGGTTTGGGGTGGGCTCCCCGGAGTCCCCGCTGCCGGGCATATAGCCTTACTGGCAAAGTGGCCTACGGGGGAGCTCGGCCCTATCTCTTCAAACAAAAGGGCAAGACGGTGAAAAAGAAGAACCCAAGAGCCCGGAGAGAGAAACCTGTGGAGACTTCTTCAGACGAGCCTTCGGAAGCCAACTCAGAAACCACAGGTGAGGAGTGGGAGAGGGATACGGGTACAATTGTAGACACTAAACAGCACGAACCTGAGAGAAGCTCATTGTCTCTCGAGCCCTGCTTCTCTCTAAGCTTGACTATTGTAATAGCCTCTTTTTAAATCTGCCTGCCTCTACTCTCCGCCCTCTGAAACTCATCCAGAACAGGACTGCGAGAATTGTCCTTGGCCTCAAGCCCTGGGATCATATCTCTCCAGCACTGAAATCTCTCCATTGGCTCCCAGTGGCTGCAAGGATCAAATTCAAGAGCCTCTGCATTGTCCACAAGGCCTTCTGGTCCTGGGACCAAAATATCTCCAGCTTTCTCTTCTGTCGTATCTTCCTATTCGAGCCCTTTGCTCCTCCACCTCCAACTCCTTGAGGGTCAGACGCTTTGGTTCCGGAAGCAGCTCAAGACTTTCCTCTTTGCTTCTGCCTTCTCTCTTGCTCTTCCCTGCTGATCTCCTATCTGTTACTGCACTGGTTACCTGGCTACCCTCTGAATAACGGGTCTAGGTCCCTGGCCTCCCAGCTGCACACCTGCACTGCCTCCTGGCAACCCTGCACTTGGGGCTGGATCTGTAACCCTACTGTCCCCCTACCTGCACTATTCATCACTTGTCCTTCTGCACTTATCCTGCACTGCCACCTGGTGGCCGCACTTATTGTTTCCTGTGTTATGATCCTATGTCTTGCACTTCTCCTCCTCCCCTTCCCTTGGCACTTTTCTCCCTTTCTCTCCCCTGCACTTGTGCAATCTCACTGTCACTGGGCCTAGTAAGATCGCTGTCTTGTCCCCCCTTGTCCCCTCTTCCCCCCTCGCGCTTTGAAACACTTGTGTATGGGCGCGCTACAAATAAAATATCATATCATATAATATACACTTGACCAACATGTGTGATCCTTGGCAAATCACTAACTCTCAGGCCTATTTTCCCTAATTGTTCAAAATCAGATTACCAAAAGTGTTTCAGCTAACTTGGCACTATAAAAAACACACAACCCGAATCATGAATCTACTATTTGTGACTGTACCTGACATAACATAACAGCACTTGAGCTTGTGAGGCAGTAGCTTTCATGTGATAACCATACATGGTGTAGGAGGCTTATCCTGCCACTATAGGGTATAAGCGGTTGCACTTAGCATTCCACAGACGCGCCTGGCACATGAGGCATTATTCAGGGTATTATGGCTATAACTGTTGTGAGGCTTTAACACATGTCATGTTCCAGGGACTAGCCATATGAGGCAATACTCTCATTAGAAAGCAGTGCTCGTGGACTGTGATGGTTCTGCTGGGTGAGCTCCTGTCATATCATGACTGTAGCTAATACACAGTGGGATATCCCTTAACCATAGTTAATAAATATATAGCTACAAACTAAAATACCCTAGATTTGTTGATAACTCCTATTTTTGTTTTCTTTGCAATATTGAATTTCCCTCCCTGCAAGGGGTTGTGAGTGACTCCTAATGGTGCTATTATCTGCATTGGGGCTGATGTTGTAATATGTTTATTTTATTAACCATCCCAACGTTTATGTACTTTTTATTTTATTTTATTATATGAACTTGGTTTTTTAATGCTTTTAGGCATGTTATTACTATATTGCATTGTCTCTTTTTCTCTGTTGTTTTGAATGTATTTAGTTAATATTCATCTTTAGCTTTATGCCGAATAAAGACATTTTTGACATAACGAAAAAGCTTTTTCTCCACGTGATTACTTCTTGTAATTGTATTAATCATTCTCTTATTGTAGTTTTCTGTAACTGTTGCACAATTTCCCTTCCGGCGATGTCACCAGGGCAAGGGGCCATATGACATCACTTCCTGTGATGTTCCAAGGGTGAATGTCTTGGAATGGCACCTATGGTGATTCACCGGTACCTGCTGCCCCTTAAGCTACCCTAGGCATTTTTGGTGTATCGACGTGCTTAACCAAACACCACATTGTCGTGGGCAACTCCTGCCTCCCTTTCCTCCCCCTCTGGAGAGACCAAATGAGGTGACACCTTCCAAATAAGTGGGAGTTGAGCGTTAACCCTAGCCCGAGGCTGCCAAAGGGATTGACATAAGAGGAACAGAATGAAATCCTCTTCACGGCTGGAGAGTTTGCGCCCTACCCTACGCGACGCCAAATGACTTCATGTTCCTGGTCTAAGAAAGAAACCGACCACAAACAAACACAGCGCAGGTATCGAGCGACCGCGACTATGTGTCGTAGTTTCACCCCTCCCCCATCATCCCACACCCAGTTCCTCATTGAAATCCCGATTCCGAGCACAGGGCGGGGCAGGGATTCTCTCCCTCCATGCTGCGTGGCTAATGCGCACTGGAAGCTCTGATTGGCGCAGCCTTCGCCCAGGGTTCAATGTCCCTCGAGGCGAGGGGCGTGGTGTTTGGAACTCTCGTTGCCCTCCCCGAGGGGATAGATCGCAGTGAGATCATCCAAGCCCAACCCTCGCGCCAACTCTCTGCTATAAGACAGGGATATCCCTGCAGATCCGTTATAACGAGCAGAGGAGCTTAATGCAAGCCCAGACCTGGCAGCATCGCACTTGCTAGCCAGATACTCTCCAGGATTGTGGCAGCCATCATCACACCAGCCAGCTTCGCACCTGCCAACAATACGCCAGCCAGCGGCACAGCTTTGTGACTGTCAAGAGTACCCATCAGAAAGTCAAGATCCATAACAAGACTCCCGCCGGCTAACAGCACCTGCACAACAGACCTGCCACCATGTCCATGGGACTGGAGATCGCTGGAATCGCCCTGTCTGTGATCGGCTGGGTGGGCGTCATCGCTTGCTGCGCGATGCCCATGTGGCGGGTGACAGCTTTCATCGGCCAAAGCATTGTCACTGCCCAAACCATCTGGGAGGGCGTGTGGATGAACTGTGTGGTGCAGAGCACAGGGCAGATGCAGTGCAAGGTCTATGACTCCATGCTGGCGCTGCCACAGGACCTGCAGGCAGCCCGAGCCCTGGTCATCATCTCCATCTTGCTGGCTGTCCTGGGCCTTATGATCTCTATCATCGGCGCCAAGTGCACAAACTGCGTAGAAGACGAGTCTTCCAAGGCCAAGATCATGATCGTCTCTGGGGTCATGTTCATCGTAGCCGGGATCCTGGTCCTTATTCCTGTGTCCTGGTCAGCCAACACCATCATCCGGGACTTCTACAATCCACTGGTGACTGATACTCAGAAGAGGGAACTTGGAGCCTCGCTCTATATTGGGTGGGCCGCAGCAGCTCTTCTGTTGATTGGTGGGGCCCTGCTCTGCTGTTCCTGCCCTCCCAAACAGGAGAAGTACCCAGCATCAAGGGTGGCCTACTCAGCAGCCAAATCCACAGGACCAATCTACGACCGCAAGGACTACGTCTAATCGATGGCGTAGCTTACCCCGAGCTCAGCATCTAAGGGAATTCAGAGCGCCATATGGGGACTCTAGCAGGACAATGAGACTTGGACACCGTCTACATTTCATTGCGACTACTCCTTTTGGAGGAATGACATAAGCCACCATGTCGGAGTTGCCATGGGAGTTAGGGAAGGAGTGGATTTCTTAATGAGGGAAATGGCTGTGCCCTGGTGGCACAGGTGACTCTGCGGCAGAGCCGCTGCATAGACTTATTTTTTATCACTTGACTCAATGTCCTTTGATCTTTTCAGCCATGAAGTCAGAGTCCAGGAGATCTTCATCGCTTCAGTGCAGCCGCAGTTCAACCGTTGCAAAGGATAGTTTGCAGTTGTTCAACCTTTTATCAGAGTGGGATTACAGCAAAGACTTTAACTTCATTTTCATTTAAACATAACAACTGAAGAAGCAAATAGGAAGTTACAGGAGGAGTACTAATGTGAAAAGAGAAAAAAAGTACTCCAGATGGTCAATATGGATAGTAGAACAGCAAACAGCAGCTCAGAGCGGCGCCAACCTGCCAGACTAGTGTTGACCCCCAACAGTGCAGGAAGACAGGCTAACATCACTGGCTGAAGACCATGAAGTTGAAGGTCAAGAAGATGGGGGTTAAGAGGACAAGAATGCAAAACTAGGACTTTGGTTAAGCGGGAGTGGGCGGTGGATACCCCCCAGGAATATGGGCAAAAGTGGAAACGTATTCAAAGACATGTATTTGGTTAATGAGCAAGTGGTTGTGGGTCAATAATGTTGGGTGAAGAGTTGGCATCATCACGAGATGGGGGCAGGAAGGTCGAGACCATGTGGAGGTAGGTCTGGAATGTGGGGTGTTTGCAAGCCACCATTGCTCAGTGGAGAATGGGGTCAGTGACTGAGTGAGACCATTTGTGAAGCACTCGCTCTGAACCAAATGGCCCCTTAACCCAACATATTGAAGCTACATGTGGAAGGAGTCTTCGCCTGCTCATGTGCCTTCTTCCACACCCCTTTCTTTGCTCCCACCCCACCCTACCATGACCGGATCCAGGATGTGGGTGACTGTTCTACAGTCCTTCCTCGGCCACACCCTGTCAGTTAGCGCGCTGCGAGCATGTGGCGGCACTGAGGAGAGGGCGCAGGCGTTTCCTCCCTTAGATTCCTAGTCCAGGGGGTAATAAGCTATCCTTCGTCTACAGGAGCACGCTCAGTGCAATTGCCTAGAAAAACAGTCAGGGGGGCAAGTGTTGTCTCTTCCATCGAGCTTTCCCGTCCAAATAATTCGGTTTGAGTTGGGCCTTTTATCTTTGACCATCATCTTATAACATCTGGTGGTACCCACAATTTAGTATTAGCGGCTATTTGAGCTTTACTGAGATCTGATCAGGATAGACTTTTATATGCGTGGAAACAGAGTTGTTTCTCTATAATGAAAGAAGCAGACATTTCGATGGATCTGCTTATTTCTAACGCTGGGAGAGCAAAGACTAAAATTGTGGCAATATGACTGGAGGCTTACCTGGGAACATTGTATTGAATATTATTGTTTTCAGAGGGGGCATTTTATATTAAAACCCTTCAACCAGCCTGCATCATATTTGATTTCATTTCCTTCAGTTAAACATAGGGTACGACGTCCTTTAATCGCACGATGTTTTTTTGGGGAGATTTTACTGCTGATTTTTTAACTAAACTCATTGAATGTTTAGGGGGGCTTAGACAAATATATGTATGCAGTGGGGGTGTTCAAGAATGAGAATAGCAAAAAAAACGAAAGGGGACGGGGGTTTAGGGAGGGATACCCCATCCCCCCCAAATAAAAGAAAATGTGATGAGTTTTTTTCGTTAAAATCCCCTGCGATAAACCATGCCATGATGAAATGACATGGAACCAAACCAAGGGCACTCTTTCTAAGGTTTCGTCGTAATGTATGGCCTACCAGAGAAGTACTGGGTACAAGGTTGAAAAATGCACAGAGTGATAGAGCTTGCCGTCTCTGCAAAAATGTGAATTACCCAGAACGTTTGAAGCCCTTGCTGTTTTTTATACAGAATTTGTTGAGCAGCGAATTTTTTTTTTACAGCATCTATTTGAAGGTTTTTTTTTTATTTATTTAACCCCAGATTTATTGTGGGACATGTGTTTCTCGGGTGACCGTACATGGGTCTCCTTGGCAACGGTCCAGTTTTTATTATCTTTGAACATATTGACTGACCATGTGGCGTCTCTGCTATTCTGCGCTTATGGAAATCATGAATTTGCCTTATTCCTGGTTACTTTGAATGTACAAATGTATTTCTAATTGTTTATTATTTATGTATTGTAATGTATTTAAAGGTTGATTTTATTCAACTGAAACAATAAAATAAAAAATAAAAAAGAACAGCCACTGCAAAGGGTCCCTGTAGTTGCTTCATTGATTTAATGCAGGTTGTGGGCGGTGGGGTCCGAGTTTAAGGCAGCTATCTCTCTCCCCAGGCTGGGCCAGAGTCAGTCACAAGCCGCCTGACACATTTCAACCCATGGGCAAGCCAGCCGACCTAGTTACCTCATTTCCAAAGAATTGAGTGGAATCAGTGTGTGAAAGTGCGTGTATCCACCGACCCCACCCGGATTAGGCGCTGTGCTGTCTGGAACTGAGTTGGCATGCACAGCCCACGCGCCGGGGGCAGTCCTTGCACTCTTGTGAGAGGTGCGGCCCTTATGTAAGGGGCCGGGGCATGATCTATTTTGAAGTAAAGGGGTAATGTGTGCACCAGCCTCCATTGCTTCCTTGCCAGTCGTGAGGCACGGCGGCACAGAGGCGAGGAGAAGCCTTTTATTATGATGTAACCATGTATTCAGCGCTGGTCATTGGGCTGGATTTTCCCAGATACGGCATCCGGCAAAAAATGTCTCCCCAGGTCTCGGATCCGGGAAAACTATGCGTGCCCATGAATTTAACACATCTGCTTTTGTTCCAAAGACCGAGATTCGAATTCGGATCACACGGAACAAAGTCTAGTGATTTTATTACACTTTTGGTACTTGTAAATGTTTATTTATGGGAGGGGGTGACTGAGAAACATCTTGAGTTCCCCCTCACCTTAACTTACAACCCCTGCACGTGCTCCTAAAACCCACCGCCCCCTCCTCTGCCACCCATGGGATCCCACAGTTGATACGTTCCATTTCCAGCACTGTAATGTGTTCCTGCTTTGTTGTGTATTTGGAACATTTCGTGGATGTTGTGCATGAACCGGGGGCTGTTATTAGGGAATACTATTTTGAAACTGAGACGTGGGCTGTCTATTTTCTCTTCATTGAAGTAGGGCTGTACCGAATAGCATATTTAGTATTCGGCCGGATACCGAATAGTTTGTCAACTATTCGGCCGGAGCCGAGTAGTGAGCCGAATAGTTTTTTTTTTTAGGCCCCCCTATGCAATACAATCTCGGGCCACCGGCTTTGGCCCGGTGGCCCGACAAACACAACATTATTGCGGTGAGGCCGCGGGGTTCCCTGTGGCCCCGCGGCCTCACCGTGCTCAAGGGGTAAGGGGGGGCACATTGGAAATCGAGGCCGCCGGGGTCGGCAAAGTGCCCCGGCGGCCTCATGAGTCTGGGGGGGCCGCTCCTGTAGGAGCGGCCCCCCAATGCAAAATAAATGTCGGGCCACCGGCTTTGCACCGGTGGCCCGACCAGCATACCTGCTGGTACTGCGGTGAGACCGCGGGGGTTCCCTGAGGCCCCGCGGCCTCACCGTGGTGAGGGGGATGGGGGGGCACATTGGAAATCGAGGCCGCCGGGGTCGGCAAAGTGCCCCGGCGGCCTCATGAGTCTGGGGGGGCCGCTCATGTAGGAGCGGCCCCCCAATGCAAAATAAACGTCGGGCCACCGGCTTTGCACCGGTGGCCCGACAAACACAACATTATAGCAGTGAGGCCGCGGGGGTTCCCTGAGGCCCCGCGGCCTCACCGTGGTGAGGGGGATGGGGGGGCACATTGGAAATCGAGGCCGCCGGGGTCGGCAAAGTGCCCCGGCGGCCTCATGAGTCTGGGGGGGCCGCTCCTGTAGGAGCGGCCCCCCAATGCAAAATAAATGTCGGGCCACCGGTGGCCCGACCAGCATACCTGCTGGTACTGCGGTGAGACCGCGGGGGTGCAGGGCACCCCCGCGGCCTCAGCGTGGTGAGGGGGATGGGGGGGGCACATTGGAAATCGAGGCCGCCGGGGTCGGCAAAGTGCCCCGGCGGCCTCATGAGTCTGGGGGGGCCGCTCCTGTAGGAGCGGCCCCCCAATGCAAAATAAACGTCGGGCCACCGGCTTTGCACCGGTGGCCCGACAAACACAACATTATAGCGGTGAGGCCGCGGGGGTTCCCTGAGGCCCCGCGGCCTCACCGTGGTGAGGGGGATGGGGGGGCACATTGGAAATCGAGGCCGCCGGGGTCGGCAAAGTGCCCCGGCGGCCTCATGAGTCTGGGGGGCCGCTCATGTAGGAGCGGCCCCCCAATGCAAAATAAACGTCGGCCCACCGGCTTTGCACCGGTGGCCCGACCAGCATACATGCAATTACTGCGGTGAGACCGCGGGGGTGCAGGGCACCCCCGCGGCCTCACCGTGATGAGGGGGTATGGGGGAGGTCACTTACCTGGTGATTTCTCTGGGTCCGGGCATCTGCTGGAATCCGTCTGTTGGCATAGGAAGCGAGGGAAGGGAAGAACTGTTCCCTTCCCTCGCTTCCTATTTCAACACGTTAGGCTGGTTCCTCTGTGGTCAGACTGCAGAAGCCAATAGGCAAACAGCTTGTTTGGCTTCTGCAGCCTGAACACTGTCAAACATTCTATGATTGGCTGTCATCTCCCAAACAGGGGGAGGGCAGCTAATCATAGAAAGTGGACTTCGGCTTCGAGTCCCTAAACAGAAACTATTCTGCCGAAGCCGGATAGCTGTATTTCAGCCGAACTTCGGCAGAATAGGGACTCGAAGCCGAAGTTCGGTACAGCCCTACATTGAAGTCTCGTGCACTGGTTTCTCTGCGTCCCATGCCCCTCGCAGCCCTCGGCCCCGCCCCCCACGACCACCGACCCGTTGCAGTAACAGGCTCGCAGAAGGCGTTGCCAGTCTGTAGTGTAAAGCTGTCACCACGGGACTGGGGAGGGGGCAGCACCTGGAGCAGGTGAAGTTGGGGACTGGGGTCTCTGCAGCGGTGTATGGTGGCTTTCAGGGCAAAGATAAAGGGTAGGTGGGTGGGGCGCGAGAGGGGGACGGCAACGGCACACGCCGGCTTTGCAGATGCCTCACAGTTCTGATGGCAAGGTCGGTGTTACAGGTAAACGGGGAGCCATGACAACACAGAGAGAATGTTATGATAAACGTGGCCGCGGGAGGGCGTCTCTAGGGCGATTGGCAAGGCTGGAAACAGGGCACCGAGGGATGGCGCGAGGGAGGGCCATTAAGGGCAGCGAGAAGGCAATGATCTGTGGAGAGGGCGATGATAAGGGATTAACAGGGGGACCTAAACTATGGGGAGAGGAGAGAAGGGGGTGGGGCAGAGAGCGTGGAGAGAAGGGAAATGGATGGACACCAGGTAAACATACAGGTAAAATGAGGAGCGGAGAAAGGAAAGGAAGCATGCACAACATTTCCTCCTAAACATCCATGTGAATATTCTCCAGGGTAGGGCATAAACTTTTATTCTTTCCTTCTAACACACTTCCTCCTCCCTCTCCCCCTCCTTCTATTCTATTTCCCCCTTCTAATCTTCCTATTTCCAAACATGCTCGTAATCTTGGCATTTTCTTTCACTCTTCCCTTTCCTTTACTCATCATATCACCATTCGTTATAGCTGTTCTCGTACCATCATTTGCCTCATACTCCCCATCACCCTAACTAAACACTGCTGGTACACACCCTCCAGCCTAGGCGTTCTCCTCAGGCCTAACGCAGCCAGAATCGGTCTGGATAACAACCTGTTAGAACAAACACATTCTCATGATCTCTCAACCACCACACCTACCGTTAAGACGTAGCTATCACACGAATGCCACACCGACTACACACATATCCGGTGCTCACACGCACCTTATGACTCTCTTTATTCTCTCTACTGACTTGAACCTCGGTTCCTGAGGGCGTTCAACCTACCAGCGCCTTGAGACCATACCAATGGTACATAAGGCGCTATATAAATGCAACGTAACATAACATAACATAACATATCTCCCTCACCTCTCAGGCATGCCGATACCATCTCTTTAACATCCATAAAATCCGTCCCTCTCTCACCTTTCATGCTACTAAACTTTTAATATCCTCAGTGGAGTAACTTTGCTGAAAATGTTGGGGCGGACATGACAACTGAAGGAAAGGGGTGGGTTGAAGGGAGGGCGGATGGTGGCTCTGAGGGATCATTCCGGCCAAATTGTTAAAAAAAATGGGTTGAATGGTAGATTTGACTGAATTCGGTCACCACCATTAGTTCGAAGCCGAACATAACCAACATGAAGAGCATTGGTTGCAAGGGTGACCTCCTCAGCCCGTGTTTGGTATTTTTGGGTTCCACGGTTGTGAGGTGTACCCCGCTTCCTTATCATTGGTGGCAGGGACCCAACAAAAATAAAGAAGAAAAGGGACGCTGCAGCGTCAGATCCGACCCGAATTAAAGTGATGGATCTGACTCTGCAGGTTACAGGAGAGGCAGCGGATGGAGAAAAGGTAAGTGAAGGGGTGGTTTATGGGTGTACTGGCGGTTTGAGGGGACATGGGTTTGTTTTTTTGTATCAATGTAAAAACGTATTTGCAGCGAAAATGACTACGGTTAATTCCCCCGTGATTTTGTAAGTCGGTCAAACAACCTAAATCCCTACGGATAACACTAAACTACTACATCAAGAGTCCATTGCTGATGCTCTGTTATAACTTTCATAAGACTGGTGGCGTATCTTTAAAATTCAATTGGGCCCCCACACATCTTCAGCCGGCCTGCCATGCATCCAGTAACACAACATAACATTCACAAACTTAATTCCACTAGAACATACAAACAATGCATTATTTATCATTAATTCAGACCCAAAAGTCAACACACATATGCTTGCACACACTCTCACTCTCACTGACACACAAATGCACCCTGCACCTTCACTGTCATGCACTGTGTGCACACAACATATACAATAACACATGGAAACAGTGGTGCAACGTCGATTGTACAGACCAGACTTCATCACCGCCTCATACCTGAAATTTTGGGCTATGTTGACTTGACCTAGCTGAACTATAAAGCCATGGCCGAAAGGACCAGATTCACTGGTATGTCAGCAATGTTCCTGATTTTTCCTTTCATTCAAAGGCGGAAATCATTGGTTAATGCAGTCCAGTGGGTGACCAAGTATAACTGGTATAGATTTTTAAATGCCATATATCTCCAAAGTTGGGTTCTGCACAACACCTTATATGTCTATGTGCTGATAGATTTTTTCTACAAAATTCTGACTGATTAAAATTAAGGTATGTTTCCTGTGTTCAAATGGCTCCAAGCAGTGGAGTACCGAGCAGGAGAGTCGCAAGGGGGTGGTCAAGCTGCCCCCGTAGCTCTTTTAAGAGCCAGACCGGAACATTTGTCATTGGGACACCTCTCCCATTCGGCACCTCAAAGAGGGTGCCCAACGGCAAAAATGCCCCGCTGGCAGGACAATGTGTGCTGAGCAATTCCTGCTCAGCATGCTCATTGTCCTGTCAGCAGTACACCTTACCCGTTCAGAATGGTAGAGGTGTCCCTCTGCCAAGACAATTCCCAAGGAGCGCCAGGCAGCAGAGGGTCCTCACGTTGCTCTGTATCAACAGAGTATTACAATGTGAGCCATTAGGCATTGACGGGAGGGAGGGGGTACTATTAGCAGGGACCGTTGTCCCTTTAGAAATGTGAATGGGAGGGAGTGATCAGAAGTGAGAAGGGTACATAATGTTGCATGTGTTATGAAACAATGACTATGGCTTTAAAAAACCCAAGGAGGATTTGTTAGGCTCACAGTAATCTACATGATGCCATTGTGACTTTGCATGCAGAATGGGGAGAATGAAACTAAAGCCATACTCCCATTGCTCAACATATTTCTATGACAATGTATATAGTGTATGGTTAGTTTACTATGAAAGGCTAGTTTATTATGTCATGTGGTTTGCTTCTAATGCATTGCTATAAATAATTATATGTTATATGTATTATACAAATAATAAGCACATGAAATGTAAAGCAAAACCTTAATAAATATCTTTAAAACCATTTAACCAAGTGTGTGATCCTGAGCAAATTATATAATCACATTGTGCCTTATCTGCATCTCTGTAAGTGCTTCTGATTCACTTCAAAGCATATGTTAATGTATCATGCTATTATAATGGAAAAGCCTTATGACTATAGAGTTGCTCCACATATAACAATAGTGCAATTTAAGTATTTTGCAACACAAAGTTATTTGTCACTTGGCTTATTTATGGCAAGTTATTCTAAAGTCACTTCCATGGTGCCTCCAAGTATCAAAGACTGATGATGATCCTTGCAATGACCTTTTCTGTGAAGCCACTTCCGTTGGTGCAATCCATATGCTAATTAGGAAGTTTGCATGTATTTTGCCTCAGAGGGCTCGGACAGAGCTCCCCAACAAACATACACAAAGACAATTGAATATATATATATATATATATATATATATATATATATATATATATATATATATATATATATATATATATATATATATATATATATCATAATTTTTCTTGCACCAAACATTGGCGCAAACTCGAGCCGCACTCCCGGGATGCTGTGAATAATTGTAAA
This sequence comes from Ambystoma mexicanum, assembly GCF_040938575.1. Taxonomy (NCBI): domain Eukaryota; kingdom Metazoa; phylum Chordata; class Amphibia; order Caudata; family Ambystomatidae; genus Ambystoma; species Ambystoma mexicanum. The sequence goes on from NC_090931.1 coordinate 371,588,914, forward strand.
GTAAAGTAAATATATATTTAAAGTACCTCTGCTCTGCTTTCAAATGCTGCCCGGGCCATGCCTCATGTTACACCGACCTAACCTCTTCGCACTCACGCGCCTCCAGACAGAAACCAGGAAGCTGAATGAGCTTCCTAGTTCCTGTCTGTGTGTCGCACGTACACGAAGCCGGAAAGCAATGCTCTGTGCCGCTGGCCCCCGGAAGTGCTGCTGCTAGCGTGACGGCACTGGCGCCAGGCTCTGCAACACCCAGTTCAGCACCCTGGCTGCTGACTTTGAGTCAGGCCAGCCAGCGTGAGGGACTGAGCCATGCAGGGCATCCCAACCCTTAATGTGTTGCAGCGCGGCTGCCAGGAATATTTGCATTATGTAATGAGACAGCGAAAGCCTTGCTGAGCACCCCAGCCGGGCTCGAACTGTCCAATTACTTAATTGATGATTGTGGCCCCCCTGCCCTCCCACCAAAAGATGGGGGGACAAAATGGCATGCCACAGAAGTTGGGGGGGGACAAAACCCCCTGTCCCTCCCTATAATTATGCCCATGAATATCCTACCTCATTTTTTCTCGCCTCTTCTATTGTTCTTCTCTGGTCTCCCCGCTTCCCATCTTGCCCCCCTCAAATCCCTTTACCACTGCGCCATCCACACCCTCTGTCTTCTCTCCGTTCACGACTCCATTTCCGACTCCCTTTCCCACTTAGGTTGGCTTCCTTTCCACTCCCAGCTTAAATTTCACTTCCTTTGTCTTGTCTTTAAATCTCTTCACGACCTTGCTCCTCCTTACCTCTCCTCTCTTCTCTCATTCTACACCCCCTCTCACTCTCTTCGTTCTGCTGATCTCTTCTTACTCTCGGTCTCCCCACCCCCTTTTGCCTCCTCTCATTTCCGCTCTTCTCAGCTCCTTGCCCCCTTACACTGGAACTCCCTACTTTTTTCTATCTGCTCTTCCCTCACCTATTCCTCCTTCTGCTCCTCATTGAAATCACTCCTTCTTTATTCCCTTCCCTGACATCCTTCCCCCTCTCATCCTTCTCTCCCCCTCTCTCTAGTACCCTTCCTTTTGTTCTCTTTATCTTTCCCCTTGTCTTCTAAATTCTCCTTCTTCCTACTATTCACTTTACTAACTACTTTCTCTCCCTCTTCCCTCCTTCCACACCCCCCTTCCTCTCCTTTCCCCTTTTCTCATGCAAATTGTACTACATGCCGATTTTCTGGTTTGATTCATGTTTACTGTTATTGCTTCTACTGTTGCATGTTTATGTGTTCTTGTTAACTGTAAAGCGCCTTGGATTAAGGCGCTATATAAAACAATAAATACAAATACAAATAAACCGTGCCCCACCCCTCGCCCACCACCCTGGAGTTTTCCGAATACTAATCACCCCAGTGCTGGATGCAAGCATGCACGTTTTTTTTGGGATATTTTATGTGTCATTTCTATAGTGCCTAACTATCATTGCTATGGCCTCAAAGCCCTTTAATGCTGTAACCATTGTGCATCGGCAGATACTGAACGAAGGCAAGCACTGTTGTTTTTGTTACTTTTAATGTCTGCACATGCTGCGTTGTTCGTATTAAGTTAAACTTTTCAATAAAAGTCATTGCTTTCAGTAAGGCTGCTCTTTTGTTGCGCTTCAATGTCTCTGAGTGGCTTATCCCCTGGCATTCCAGGTTCAGAGACTTCACCCCCCACAGACACACCACAAGTCTACACTTACATGCAACGAACACATACACTGACACTACATTCAATAATTTCTATGATGTAAGTTAATGTGGATGGCCATTATCCTCTGTTGGCCCAAAAGACAATATAATCAGAATAGTTTGTAGAATACGGTGTGAATAGGTGCCGCATTGAAACCAAATAATAATATATTTTATTTCCCATCAGTGAGACACCACGTGTTTGTTTTTCTTGAATTTTGACCCCAGGTGCATTTTGGGGTCCTCCCATCCATTCGTTTTTGACTCAGAATAAAAATGCAATTTTGATTGAGCAGTTTGACACACCGCTATCATCTTTACCATGTGATAAAATATCACAAGGAAGGGGCACAGAAATGGCAGGGTATTTCTGGGTGAATTCAGCCAAAAAAATATTAAATACATAAAATGGCGGCTTCAATCCTGGAAAGGGCCAAAATATACTAGGGGAACACCACCCTCCCCAGCCCCCACCCCATCTCCCCAAGATTGTCAGTAGTGTGGGCGGGGCTGTGGGTCTGGAGCTAGATGACAATGTGTGTGCCATGAATATCGGATGCTGACTGCTTTGCATAAAACAAAGTGCATGTTGGGAACATAGGAATGACAACAAATGTATCACACGTGTCTGTGATCGTAATTCAAGCATGCATTTCATGTATGCATGCGATGCAGACTGAGTATTGTGCTCATTTCATCTGTCCAAATAGTCACCATGACAATAAAAGGTTTGTGCAGAGCAGACACCTATATACAGCTTTGCACCGTTAGTCCCTAAGAAGAAGAAAAAGACCATTTCATTGTTCGTATCATTGATGGAAATGGTGGACAACATATATTGGGAGACTGCCAGCCCACCTCCTCCCCCCACCGGGTCTACCTGGAACGGCTCGCCATCTTGTCCTAGCCCAATTCCTTCCCTGGTTCATGTTGAGTACAGGGCCACTTTCGGATGACGCTCCTAAAGGCGTTACAAGTTAGGAAAAATTCCCTATTTCCGCTGGCTGCACGCATTGAGATTACAAAAGCACAGCCTTCAGGAGACTCAGGGCAGAGGGCAGAGGGCAGAGGGAGTTGGGAAACCATGGGAAACCATGGAAAGGTGCTCTGGCGAGACATTGTTTGCCAGAGTGCAGTGCAGCTCTGCCTTGTTCCGCGCCAATTCCTTCCATGGGTGGCTTCATGTTTAAGCAACGTGTTTCATGTTTCAAGTGTCTGCTGTTTCTTGTTAAGTTGTCAAGCAGCACATACATTAATCAGTGTGTCCAGCATGTGGGAATCCCACTTTCGACATAGATGTCCCCCACCACAGTGAGATTAATGGCCCATTTTTTCCCATGGTGTCTACTTCAGGGCAGGTGAAAGAACATGCTAAGCAAACAAAAAAACTCTATAAACCTAAGAGGTCAAATAAAAAGCTGCCATTGGGTGTCATTAATACAACGCAATAGAACAGGAACCAGAAATTCCATCTCCAAACTTCCAGGGAATCCTGGATTGGATTCACGTGTGAAAGGGCTGACAGACACCCCGCCGCTTCTGCAAGAGAGACGTGAAACCTTCATTAAGCAGTAGGAAAACATATCCCTCATATTGAGAAGAAGGTTGGAGGCCAGATGAAGAAATGCTCTGATCACTTACTGGTAATATTTATTACTCCTAGTCCTACTCTTCCTCATCACAGTGCTTACCCCATGAGGCCCCTGCCTCCGACACAGGACCTTCTTTTATTTCTTTTAATTCCTATAACTCCTCCTCCTCACCCACGTCACTCAGTTTCATATTACCAAGCCGTAGCATGGGACCTTCCCTGCAGGGACGGTGAGGAGGGTCGGCAGAACTGTGACGAGGAAGAGTACGACTAGGAGGAATGAAGATTACTTGAAAGTAATCAGAGCATTACCTCCACGTCTACTCTTCCTCGTCCCAGTACTTACCTCATGAGGTATACCAAAGCAGCAACAGGGAAAAGCCCCAATGAGACACAGAGCCAAAAACAATGCAGAAAAACACACACCTTTAATAACTCCAAATTCACATCCCACAGACAAAACTTCAACCCCGAAGGAACCAACCCCCGAGTGGGAGACATTCAACCTATAGTGGTTGATGAAAGTGCTCTGATGAGCCCAAGTGGCAGCCCTTCAAATCTCCTGTAGAGAAACCCCCCTTGCATCGGCCCAGGAGGCCACCAAACCTCTGGCGGACCACCCCTGAACGTGCACAGGCACAGGTAGGCCAGAAGCCACATAGGCCATGGAGACCACAACACGGATCCATCGGCTAATGGACAACACAGATGCCTTTACGCCCAGCACCAGCCGGGCCAAAAGTAATCAGAAGACTGTGAGAGTGGCGGAAAGGGGCAGTCCTAGCCAAATACTCCTACACTGCCCGCCACACATCAATGTTATGCCTAGCCACTTCCGCTGGCGTTTGCAGATTCTGAAAAAAGGCAAGGAGAACCAGATCCTGAGAGGTGTGAAACCGAGAAACAACTTTAGGGAGAAACTTCAGATCACACCTCAGCACCACCGAGTAGGCCAGAACAGAGACAACAATAATAAAGTCACCCTGGACACTCTGATGCGCTGGACCCCCGGGGCGGAAGGGGAATAGGTGGAAACGCATAAAGGACTCCCTGAGGCCACTGCACAGAGAGGGCATCCACCCCCCAAGCTCCCTCGGCCTGAAAACAAGAGCAGAAGAGGGGAACTTTCGCCGAGGCCGGAGATGCAAACAGGTCCAGAACAGGGGCCCTGAACCTGACACTGATCTCTACAAAGACCTGGGTCGACAGGACCAGTTCCACAGAGGAGGGAAACTGGCAGCTGAGAAGATCCGCTCTAGCATTGTCCACCCCCCTGATATGTGAGGCCACCAGGAACACCAGAGGTGATTCCACCCATTCACCTATCTGAGCTGCCATGCCATTCAAGGAGCGGCCGGAACCCCCTTGGCGGTTGACGTATGCCAAGGCCGTCAGATTGTCCGTCTGGACCAAAACCGCCCGGCCTACCAGCACCCTCCTGAAGTACACCAGAGCCTGGAGAATGGCACACAACTCTCGCCAATTGGATGATCAATGGCTCTCCTCTGGATCCCACAACCCCTGAGCAGAGAGGAACCCCAACGTAGCCCCCCAACCCTTTCTGCTGGCGTTGGTAGTAAGAGTGGCACAGGAGGAAGGATAAGGGACACCCCAGCCTGTAGATTTGGAACCCCCAACCACCACTGCAGGGAGACCCGCAGCGCTGGGGACACCTGAATCAAAGCCTCGAATGCTTGAGACGTCGGGAGCCAGTGGGAGAGAAGGTAAGACACCAGGGGACGTAAATTAAGACAGGCCCAAGGAACTAGAAACACGCAAGAAGCCATCTGCCCCTGCAACTTCAGAAACAGGTGAGCCGAGACATACTGCCTCCTGAGAACCCTGTCCAGAAAAGCCAGCAAGTGACGGACCCTCTCCAGGGACAGGAACACCCTCCCCATCCTGTGCACCAATGAAAACTAGATCCTGAGAATCTTCCATTTGAGACTTTTGCCAGTTCACCTGGAAACCCCAGTCCTGCAACACCTGGCAGACCAATCAGAGATGATTCATGACAGTCTGCCGGCAGGACGCTTTGATCAACCAATCGTCCAGGTAGGGAAAAATCTGAATGCTCCGCAGATGTAAATGTGCCACCATGGGAGCCACCAGCTTGGTGAACACTCTGGGGGCTGATCGTAGTCCGAACGAGAGCACTCTGAACTGAAAATGTCGGGATCCCACCGCAAAGCCGAAGAACTTTATATGCCAGGGACGGAGAGCCACGTGGTAATAAGCATCCTGGAGATCCAGAGATGTCATCCAATCCCTCTTGAATAACATTGTAAGAATGTTCTGTAAAGTCTCCATTTTGAAGTGTTTCTTCTGGACGAAGCAGTTCATGGCTTTGAGGTCCAGAATTAGACGATACTTCCCTGAAGGTTTGGGGACCAGGAACACCCGCAAGTAGAAACTCTGACCCTGAACAGGGAGAGGAACGGGCATGATGGTCGCCTTTAACACCAAATCGGAGAGAGCGGCGTCCATGGCCAACCTCTTGAGCCGAGACCTGGGAACCACAGTCCGAACCATGCAATGCTGGACAGGAGGAGACAGGAAATGCACTTGATAACCCCTTTGCACTGTGTCTAGAACCCAGGAGTCGGAACACCACCTTTCCCAAACTGAAAAAAACTGCCAGAGCTGCCCGCCCACCGGCAAGTCCAACCGTCAGGACTTAGGCGCCGGCCCAGGATGCAAAGAGCGTGGAGGACCCCAACCCCCCTAGCTCTCTGAAAAGAATGTGATGAGGAGCCAGGAAAGACCTGCTGGTCACTGCACCAGCACCAGAGGAAGACTTCTTGGCCATTGAAGTTTGACAGCATGTTTGGCTCGCCCTAAAAACTTTGTGCACCTTATCCCCAAGGGGATCTCCAAAAAGCCTGGACGCAGTGAAAGGAAGTTTCAGGGCAGCCGCCTTCTGAGACCCATCAGTTTTCCAGTCCCTCAGGCGCAAATGCCTCCGGGCAGACACACCAGCCCCCATGGCTATGGCTGAACCACGCAACCCATCAAAAGCCAGATCGGCCAAAAGTTCAACCTGTCTCTGCATGTCTGTAAGCAAAAGGGCACAATCAGAGCCTTCATTGACAGCCTTCTTCAATTCCTGAAATAATTTAGCACCGTTTCAGCTGTGTAGGAACCTTAGACATTTTCTCGAAGGGCCCGATGCGCCCCTGCATGAACCTTCTTAAGGCTGGAATTAACTCGGCTGTCCACTGGATCCGGACGGCCCCCTCCTCGGCCGACATAGAGGAGCGACCCACCAGGCTGGCGAGGATATCGTCGACTTCAACTGGATCAGACAGCAAAGTCTCGCCCTTATATGGGTAAAGTTTGGACATGAAGCGGGGCATTGCAATCTTCTCCGGGTCATGCCATTCCCGAAGGATTTTATCCCGGATATCGGAAACCAATGGCAACCCCATTCTAGGGGTATGCCTATACTGGCGAATAGAAGGGTCGGCCCCTTCCACCGGTACCAGGGGCTCTGAAAATCCCATGCAATCCCCAACTTGAGCAAGCACCTCCTCCACTCCATCTCTGTCCAGATACTTCCCTTCTGCATCAGCCGATGATGCGCATGAAGAGGCTGATGACTCAGTGCCAGAAGAAGAAGAGGACGAGGAAGACAGGCGCCTGCGTTTGTGTCCATGAGTATGTGTGCGACCCCCTCTATGATGCTTATGTAGCTTCATCAACTCCTTTCTGGTCAGGGAAATACGCTTATCCTTCTTCTTTCTCTTTCTGTATAACTCATGAGAAGAGGAAGATGAAGAAGAAGAAGACAGGACCAGATGCCTGCTCTTTGTAGCATGTTTAACCATGTCGAGTATTTACAAAAACAGTGACCAAAGGATGTCTGCTTCACCACCGCAGCCCTCTGTACACTGAACCAAGGCTCCACATACAACCAATTTCCCACTTGCCTCTCCCACATTCAAATAGAGGCCAGAAAGACCAACAACCAATAGGAATAACCACAATCAATTCCTATGGCAAAACCGCTTGCAATACCAGAGGCCGAGCCCACCCGCCTCCGGAGCAACGTGGAGAGAGAGAGAACAAACAAAAAAAAGGGGGGGAATGCCAAGCCACACACAGCCGCCCATGCAAGTACGGCCACACGACAGGAACACATGCCCCCAAACTCCTTAGCTTAACCCGGGTCCGTTTCCAAGGACCCGGGCCGCGATGCCCTGCGCCGGCCATAGCCCAGCAGAAACCAGGCATGGCAACCTGACTCGACCGGGTCCTGAGCCCCGCAGGGAGCCCAGGAGTCTTGTCGCACCTGAGGGAGCCGAAGGCCACGCCATACAGCCCGACCAGGGGGCCAGCAATCGGAGCTCCACAGCGCCCCGCGCAGAGAAGAAAAACAAGCCCAACCTGCCAGAGGCAGGAAAAATTAAAACTGAGGGATGTTGGTGTGGGACAGGAGTTATTGGAATTAAAAGAAATAATAGAAGGTCCTGTGTCGGAGGCAGGAGCCTCATGAGGTAAGTACTGTGACGAGAAAGAGTGGACGTGGAGGTAATGCTAGTGCAAAAAGCATGGAGTTAGAAAGGAGCCTGCAGTAAAACCCCACTCCTGACAGAAAAAGGAGTCTATGCTTCCACTAGAGAAGCCTATAGGTACCCAGGCCACATCTTCAGCCACTCCTGTCCTTTTAGCATATGGCACAATGCATGCTGGGAAATCTGGATGAGCATTTCCTTTAAGAGCAAGGGCCTAATAACCTAGTGTGCTAAGCATGCTTGGAAAAGTCACGATTGGTTGAAGGTATCACACATTGCGTGGCCACAAAAGGGCTGGAGAGAGCGGGGCACCCTCCCTTTCTTGAGACATAGCACAAGCTGCAAGAACAGGTGGGGAAGCGCCTGTGTGGGTCCGCCCACTCATCTGATAATTAAGAAGAAGAAGATAGTAGAAGGTGAATCACATTTACTAAAAAAACAGAGTGTGTCCATCATTTCTAGGAGAAAGTTGTATCCCTATTCTTAAGGAGGAAACCACCCAAAGCTGCAAATCCCAGTATTGGGAGATGGACTATATCGCTCCTGGGAAGAATTAATTATGGCTCGCACAGAAAAAAATACCCTATACCAGAGAACCTACTTACTGTTGAGAAGTGTCAGTACTCCTCCATTGGAAGTATTGGCTTCCTGCTGGCTAGTACTGGGTACTTCAAATAAAAGAAGTGCAGGTACTCGTGACCAGCAAGTACCTGCGTACTTAAACCACCGGTTTGTGGGGTGCAAGGGCCTTTTTTTGCTCTCTGCCGTTGCCATCTTGGCAGCTCTATGCAAATACTCATCCCCACATACTTCTCTAAGAAAAGAATGTGTACTTTTCCGCACGGAAGGTAGAGAGATAGGGTAACCAGTTTTAAAAAGTAAAAAACCGGGACAGGGCAACTAACATAAAAGTAGGACTAACTCTTGAAAGTGGCTGTCACTTCAGTAGCGTTTGGAGGAGAAGGGGGTTTAAGTGTTACTGTTAAAATAAACACATATTATAATTAATTTATCACAAACTAACACTATCATAAGTTGTAAAATGCAGCATTTCTTCTGTGTCGAGATTGTGCATTCCTGACTGCCAGCTATGAAGACCTACTACAAAAAAACGGGGTCCACTGCAGTTTCCAATAGAAACATAATCCTGAGAGAGGGGGACAGAGCACCAAATTCCTGGACAGACCCGGAAAAACTGGGACGTCTGGTCACCCTATACAGAGAATCATCGCTGGATTGATGGTGTCACCTGGCAGGTGTTGGCACCTCCCTCAGACCATTACCACCTCAATGCCCTCCATTGGCGCTAAATCCTCAAGGACGACTTTGGTAGGGAGGGAACTGGCGGGCTATGAAAGGAGCCTTCTTGTAGGCAGCTCCCACCCTGTCCCTCTCAGCTGAACTTTGCCTGCTAAAATCAATGCTTTGCTGCCTTCAGCTCTGCTGCATGGTTGAAGGATATGATCAACGCTCGGATCTGATCAATTGATCGTATAACGCATTCGGTGTTCTCTGCAGTACTCCCAGATTGGACATTCCCTATAGCACAATTTGTGTGGCATTTTTCTTTTTTATGGGGAATAAATTGATCAAATACAATAATCAAAGTTGGAACGTATTTTGATAAGCTTGAGTGCCCCCAGGGTTAAGAAGATAGCTCAGTGAATTTAGTACTTGTTGCAGAGATCTTTGTTAATATGCCCTATCATCGTACCCAATCCTGGCAAGGCCAACTCAGCCTTTCCTCTTTCATAGGTCGATTGCAATAAAACAATGTATCTGCAAATAAACACTAGTTATAAAACTAACATAGCATAATCTTGGTTCAGGTCAATTTACCATCCCTAATGAATAGCATAGTGTGTTAGGGGAGGTGGTTAAGTTGTCAAATTAGGACATTGAAACCAGCATGCTGAGGCTCAAATCCCAGCTTTGCAATATTATGATATTGTGATCCTGGACAGACCATCTTTACTGATTGTGCAGTACTGGGCTGTCCTCGGTGAAAAGGTTTGATATTTTACATTCTGGTGGCATTCTTTAGCCCATTGCTTGCTCTTTTTTTAAAATGATTTAGGCCATTTGATTAGAAGGGTTCCTAGGAGAGAGTGGGCCAAATGTGAAAGGGTTCAGTTGAGCTTATTTCTAGAACTTGCCATTTTCTTCTTCATATCATGAGTAGCAATCTACAAGCCTGTGTCAATGACTATGAGCACGTCAGCTTATCACACAATTCCTTTTCTTGGGTGTATTTAAACCATTTATGTAGACAATAATTGCACCTTGGTCTAGGACAAGAACTAATGGGAAACATTGCAGTCAAGTGCCAACATTGTATAATGAGTTTAAATCTCAGCATCACAACTGAAGTGTGTGATCCTGGGTAACACATTTAAACTCATAGGGCCTCATTACACGGAAGGCGGTAAGTTTTAATGGTCACCGGTAATGGTACCGGTGACCGTTAACCCTTACCGCCTTACTACGAGGTCCCTTTGCGGGTTGGTACTTTAACACCTGCTTTTTAGCAGGCGTTAAAAACCAACCCGCAAAGGGACCAGGGTGCTAATTACGGTACCGCAATTTGCGGTACCGTAATTAGCACCTTCCCCATTCCCATTATGCCCTATGGGGCAAAAATGGGAATGGGGAAGGGCAACGGGGGAAGGGGGAATTACCGCCCCGCCAACCTTGGAATAGGGCGGTAATTCCCCTTTCCTCCAAGGCGGTGCCGGTATTTTACCGGCATGGACCAAGGTGCTAATAGAACCTTGGTCCACCGCCTACCGTGTAATGAGGCCCATAATGTCTAATTTGTCAACATTTTCAGTTCCCAAAATGTAAAGAAAAATGTTCAGCTTCTAACAAAGATTTACTACTCAAGATAAGCTCTTCAAACAAGCCACACTCATGGCTTGACAGACACAAGTGTTCTTTATATATTATTTACTGGCCATTCAAATATTGCACACCACAAAGTCATTTGTTTCCAGGCTCACTCATGGCAACACCACTTGAAAATCATGGCCGTCATCTAATCCCAGTCTATGTTAGGGTCTGTTAGGAAAGATTTCTTAATGGTGGGTAATTTTCCTTCCATGTGGCAACCCCTAAACTTTTTGCTGTGGTTTTCACCATGATCTAGACTTTGCCAGAGAAGTGCAGCCTTCTGCCGCACTCCTCTGGGCTTTCGCTCCATTCTTACGGGGAAACTGACATGCCCTTAAGACAGTCAGTACAGGGAAAAGCTGTTTTCCCTAGTTTCTTTATCATGTTGCAGCTTTCGTGCAACATGACACAAGAGGGCACTGTAAGCTAAGTTACTGCTCTCTTGGGTCTCTAGCCTTCTTCAGGCCCTAGATACTCTTTTTGGATTGTAACTGATCGGTGCAAGTGAATCACGGACGGGAATTGTGTCAGCGATCGTTTCTTGTGTTTTTGAGCTCCTTTTGGTGTTTTAAGCGCGTTTCTCGTGCTTAGCCCAAAATGGTGGCCTGGCTCCCAAAATGGCCAGACCACAAGGCTCCTTTGTCCTGTCCGCTGACCGTCTTGCCCCCTTCACCTTCCCCAGGTCGAGCCGATCCGGGGCCTTCCTTATTTGGGCATGTACTTTCCCACGAAACACAGATGCTTTCGCGGGCTTCTACAGGCCTTGTGTGTGCCTCCAGGATGTGGGCTGGGATGTCTGGTCCCAATACACATCCTGGGTGCCAGAGAGTCTGGGGTGGTGTGAATGCCTGGGACCACCGTGGTCTGTGATAGGTCCACGTATGGTGTGAGTGTTTTGATGAGCGGATCTCCCATTGGGTCCCCTCCGTTTTGGCGCGAAGGGAACCGTGGATAAGAGGGGGCTAGAAACGCCACTACCATGTCGATCTCCTGAGTTCTCACGAACGAAGGAATACAGGAGCCAAGTATCCTGCAACCACGAGGCTGAACCGAGGAATCGCTGGTGACCCGCTGAAGGACTGCTCCTCTGCACTGATGTCGCTTTGTGAAACCCTTTCTACCTCTGATCGAACCAGAAGGCCTGTACTGGTACTTCGAGCCTTGGAATAGCAGGGACAGCTATTCTCGGCATCTTCACCATCTCCTGCACGTAAGCATTCAGAAGTGTCTCTGGGCCATCCAGCAGACTGACCAGCCTACCCAGGAGTCTTGCTCTGTAACCGCCGCCAGGTTGTGTTGTATTTCGAGTCCTTGTCACTCTCACACGATTCGTACACTTGGCATTCCCAGGTCTGAAGTGAGTAGTGTACATTTGGCTGAGATACACACGGCCGCTCCGTTGCCCTGCTGTGGTAACAAACTGTGCGGGTTCACTTCGTTTGGGACATCTTTAACTCAACTCTGCTGCTGCAGAATCTACACGACGACGAGACGTCCCCTGCTTCCCTGAACCTGCCGGCACTGAAACTGACGCGGAGAAGCCTGGGTCTGCTTGCATCGGGGACCGGTGAGTAGCATAGCTAGGAACTGGTCGCCCTCCTGCAGGAGCCCATAGCTTTTCCCCGCTGTGTCAAACAGCACGCCTTTCCGTACTCGCGCTCTGCTTCTGCCCACAGTGGAGGCGGCGCTTGAGTCGCGGAACTCTGTTCTTCTTCATTTGTGCACCAAACTGAACTGCCTGATTCCCTCGAAGAGACTCCCCTTTTTGCCCGTTGGCACCAGCGTGTGCAGGTACTTTTGAGCACAAGGCTCCACTCTTCGCAGGGCGTGGACTTCCTTTTAGTTAGGTTCCTCTGAAGGCGGACTGGGTCTAATCATTATTTCGCACTGCCTGTTTTCCTCCCCTTCTAGGTGGACTACACATTTCGTGCATCTAACGCGTTAGACTCGTTTGTATTTGTATATATATTGTATGGGTTTGGTATGTGTTGGTTTACTAGAGTTTTATCGTGATTTCTCGCTACGGTCATTGTTGCAAAGGCCTTGGAATAAATGTGTATATATTTTTAATATAACACCTGTTTGGAGTTATTTGTAAGTGTCCTTGCTTTGTGTGCTCATTGCGGGCTTTCAGTCACCCTCACCCCTCTTGAGACCTAGTCTTGACCGCAGCGATCGCTACCCTGATTGGTCTGGCTTGTCCAGAGGTTACCCTGTTCCAAGTAATTAGGTTGGCCTTCTGAACTTCTGTGCCGCCAGGACAGAGTTCAGAAATCCGTCTTAACAAATTGGTGTACAGCGGTGGGATACGACTGAAGGTATCCAGTGTTGCGCACGAACTAAGCCATTTCAAGTTATTCCTACCAGGACACGTAGTGAATTGTTATAGTATAACTTTAAAAAGGCCATAGTCCTATCTAACAGTACGGAAACAAATACCTTGTTAACTTTAAATGCTTCCAAATCCGAAACATTGAAAAAGATGTGTGCGGAGAGAGGTGTTTCCTCTCAAGGCACCAAATTGGATATGATCCAAAGAATCGTGGCGTGGCAAGAAGCGCAGCTTGACGCTATAACTTCTGAGGACAGTGAGGAAGGAGGTGGGGCTGCTCTCACTGGTAGAACCGATGGTTCTGCCGCTGCACTGATCCACCGCGCCCACGAGGACAGGGAGGATGAGATGTCTAATGTTTCCTCTGCCAGTGTTGACGGGGAGACTATGCTTGAATTCAAGAAGCAAGAGCTGCGGTTTAGGCAGAAGGAGCTTGAGTTCAGCATAGCCAAACTACAAATCGAACAGGCAGAAAAACAGAAAGACAGGGATCACCAGTTGGAACTGGCCAAGCTTCAGGTTGCAAATGGGTCCAAGGGTCCTGGACATGGGTCTGGGGCCTCCTCTCATCCACGGTTTCCAAAAGATCTGCTCAGTCTGTACGAGGAAAGGAATGACATTATGGACTGGCTAAATACGTTTGAGTATGCATGTGAAGTTCAACAAGTTGACAATGCTGATAACATTGCCTGGTTACTCAGCAGACGGCCCCATTCTGGCTGTAGTGCCATTATGGAAATGTCGAAGGCTGACTGAGCTGGTTTCGCAATGTTAAAGCAAACTCTCATTTTAAAGTTTGGAAAGACTCCTGCCCAATATTTAAAACGATTCCGAGAGTACAAGAAAAAAGAAGGTGGTACTTGGGTATCTTATGTAACCGAATCCTTAAAAAACTTGACTGGCTGGGTCGAAGGTTATAAGGTTTCTACCTTTGAAGGCATGATAAATCTTGTCATGCTGGAACACATTTTTGCATCTTCTTCCCCGGAGCTTAAGCAGCATTTGGCCGATTCGAAAGAGATAGATCCTAAGAAGCTGGCCATTGCAGCAGACTTCTGGGTGTCACATCGAGTGTCCAATAAGGACAAAACTCATCCTGTTAAGCAGGAGGAAGGGAAAAAGTCCAAAGATAAGGAGGGTGGAGGATCTGATAAATCTTCTTCTCAAAAGGGCCACAAAAAGAAAAATAAGGGTAAGACACAAGAGAACTCACAGGGTAGTGGAGGTCAGCCTCCGAAACAGAACTCTGGTTACAATAAGCCTCCCTATGTAAACAGACCCAATGGATCTTGTTTTGCTTGTGGAGCAACTGACCACATGAAGGGGGATCCCCGGTGTAAGGTTAAACCTTTGGGGGTCCACTCCGCTAATCTGGCCTTCTCCTCCTACGAGGAAGAAGAGATTACAGGAGCATCCTTCTCCTCAGACTCATTCTCCAGCGGGATAGAAGCTGAGGTAGTTTTAGTTTCCCTGGGTTCCTGGGAGCCTAAAGTCGCAGAGGCTTATGCTAGGATTTCAGATAATACCAAGCACTACTTTAAAGACAGTGTGCTGATCAATGGAGTGGATACTCCAGCTCTTAGGGATAGTGGGTGCAGTCGAACTGTAGTGGATTCTACCTTGGTAGACTCAGAGGAAGTTGCCAGAGCTATTCTGATGGCCACTACGTTGGCTGACGGCCCACTCCGCATGTTCCCAGTAATACCTGTAAATCTTACTTTAAATGGTGCAGCAGTCAGGATTCCAGTGAGCATTCAGAGAAACGTCCCAGGAAAGGTCTTGTTAGGCAATGATCTCAGAGCTTTAGGGCTCGTAGGAGACACTGCCGACAGACCCTGCACACGGTCTCAAACACGGGCAGCATTGGCCAAGACCAATACGCCGTCCCAGCCGAAGGGGAAACCCAAGGCGAAAGGAGTAAACAAGTCAAGACGAGGGAAAGAGAACATTCCCCCGAGCTCGCCTACCACTGCGGTGGAGGAAGTTGGTCAATCGCCCGGGCCTGACGAGGAGGTGGCGATGCCTGAAGTATTTGACCCCAACGACCATCCTGAACTAAAAGACTTGTTAGTAGAAGGTGGTCCTGATAGGGAAGAATTCAGTAAAGGCCAACGTGAGTGCCCATCTCTGCAAGGCCTAAGGAGACAGGCCTGCTCCTAGCTTGAGGGTGAACCTCCTGGGACGCATCGGATTTATTGGGAAGGTGGACTCCTGTATAGTGAGCCCACAGAGTCTACAGAAGGAGACCATAGGAGGTTGGTGGTTCCCCTTGCTGTAAGACCCTTCCTCCTGCAGTTGGCGCATGAAGTGCCCCTTGCTGGTCACCTTGGTATTAAGAGGACCAAGCAAAGGTTATCCATGCACGTCTACTGGCCAAAGATGGGGGTGCAAGTAGAAAGTCACTGCAGGAGTTGTGCCTCCTGCCAGTTATCTGGTAAGGTCGGCTCGACAATCCAAGCTCCATTGGTACCACTCCCAGTTGTGGGAATACCATTCGAAAGGGTAGGGATCGACATCGTTGGTCCCCTTGACCCGCAAACATCCTCAGGCAATAGGTTTATCCTGGTGCTGGTCGGCCATGCAACCAGATATCCTGAGGCCATCCCATTGAAAACTGTAACTGCCAAGTCAGTGGCAAAAGCGTTACTTGGCATATTTACTAGGGTTGGCTTCCCTAAAGAAGTTGTGTCGGATCGTGGCAGCAACTTTATGTCGAAGTATATGCAGGCTATGTGGAATGAATGTGGGGTCACCTACAAGTTCTCTTCTGCATACCACCCCCAGACCAATGGTCTGGTGGAACGTTTCAACAGAACGTTAAAGAGCATGATTGGGGCTATGGAAGAACCTCAGAGAAGAAAATGGGATCTTCTTTTACCATGCTTACTGTTTGCCTACCGAGAGTTACCACAGGAGGGTGTTGGCTTCAGCCCCTTCGAACTTCTGTTCGGTCATCCTGTACGGGGACCCTTAGCCATAGTCAAAGAGGGATGGGAGATGCCCACTCCCCCTGTTACTACCAACGTAGTAGATTATGTGCTGGGGCTCAGAAAACAGATGGTACTTCTGATGGGCTTGGCTAGTGATAAATTGAAGGCAGGACAAGCGCTGGTGAAACATTGGTACGACCAGAAAGCTTCCCTCATCAACTTTACACCTGGTCAGCAAGTCCTGATCATGAATCCTATGAGGCCTCGAGCTTTACAGGACTAATGGTTAGGCCCTTACACAGTGGTGGAGCCCCTGGATGAGGTTAACTATTTAGTGGACCTTGGAAGGCCTGGACAGGCTCCAAAAGTGTTCCACGTAAATAGGCTGAAGGCTTTCGTCCCAAGAGTCGAAATCGCAGCACTGCTACTGGCTTCAGACGTTGAGGAAGAGGAGTCTGAACCTCTCCCCGACCTGTTCCGAAGCTGTCCTTCAGATAGCTCCTTTGAGGGTGTCCGAGTGGCCCCTCACCTGACTTCTGATCAGCAGGCTGAGGTGAAAAGTTTGCTTAGGCAGTTTTCCCCCCTGTTTTCACAGTCGCCTGGTTTGACACCTTGGTGCAAACATAACATAGACACAGGAGACAGTGTGCCTACCAAAAGTAGGGGATACAGGATGTCAGACAAAGTACAGTCTTATATTAAGACCGAGGTCAACAAGATGTTAGACCTTGGGGTGATTGAACCCTCTAGTAGTCCTTGGTCCAGCCCTGTGGTTTTGGTTCCAAAGACAGGCACTTCTGAATTGAGGTTCTGCGTGGATTACAGGGCTCTGAATGCTGTCACCAAGACAGATGCGCACCCCTTGCCTCGAACAGATGAGCTGGTGGATACTTTGGGTGCCTCCAAGTACCTCAGCACCAGATTGGACAAGGCTCAGTGGTTTACCTTGGACATGAAGTAGGTGGAGGGAGGATACAGCCTCTTCCCAGTAAAGTACAAGCAGTACAAGACTCGCCTACCCCCACTACACAGACCCAAGTGAGAGCCTTCTTAGGACTCACGGTGTATTACCGCAACTTCGTGGCAGACTATGGCACCATAGCTGCCCCTCTGACTGCCCTCTCCACTCCGAAGAAACCCAAGAAGGTAACTTGGACCGACGAGTGTGAGAAGGCCTTCAATGGCTTAAAAGACTCCTTGTGCCAGGCCCCTGTCCTCAGGGCCCCTGATTATCAAAGACCTTTTATTGTGCAGACGGACGCCTCTGACACTGGGATAGGAGCTGTAGTATCGCAAGTAGATGAGAAGGGTAAGGAACACCCTATTGGTTTTATTAGTCGCCAGCTTAAGGACAGAGAGCTCAGATGGTCCACAGTGGAGAAAGAATGTTTCTCTGTTGTGTGGGCCCTACGGAAGCTGAGGCCCTACCTCTATGGGACCCACTTCACTGTGCAAACTGACCATAAGCCCTTAAAGTGGCTAATGAACATGAAGGGAGAGAATCCAAAGTTGCTTAGGTAGTCCATAAGTCTACAAGGCTTCGACTTCACTATTGAGCATAGGCCAGGTGTCCAACATAGCAATGCTGATGGGTTGTCCAGAATGTTTAACCGACCTGAACAAGAGACTCATCCAGGGGTGGATTAGTTCCCCCTGTCCATAGTCTGGGAGGGGCGAGTGTTAGGAAAGATTTCTTAATTGTGGGTAATTTTCCTTCCATGTGTCAACCCCTAAACTTTTTGCTGTTGTTTTCACCCTGATCTAGACTTTGCCAGAGAAGTGCAGCCTTCTGCCGCACTCCTCTGGGCTTTCGCTCCATTCTTACGGGGAAACTGACATGCCCTTAAGACAGACAGTACCGGGAAACGCTGTTTTCCGTAGTTTCTTTATCATGTTGCAGCTTTCGTGCAACATGACACAAGAGGGCACTGTAAGCTAAGGTACTGCTCTCTTGGGTCTCTAGCCTTCTACAGGCCCTAGATACTCTTTTTGGATTGTAACTGATCGGTGCAAGTGAATCACGGACAGGAATGGTGGCAGCGATCGTTTCTTGTGTTTTTGAGCTCCTTTTGGCGTTTTAAGCGCGTTTCTCGCGCTTAGCCCAAAATGGTGGCCTGGCTCCCAAAATGGCCAGACCACGAGGCTCCTTTGTCCTGTCCACTGACCGTCTTGCCCCCTTCACCTTCCCCAGGTCGAGCCGACCCGGGGCCTTCCTTATTTGGGCATGTACTTTCCCACGAAACACAGATGCTTTTGTGGGCTTCTACAGGCCTTGTGTGTGCCTCCAGGATGTGGGCTGGGATGTCTGGTCCCAATACACATCCTGGGTGCCAGAGAGTCTAGTGTGGTGTGAATGCCTGGGACCACCGTGGTCCGTGATGGGTCCACGTATGGTGTGAGTGTTTTGATGAGCGGGTCTCCCATTGGGTCCCCTCCGTTTTGGCGCGAAGGGAACAGTGGATAAGAGGGGGCTGGAAACGCCACTACCATGCCGATCTCCTGACTTCTCACGAACGAAGGAATACAGGAGCCAAGTATCCTGCAACCACGAGGCTGAACTGAGGAATCGCTGGTGACCCGCTGAAGGACTGCTCCTCTGCACTGCTGTCGCTTTGTGAAACCCTTTCTACCTCTGATCGAACCAGAAGGCCTGTACTGGTACTTCGACCCTTGGAATAGCAGGGACAGCTATTCTCGGCATCTTCACCATCTCCTGCACGTAAGCATTCGGAAGTGTCTCTGGGCCATCCAGCAGACTGACCAGCCTACCCAGGAGTCTTGCTCTGTAACCGCCGCCAGGTTGTGTTGTATTTCGAGTCCTTGTCACTCTCACACGATTCGTACACTTGGCATTCCCAGGTCTGAAGTGAGTAGTGTACATTTGGCTGAGATACACACGGCCGCTCCGTTGCCCTGCTGTGGTAACAAACTGTGCGGGTTCACTTCGTTTGGGACATCTTTAACTCAACTCTGCTGCTGCAGAATCTACACGACGACGAGACGTCCCCTGCTTCCCTGAACCTGCCGGCACTGAAACTGACGCGGAGAAGCCTGGGTCTGCTTGCACCAGGGACCGGTGAGTAGCATAGCTAGGAACTGGTCGCCCTCCTGCAGGAGCCCATAGCTTTTCCCCGAAGTGTCAAACAGCACGCCTTTCCGTACTCGCGCTCTGCTCCTGCTCACAGTGGAGGCGGCGCTTGAGTCGCGGAACTCTGTTCTTCTTCATTTGTGCACCAAACTGAACTGCCTGATTCCCTCGAAGAGACTCCCCTTTTTGCCAGTTGGCACCAGCGTGTGCAGGTACTTTTGAGCACAAGGCTCCACTCTTCGTAGGGCTTGGACTTCCTTTTAGTTAGGTTCCTCTGAAGGCGCACTGGGTCTAATCATTATTTTTCACACTGCCTGTTTTCCTCCCCTTCTAGGTGGACTACACATTTCGTGCATCTAACGCGTTATACTCGTTTGTATTTGTATATATATTGTATGGGTTTGGTATGTGTTGGTTTACTAGAGTTTTATCGTGATTTCTCGCTACGGTCATTGTTGCAAAGGCCTTGGAATAAATGTGTATATATTTTTAATATAACACCTGTTTGGAGTAATTTGTAAGTGTCCTTGCTTTGTGTGCTCATTGCGGGCTTTCAGTCACCCTCACCCCTCTTGAGACCTAGGGCCTCATTACACGGAAGGCGGTAATGGTTAACGGCTACCGTTAATGGTAACGGTGACCGTTAACCATTACTGCCTTACTACGAGGTCCCTTAGCGGGTTGGTGCTTTAACGCCTGCTTTTTGCAGGCGTTAAAAACCAACCCGCTAAGGGACCTCGGAGCTAATTACGGCACCACAAAATTGCGGTGCCGTAATTAGCGCCTTCCCCATTCCCATAGAGCCCTATGGGGCAGAAATGGGAATGGGGAAGGGCAATGGCGGAAGGGGGATTTACCGCCCCACCAACCTTGGAATGGGGCGGTAAATCCCCTTTCCGCCAAGGCGGTGCCGGTAATTTACCGGCATGGTCCAGGGTGCTAATAGCACCCTGGATCACCGCCTTCCGTGTAATGAGGCCCCTAGTCTTGACCGCCGCGATCGCTACCCTGATTGGTCTGGCTTGTCCAGAGGTTACCCTGTTCCAAGTAATTAGGTTGGCCTTCTGAACTTCTGCGCCGCCAGGACAGAGTTCAGAAATCCGTCTTAACAGGGTCCATGCACATTCCTGGTAAGTTCTATATCCGCTGCCGGTGGTATGGTATGTGTCCCTCCTCGCTTCTCCCAATCTGCCTCCTACGCCCCTGCTTGAGCACTTGTACATTGTGCGAGTCTATGGGCCTCATTACACGGACTGCGGTAAGGGTTAACGGTCACCGTTAATGGTAGCGGTGACCGTTAACCCTTACTGCCTTACTACGAGGTCCCTTTGCGGGTTGGAGACTTTAACGCCTGCTTTTTGCAGGCGTTAGAAACCAACCCGCAAAGGGACCAGGGAGCTATTTACGGTACCGCAATTTGCGGCACCGTACTTAGTGCCTTCCCCATTCCCATTATGCCCTATGGGGCAAAAATGGGAATGGGGAAGGGCAATGGGGTAAGGGGGAATTACCACCCGCCAACCTTGGAATAGAGCGGTAATTCCCCTTTCCACCAAGGCGGTGCCGGTATTTTACCGGCATGGACCAAGGTGCTAATAGCGTGTAATGAGGCCCTATATATTTGAGCTCTGTTTCTGTTCTGGTGACTCTGCCCCTTTTTCATATGGATACTTACCTGTGTCCTACAGGTGCTACACCCTCGCCATAGCTGCTATTGTTGCAGTGAGTCTTCTACCTATGCTAGAAGGCAAATACCCAGCTATGGACGGATAATGTTGCCTTTCAAATACCATTTGTTTATTATTCCCCATCTAGCCCAGATAAAGGGAGACAGGAGACTGTTAGAGACGCCCGATGCTTATTTTGATCGCTGCAATGGGAAGAGATCAAGCTATGGGTTGTGGTTGAAATGAGGGGGTGGCACACTGAAATACTTGGACTCCAAATATGTCGGTGCCCCACAAACCCTTAAAAAGCCTTGTGCAAACAAGATTTTGTGTCACTTATTTTCGTTTCCATACAAGGGGCCTCATTACGACTCAGGCGGTAAGGGGTTTACGGCGGCGTAAACGGCGCCGACCCTTACCGCCTGAGTACGAGGTCCCTTAGCGCCATGGCGGATTTAACACCTTCTTTTAGCAGGTGTTAAAATCCATGGCGCTAAGGGACCATGGAGTTAATTACGCCACCGTAATTTACGGTGGCGTAATTAACGCCTTCCCCACTCCCATTATGCCCTATGGGGCAAAAATGGGAATGGGGAAGGGTAAATGGGGATTGGGGACTTACCGCCCCGCCGACCTCGGAATGGGGCGGTAAGTCCGCCTACCACCATGGCGTAAACATAGTTTACGCCATGGTGGTAAAGTCACGGCCCAGGCGGTAATTTACCGCCTGGGTCGTAATGAGGCCCAAGGTATTTTCTGTCTCTAAGTTACTTTGTAGGTATGACTCACAGAGCTGGGTGAGCGGGGCTTGGGTCGGTCCAGGCCCGGGTCAAAACTGGGGCACTGATCTTGCCTTCCTTTCGGGCCAGTAGCCCACCAAGTGCCTCACATGCTACCCTCGTATCCCACAATTGTTGTTTTCAAACAATCAGTTCCTCCTCAACTCTTTGTCGCTCATTCATTGGCTGGAGCAGAACTTGAGCACTTCACTTCCTGGTATGGACCGGGGTTGGCACAGAGGACGAACGATCTGGTGGTGAATTTTGAAGTAAGTTGCTGCTTCACAAATTAAGTGCAATTCCTTCAGCGCCTGCCTCTCTTCTTTCCCTGGGAGTAACCTTTCCCAAAGATTCCCTTGTCCACGCCATCCAAAAATCACCTGTGCTGTCCCTACCCCCAATCAATGCTGCAATCCCCTTTTATGTCCCCTAACTTCACTCGCCCGCGCCATCCAACAAACACTAGCGCTGTCCCTCCGCCGGCATCCCGTGCCCTCTCTAAAGCCTTTTGTGGCAGAGAGGGGCCGATACTGACTCCATTTTCCCCAGCTTCATGCACTGGCTGCACAGCAGCCAGAGTGTTGCAGCTTGTCCCTCAAGCAATGCTACTAGAGAAATGCAAAGGACTTCCTGTTAATATGGTGCATGAGTGTTGCATGTCCTCGAGCCCGGTGGATCAGCGGAAGTAAGAGAAATCTGAGTCAAACAAAGGCTTAATTTGCCTTAATAATTTGTGGACATTTCATCAACACCATGATGTCCTCTTTCCCCAAGTAACCATAACATGCATTAAAACAGTGTTCACCCAGGCTCAGGCTAGCCAACAGGGCAATGCCCGAAGCTCAGGCCTGTTGGATCTGACCTTAATCACCCATTCACACATTCACACCAGGAAAAGATAACCACACTCATGGGATTACTATCACAGTCTGCCTTTACTAAACACGACACTTTCCTCCTCAATTCTGGTGAAATGACTATTCCTTTAGCTCGTGCCGGCGTCAAATTATATTCACGCCACGCTAAGTCTCCCCCTCAAAATAACAATGTCCTATCCCATTTCTTCAATCCACCACCCTGTCGTTTTAGGACACGGTGCGGTCGACCATCTATTCTTGGGTGGTGGTGCGCGCCTCTCTGTTCACCTTCCGGGTCAACGTTCCTCTCAGCCTCTGACTTCTTTTCATCTCCCGTCTAACCAGGCTCCTCATGCCTTTCATTCTCATGGTCGCTCCATTCCCTGTCTTCCTCTTGAGGTTCTTGTATTACTTTCCAAAAGAAGGAAGCATTGCGCGTCACCTGTTTGTCGACCCTCGTGGCAATGATCACGGAGGCCTTCTTGTCCATCACAACCAGTGGTCGAGGGTCAAATGGCGGTACTCCTTTGTGAGAGATAGTTTGCTTCACCATGATTGTGTTGCCTATCTGGTGGTTCAACTCATGTGCTCTGCGCTTGTGATCAGTGTACTCCTTCATCTTATCTTTTGCCCCTCTAGCCTTCTTCCTAATCTCACTGTCACGCTCGATGGACTCCCCATAATGTGGATCATAGGGGATTCTCATGCGCACTGAGCAACCAAACATTTGCTCTGCAGGGCATACCCCTGTGGAGTCGTGTGGCTTTTTACAATAATTGCACAGGAGCTGGTAGAGTATCTGTACAATGGGCCTGTATGTTATATTGGCAATACTTAGGGCCCTTTTGGTTTTAGCCATAAAACGTTAGACTGTCTTGTTCAACTTATACCACAATGGGATGACCTTACTGTGGTGGAAACTAATGTACATTGCGAAATCACGAAAGTCGCAGCTTGTGAATGGAGGACCATTGTCCAACTTTACCACCTTTGGAATGCCGTAGGACAAGAAGTTCTGGTCTAGCGCTGGTATCACTAGGGTAGAGGAGCAGCTGAGTGCCCCTGCAGGAAGTCCTGCCTCCTTCGCACCTATATGCTGGAGGCCAGAAGTCATGCCATGTTTCACACCAGTGACTGTGACTATTCCGAGGAGAGTCTTTGAGAAGAGGTACCCTTTGAGAAAACCATATCTCATGTATCCCCATAGAGATGACAATCTCTTGGAAGAGAATGTACAGACCTTATAGAATCTGATGACAAAGTAAGGAATCGAGTAAACTTTCATAAGTGGAATAAAGATTGCATGTGTGAACAGCACAACAGAAAATGCAAGCCGTTTAATAACTGTACAGATGCAGCAACGCAAGTAGACTAAGTAATCGTAGAGGCTAGTTATACGTAGTGAATAGACGGTAGGCGATGCCACCATTATATAGAATCTGGAAATCAGCGTCACAATTTTAGTAAGCTTAAACCCACAGAGGAAAGAAGGATCGAGAGCTGTGTGTCGCAGCAAGAAAGCAGCTGGAGATTCTGGCAAGACCAAGAAGGCTGTCTGGCCTGGTGTCAAAGGCTGGGGTGTCCAAGAACTGGTTATCTATCCTTGAAGAACAGTGAACGTGAGAAGCCAAGTCGTCCCTTGTTAAGGTGCAAAGAAAGAACACTTTAAGTGCCAAGTTTTATTTGTTTAATACAATTAAATGTGAGAAAAGGAGCTGAACTGCAGTCTCCTGTCACATGGGCTGTGGATGGAAATAGAAATTGGGCATGAAGCTCTAGACTTGAGATAAGAGCATGCTTACACTCCCATATATTGTCAGGAGCAAGGATACTTTGCAAGGCCAAGTTCAAAGATAGTCTGCATGACAGAAGGTGTGGGTGATGATGGATATTGGGCTACTTGGGTGGGGAGACATGGTCAAGTCCACCCACTGACACCGGGGGTGCTAGCTTACGTACTGCTAGTGAGTCGAATGTTCAAGAAGGGCACGAGCATGCCAACCAATTGTAGTGGCCATATAAGGAAGAGCCTTATAGTTTGATAGCCAATGATGAGCTTTGTATTAATTAACTGTTGAAGATGACTTTCACTATGGGTGGTCATAGTTTGTCCACATGACTGTAGAGACCCAATCACAATCCGTTCCTGTATAGAAAGTATGCTGTAACACATAGGTAGCATTCGGGTGCATCGCTCTCTGACAGCCGTGTCTTCCGGCTAAATCATAATGCAAAGATGTCGGTTTGGCAAAAGTGGAAGTTGCCATGGAAACTGTACACTTCGCCATCTAGAGCGAAGACGCTTCGTCCGTGTCATGTGACACGTCAGCTGCTTTCCCAGGCTATGTGTACGCGCAAGCCCCGCCTTCCTACTGCTGCTTAAATCTGGCGTTCAGTAGTTCCATTGGGCTTTTAATTGTAGCATTACTCTGACATTTGTTATCCCATTTGCATTACCTCGACTCGGCTACATTTACTGGACTCCTTTTTCGCATGTTCCTTGGTTACGACACTCAGAATTCCTGTGCCAACGCAAACCACTGATGCACTTCCTTTGCCTCACGTCTGCTTGGTTACGACGCTCGGAACTCCTGTGCTGACGCAGATCGCTGCTGGACTTCTTTCCTGCCTCTCGACTTTGCTTGGATTTCACAGTGTTTCCATTTGCTAATATTCCACTACTCGCAAACAGCTCACAGTAACCTTTCTCTTCCTCTGCTGAAAGACTGTGTATTAATACTTACCGCAAATCTGCAATGAACACCCTTGCCTGCTACATACTCTGAGGTTGCCAGTATCCTTTTTCTTCTGCTTTCAATCAAGTACTTTTGTGGAACATCGTTCTTGCCTTGACTCTGAATCAAGTGATCCTCCTCCTGATCTTGGTTTCTTTTGGATTTTCTAGAAGACAACAATAAGTGCACTCATAAACGCTTTGCTGCCTAGTGCAGCAACCCGTCACTAGCACGTCCCCCGTGCCACCCTGGTTACTCTTCCCCTACTGACATTCCTTTTCTGTTATTTTATCCTTTTGTTGTCTGGACTAAAACGTTTAAAACCCAACTCAGACCACCTTGGTAAGCTCGATCACCATATTATTGTAGTGAAATAACTGTGTTATGTTCCCTGTTTCATTCGGAGTGATTAAGCGACATCAAGTGCAATTATGGTGTGCAGCGTCCGTTGATGTCTGTTGTAACTCCTTTTTAGATAATTGATATTAAAACAGTTAAACAGGTTTTGCCTTCTTCCTGAGTTGGTTTATTTGGTGTAAGAGTTACTTTGTATCCCATCCACTGCACTATATGCTACCTGTTTAAAGGCCATAATTCGACACCGCTGTGGCTGCGGTTGAGGGTACCTGGAGTACTTGTCGAGGACCATGAGTATGTAGTCACCAGATCTGAGCGAGCCGAAGAAATCAATGGCTACTTCTTCCCAGAGTCATTCAGGGAGGGATGTCATCTACATGGGCTAAGGGGAAGAGTTTGGCTGTAGGCTGAGGCATATGCAGCACGCATGGAGAGTGCTCTCGATAGTGTTGTCCGGTGAACCACACTTTCCTCCTGAGCAGCCTTTTGGTCGAAGCTATCCCTCAGTGGCCTTTGTGCACTGTATCTACCACACCTTGGTGCAGGGGGGAATTCAGTTCTATCTCCCTTGAGGATGAGATTGGATGGAGAGATAGACAATTAATCTTTTACACATGCAAGTGTCTTAAAGAGTTGGACGTCTATCACTAGGTTGAGCTGCTTTGAATACAGGACACCGCCAGTTCCAGGGTTGCGTCTTCCGTGTGTATAGCACTAACTCTTCTATCGGGGTGGCCTGTGGTTTGGTGTGGTGTACAATGTAGTTGATGTACCCCTCCTCTCTGTTGCTGGATTACTATAGGCACGACAAGGGGTGGCAAGATAAAAGTCTGCCGGGTTGGCTTCCTTTCCTGGTTTGTGTAAAATGTTGAACCAGTATTCTTGTAAGAAAAGGTTGCATCGGGCAATACAGGGCAGCATTTGGGCAGTTGGTTTGCCACATATTGTGACAAGGGCCTGATGGTCAGTAATGACATTAAAGGGCTTGCCGTATAGGAATAGGTTTAAGTGCCTGCATGCCCATACGACAGCAAGACTTTCCTTTTTGGCTAGCGAGTACCGTTTGGCTAGCGAGTACCGTTGTTCAGCTTCAGTCAGGCTCTTGCTGGCATACAACATAATGTTTCTCGGAGCATGTTCGCTTCCAGGGTGTTGTGCCAGGATGGCCCCAAGTCCTGCTGGGCTTGCATCTACAGTCGCCTCAGTTTGCAGGTTGGGGTATGACATGCATAATGCTGCTGCGTTATCTTTCATGATTTTGTTGAAGGCTTCTTGCTATGCTGATTCCCACGTGAACTTGTAAATGAAATGAAATGAAATGATATTTTATTTATATTGCGCTCATACACAAGTGTGTCAGAGCGCGACCAGGCAAAAAGGGAGGGGAACAAGGGAGAGAAAAAACAGAAAAAACAGCAATCTTACTAGGCCTAGTGACATTTAAGAAAGAGCAAGTGCATGGGAAAGGAACATGGGGGAAAAGTGCAAGGAGGGGGGCGGAGGGAGTGGAAAGTGCGAAGCAGAGGAGAGAAAACATATAAATATTAAATAGAATAAATAATAAATAAGGGCCTTAAATCATGGTAGTGCAGCCAGCAAGTCGCAGGTGAAAGTTAGTCAGAAAGGTATATCTGATAAGTGCAGATGAAACGTGGGAGGGGGACGTATGGGTACGGATGCAGAACCCTAGTGCAGATGGTGGCCTGGAGGCAGTGCAGGAGGGTGGCAGGGTGAGCAGATACCTGGCCCAAAAGAACAGAGGGTGGCAGGTGCACAATGCCATGAGAAGAAACAGATCAACAGGGGAGAAGGGGGGCAAAGGCAGAGGCAAAGAGGAAGGTCTTGAGAAGTTTCCAGAACCAAAGCTGTTTTTCCTCAAGTTTCAAGGTGGCCAGGAGGCTGTTCCAATGGGAGGCACCAGCCGAAGACAGGGATCTACCCCCAGCTCGTTTTTTTGCA
Organism: Ambystoma mexicanum; assembly: GCF_040938575.1. NCBI lineage: Eukaryota > Metazoa > Chordata > Amphibia > Caudata > Ambystomatidae > Ambystoma > Ambystoma mexicanum. The sequence continues at coordinate 371,616,320 of NC_090931.1, forward strand.
AAACGACTAACCCTGAGGGAGTTAGAAGTAGAGGAGCGAAGGACTCGAGAGGGGAGGTATTTACAGAGGGATAGTTGAAGGTATATTGGACCCAGACCCAGGCCCCAGACAGCCTTGTGGACAATGCAGAGGGTTTGACATTTAATCCTTGCATCCACTGGGAGCCAATGAAGGGATTTCAAGGCTGGGGAGATATGATCCCAGGTCTTGAGGCCAAGGACAAGTCTTGCAGTCCTGTTCTGGATTAGTTGTAGAGGGCGGAGCGTGGAGGCAGGTAGATTTAGGAAGAGGCTGTTACAGTAATCCAGTCTGGAAAGAACCAGAGCTTGGGAGACAGTGAGCTTTTGAGGGAAGGAGAGGAAAGGTACTCTAAGGAGGTGAAGTAAAAAATTAGATTTTTTGGAGCCATCAGAGATGTGTGCGAAGAAGGAAAGTATAGAGTCAAAGATAACCCCAAGGTTCTTAGCCGCGCAAGTGATAGTGGGAGGAGGGCCAAGGGAGGCCGGCCAGAGAGTGAGAGAAAAGGAAAGGATGGAGATGATGTACCAATAAGGAGGATCTCAGTCTTGTTGGCATTTAGACGTAGAGCATTGGCGGCACACCAATTTTGAATGGCGATTAGACAATCAGAGATGAGAGGAGGAGGCTGAGGAAGACTGAAAATGAGTTGGGTGTTGCCAGCATAGCACTGGAAAGTTGAGCAGAACATTGAGATGCAGTAAGCGAGAGTTTCCAGGTATTGGTTGAAAAGTCAGGCGAGAGGATAGACCCTTGGGGGACACCACATGTGGAGAGGGAGATAGAAATAGGAAGGACCCAAGTTGTACCTGGGAGGGTCGATCAGAGAGAAAAGAGGTCAGCCAGGCCAGAGCCTGATCAGTGATACTGAGGTTGTCACGAAGACGATTGAGCAGGGTGATATGGTTGACCGTTTCAAACGCGGAGGAGAGGTCAAGTAGGATGAGGACAGAGGGAATGTTAGAATCGAGGTTGGAGAGCAGGTTTTCACAGATGTTCAGGAGAGCAGTTTCCATACTTCTGGCAGCTCTAAAGCCAGTTTGGTGGTCATGGAGGGAGCCAACAGAGTCAGAACGGAGATTAAGCTGAGAGATGGCCAGATTTTCCAGGAGTTTGCCCAAAAAGGGAGTAATGGAAATTGGGCGGTAGTTTGCCGGACATGACGGATCAGCAGTGGATTTCTTGAGGAGAGGATGCACAAGGGAGTGTTTAAGAGGGGTGGGGAAAGAGTCAGAGGCAAAGGAGAGGTTGCAGAAATCAGCAAGGGCCGGCGCAAGGGTGTCAATGTGGTCCTTAATGGTTTTAGAGGAACAGAGAAGGACCTGTTTTGATGAGGTTTTCATAGATCGGACTTGTCTAGATATCTCATCAGGGGAGAAAAGAGGAAAGGAGGAGAAAGGGGGGATGAGGGGGAGTTGAAGGGGGATCAGCAGGCTGAGAAGGAGAGGGAGGAGGAGGGGGAGTGGAGGAGAGGGTGGACAGGATGTCCTGGGTTTTAGAGATAGTGAGAGGCAGGGGCATTGCAAAGATCCTGGGAGGAGAGAGAAGGGGTGGAGACTGCAGCAGGGTTGGCCAGCCAAGTTGTTAGATGCTGCAGAGACGCGTGGTCGTTTTTGGTTAGTGCTCATAGTGGGGCACTGCTGGAGGCAAAGTCTGGAAGGTAACATGTACAGTAAGATGCTACGCCAAGAAATGGCTTCACCTAGGCGAGGAGACTCGATTAGGGCTCCTATCTTGTCGGGGTCCGGCTCTGTACCCATTTCTGAGAATATGTGCCCAAAGAAGTTCAGTGTGGACTTGTTAAATGAACACTTTTTCTTATTGAGAGTCAGGTTGGCATCACATAGTGGCTTGCACACTCTCAGGAGCGTAGCATCTTGGGACTCCTATGACTTTCCAAAGATGAGGATGTCATCGCTGTAGTTAATGCAGTGTGGTATTTGGCAAATGACTTTCCTGATTTCCTCTTGGAAAGGAAGTAGTTGTTTGGCGCCATATGTGTATATGTCCACCAGGGTTCTTTTTAGGTGTGTGGCTTGTGCCAGCCTCTTATATTCACATTCTGGCATCACGTTCACTGTCGCCCCTGAGTCTATTAGGAAGTTGAACATTTTCCCTTGTACAGTGAGTGGCAATGTTAGGGTGTGTCCTGTGTCTGTGGGGTTGGCCAGGGTGTGAAGCTATCCTCTTCTCCTCCCCAAGCTTGATGGTGTCACTGTCTGGCTCATGGGCGGGGTGACTGCGCGTAGGTGATGCAAGCGACTCCTCCCTTTTCAGCATGCTTCTGGTGATGGTGAACGTTTGGATCTAGTGCTGCATTTTTCACAAGCATAGTATCTTCTTTCTGATTTTTGGTGTTTCTCCTCTCTGTAATGACGAGGTGGTGACATGTGTTAATGAGTTCTCAATTCTGCCTGGGTTGATCAGGGAGCCTTGGGGGTGCGGCACATGGACCGTAAATGGTCTTCACCGCCGCATGCAGAGTATTCTTGGCCCATTGCAGAGCATGTGCCTTCATGTGGGAGCTTGTAGCCGCACGGGAAGCATTGGAGCTTTTTTGATTTCTCATCCTTCATCATGGTCGATTGAGTCACGACTTTGTGTAGGGACTCATCTTTGATTGTAGCTGCCGGTGCGATGTGGAGCAGCTTGCTCATGGTGGAGACTTAGAGCTTTAGCGCTGTGGTTGTTCTTGCTGGGAGTAAGATTTCAGCCAGGGTGTGAGGCTTCTGCAGCAGTTTCTACTTTAAAATTACCGACTCACAGCCCTCAATGACGGGTGACTTTTTGGCCTCTTTGTTTGTGTTCAGATGAAATCCACAGTGCTTCACTTTGGATCTGAGACGTGTCACAGACTTGTCCATGGTGTCGCCTAGAAGCTGCATAATGGTATGGAAAACGTGACGCATATAGTTCACATTCTTATGGATAGCAAAGTGTTCGTTAAGTATACGTTTCAGATCTAGGTAAGTATAAGCAGCGTCTTCAAAAATGACGGCTCTTCCTTCTGGACCCGCTGTTGGTGTAAGTACTCCTGTTATGCGCATGTTTTCTTGTGGGCCTAGGGCATTCAGGTAAACATTAAATTCTTTTATCTACCGGGACCATCTCGGGCACAGGTTGGTGGTGTCTGTCATGTCAAAGGGTAGTAACATGGGTACGGGGAAAGAATCCCTCACCACTTGTTGTGCCAGTGCTGCTGGGGCCGGGTCAGGTGCTTGGTCACCCATCTTCTACACTCTATGCGCTGTACCGCGGTTGTCCAGGCGTTGCTTGATTGTTCGCCTTGGAAGTGGGCCGCTATGCGAATGTCTTGGTTCAGTATAAAAAAATAATAGCATCGTGCAGTGCTCTCAGGGCCTGGCCAGCTGTAGGTACCTTCTTATGTTCAGACCCACTTTCTGTACGGATATGTAATTATATGCAATGTCCTCTTAACTGTTATATATAAATGATAACCAATGTCCTCTTCTCTGTCCTCTTTTCTTCCCCCGTTGACTGGGTTAAATGGTGTTCTGGTCTTTCCTTCTGGAGCAGCAACGAGTCAGGAACGCTGCAGGGTACGCTTGCAGGCTTCTTTGCCGAGGGTGAGCATGCACCGGTGAGGGTGCTGCTGGATCGCCCTTCCCCCGGCTGCGTGTGGGTGCAAGGGGCATGGGCCCATGCCGGTGTAAGCGATGCTGGTGCGGCCTCTTCCCAGCCGTGAGTAGCTGCAGGGGCGCGGCGCAGCGGTTTGCCTCGTTGTGTTTCAAACACCGGCTCAGTGCTGCACGGGGTGCATGCCGTTGTGCCTGTTGCCAGCAGCCCTGTGAAAGGGGCGTGGGGCGTTTGGCATTGGAGGCCCTCACGGGGCACTCACCATCTCATAGTGCCTCCCTGTTGTGGAATGCAGCACTCTGATGGGCTACACACAGAGGCGTTGCTAGGGGGCAGGCGGGGTTAAGGGGCTATAGCCCCTGGTCTTTTGGTTGTTGCCTCAGATAGAAGCTCAGGGGTGACAACCAAAAAGGCTAGCTAGCCCCCAGTCCCGACAGTCCCAACATTAGCGCAGCCCCGGATCTTTCTCAGACCTATCAACACCCCTGGCTACACATTTGGATGGTAGTGCGTGTGTACGTTCGGCACCCGCCCCGCCGCCAATGTCGGATCTGACCGTAGGGCCTCACTCATGCATCCACATCTGGAAAGCACAACCACACTCATGGGCAGGGGTGTTGCTAGGTCTGGAAAAGACCCAGGGCTACGCTGATGTCGGAACTGTCGGGACTGGGGGCTAGCTAGCCTTTTGGTTGTAGCTCCTGAGATTCTATCCAGGGCTGCAACCAGGGGCATTGCTAGGGGGGGCTAAGAGGGCTATAGCCCCTGATCTTTTGGTTGTAGCCCCGGATAGAATCTCAGGAGCTACAGCCAAAAGACTAGCTAGCCCCCAGTCCCAACAGTTCCGACATCACATGATTTTGTGAGCCTAAGTGGGTCAGTTTAATGAGTTATTTCACTGCGCAGCTAGTATTGTGACCATGCTGATACTTAACAGCCTACTGTTAAAATGCACAATTTGCAACACATGTTACCCCCAAACACCTCCTTAGGCACTACTCAGTCTGTCACAAAAGTAATGAATTGCAATATGTGGCTGTGAGACACCTTTTCATTGATGCCTCGGCCCTGAGCCAATTCTATACCCCAGTCCAAGCCTGTGTTCTTCTGCCCATGAAAAGCAAAAGGATAGAAGAGCTTAGCTTCGAGGTGCAGTAAGAAAAGAGCACTTAGATTGGCTGTTAAAAGTGCACTAAGAACTATGATTGGGCAATTGGTCAGGGTCGCAGAGGGAGTTGCTGGAGGTGTAATTACCTTTTTTGTTTTCTTACTGCTATTTAGAATAAATAAAAAGAGAAGTGCATAATAGGAAGCCTCCATGCCATGCCACCACTGGTGTAACGGGGGCCCACACATCGTCTGCAGGTGCCGGGGCCCCACCACCACATGTCCTGGGAGGGGGCCCTCCTGGACTAAAAAAAGCATTTTACACACAGCATAATGTCTTTATGAAAGCAGAGTGACTACAAAAAGAAACCATTTCTTTTTGAAGTCTGAGGGCTCACCCCACCCCATGACATTGAAGCCTCTAGGCTGGAGGCCTCCATGTCATGGGGTGGGGAAGCCCTATGACTTCAAAAAGAACATTTTTTTAAGTCACTCTGCTTTCAAAAAGAAATCATTTCCATTATGGTTCGGTCCTTAACGGAAATAATTTCTTTATGAAGTCAGAGTGACTTCAAAAAGAAACCATTTATTTTTTAAGTAATAGGGCTCCCCTCAACCCGATGACATGTGCATGTGTGAGTGTATGGTGAAAGGGTGCACACTTAAATGTATAGGTGGCTGCCTGTGTGAGTGTATGGTGAAAGGGTACACAGTTAAATGTATAGGTGGCTGCCTGTGTGAGTGTATGGTGAAAGGGTGTACACTTAAATGTATGGATGGCTGCCTGGGTGCGTGTGCCTGAATGGTGAAAGGGTTCACACTTAAATGTATGGGTGGCTGCCTGGGGGGTGAAAGGGTACACCACTGGTTGGGTGTGCATGTTGAATGGTGTGTGTGCTTGTGTTCAGGGGTGCAACAAAACCTAAATTTCAGGGTGAGGGCGGTGATAACCCTTCAAATTTTGTGGGGAGGTGCTAACTTCACGGGCGATGGGGGAGGGGCAAACTTATTTGTGTGGAGCATCTAACTTCTTTATGCATTCTAATGAGACTATTCGAGTGCAGCTTCAATGTTACAAGCAGTTAACTCTCTCTGTTAAGTCTGAAAGCACCCACTTATGGTCTGATGTGAGAATAAGTGGTCTCCTGTCCCCCCTCTACCCTTCCAATCACTTCCCTGGAAATCCACATCAAGCTTTTAATTGCCTAAAGAATTATGCATTTGAATGCAGGTACTAACAGTGAAATGCTTTACGTTAGTAATTGCTGGGCCTTTGTTAACAGCGAAACCCAGGTGCTGTTTAACAACTGTGTCCTGTAGGTCAGCCAGGTCGAGTCAACATAGCCAAAAATGTCAAGGGAGGGGGTGGGGGCTGAAGACCAGCTAGCTCAATGGTGTTGCGCCACTACTTGTGTTTAATCCCTTGGTTACTTATTGGTAATCTTCATTACACATAGCCCTATTCTTCCTCATCCCAGTACTTGTGTATGAGGCAGTTTGACTCATACACAAGTACTAGGTTTGGGTAGAGGGACATGGAGGTAATGCCTGCCTTAGTTACCTGTAATCTTCATTACTCCTAGTCCCACTCTTCCTTATCCCAGTACTTACCTATGAGGCAAGGAACCTCATACATAAGCACTGGGACAAGGAAAAGGGACGTGGAGGTAATTCTGGGCTGAGAAGCTGATTTTGGGATTTGGGACAGAGGGTGAGTGGGAGAGGGGATGTGTGAGGGGGGGCTGGGGAGGCGGGGTGGGATGGGGATTGTCCGATTAATCGTAATGGTCATCCATGTCCAGGCTAAACAGGCTTGCTATGTGATATTAGAGGCTAGAGAAGCATTTTGGTGCAGCCAGTCTAGACATTTCTTTGTTTGGGTTGACTTTATTTTAACTGGGCATCTCTGATAAAGCAGTTCTGCCAAGTGTAATTACGTGACCAGACTAGAATTTGCGTCCTGCGAGTCGGGCCATTTCTTACTGCAGCATTGTATATTTTTCTGGGCATCTGTGATAACATAACCATGATAAGTGTTATTGCTTCGACTCGCATTTTGGTGCAACCAGTCTAGGTATGTCTAAATGTGTCCTGGCATGCTTTAGTGTAATATATGATTACGTGTCTTGACTGGTCTACAATGTGCAGCCATTTGGGCATGTTTTTCATTGTGGCATGGCATTTTATATAACAAAGCATTATAATAATTGTTTTTTATTTGGGTTTTATATAGTGCTTTAAGGCAAAGCGCTCTACATAAAATTAAAAATGGTACTATAAATGAATATTAGTAAAACATAATATCAATTTGATTTGACCAGAGTGAAGTAAATGCGATCTCAGAGAGTCACAAAAAAACAGAATAGACAGAAAGGGAGCAAAGAGAGAGAGGGAGAGCATTCCAGTTTGACTGAGCACAACGAGCATGAGGGGCAGCAAGAAGAAATTGGGAACTCGATCGCAGCGAACGAGAAGGAGCACAGAATGAGACTAGGGAAGAAAGGTAATCAGGAACCAAGCCACTGAGTGATTTAAAAACAAGGCACAAGAAGTTAAATTTGAGGCGAGACTGGAATGAGAGCCAGCAAAAAGACAAACAAGAAGAAGAGATAGAGTTAGGGGGGGTAGAAGACAGAGTAGACAAATAGAAGCATTAAAGACAAATTTAAGAGGAGCTAGATGAGTTAGAGGGAGACCAAAGAGGGCCGAGGAACAGTAAAAAAGGCGAGAAAAGATTGGGGATGAAATCAAGTGTTTGGTGGCTTCAAAATTCAAAAATGAGCAAGACTTGTGTATATTGTACAAGTGAAAGAGGCAGGCACTTGAGGACAGAGAAATGTGATGCTTAAATGAGAGGTCTGAATCTAAGTAAAGTCCAAGATTATGAGCACTAGAGGAGACAGCTAGTTGAGTAGGGGGAAATGAGACAAAAGAGGGAGGGAGTGGAGGGGGCATAGTGTTGGCAGGAAAGAAAAGTACAGCAGTTTTAGTAGTGTTGTGAACCAGAAAGTGAGCTGACATCCATGATTGAATAGCCAAAAGACAAGTAGAAAGTTTGCTATGAATCTCGGGGGAGAAAGATGAAAAAGATAGAAACAACTGAGTATCATCCGCGTAGAAGTGATGGGAAAGACCTGTAGCGGAAATAATACCAGCTAAAGAAGAGGTGTAAAGCGAAAATAGGAAAGGTCCGAGGACCCAGCCTTTGGAGACATTATAGATAAGTGGGAGTGTGACAGATGAAGACCCTGCCCAGGAGAATGAGAAAGTTTGTTGAGAAAGATAAGACCTGAACCTAGAAAGAACAGAGCCAGAGAAGCCAAGAGACAATAAAGAAGTTAGTAATAGAGAGTGGTCGACAGTATCAAAAACCGCAGAAAGATCGAGAAGAATGAGAAAGGAGGAGTGTTTACAGTACCGAGAAGAGGGAAGAGAATCCAGAACCGAAAGATAATGGAAGTATAATGGAAAGGACAAAATCCAGATTAAAGCATTAATGTTCCTGTGCACTGTTAGTGACTTGCATGTATTGGATTCTTAGATTGGTGTTACCCTACAAAACAATTGCAAACGCTCTGGCCTCTTAGCCAATTTTTCTCAGAAAGTGTGCTGTATAATGCATTAACCACATATATATATATTTCTCCTACTGCAGTGTCTGGTGTACCCCTGCAGCAGCACGTTCATGCGTACTGCACAAACATGGTAATCTAGGCTTGCTCAGAGTGTGGCGTGACCCGTGATTTCTTGCCGAGATGGGGCGTGGGGCCCTCAGCATGGCTCGCAAGGGGCCCCCAAATTTTGTGTTATGCCACTGCATGCCACAGAATTCTCCAGCTGCTCTATTTTACTCTCCAACTAAGTTAGCCCGGAGGCATTGCAGTGTCACAAATTGTACTTAGCCCCAATGTTAATAGATTGTTACATTATGCCGCATGTGAAAGAACATACAGAAAATAAATTCAGGCTGTTTTTTCGTGGGTGCTCTGAGAGTTAGCTATGAATTTAGAATTAAGTATCAGAGTTCGACAGCATTAGAATAGCCTTATTAATGCCTCTTGCCCCGCCCCCGAGGTCCACCTCACATAATTTGCATTGCCATTTATGAGACTTGCAAAAGGAGACCTTTATTTGAAGGTGATTGTACAAGGTAACTGGAAACTGTTCTTCTAATACTCTGAAATGTTCCATCTTGGTTATTTTGATTTTCTATTTTAAATGTCGATTCTGTAAAATCTCAACAAATAGATCTCATTTGAATATCTGAATGTCTGTGGCAACACAGTGGCGTGCAGGTTCCCAGAATGGGATGTTGTATAGATAGAAAGACAGAATGAATGGAACTTTTAAGATGGCTGCCATTTATTTTCATTTTCTTCACACAGGCTTTACCAACTTCCGGTCTGGAGGGCCGGAATCCTGCCAGTTTTTCAGGATATCCCTCATTAATATTCCTGACAAGAAATGTGCATACATTTAGAATCATTGTATGCAAATGTATCTCATGAATATTAATGAGGGATATCCTGGAATTCTGACATGTTTCTGGCCCTCGAGGCCTGGACTTGGACATGGTAAAGCATGCTCATGTGAATACTTGTGCTGGAGCTCTCCACCCAAGAAAGGGCACTGCACATGCAGAGTCACTGGTGCAATTCAAAGCAAGGTCCTCTCAGAGAAGAAGATCTTCCAGCTCTCCTAGCCTTGCAACATGGAAACTTACTTTTATAATCTGGTCAAGCTTAGTTCCTGGTAGTGCCTCACTGAGTGTTGTACCGTTGCTCCGAGATGGAGCTCATGCTGCCAACAATGAACCCGTACTCCCTATGTATTTCCTCTCTCCCGGATAGTTTTATGTGCATGTAGCAATACTATGCCACGAAGGAGAAGAAAGAATTGTCTACACAACATGAAGTACAAATTTGGAACTAATGATTGGATTATTCAAACAAAATAAACACTGTAATTTAACAACTGAACAACAATTACTCCAAAACAAATAACTGCAACCTTGAAAAAGCACAAGTGTAGTGAGAAACACATGGCTGATTTTAGCCAAATTACTTGAACACGGAAAAAGAGAAAAGCGGGCCCAATAGAAAATTAAGTAACAGTGAACATGATCATAAATAGGAACACAGTGCTCTAAATGTAAAAAAATAGCAAAGGAATGTCATGGTTTATGAACCTTTTCCTATGCAGATATTGCTACAAATCTTGTTCATTTATTTTGATGGGTGGCGCACGATCATTTTAGCGTGGCTCTCAGCGGCGGTGCTTTTCTGACACAAAGGGAGCGGTTGACTTACATCTCCTCTTTTTCCAGACCTGAACCATTCTCACAAAGATATTATTCTCTGACAGTTAGAACACATATTTCACGCCATAATGTACTTTTCAGGAACCACGCGTGAGGGTTCATTTGACTGCATACTGCTAGTATTCCACAAATGTGGTAGAGGTTAAGGCTGGTTTTGCTGCATTACAAGCACTCTGTTTTTTTCTTGGGCATTTCTATGATTGGTTGTCACTGTTTGTGTGGCCTTATCAGATCTGGGCCCCTGCGCCAGCAATATGGCCCCATTACGTGTCCAACGGTAACCTGCCGGTGGTAACGGCGGGTTGCTGCCGGACTCGTAACACTTTTCCGGCACCTGACTTCCCGGTGCCACTGGGACATTACAAGACACCCAAGAAAGGGCACTGCACATGCAGAGTCACTGTTGCAATTCAAAGCAAGGTCCTCTCAGAGAAGAAGATCTTCCAGCTCTCCTAGCCTTGCAACATGGAAACTTACTTTTATAATCTGGTCAAGCTTAGTTCCTGGTAGTGCCTCACTGAGTGTTGTACCGTTGCTCCGAGATGGAGCTCATGCTGCCAACAATGAACCCGTACTCCCTATGTATTTCCTCTCTCCCGGATAGTTTTATGTGCATGTAGCAATACTATGCCACGAAGGAGAAGAAAGAATTGTCTACACAACATGAAGTACAAATTTGGAACTAATGATTGGATTATTCAAACAAAATAAACACTGTAATTTAACAACTGAACAACAATTACTCCAAAACAAATAACTGCAACCTTGAAAAAGCACAAGTGTAGTGAGAAACACATGGCTGATTTTAGCCAAATTACTTGAACACGGAAAAAGAGAAAAGCGGGCCCAATAGAAAATTAAGTAACAGTGAACATGATCATAAATAGGAACACAGTGCTCTAAATGTAAAAAAATAGCAAAGGAATGTCATGGTTTATGAACCTTTTCCTATGCAGATATTGCTACAAATCTTGTTCATTTATTTTGATGGGTGGCGCACGATCATTTTAGCGTGGCTCTCAGCGGCGGTGCTTTTCTGACACAAAGGGAGCGGTTGACTTACATCTCCTCTTTTTCCAGACCTGAACCATTCTCACAAAGATATTATTCTCTGACAGTTAGAACACATATTTCACGCCATAATGTACTTTTCAGGAACCACGCGTGAGGGTTCATTTGACTGCATACTGCTAGTATTCCACAAATGTGGTAGAGGTTAAGGCTGGTTTTGCTGCATTACAAGCACTCTGTTTTTTTCTTGGGCATTTCTATGATTGGTTGTCACTGTTTGTGTGGCCTTATCAGATCTGGGCCCCTGCGCCAGCAATATGGCCCCATTACGTGTCCAACGGTAACCTGCCGGTGGTAACGGCGGGTTGCTGCCGGACTCGTAACACTTTTCCGGCACCTGACTTCCCGGTGCCACTGGGACATTACAAGTCCCTGCGAATCAGGAAATCAGCCCCCGGAAAATGGTAGCCCACATTTCAATGGGGTCCTATAGGACTCTATGGGAATGGGGAATCGGAAGCACTGGCACTGTTGCTAACGGTATCAGTGCTTCCGTGACAACTCTGCTTTCTGTGGGCCATTGTAACTGGCAGGTCAGACCTGCCGGGCGCACAGGCCCGGTAGGCAGAGTTGTACTGGGCCGGTCCGGAAAGGGTGCTGGTACGGTGTGACCGGCACCCTTATTTCCGAACAGCCACAGTTGTAATGAGGTCCATTATCTTGTGGAGAGGCCACTCAGCTTGTATTGAGACCCATCAGCTTCCATGGCTGGCCCACTTTGAGGAGCAATTCCTCTTCCATGCCATGCTCCATTTTTGTTGATGGGTGATGATCATCCCATGCTTTGTATTAATGGATCCTCCTGACTTTGGACAAAGGCCAGCGTAGCACGCCAGGAAATCCAGGCATGGCAAGAGAATGCTTGTTTCCTCTTTTTCTTTTTTGGAACTCTTAGTTTCTTGTCTGGCAAAGTGGTGGCTTTGTCTGCCACATTTTCCCCCTGATATTTGGGCCTCCTCAGCCAGATAGGATGGGCAGTCAGTGGAGAAAGCCACAAAGGCGATGCACCCTACTTAGAATGTGATGCCAGCTTGAATGGGAGCTATTCAAAGTCTCTGATATATAGTCACATTTTCAGTGCTATTCATGAGGCATGGTGTGACATAATGGACAACTTTCAGAGGATCCAGAGTGGAGGTCAGGATCGGGTGAGGATACATTTGCCACTGTCAAGGTAGGCAAGAACGTGCCACGAATCATGCACTGAGCACCCAAAGCTAATCTCCCCGGCATAGCCTTTTCATCTTTCTAGGTGTGTTGCAGAAGCAGTGCCATTCTGCCAATGCTCTGGGGTCTCCCGCGCTGCAACAACAGCACAGATGATTATGAGGCACCTTCCAAGCATCTGCGGAGAACAATTGTGATGTGCCACACTGGCACAGAACCCCCTCAAAGACGGTAACCAACCTTCGGCACACATAGATGGCCAGTCACACCATCCATTTCAAAATGGTTGCTCTGTAGCATCTGAGTCCTCAAGACGCAGATGACATCACAAGGTCATAAGGATCCAATGTCCGCACAGGTCATAGGGAGGCAACCCTTTTGATCTGCCCCTTTGAGCCATCAGGCTCTTCCCTTCTTCCTGTTTCCTTATTCATCCTGTTAGTTCTCTCTGTATTGCTCCTGACTCCCGCAAGAACTGTTTAAAGCTTTGGTATCAATCTCTTAGATGGACTCCACCCACATGACAATATGATTACTGACCAACCCCCTATTCTACTTTCCACCCTACAATACACACGCAACTCACCACACAAACTTCAGCTGAATGCCTGCTAGTACCCCCCACACACATATAAGAACTACAGAGCCTACATAACTCTGCACAAGTCCAACACAAAAGGATCCCACAACCCCTGACCCTCCCGCTTTCCAGTCAGATGTCATTGGTAGTGAGTTGATCAGGATACTAACATCAATGGACCATTCCTGGATCCATGCACCCCAGGTGTCCTCAGCATGCACCACCTGGAAACTGTCACGTCCCCGGTCCTGCCCTCCTCCCGTCACTCACCAGGCACCATTCGTTCCCATACCCACCACCCACACCAACGGGGAAGACACGGCAGGCGGGATGTCCGAGGGGGCAGATCCTCCTCTTTCCGCCCATTTCCGTTCTGGCGCTTGCCATGGCGTCTCGTACATGCCCGACGGCTCCGGCGTCGGCGGCTCCAGTTTCCACGCACGGGGGAACCTGATCGCGTCTCGCTCAGACGATCACGTGACTGGTCACGGGATCGCCTGTAGCCGACGCTGGCGTCCACATTGGACGAACACCAATCACTGATGGCGTCCGTCCATCACGTGACGCCTCTGTGCGGTCACGTGCCCTGTCACGTGCTCTACCTTTCATTCAAATAGAGCTGAGAGGAAACACTCAGTGCTTCACAGCTGTTTCCACCAGAGACCTGTTTCGGCATCACCCTCGTTCTTCTTGTAACTCTTTGGAACTCGACCACGGACCGCTACTTGGACTTGTCTTGGATTGCCCTTCTTGTTTCGACGCATCTTCTGGACCTTTGGAACTCTTGACCACCCTTTTTCTGGCCCTGGAACTGCTCTGGATTACCCTTCTGTTTTGGCGAACTTCTACCCACGCTCCTGGCTATCACGTTTTGTCTCCTGAGTCATTTGGGGTTCACCACCTGGACCTTGGATGGACTTGCTATCTGGTCACGCTCTGGCTATCGGTGTGAGTTGGAGGAAGTACTGTACATCCCAGCCTGCTGTCGGTCTTCCCTCGTTGTCTGTTCAGGCTTACTACCTGTCCTATCATCCCCAGGGTAAGCTGTGCCATTTTTTGTTCCTTGTTTGCTTGCACTGCCATTATTGTTCATAGTATACCTGAACCTAACCTTTGCCTCACAGCACTCAGGGGTCCTTCCGGTGTTCCGGGTATCCGATTGACGACGCCACTCATCACCTGTGGCCTCAAAGATTGCTAGGGCAGTATTCTTTACCTGCTCGAGCGGTACTTGGGGACGGAGGTAGTTTATAGCTGCACGACCATCAAGGCGGAGCACCAGGATCAGAACAGACTGTGAAGCCTATTGGTCGTCCAGCTATGGACACCTCAGCCGGGGACCCCGTGACGGCTCTAATGCAGGCAGTGACAGCACTCAGGGTAGACATGGCTACCGCTATTGCAACCCTACGCGCTGATATGACCGCCGCCACCACCGCATTACACCACCGGCTCGACACGGTACTAAGTACACGCCATCCCTTACCTGCAGAAGCCGAATTCGACGAACCTATTCCTCCCCAAAACCCTCCTCCTATCATACCCCCTTCCTTCCCGGCCGCTCCTGTGGTGATCCAAAACCCTTTCCCCTTGGCTACTCCCGAGCGATACCAGGGCGACCCAAAGAAATACCGTACTTTCATCAATCACTGTAAGCTCCATTTCATGTGTCGCCCTCAGGCTTTCCCCGATTCCGTATCAAAAGCAGCCTTTCTTCTCTCCCATCTATCAGGGGTAGCCGCCACATGGGCCAATCCATTGCTGGAAAACAACCACCCTGCGTTGTACGATTTTGAATTGCTGACCCAAGAGATGGCAAAAGTATTTGACACCAGGCACAAAGCGCAGTCTAGGGACATGGAATTCCTAGATCTCACACAGGGTCGCTCAACCCTCATAGAGTACATCACCCGGTTCAATCAGCTGTCTGCGGAGACCTCCTGGCCAGAAAATAAAAAGGCTGTGGTATATTACCGGGGTTTATCTCGGGCCATGAAAGATGCCTTGTCCGTGGTGCCTACGCTTCCCATAGCATATGCTGATTTGGTGGACTTAACATTGCAATTCGATGCCAGACGATCGGAGCGACGCGGAGAAGGTTCATCCTCGTTTCCACTCCCATCCACGGCCGTTGCCACCCCCGAACCCATGCAGATAGGCGGGATCCGCAGCCCTATCTCTCACGTTGAACGAGAGCGCAGGAGAACGGACAATGCCTGTTTTTACTGCGGTCTTAACGGCCATTTCATAAAAGAGTGCCATCGCCGTCCAAAAAACAGAAACCCGGGTTTTCAGAAGGCTCGCCCCTAAGATCAGAGGTGGGTGCGAGTACTATCCGGAATACCTCTGAACCTACCTTTGGTCCTGTACGACCCATTATAGTACAGGCCTTTCTGAACCATGCTACTGGTTCTCACGCCGTGTCAATAGTGATAGACTCAGGTGCTACAGGCTGCTTCATTGACATAGCCTTGGCCGGTTCATTGAACCTGCCTTTGGTCACGAAAGAGTGTCCCGAACCGGTCCAGGCGGTGGATGGTACGTCTCTTGCCTCTGGCCCGATCCGGCAACAGACCGCTCCCTTAGAGCTGGTTGTTCAGGAAAACCACAAAGAGACAATATCATTCGATCTCATCTCTACCCCTCAGTTCGGAGTAATATTAGGCATTCCTTGGCTAAGACTGCACAATCCCCTCATCAACTGGGGGACGGGTCAGGTTTCATTCGAATCCGAAACATGCCAACACTACTGCCTCCTGGCAACACCTCAGTTCTCTAGTCCAGCGGGCATCCTGGGAAGTGTCACGTCCATAGCTATAGGGGACAATACAGACCATCATGATACGCACACAGAAGGGGCTGTCACGGGTGGGATACCTGCTGTTTACCGCGGTTTCCAGGCGGTATTCGATAAGGGTTCAGCAGAAGGCCTACCCCCGCATCGACCTTACGACTGTCCTATCGACCTGATACCTGGCGCATCTATCCCGAAGGGTCGTATCTACTCCCTTACTCAGTGGAAGAGCGGACCTTGCAGGAGTATGTCCAACAGGCTTTACGGCTGGGACATATTCGTCCATCGACTTCTCCGGCTGCAAGCCCTATATTCTTCGTTCCAAAGAAGGAAGGGGACCTCCGTCCCTGTGTCGATTATAGGCGCTTGAACGCCGTCACAGTAAAGAACCGCTACCCCATACCTCTGATCACTCCCTTGCTGGACAAGCTCACCCATGCCACAATATACACCAAACTAGACCTTCGCGGGGCGTACAACCTTATACGCATGCGTGACGGTGATGAATGGAAAACGGCCTTCTGCTCACGACAAGGCCTATTTGAGTATACTGTAATGCCTTTTGGCCTGTGTAACGCCCCGGCTACCTTCCAACACTTTATGGACGATGTTTTTAGCGACATCTTGAATACCTATGTGATTGTTTACCTAGATGACATTCTGGTGTTCTCCACTTCCCTTGATGAACACATAAAACATGTCAGAGAAGTACTGTCGCGACTACAAAGCAACGCCCTTTACGCCAAACCCGAGAAATGTACGTTCCATGCATATCAAATCGAATTCCTGGGGTTCCATATCACGCCCAAGGGACTCTCTATGAATCAATCCAAGGTACGGGCGATTGACGAATGGCCCACTCCGACCAATCTCAAGCAGCTGCAGTCGTTCCTAGGATTCGCGAACTTCTACCGGAGATTCATATCAGGGTTTTCTTCGGTTGCGGCTCCACTTACGGCACTCACTAGCCCTTCTGTCCCCTATGTATGGTCCACTACGCAGCAATCTGCTTTTGACGTACTGAAAACCCTGTTCACCTCCGCTCCGGTATTACAACACCCTGATCCCGACCTTCCGTATATTCTGGAAGCAGATGCCTCGTCCTATGCACTCACTAGCCCTTCTGTCCCCTATGTATGGTCCACTACGCAGCAATCTGCTTTTGACGTACTGAAAACCCTGTTCACCTCCGCTCCGGTATTACAACACCCTGATCCCGACCTTCCGTATATTCTGGAAGCAGATGCCTCGTCCTATCCATACCACCAACCGTTTGCATCCGGTAGCATTCCACTCCCGCAAGTTCACGACTACCGAACTACACTACACGGTTACAGAAAAGGAACTACTGGCTATTAAGGATGCACTACAGGTCTGGAGACACCACCTTCTAGGTGCCAAACATCAAACCACGGTGTTCTCCGACCATAAAAATCTCCAGGACCTTGCTTCCTTGAAGTGCACCAACAGTCGCCAGGTTAGGTGGCATCTGTTCTTTGCCGCCTATGATTTTGTGGTCAAACACAGGCCCGGTGTTGGGCACGGTAAAGCCGATGCCCTGTCCCGTTCACCTGGGGGGAAGACCCTTCCCTTTTTCCCGGACACTCTGTTGGGAAAGAATCACGTTATCTGTCTATGCACACCAACACCCTCCTTGTTGTCCACTATCCGCCAATGGGCCTCTCGGTATCCGCAATCATTGGCGGAATGGGACCCAGTCATGCAAGATGGGTTACCTTTCGTTCAGGGGGGTAAACTCCTTCTACCCACAAGTGAAACCCGGAACCAAGCGTTGACCTGGTCCCACGACGCTGCCGTCAACGGTCACCCCGGACAGCTCCGCACCTTGGATCTCCTTAAGCATTGGTGCTGGTGGCCTACGATGAAGCGTGACGTACGGGACTATGTCAACACCTGTGCGGTATGTGCCCAGGGCAAATCGCGCAGGGGTCGGCCTTTGGGTCTGCTCCTTCCTCTCCCAATCCCTCCACGACCTTGGCATACGATCTCCATGGATCTGGTCACTGATCTCCCCCGCACTCATGGGTTTGACACTATTTGGGTCATAGTCGACTCGTATACCAAGTTTGCCCGTTTTATACCCTGTAAGGGAATTCCCTCAGCCCCTGTCTTGGCCAAACATTTCTTCAAACATGTATTCTGCCTTTTCGGATTGCCCCAGGTGTTGGTCTCTGACCGTGGTTCCCAGTTCACCTCCCGCTTTTGGCGGGCCCTAACGGCTCTGTTGGGCATAGATGCCCGGTTTTCCTCTTCGTATCACCCGGAGAGTGACGGTCAGACCGAAAGGGTCAACCAAACGATGGAACAGTATCTACGCTGCCTCACACTTGAATACCAGGACACATGGCTCAATCTGCTACAAACTGCGGAGTTTGCCTACAACAATGCTCTGCACTCGGCTACCGGTTACTCACCTTTCTTTTCACTCTATGGTCAGCATCCTCGTGCCCTCCCCATTCCAGACTATTCCTCTTCCGACACCCCGGCCGCATCGGCTTGTGCCCGAGACATTGTATCTGTGCACGCTCAGACCTTGGTCCACTTACGTGAGGCGCAGGCTTCTATGAAGGCGGCTGCTGACAAAAAGAGGGCTGTTCCGCCCGTTTACGGGGTGGGGGATAGGGTTTGGTTGTCCACTCGTCATCTACATATCCCTGGCTGCCGCAAGCTGTTGCCTCGTTTTGTGGGCCCTTATGAAGTCGTCAAGGTTCTGAACCCGGTGGTGTTGCGCCTGGCGGTTCCCCCCGCCTGGCGGATCCACCCGGTATTCCACGTTTCTCTCCTTAAGCCTTGCCCTGGCCCTACCCGCTTGGTTTCTCCTCCTGCTCCCGTCTCTGTCTCTTCTCCCGATGTGTTTGAGGTCCGGGCTATTTTGGGTTCTCGCATTCATCGGGGTGTCCTGCAGTACTTGGTGGACTGGTTGGGTTATGGCCCAGAGGATCGTTCGTGGGTGGCTTCCCGGGATGTTCATGCCCCCCGTTTGTTGGCCCGGTTTCACCATGATAATCCCGCGAGCCCACGCGGTCGTGGGCCTTTGGGGGGGGGCTCTGTCACGTCCCCGGTCCTGCCCTCCTCCCGTCACTCACCAGGCACCATTCGTTCCCATACCCACCACCCACACCAACGGGGAAGACACGGCAGGCGGGATGTCCGAGGGGGCAGATCCTCCTCTTTCCGCCCATTTCCGTGCTGGCGCTTGCCATGGCGTCTCGTACATGCCCGACGGCTCCGGCGTCGGCGGCTCCAGTTTCCACGCACGGGGGAACCTGATCGCGTCTCGCTCAGACGATCACGTGACTGGTCACGGGATCGCCTGTAGCCGACGCTGGCGTCCACATCGGACGAACACCAATCACTGATGGCGTCCGTCCATCACGTGACGCCTCTGTGCGGTCACGTGCCCTGTCACGTGCTCTACCTTTCATTCAAATAGAGCTGAGAGGAAACACTCAGTGCTTCACAGCTGTTTCCACCAGAGACCTGTTCGGCATCACCCTCGTTCTTCTTGTAACTCTTTGGAACTCGACCACTGACCGCTACTTGGACTTGTCTTGGATTACCCTTCTTGTTTCGACGCATCTTCTGGACCTTTGGAACTCTTGACCACCCTTTTTCTGGCCCTGGAACTGCTCTGGATTACCCTTCTGTTTTGGCGAACTTCTACCCACGCTCCTGGCTATCACGTTTTGTCTCCTGAGTCATTTGGGGTTCACCACCTGGACCTTGGATGGACTTGCTATCTGGTCACGCTCTGGCTATCGGTGTGAGTTGGAGGAAGTACTGTACATCCCAGCCTGCTGTCGGTCTTCCCTCGTTGTCTGTTCAGGCTTACTACCTGTCCTATCATCCCCAGGGTAAGCTGTGCCATTTTTTGTTCCTTGTTTGCTTGCACTGCCATTATTGTTCATAGTATACCTGAACCTAACCTTTGCCTTACAGCACTCAGGGGTCCTTCCGGTGTTCCGGGTATCCGATTGACGACGCCACTCATCACCTGTGGCCTCAAAGATTGCTAGGGCAGTATTCTTTACCTGCTCGAGCGGTACTTGGGGACGGAGGTAGTTTATAGCTGCACGACCATCAAGGCGGACCACCAGGATCAGAACAGACTGTGAAGCCTATTGGTCGTCCAGCTATGGACACCTCAGCCGGGGACCCCGTGACGGCTCTAATGCAGGCAGTGACAGCACTCAGGGTAGACATGGCTACCGCTACTGCAACCCTACGCGCTGATATGACCGCCGCCACCACCGCATTACACCACCGGCTCGACACGGTACTAAGTACACGCCATCCCTTACCTGCAGAAGCCGAATTCGACGAACCTATTCCTCCCCAAAACCCTCCTCCTATCATACCCCCTTCCTTCCCGGCCGCTCCTGTGGTGATCCAAAACCCTTTCCCCTTGGCTACTCCCGAGCGATACCAGGGCGACCCAAAGAAATACCGTACTTTCATCAATCACTGTAAGCTCCATTTCATGTGTCGCCCTCAGGCTTTCCCCGATTCCGTATCAAAAGCAGCCTTTCTTCTCTCCCATCTATCAGGGGTAGCCGGCACATGGGCCAATCCATTGCTGGAAAACAACCACCCTGCGTTGTACGATTTTGAATTGCTGACCCAAGAGATGGCAAAAGTATTTGACACCAGGCACAAAGCGCAGTCTAGGGACATGGAATTCCTAGATCTCACACAGGGTCGCTCAACCCTCATAGAGTACATCACCCGGTTCAATCAGCTGTCTGCGGAGACCTCCTGGCCAGAAAATAAAAAGGCTGTGGTATATTACCGGGGTTTATCTGGGGCCATGAAAGATGCCTTGTCCGTGGTGCCTACGCTTCCCATAGCATATGCTGATTTGGTGGACTTAACATTGCAAGTCGATGCCAGACGATCGGAGCGACGCGGAGAAGGTTCATCCTCGTTTCCACTCCCATCCACGGCCGTTGCCACCCCCGAACCCATGCAGATAGGCGGGATCCGCAGCCCTATCTCTCACGTTGAACGAGAGCGCAGGAGAACGGACAATGCCTGTTTTTACTGCGGTCTTAACGGCCATTTCATAAAAGAGTGCCCTCGCCGTCCAAAAAACAGAAACCCGGGTTTTCAGAAGGCTCGCCCCTAAGATCAGAGGTGGGTGCGAGTACTATCCGGAATACCTCTGAACCTACCTTTGGTCCTGTACGACCCATTATAGTACAGGCCTTTCTGAACCATGCTACTGGTTCTCACGCCGTGTCAATAGTGATAGACTCAGGTGCTACAGGCTGCTTCATTGACATAGCCTTGGCCGGTTCATTGAACCTGCCTTTGGTCACGAAAGAGTGTCCCGAACCGGTCCAGGCGGTGGATGGTACGTCTCTTGCCTCTGGCCCGATCCGGCAACAGACCGCTCCCTTAGAGCTGGTTGTTCAGGAAAACCACAAAGAGACGATATCATTCGATCTCATCTCTACCCCTCAGTTCGGAGTAATATTAGGCATTCCTTGGCTAAGACTGCACAATCCCCTCATCAACTGGGGGACGGGTCAGGTTTCATTCGAATCCGAAACATGCCAACACTACTGCCTCCTGGCAACACCTCAGTTCTCTAGTCCAGCGGGCATCCTGGGAAGTGTCACGTCCATAGCTATAGGGGACAATACAGACCATCATGATACGCACACAGTAGGGGCTGTCACGGGTGGGATACCTGCTGTTTACCGCGATTTCCAGGCGGTATTCGATAAGGGTTCAGCAGAAGGCCTACCCCCGCATCGACCTTACGACTGTCCTATCGACCTGATACCTGGCGCATCTATCCGAAGGGTCGTATCTACTCCCTTACTCAGGTGGAAGAGCGGACCTTGCAGGAGTATGTCCAACAGGCTTTACGGCTGGGACATATTCGTCCATCGACTTCTCCGGCTGCAAGCCCTATATTCTTCGTTCCAAAGAAGGAAGGGGACCTCCGTCCCTGTGTCGATTATAGGCGCTTGAACGCCGTCACAGTAAAGAACCGCTACCCCATACCTCTGATCACTCCCTTGCTGGACAAGCTCACCCATGCCACAATATACACCAAACTAGACCTTCGCGGGGCGTACAACCTTATACGCATGCGTGACGGTGATGAATGGAAAACGGCCTTCTGCTCACGACAAGGCCTATTTGAGTATACTGTAATGCCTTTTGGCCTGTGTAACGCCCCGGCTACCTTCCAACACTTTATGGACGATGTTTTTAGCGACATCTTGAATACCTATGTGATTGTTTACCTAGATGACATTCTGGTGTTCTCCACTTCCCTTGATGAACACATAAAACATGTCAGAGAAGTACTGTCGCGACTACAAAGCAACGCCCTTTACGCCAAACCCGAGAAATGTACGTTCCATGCATATCAAATCGAATTCCTGGGGTTCCATATCACGCCCAAGGGACTCTCTATGAATCAATCCAAGGTACGGGCGATTGACGAATGGCCCACTCTGACCAATCTCAAGCAGCTGCAGTCGTTCCTAGGATTCGCGAACTTCTACCAGAGATTCATATCAGGGTTTTCTTCGGTTGCGGCTCCACTTACGGCACTCACTAGCCCTTCTGTCCCCTATGTATGGTCCACTACGCAGCAATCTGCTTTTGACGTACTGAAAACCCTGTTCACCTCCGCTCCGGTATTACAACACCCTGATCCCGACCTTCCGTATATTCTGGAAGCAGATGCCTCGTCCTATGCATTAGGTGCGGTGTTATCCCAGACCTGTCCTACCACCAACCGTTTGCATCCGGTAGCATTCCACTCCCGCAAGTTCACGACTACCGAACTACACTACACGGTTACAGAAAAGGAACTACTGGCTATTAAGGATGCACTACAGGTCTGGAGACACCACCTTCTAGGTGCCAAACATCAAACCACGGTGTTCTCCGACCATAAAAATCTCCAGGACCTTGCTTCCTTGAAGTGCACCAACAGTCGCCAGGTTAGGTGGCATCTGTTCTTTGCCGCCTATGATTTTGTGGTCAAACACAGGCCCGGTGTTGGGCACGGTAAAGCCGATGCCCTGTCCCGTTCACCTGGGGGGGAGACCCTTCCCTTTTCCCCGGACACTCTGTTGGGAAAGAATCACGTTATCTGTCTATGCACACCAACACCCTCCTTGTTGTCCACTATCCGCCAATGGGCCTCTCGGTATCCGCAATCATTGGCGGAATGGGACCCAGTCATGCAAGATGGGTTACCTTTCGTTCAGGGGGGTAAACTCCTACTACTACTTTACTAATGTGATTTCCCTGCATTTACCTAAAAGTCTTTTGAGCACCGCCTGACACTGGAGGAAACGCTCGATCAAGCTGTTCCCCGGTGTCAGTGCGGTTATATATGTTCATAAAATGGCACCAGGCGGGGGCCCACACTCCCATGTGAAGTTGACGGCATGGGAGGAGACTGCAAGTTCCTTCATAGACCCTGAATCAATTGAGGGAATTGGAGACCAGGAGGTTGGTGCCGCATCATCCACAGAGGAAGGTGAGTGAACCATCTCATTCATGTAGACTAAACCATAATGTGGCACAAGTGATGTGGAAGTGAGACTAGGCAAGGCAATGCATGTCCCAAGGCTACATCAACATATCCATTCAAGAATGTGTGCCACACCCTGCACCACACGCATGCTGAGTGCCAATCCCAATCCCAACAGAGGTGCAACATGACCCAACCATGCCCATGGAACTCACCAGACAGACACCAAACCAATGCCATGCCACCAGCCATGCATTGATTGCCCACATGCCCCCTCAGAACACCAAATGCCACACCCCAGAAATTAAATGATGCCTGAATGTATGAACATATCACACCGCAATACATCATAGATGCCATTTGACACCATCACTGATGACCTGCATCTCTTCTATCCCCCAGGCACCGATGAGGAAGATGGAATGCAGGACAGGGGTGCAAGTACACCCACTGCACGCCAAGGGACCAGGGCCACTGCCATCCCCCAGCCCAAGAAACTGCCTAGAGCAACAGGCAGTGTGCCACGCAAGGCAGTAACCCTGCAGGGGACACCTGCAGCCACAGAACAGCAGCAGCCACCCAAAACAGTGGGAGGTGTTTCCATTGATGCTCCGCCAGCCACCGCGGACATTGTGTCTACAGAGGTGGATAATGAGGGTGACATCATGTCCGGCACACCCACCCCAAGCCCCATTACCAGCCTCCCCCCCTTACAGAGTCTGAGTGCATGGACGATCTGTGCCTCCATGACTCGGACCTTGGAGACTCTGACATTGGCATCTTTGAGGAGGACAGTGCCCTGGACGTGGGACCCACGCAGGTGCCATCCACCACCCTGCCGGCCACCACCCTGCCAGCCACCACCCTGCCAGCCACCACCCTATCTACCGCCACCCCAGCCACCAGTACTCTTGCAGCCAACGACACTTTCGAGGCTCGCCTGGCAAGGGTTGAGGCCCGACAGGAGTCCATGCTGGAACTCATGCGGCAACAAGTAACCACTGGGAATGACGCCATGAGGGACATTGCCACGGCCATCGCAGCCAATACTGCTGCTGTGGAGGCATCAACATGTGCCTTTAGGGAGTGTCGATGCTGGCCCTGCTTGCGAATCTGCCGCAAATGCAGCACCCACACCTTGGAGCAGACATGGGACTGACCATCGACACCTCCACTGCAACAAGCCCTTCCACCTCGGCCCAATCGAGCCCTGTGCGTTTGACGCAGAGGGGTGCACGGCGCTTGACCATGGCACCCCCGGTTCCAAAACTTGCCAAGAAATAACAGGACAGGCAATGACATATTGAAAATGTACGTTGGTGAAGGGACCACTGTGTGTTGGACATATGGGGACATTTGGGGTTTGTGGGGTGGGTGAGGGAGTTTACTGGGGTATTTTTGGGGTTTGTGGGGTGGGTGAGAGAGTTTACTGGGGTATTTTTGGGGTTTGTGGGGTGGGTGAGGGAGATTACTGGGGGTTGTGAGGGGATTATGTTCGGTATATCACGTCTGGTGAAAATACACCGTTGTGTGCAAGCAAATCATTGGCTGGACATACTTCTTTTTGTACATGTACATTTATTGTGTGATGGTGTACAGTGGGGCAGTTCTAACAAAACAAGTGTGCATGTCCACATTCAGCCAGTGTGTCACAGACACATTACTTTCATTGTCTCTGCGTTTCAAAAGTATTTGTCAATTAGTGCTTGGCGTACAGCATGGCCATCCCGTGCATCACGTAATGGCCGGGGGGCTCATTCGCCTCCGTCTCCATCCCCTTCATCCTCACCCGGCCCATGCATGTCAATGTCAGGTGGCATTGGTACATTCCTTCGGACGCACATGTTGTGCAGCATGACACAGGCCATGGTGATCTTTGCCACCTTCTCGGGCCTATATAGGAGTGCCCAACCAGACCTGCTTAGGCAGCGGAACTGCGCCTTCAGCAGGCCAAAGGTCTGCTCAATCACAACACGGGTACGAGTGTGCACACAATTGTACTCCTCTTCATGGCTGTTCTGTGGGTTCCGCACAGGGGTAAGTAGCCACGGCCTCAAGGGATATCCTCCATCACCTGCAAGAAGATAGAAATAGGTGTGTGTCACTCTAAACTGCCACCTTCAGGGAGCACGGTCATGGCAGCAGCTATTTGGTGTGGGCATGCACATGTCCCTGTAGGTGTACAAAATAGTCCCCTATATGCAATGTATACTGTATAGTGGTATGGTACACAGGATGGGGTTAACTAGATGATGCAGGGTGTAATCCTGCATGCTGAGGCAGATGTGCTGTGGTAGTGCGACAATGTTTAGTCTCAAATTCATGCTGTATATTGATTGCTATGCATGGTCACACTAGCCGCATTGCCACAGTTGCCATCCTATTCAGTCATGCATTGCTTGCCATCACCATGGTGCCCTGGTTGTGCCTCTTACTTGTTGTCATCCATATGCATTATTTGTGATATGTGGCCCAGTGATGTGTCCTGTTCCGTTTTGCTGGTTCAGGTGAGGAGTGTTTAGCTCTGCATGCATTCTCCACTCACTGGCTATTGCCACCCAGGTGAACTTTTACCCCCCCCCCTTTCCTACCCTGGTGCAGTAGCCCACACCTTCTGCATCCGCACACATCAGTACCCCATAGCATGGCCATGGCCCTGTTGTGCAACTCACCAAGCAGCCAGGCACGTGGTCCAGCATGTCGCTCCATGTGACGGGGTAGCGTGCAGTTGCACAGTAGCATGGCATCATGTGTGGATCCGGGATATCGGGCGCAGCAATGGGTGATGATCTTGCTGGAGTCACATACCATTTGCACATTGATGGAGTGGTATTGCTTGCG
Organism: Ambystoma mexicanum; assembly: GCF_040938575.1. NCBI lineage: Eukaryota > Metazoa > Chordata > Amphibia > Caudata > Ambystomatidae > Ambystoma > Ambystoma mexicanum. Next base: position 371,642,340 of record NC_090931.1, read on the forward strand.
ATTGCGGTACACCGCTTCTATGGCATGGGGGACTACCAATTCCACATGGGCTCAGTCGATGGCACCGACACAATTGGGCATGCCTGCCAGTGCATGGAAGCCTACTTTGTTTTCGGCTATCTCCTGGCCAGTCCGTGGTAGGGATATATGGGTGCTTGCATGCTTCAGGAGGGCATCCAGCACTTGGTTCAGCATGTGTGAGAATAGTGGTTGTGAAATGCCATGCAGCTGGCCCACTGTGTGTTGGTACGTGCCTGTGGCCAGGAAGTGTAGCACAGACACCACCTTTAGTAGTGGGGGGGATGGCAGTGCGTATTTGTATATGGCTGGCAATGTCGTTCTGTATCATGTCCACTATGGTGGTGATGGTGTCACGATCCAACCGGTACAGGGTGTGGATCTGCTCATGGGTTAGGTTGAATGGGCTGGGTCTGGTGGGAGGGATTGCTGGCTGCCTACAGGGCTCTGGTGGCTGCGGGGGTGGTAATGACTGGGCATGTCTCACCGTCCTTCTCCTCCTGTGTCTCCTCTGTGCTGCCTATTCTTGCTGCTGTAGTCGTTGTTGTTGTTGCAGTTGTTGCTGTAGTTGTATCAGTATAGCCATCTCCTCCTGCGCCATGATTGCTAATGCTAGTGGTAGCATTTTGGTGTAGGAAGTGGTGTGGTGTTTAGTTGTGCTCCTTTTGTGCTGGGCAACTCTACATTGCCTACACCTGGGGGGGAGGTGGTGGGGGGTTGTGGTGTGTGGGTGTGCTCAGTTTATACTGGCACAGCCTCCTTTGACTCCACTTGTGGGGATTGTGTGCACCTGTGGCAGCTGCCTTGTATCTTGCTTGCTGTTTGCAGGTGGTCCGCGATGCCTGTTTTGCCGGCATTGTGCAGCCCGTGATTACCGGCTTCGTGATGCCAGTATTTGCATGTATGCGTGGGTTGGAATTACCCCCTATTACCGGCATGCCGGTATTTGCTCCCTGAAGGGGCGCGTGTACGCGCCTATGCCGCTATTAGTGGCACCGTTGTTTAGTGTGCCGCTAATACCGGGTTTGCGGGTCGGAATGCAACGGGACGGTAAACGATGCCGGTATTACCATACCGGCATTGTTTTTGCCTTACCGGCATACCTCGTAATGAATGCCATAGTCTGAAATGGATGCTTATTCTACTCTAAATGTTTTTTGGAAGTTTTTGTCTCCATTGTGAAATTGAGGTGTTTAAAAACAGACTAAATCAGTGACTCACCCCCTGAAGTGTGCCTGAAATAAACCTTTAATGAATCTAGCAATTATTGTATAGAATTCCAGAAAGATAAATTATTTGTTATTCTTTTTATTTCATATTTGGGCTCACTTTTCAAAGTGTTACACTTGTGAAACCCTGTGTTTTTTAAGAGGAAAAGTAAGCAAGCCACTCCAGGAACAGAGTCCCATGGTATTGGCCACAAGACTTTTATTTTTAGGGGTAGCAAGGGAGACCACAGAGGTAGCAAGGGGGACCTCGGGGGTCGCAGGTGTGACCCCTAGCGCCCCCAAATGACATCTCTGACTTCTTAGATGCTTGGCAGGGTTGTCAGTGGCTTCCTCAGGCTCTTAATGCTCTGTTATGTTATGTTGATTTATGCCGCGCAAGGCTGCCATTTTCATGGCCCCCAGGTGCTCGCGTGGCTCTGTAAGAAAGTTGGTGGGGTTGGTTAGTAAGGGCAGAGTGATAGGATAGAAGTTGTGCTCTTCTGTTGGTGCTTGCAGAAGAACCAGGAGAAACTGGCATCCGTGCGTGTTATCTTTCTGAGTGTGCTTTGTTGTGTGCACTGGAATTGTTGTGTCCGGATGGGTAACGTCCAGTGTCTGGGCTGTTTGTTGTTCATGACTGGTTGTTCTTGTGGCATTGTTAGTGGTGCTTGTGTGACTTGTGTGTTTTTGTGTGTAGTATAGCTGACCCTTTTTGGACGTTTGTAGTACATGGGAGGCATGGGAAAGAGTAGAAGGAACATATTATTGTCGGTACCATGATCTGTGCTGTCCCCTGCTTGCCTGTGGTCTAGAGTATGATTGGTGGGGGTGTCCGGGTTATGCTTGTACCAGTGAGTTGAAAAGCCAGATTTTCAGTTGTTTTGTGAAAGTTACGTGATCCTCCATCAGTCTTATTTCCTTCGGTACCAAGTTTCATAGTTTGGCTATCAAACAGGAGAATGTGGTTCCTCAATCTTAGGTTTCCTTCCTGTTTGGTTGATTTTTGGCACGGAGAAATTCAGCTCCCTGTCCATGTAGTGATTTTTGGGTGATACAGAGGGCTTCAACGTTAAGGCATTATCTTACTGGTAGTGTAAGGAAGGCATGGTTATCCGAAGTACGACAGAAACAAGGAGCACATTCCATGGGTGTTTATTGAACAGTTTCTGGGTCAGGAAAACGCCTAACCTAAATCTGAAATGGGAGCTAGCTACGAACATCAAAGTAAAGAAAATGCTGTCCTAGTGGTGTAGTGTCAAAGCAAAATGCCCTATACTAATACTACTATTGCCAAACCCTTACTCTATATAACAAAAGGGTGTGGGACAATGATATGTACAACAAAAGAATGTAGTGCAACCTGAAATGTCCATAAGGGTTTCGGCAGTTCAGGACTACTGAACTAATGCATTCCCTTCCCCACGTTACATCATGGGACATGTCTGAACAGTGGCATGACTGTGAGAACCCCTTGGGTCTATAGGCATCAGGGAGCAGTTTCTTCAGAAAAGGCAGGATCCCTCGAATGAATGTTTTTTGCTTGGCATCACAAGACCTTTCCCAAGCTCTCACTATGCGGTATTCCCCTCTTCCATGGCTTTCTCGTGATACCCCTTAGTTGGGTTCACCTTCATCTTTACACCACTGTTAAGTCACTTTATCAAAATGCAGAATTCACTTTCCCTTGCTATCACTTGGCATTGTTCCTTCGGGTTCACTGTAGCTTTCAAATCACAGTTCAGTTAACTTTACCAGTTCTACTAGCTTATAACATTCAGGAGCTCTTAATCTCTTTTTAAAAAAATATTTTGTTCACTTTCACTGATTCACTCAGTACCCCCTCCTCCGGGCTCAGACCTTCCTCTGTAGGCAGTTCTGGTTTCCCTCGATCAGGCACAAACCTTGAAGCTACCAGCATCACACTTGTTACTTTGCAATCTTTCACGCTTTCACTTTAAAGAACTTGCCAGTTCGAAACAGAGACTTCTGATAGGCCATCGCATCTCGCCGGGTCACTCTTTAATATTGTAGCAAGTGCGTTTACTTTCAACAATCAGGCTTGTCTTTCTCACGGCTGCCGTCCTATGCGCAACCCACAATACTGGATACAGTTCAAAGGTTTATACCGGGCCTCCTCTCCCGAGGACCTCTGGTATCTGCAGTTCTTAGTTAGCATCACAGGGCTAATAATTCCTTAGGTTAGCTTTATACTTTGTACAGCTTTTTGTCAAAGACTTTTGACTGTACGAGGGGGGACTTGTACCCCTGACTTTACCCTTGCATGACCACTTTGACTATTTGCCATCTTTCTCAGTTATTTTCTTTCGTGGCTTCTCTCACATGCACTATCTGTGCATTCTTCATTCTTGCTACAATGTGCTTTCGCTCACGGTTTCTCGACAACCCAACGAGCAGTTGAAACATTAATGTCCTTATCATTTATCAGCACAAGCCGGTCTCCCATTTCGCTCACCGGCAGCGGCTGACACTGTTTATCAAGACCTTCCACCTAGTCAAAGCTTTTGGCCCAGCGTGGCCTCACACCTCACATGAAGGCAGTACCGCTGCCACCTTCTGCAGTTGCAGGGAGTTGCCACGTTGGGATTCTGCAGCGACCTTCACCCCGCAGCTGGTAGGATCACAGCCTTTCATTCACCTCCTGGTCGCGTCTGCTCTGCTTCCATGGTCACATCGTCTTACCGGGATTTCCTGCCATTCCGTTCTGCTGGTCTTGCTCACTTCGGTTGCCCTTCCCGCCTTGCTGTCTGGGTGCTCTCATGCTCCGCCTTTTATTCCAGTGGAGAAAGGTACCACGATTCAGGGGCGAGTCATTAAGGTTAAGTGCCGGACTCTGCCTGACCCTGATGTTGAGACACCTCAAACGGACTGGCTGTGTGTGAGTCTGTCTTTCCCTGAAGAGCTTTGTCCGTGCAGCAGAGTATGTGTAGGAAAGGTGGGGGGGCTAAAGTTCCTAGATAGTACATGGAATGAGGGTGTTCTACAGGAAAATGGGAACAGGGACACCACGTCTCTCCTCTGGGTGCTCCACTTCCACCCCCCAGGTACCCCTCATCCAGGTGATCCTCCTGCACTGGTCCACCCCCCTGGGTCATGATCCAATAGCGATGGCCATGGCCCGGCCACCTGGATGACAGATCCCATAGGACTGGTCAATGATACACCCTTTGGTTTCTCACAGTAGCCAGTGTAGGCATATCAGGGCTGGTGTGATGTGGTCTCTTCTGTTTAGTCTCAGGAGTATTCTTGCTGCAGTATTCTGGATGTGCTGGAGTATTATGTGAGGTTTAAGGGTGCAGAAGGAGGAGACTAACACACAATGGATTTGTGATTGCTATAGACCTATCTCTAAGAGGGGTTTCCCTGCCTCAACTAAAATACTAAGGATGTCATCAGAATGTCAGTATACATCAATAATCTACCGTTATGTGTCAGAAAACCTTATCTATGTCCCTTACACTTAGAACTAAACTAAAGGTTTCACCAATGTTCTTGGTCCAGGAGAATGACTCCCTTCTCCTGGACTGCTAACACAGTTATTGGTTGTGCTTTGCCTTGCAAGTTCTTTATCAGAGATAATGACTCCCTTCCCCGGTCCCAGTCCTTCACAATTAAAGGACAGTAATCCTATAACACTCTGTATCAGAAAGTTCACTGTCTCTTCACTCCAAGAGGGAATGACTCCCTTCCCCTGGATCACTGGTCTAATCCTTCTTGCAGGTTCAACCACCAGGAGAATGGATCCTTTTTCCTGGTGTCTGACTTTCACTATTTTTCCACACAAACAGCCAGTGGAGATGACTCCCTTCCCCATGACTTTCTCCCCACTTGGTTTCACTGTTCAACAACAACAGCGAGAATGACTCCCTTCCACTGGCCTTTCTTTCACTTTGTTCCACAGTTCAACAACATCCAGGGGGGTCGCTGCGGTTTGCTGGGGCTCACCTTTTATGGAGCTCCAGGGAATGCCAACAGCTTCCTGCTCATCTCTCCGGTTGCCAGGCTCCCTGTCATGATTGGCATGATTGGTATTCCTTTATTGGTTCATGTCCCCTGAATGAATGGTGCGTGAATGCATGGTTGATGTCATGAATGGAATGTTATGAGAGGGGCTATAATGTTAGTGGTTGAATGTGATTCCACCCAGGGCAGTTGGAAGATGTAGCTGGGGTGGTGGGAGCCAGTGGGCTCGCATTTCTGTACTTCCCATCTCCTGATGTACCTGATGTCACCTGATCCTAACAAGTATTGAACCTGTAACCTGATTAAAGTATCCTGAACAATCTACTTGCGGCCTGCCTGATCCTGCATATGTATTAAACATAACATTCCCGCTTGTTTAAATCTCCTGTGTCTGACAGCTTCTAAACTTGCTGTCCTGTTACTGGTTCAACCATTTCTGCAGTCCTTTTTTTAATGTCAATAGTTGTTTGGTAAACACTAGAATGCTCACCCTGGGTTCTTACTGCATTATCCATGGTGCTGCACCGCCTCTTCTTCTCAGTACTAGTACTACCAGCCTCCAGTGGGTGGGCTTTACTTTTCTTCATCCCAATAGTTATTAGGTCACTGGCCCTACACATGCACATGGGGTGACTGGGTATGGTTCAGGGGTGTACAATATATGTAGGGTTAGGAGGGTTGATTGGGGGGGTTATACCGCATTCTCCCTGATCTTCCCGCTGAGTACCACCCCCAGGGGTACTATCAGGTAGCAGCCTCACCTCCCTGGCCTCCTGGGAAGGGGCTCCCACTCGAGGAGAAGTGACGACATCGCAGGATTCATCACAGAAGCGTTCTGGCATTCGAAGATATAGGCTGTTTGCATAGTCTAGTCTCCACAATACCATGTATTGTGAGGGTCCGGTGTGAGAAGGTGAGGTAGGGGAGTATCCCTCTAATTAGTCACAGGAGGTAGAAGCATTTCTTTGCTATTGCGTTGAGTTATGGTTCTAGTGAGAGTCTGTTGTCCATGAGTATTTGCAGGCTTTTTATCACTGATGGAGTCTCCAGTTGGGTTCCCATGAAACGTGGCCAGCTCACGTGTGTCTGGAATGCTGGGTCGCATTGTCTTCTGGGGGATGGGAGATCATTATTTCTGTTTTGGTCGGGTTTAGTTTGAGATTGTTGTTTGTCATCCAGGTTTATATGTCTTTGAGGGATTTATTGAGGGTGTTGTTTGGGACTTCGGTTGAGGTTGTCTTGAAGATGAGTTGGATATCTTCTTCATAGTTGTAGGCGGTCAGTCCATAGGTTTGAATGAGTTTCATTTGGGGGGGACATGTAGATTTTGAAGGGGAGGGTAGAGAGGCTTGATCCTTGTGGTACGCCGCAGGTTTTTCTAAATGTTAGATGTAAATGGCAGTAAGTGTGTACTTTCTGTTCCGTTGGTGAGGAAAGATTTAATACCATAACGTAACAAAACAATTTTGAGGATTCCCAGTGCTGCTCTAAGTCTCTAGGTGCTTATACAGGCTTCTCACAGTCACTCTTTAGTGCTAGGCACTTTTAAGGTTTCCCAGTACTCCTTTACATCTCTGGGCACTTTTGACGGTTCTCATTACCTTCTTCAAGCATCAGCATCCCCACATGGCAGCCAGGTACTGGTAGTCAGAGCTCTCTGTACCTACCTCTGACCTTGGTACAGCAGCCTGATGCTTCCTGTGCCTTTTCCAGAATATTGCCTTCCATGTGACCAGAACCACATGAATCACCAATAACAGCCAAGTGTCTTTGTGGGCAGTCTCAGAAATAATAAATACTCAAGATCTGCATTTTTATAGTCGACATCTTGGAACCTTTAACGGGTGGTGGTCGTGGATGACCTACAGTAGGAATCAGGTTAGTGGAAAACGTGCTCCCACAAAGAAAAGCACTACCACCAAGGCCGGCTGAAGATGTGCTGCAGCCCATGTTTGTGACCCCTAAGTCTACATGCAGGAAACCCTGCCTCCATGTCAGCAATAAAAAATGCATTTATGGAGGGGTAATTTAAGGTTTTGAAAAGCAAAAGGGCAGTGCAAAAACAGGATATAGGATTTTTGTGACACAAGCAGTTACAACTGGTGCAAATGTGTATCACTGATGCATTTATCTGATCACATAATTATTGTATAACCTTGGCCGGATCTGCTGAGGTAACGCCCTCTTAAAATACAAATCCGAAGAACTCCAGTCTTCGCTGCAGAAACTCACATTTCTCCTTATTTATTGTTAGTCCCAGAGATTGTATTCTCTCTAGCAGCTCTTCCAAGCTATCCAGATCTTCTCCCTCAGATCGGGCGAATAACGGAATGTCATCACTGATGTTGATGGCCCCCTGTAGGCCAGCAAGTGTGCCCCTCGCGGAGTCCTGGAACACTTCATCAGCCGAAGAGACTCCGAAGCTCAAACGCTTGTACCAGTAGAGACCCTTGTGCATGGTGAAAGTTATAATGTACTGTGAAGCAGGGTGCAGGACTAGCTGATGATACCCAGCCCTTAAATCCACCTTCTAAAATAACACCATCCTGCAGATCAGCTACTACATCATCATTTGACTGGTGGGGGCTCAGGGTCCTCGCAGACCATGCATTCATCCATCACCGAATAAGACTTGGATACGGGTCTTTCGGTCTTGGGCACCGCAAATGCCCTATTTCGTGCCGTAAGTGACGCCCCATTTATATCTGTTAACGTAATGATGTTTAAATTACGAGGTCTCTTAAAGAGATCACACAACAGTGACTTTGTGCTCTGCCACAACCCTAGATTGTCCCTTGATTCTGTGGCAAAATCCCAAAATAAATCAATGCAGAATATGTGGAAGTTGCGTTAGGAAGGGACATGATTATTGACCTCTGCAAGGAAGAACGAAGAAAGGCGGCAAGCGAGCTAAAGCCGTATATGACCATGTAAAAAGATGTTGAGAGTTCTGCAGAATCTCAGTCACAGCCCTGTCCCCTTGCCCCCGCAACCCTGCCCCCCAGAGCGTGAGAGCCCATTTCAATTGAAAAAAGTTTAAAGAACCTGGCACCGTGCCTGAATACCCACTACAAGTATACTCCAAGCCACGTCTACACCTACAGCGGGAAGCAGCACCATCTACAGGATTATGTTCCTGGAATTCTGCAACCAGGTGTGCAGTGCTATCTATACCAGGCTCAGACCAAAAATGCAGAATGGTGACCTGGTCCAGTTTTTTGGGTCAAGATGGGCCTGTTTTTTGGCCAATGTGGGTCAGTTTGATGAGTTACTTCACTGGGCGGCTAGTATTTTTGACCAGTGTTGCATCACATTTTATTTTTTTAAAAACACCCGTTGGGTACTATTCAAACAGTGTCACAAAAGGAATAAATAGCCATTTGCAACTGTGGGCCACTTTTTCATTGGTGCCCGAGACAATTTAATGAACCAGTCTGACCCTGGTCTCTACGGGTATGTTGGAGTTCCAAAAGAGGTTGTACAGGTACAATGATGGAAATGGGACAGAATAGCCATCAAAGATGAATTGGGTGAAACTCATTGCAACTCAAGTTGTGTTGCTTATAGATCAGATTCAGTGAAAAAACTTTGTTAAAAGGGACGTTATGGTTAAGTTGCGCTACTAAAAACCTATCAAATTCAGTAAAAAAACTTTGTTAAAGGGACGTTATGGTTCAAAGTAAAACCGAAAAATCCCTGAAATTCGGCAGTTATGGTAAGATAAGCAACCATAACTCGAACCACCGTGCACTGCTAACACTAACACCCAGGACATCAAAGATGACATCACAAATGTCATTGATGACATCATTGATGACATCACATGTTCATTTACTTTTCATGAAAACTCTGTAGGAGGGATTCTTATAATGTTGACCAAAAAGTGTCAAGGATCATTTGAATAAATATCATGAGCTAATTAGTGCATTAAGCAATGCATTGATATAAATAGCATTCTATTATGAAGTTCTATCCAGTATACTAAGCAACTCATGCAGAAACCTAGGCAGTGTGTGCAGTATACATGATGAAGGTGCAATATTCATAATTTTGCCATGTAGAATAATGAAATGATAACTGCTTTCTTATTAGAATTTTGCGTACTGTGAAACATGTAATAAGTAGCTAATAAAACCCACTTAATACATAATTACACTTAATACAGACAAAACACAAAGAGACGACAACACATACAAATATGAGTATACACAGGGACAGAGAAGTAAGCAAAAAAGCAGAAGTAGTAGCAGAAAGAGTTCATAACCTAACTGATTATCTTTATGCAGAGAAATGATTGCTCTGTTTCAAAGCTGTTACTTACTGTATGTATGTGTATCAAATGATGTCAGTGAACCCTAAGGAAAGGAGTGTGAGTACAATGTATACAAATATGAGCAAATACAGGGAAGGTATAGTAATAAAAATAAAACTATGAGAAAATGCTGATAACTCTAATGATTATCTTCATGCACAGAAGGGATTGCTCTCTTTCAAGCCTGTGTCTTCCGCTATATATATGTTTCATATGATATGACTTGACCCTAAGTCTACAAATATAGTACCTTTTCAATTTTTACTTCCTGACTGTTACTGAAGAAAACTATGTGGCTTAGATATGTCAGTAAAGGAAAAAAAGGGAGAGCCAGCCATGTGATGTCATCAGTGATGTCATCAATGACATTTGTGATGTCATCTTTGATGTCCTGGGTGTTAGTGTTAGCAGTGCACGGTGGCGCGAGTTATGGTTGCTTATCTTACCATAACTGCCAAATTTCAGGGGTTTTTCGGTTTTACTTTGAACCATAACGTCCCTTTAACAAAGTTTTTTTACTGAATTTGATCGGTTTTTAGTAGCGCAACTTAACCATAACGTCCCTTTAACAAAGTTTTTTTACTGAATTTGATCGGTTTTTAGTAGCGCAACTTAACCATAACGTCCCTTTAACAAAGTTTTTTCACTGAATTTCATAGGTTTTTAGTAGCGCAACTTAACTATAACGTCCCTTTAACAAAGTTTTTTTACTGAATTTCATATGTTTTTAGTAGCACAACTTAACCATAACGTCCCTTTTAACAAAGTTTTTTCACTGAATTTCATAGGTTTTTAGTAGCGCAACTTAACTATAACGTCCCTTTAACAACGTTTTTTTACTGAATTTCATATGTTTTTAGTAGCACCACTTAACCATAATTTCCCTGACTTTATATACATGTAACATAGAACATACTGAACCCCTAGCTAGTGATTTCGATGTCCGCGCACTACCGCAATGTCCGCGAACATATCGGAAATCTGAGCGTGGTGAATGTAAATTTAAATAGTGTGCCCCATTTCCCCTTTGAGTTTGGCTCTGAAAAGAGACGGTTTTTTTTTGCAGATGCTTGACAGACACCTGTTATTTTGTATTTTTTTTATTTTTCTTACTTTACTCCTAAAATCTTCACATAACCTTCTCCAAAGCAACCCTTACAGCCCAAAACAGAATATGCATTTCCCATAAAAGATAAGGAAATGCCATCTTCTTTTAAATAAACAGCATTACTGGAATCAATATTCTCATTATTACAGAAGAACATACCAGCTCTAAGCATGAAGGCACACATGCCTTGGTTGATTACACACCTAGCATTGTTTTGCTGAGGAAAAGAAACTGAACTATTGTCCCATATTGCCCTAGGTACTAATCCAGAAAAAATTACTTTGGCATTTGGAAGGATGTTCATTACTGCTTGAACCAAGTGTTCCAAATCTGCCAACAAAGTAGGGGCACTGACATAGCCCAAATGGAAAGCATCATAGTGCAAAACTACCAGATGGGGACTGTTGATCCTGCCCATATCTTCACAAACTTGTACAATTCCCTGTACATTGCAATCAGGCACAGTGCTCCACACCACCTCCACTCCTTTAACATCAACATTCTTTGCAACATGCCTGCATTGAGCATACTGTTGTAAACCATGCACAAACATATCTCCAACCACCAACACCCTGACTTTCTCCACTCTGCCATCTCATCTTCACTACACACAGTCTCTTTGAACACAAATCCACAATCTCAACATCTGATTGGCTGATCCCTACAGTCTTCTTTCCATGCTGGATTTGCTGGAAAACCCCGGATGTAGCACGCCCTGTCCACGGACCGCATAACTCTTAGACAGCCCTTCTACCATTTCCACTTCATTCTCTGTGCCATTCCCTCATTGGATACAGCTAAACAGGCACACAATACGGAGAACGTCGTCAGAACACCCCCATTTTGTTTATTTTCGAACATTTCAGGACAACGCGAGTGTTCTTAGAACACTGTCAGCTTGACAACGAACAATACAGACAACGTCTTCAGGACAACCCCTGCGAACATTCCAGGACCCCACAAGTCTTCTTAGAACACTTTCAACTTGACACCGAATCCATTCTGTTTATTTACGAACATTTCAGAACAGCCGTGTTGTCCGCAGAAAAATCGAACACAACAAAAGTGTCTAGCACATAAAAAAAACAGAACATTGAACCTATCTTATACTCCACCACCCTCCCCAAACACTC